>NC_090657.1:55641063-56298563 GCF_040937935.1 Hyperolius riggenbachi
TTTAAATTAGTCAATAGACACGAGGCAGCTAGTATATAAGTCAGGTGACACCTGTTTGAGCACACACTCATTTTTCTTTTGTCTGTAGGTTTTTGACGTTTTCCTAAATGCCTAGCATGTAATTCGATGGGGTCTGCCACAAACATCCAGTTTCTAAAGCTTTAGTTTGTGAACATTCGCAGACAAATTGGGAATGGTCCACAAATGTTCGTACGTTATGTACGCCCATCACTACTTGGACAGAAACTGTATAGCCCTCTGTATGTATATATATATATATATATATATATATATATATATATATATATATATATATATATATATATATATATATATATATATACAATCACAATGTTAGTGGGTGTGGTTATAGATAAGGGCAGTTGGTGCTGTCTATTTTATTTTCTTGTCTACCCCCCCCTCCCCACACACACCCACACACTACTGTTTTTCTTCAAGTTACCAGTTTTTAATTGTACTGCCAAAAACTGGAATGCTTCAGGGATAGCTGTTTTATGCTGAACTTACCAAAATGAATAAAAAAAGATAGCAGATAGAAGCCAATTAATATGCAGCAGCTAAAAGTACGCACAACACACCTGTTAAAGGACACACAAGGTGAAAATGGCCTAATGAAACAAACAATAGTATCTATCTTCCTTCTCCTAAAATTGACTTTTTAAGATATTCCACGGTTTTATTTTATGTTTAAATCTACCTTTTAAGTTTTAACTGTTTTATTGTTTTTGCTCAATGACACATTCATTGAAGTATGCCAGAGCTAAAATCTATGAACTATTGGCCCGTTTTATCTCTTTCCTGCTCTCAGAAGCCATTTTCTGCTAGGAAAGTGTTTTATAGTTTGAATTTCTTATCAGTGAGGATCACACTGTAGTCACTTCCTGTCAGTCAGGACTGAGTCAGCTATTTACATACTTGATAGTTAACTCTTTCAGGCAGAGAAAGAAAAATGGAACACAGCATAGTTATTTGTGTGCTAGGCACTGTACGTACGCATGTCTATCTCATCATGTCACATGTCATCTTGAGTATCCTTTAAATTTGGGCCCCACCCTAGCCCACTGTATAATTTCCAGCTATAGCGATGCCAGGGAAACAAATTGGGAGCTGGGCACCCAATATCAGCAGTGACCCTACTCATGGAGAAAGCTGCTGCTCACGGGGCACCAAGCTCTCCCAGACTCCTCACTCAGAGATTTATTTTAACAAGATTTTAATCATTACTGGATTTGCACCTGCATTGTTAACCACTACACAAGTGCAGATGGGCCCTAAAGGTGTATATTTTACAATGTCTGGAGAAGGACTTAGGAGTACTCATTGACAACAAGTTAAATAATTGTACTCAATGCCAAGCTGCTGCAGCTAAAGCTAACAAAATTTTGGGATGCATTAAAAGGGAAATAAAAACTCGAGATGCTAGCATAATATTGCCCCTGGTTAACTTTCTAGTAAGGCCACATCTGGAATATGGAATTCAGTTCTGGGCACCACATTACAAAAAAGATATTGCAGTTTTAGAGCAGGTGCAGAGACAAGCAACAAAATTGATATGTCTCACTTACCAACAAAGGTTAGATAAACTGGGTTTATTTAGTCTAGAGAAAAGACGCCTTAGAAGGGATGTAATTAACATGTATAAATACGTCAGAGGGCAATATAAAAGCTTGGTGGATGAGCTTTTTGTCCCTCTGCCTTCTCAAAGGACTAGAGGACATGATCTGCACATGGAGGAAAAACATTTTAGCCATTTATTTAGGAACGGGTTCTTTACAGTAATAGTGATTAAGATGTGGAATGTATTCAACATCCATGGTTTCAATTACTAGGTAATGCCCAATGATGTTGATCCAGGGATTTTATCTGATTGCCATCTGGAGTCGGGAAGGTATTTTTTCCCTCCCAGAAATTTTTGGACCATGCCTTGTAAGGGTTTTTCGCCTTCCTCTGGATCAACAGGGATATGTGAGGGTGTAGGCTGGAGTTGTACTTTGTTCTCTGGTTGAACTCGATGGACGTATGTCTTTTTTCAACCCAAATAACTATGTAACTAAGTAAGTATGAGTAAAAATGTTCAAAACATGTTTATCTTTTTCATTTCTATTACATTTTTATGCTTTGGATCAAGCACATAGTAATGGAAAAAATAATAGAGAATGGATAACTCTGCAGGTCAGATGTATGTGATCTACCTATGATGTATGTCGAAAGACCTCACCCCTTTCAAAATATTTAATTTTTGGTACTTTGCAGCGTGAAATAAAAATATATAAATGCTACTATCATGCCAAGCACAGCTAGCAGGAAGCAAAACTGAAAAACATAATATCGGACTGTAGGTTACAAAATTAATTTTACTCACAGCATATTATAAAAAGGTTTATGTATCAATGACAAATGCGGAAGTGTCACATTTTGATAAGTCGATGTTTTATTATGGATGTTTGCCTGAAGGTAAGCTATATTTTTTAGCCATACCGAGTGGACAGGTCGGTTTTAGGAGATCCTCAATAGCAACCAAACTTGAGAGAAAAAATATCATCTTAAAGTGAACCCGAGGCGACATGTGACATGATGAGATGTGTATATACAGTGCAACACATATTAGTAGCCAGGCTGATTTTCTTTTTTAGTTTGCTGCCTGAAAGAGTTACCATATTTTTCGGAATATGAGATGCTCTGAACTACAAGTTGCAGCTAGGTTTGGAGGCCAAAAATCAGGGGAAAAGAAAAAATACTAAACCTGGTGCGTTTATAGTGCAGGGGCATCTTATGGACCTTAGCTGCAGTGTTGCATGTGAAATTTCACCAGTCATCTTCGCATCTTCGCATCAAAAAATCCTATTTAGAGATGGCCTGAACTGTTCGCCGGCAAACAGTATTCTGCGAACATCCGTTGTTAGCATTCACGGCGAATAGCGAACATTTGGCGTGTCTTCAACCCAGGGATGTTTCTAGCCACTTTGTCACTCCAGGCAAGAAAACATGTGGCGCCCCCCCCCCCACTCAAATCTCAGGGCCAGCCAGGGGAGAGTGGGGCATATAATATCAAGAGGGGGCACGCCACTCACTATGAGGGTCTTCCCTCTGCTGCTCTGCAAACTGTGCGCACACTGTGCAGCATGTGTGTCTGTGTCTCCCTCCGAGTCCTGCCCAGACCCACACAGCAGCAGGCATGATGCTATATGCTTGCTGTATTATTTAATATCCATCCCATTCCCAGGAGCCACTGCCTGCAGTGATATGGGTGAGCGGGGGGAAGCGGGCTCGGAATCAGGGCAAGCCAGGAATCAGGATGCATATAAAAAAATGATCATGAGCAGCAGATCTGCAGATCTTGGCACTCACTGTGAGGTGTGTCGCCTCTGATAGTTTGTGCGCACACTGCGCAGTCAGGTGTAGCCAGCCAGCGGTAGCACTTGTGACTGGTCCCTGTGTCACTGCACGTGTGACAGGTGGGGGGCGGAGTTAGGGGCGGCACCGACGTTTAAACAAACTAGCGTGCGGCGGCCGCACGTTAGTCTGCACAGAGAGGGAGAGGGGGCGGGGAGAGGGGGCGGACCAGTAGGCGGCGGCACCGCACATATAAAGTAATGTGCGTGCTGCTCGCTCAGAAAAGAGGAGACTCAGGAGAGGAAGGGAGCGGACTAGTAGGCGGCGCCGGGCACAGGCTGAGCTGCCTGTCACAGCCGGCGCCGACCTGGCTGGCTGAAAGAAGAAAAAAAACAATAAACAAATGCACAGAGCGTTGACTTGGCGAGAGGGCGCCCACTTCCACCCATGGTGCCATAGGCAAACATTTATAGTTGCCTAGTGACTCAGACGCCCCTGCTTCAACCCGTCCCCCATGCATCATCATTGAGATAAACTTTGACCCCTTACCTCACAGTCAGCAGACACATGGCAGCCAATCAGCTAGCACCCCCTCCTGGACTCCCACCCCCTATCAAAAAGCAGTTGCAGTGGCCATATTGGATCCATTCTCTGCTGGCTGCTGACTGTTAGTGAGAGCAGGATCAGACTTGCTGCAGATAGGTAGGGAAAGAATTAGCTAGGCCTGTGTTCTTGTTCCTCACTTGCTGTGAAAGCACCCGAAACAGCCCTTTTGAGGGCTAGCAGTGCACATCGGTCTCCTGTGTTTTTATGTGTTTCTCGGTCTCCTGTGTTTGTATTGTTCATTAAGTTGCACGCACAGTACCACTCCAGTGCATTATTATTTCACTGTATTCTGATAGTGCTATTGCATTTCTGTATGTGTGACACTCCACAGCCCACTGACACCCAGAGCTGTGCATAATGTGATTTCTGCCCTTCGGGGATCAAAACCCAACTTTGCGTCAACAATGTAATTGTTGGTGGGACTTTTGGCATGGATCCCCCTCTAGCAAAACTTTTCCATCCTTTTTGTGGCCAGAAACAGTCTTTGTAGGTTTTAAAATTTGCCTGCCCATTGAAGTCTGTGGCGGTTTGCGGAAGTTCGAGTTCGCAGTTCATGAACCCAAAATTTGACATAAGTGACATCTTTAATCCTATTTTTGATTTGAGAAATTTTTTTGCAAAAAAACCCTGCATTTTTGCGTCTGTTCAAATGCGAAAAAAATCTATATTTCTACAGCAAAAGGCAAAAAACATTATTTTTCCAGTGACTATTTTTCCATGAAAATAGATATTTTTTCGCAAAAAGTTGCCAAAAATTAGAAAAATAAAACTTATTTTTGATGGAATGTTTTGCTTGAAAATCAAATTTAACATTATTTTTGTAAAAATGAATGTGAAAAGAATATTGGCATTTTCACTCATCACTGCTTGGCTGTCTTTTAGCTACATCTACGTTACATTGCACTAATCTCTGCTGCATCTACTAGTTACACTACACTACATTTACACTGAACTAACCCCTGTTGCCCTACGCAATTGACTTTGTAAATGTTTAAATACAAAATAAAACCAATGGGAAAACATTTTAGGAGTAGGAGGATAAATAGAATTGTTTATTTCAGCAGTTTATTTTCTCCTCCGGTTCACTTTAACTCCTTATTACACCAAGTTGTTTTGTGTCATTTCCTGGAGATTTTTTTTTAAGCTCCAAATCACTAATTTCATATAAGAAAAAAAATGCCTTTTTTACACCAATTACAAAATGGAGTACATAGACCTTGACCTCCATGACACTAATCTTAACCTGACCAATGCTAGAAGACTCTGACAGCATTGTGACAATTATGTCCCTTAGGACCAGGTCAAGTGGTGCACATGAGGTGATAAGTCATTCAGATGCAGCCCATGTGGTGAGTGCTTGCTCTATTCCCTGCTCTATATTGAATGTAAGTTACACATTGTTTTGCTTAGCTGCTGCCAGGGTAAGGACATATGCTTTTAACTTAGGTTAGATAGTGTAGGATTGACTTAGGTTAGATAGTGTAGGACATCCGCTACGGAGAATTACCTCAACGTTGGTGCAGATGTCTAGTAGATTGTATTTTGCATGCAAACTATAATGGAAGCTAAACTTTCTCCATAAACCAGTATTGCATTGTTTGGATACAGGGCGTGCAATTTTAGTCCAGGAGGGGTGGTGTTGGTGTACGCCACATCGATTAACCATTCAATTGTAGCATTAGGTCAGGGATGCGCAGCCTTCTACCTGTATTTGTTTCCATAATTTTGTAACTACCAGGCTAGCAGCTCCCATTATGCTTTCCTGTTTGCATGGTAAGTATTTAATTATGCATATGTTTTGCATCTGCTTGATTGCTGAGTGTGTATTTGAGCTATATAAGTGGTGCACATGAGGTGATAAAGGTGGGTACACACATCAGATAAAAGTCTTTGGAAAATGAAATAACACAGACCAATTTTACCCCCTTTCATGTAGTATGAGAGCCATACTCTTCACTGTCTATTCTATTGCGCTGAACTCCCGATCAGATAAAAATCTTTGCAAGATGCTGCACACAAAGATGCTGTAGACATGCAACAGATCAGTATCTGCAAAAGATCAGTTCCTGCAAAAGATCTGTTCCTGCAAAATGCATTCATAGTCTATGATATCTGCAGATCTCATACACACCTTGTTTAAAGAGGAGCTGTTAGGTATAAGGTCTCAGAGAAAAAAAACAACACATATATCAGTAGCTAAAGATTGGCTGTACTTACATTACATATGCAGTTCACTGTCCACATTTGGATTTCACAGAATTTTTATAAAGTATTTGCAGAGAATGATGCTCCTGACAGCTCATGGCAGGTTCCATGTTTGTCTGTCTCCTATGAAGCCAAATGTGCTGTCATGTCCTGCCTGCTTCCTGATGATTCCACTCAGAAAAAATACAACACTACTGTGCAGTGAATGTTAATTAGCTATGTGGCTAGGAACAATAGCAGACTCATGCAGTATACTCTGCCCGGAGATTTTTCAGTGCTGGCTGTTGTAACATGAGACTGTAACTTCTCACTAGCAGCCCAGGGGAGGACCCAAGCAGCCCCAGAATGCTTTGCAGTATGGTATGCGGCCTGTCGTCCTTTTAAGAGCTTGGGTCTAACATCCTTGCTGTTCAGCACACATCAAAAGTAAGAGAGATTTTTAACTTCAGTATTGCCTTTTTGGCTTCCTTCTAAACTGTTTAACACAGGAGAATAGAGGTTTAAATTAGCTTTTGCAGCCTGACAGTTACTCTTTAACAGACATTCATCTGCTGTTTCCTCAAATATCACACCTTATGAAAAGATATTACACCTTATCAAAGATATCACACCTTATGAAAAAATATAACTCCTAATCAAAGTTATCACACCTTATCAAAGTTAACACGCCTTATCAGAGTAGCATAGCGAGCGCTACGAACGCGCAGGGGCTCAGGGCAGGACGAGCGCCATTGCCAATTAGCAGGCATAAGTTCATAGCGCTCGCTATGCTACTCTGATAAGGCCTGTTAACTTTGATAAGGCATGTTAACTTTGATAAGGTGTGATAACTTTGATAAGGTGTGATATCTTTTCATAAGGAGTGATCTTTGATAAGGTTTGATATTTGAGTTATCACGGTTTAGTGAATGAAGCCCAATGTATTTATTCATTAAAGTGCTGGGGAAATCGCTATACAAAGTGCTTTTTCAAGCGCTTTGCGATTTCCCTATACCTTCCATTCAGGCCAGGTCACCCTGAAAATGGTCCATGCAGTGCTTTTGTCAGCAGCAAGCAAACGGAACGCCCCAATGAGAACTATCTTGTTGGAAAGCATAGTGTAAGCGCTTTTAGGGTGATTTATACAAATAGTCTGCGCTTAAAAATTCCAAAAAACGCTAAAACTCTAGCGTGAATGAGACCTTAAAGGTTATTATGCGGTTGCCTATATTTTAGAGCAGAGAGGAAGTTCTGAGCTCACGTCCGCTTTAAATTGGTATTCCTTCAGCCTCAGTTGCTTGGAGTTGAACCTACTGAATTTTATGAGGTACATATTCATGCAAAATATTTCATATTTTCAAATACATGAAGACTGTATAAAACCAATAAACAAACTGCAATTCCTGGAGAAAAGTTTTTTGTTTTTTAGAGTCGAGAAATAACTCAAAACCCTGTTTTTTGGCAAGCACAATAAGGCAGCAAGGAAAAAAAATAGTGAGAGTGAGAAAAAAAGAAACACAAAGCCCAGTGGATCTTTTTTTCCAGCCACAGCTACATGGAGTCATGATGAGCTTCAGGTAGCTTCTGCACCCATTGATTATCTTTCCCTTCTAATAAAGCTGATGCCTGTGTACCTGCAGCCACCGTCGGTGTCTCACAGTGGAACAAGTTGCCATAAAAATAGATATAACTCAAGAAAGCAGAAGAGAAAGGGAAGAAAAAAAATATATCATTGCTTTTTTGCGATTCTCTGTCATTTTCCCAGGGCTGCATGTGGGTTACATATAAATTATTTATGTCGTGGAAGCTGTGTAGGTGTTTGACTTTTTGCAATAACTGATACGCAGACAATGCTGGAGATGTGAAATTGCTGTGTATCTCAAAATCTGCTGGAGCTGAGAGCCAAATAAAAATGACATAGCAATCATACAGAATGCTGATGAGAAAAACAAGCAGACTTCCTTTTTAGAGAGCGGATCAACAATAGCATAAGGAGAAAATTGAGACTGACCCAGGGTTGTGGGGGACCATTAGAGATTTGCTGACTGCAAGAAAGTATACGTTTCACCTCTTTATGCTTATTATGTGCCTTTGGATTAGTCATAAATAGGGATGTTTGTAATCTGCTGATTTCGATTACACGGAGTTACAATTTGGACATTCAGTTGATTACGTATAGTTCATTCGTAATTTCACGTAATTTTCATGTAGTTTCCTACCGACTTTAGCGGTTAATAGCAAAGCCCCCGTACATACTATCATCACCAAAATTGCTACGTAAGTGGCTAGTGACTAATAATATTGTTTCTATGGTATAAACATTATGGTGTATAACAATTAAATTATATAGTTGCATCCAAAATTATATTGTTGCAGCCAAATGTTTCAGGCTGTGCCTACGATTTTCTGTAACCAAAACATTTACATTAAAACCACATTTGGAAAAAGAGGTGCCCCTCTGAATAAAATTGGATTAAAAACCAACAAAAGGAAAAAAGTGAGGTTGCTTACCTTATTGAAGAGATCTTGGCATGAACAAAGAACTGTTTATTAAGCAAAGACAATGGGTATCATTCATAAAGCATTTCCGCATGCGGAAATGCTTAACACCGGTGACTTTCCCGACCACTCAGCATAAGCCCCATTCATAAAGGCTCTTTCCGCATGAAAAGGTGACAGAGCGATACATTTCCGCCTTGTGCGGAGTTTTTCTAGATTAATCTAGAAAAAGTAACAAACACATCCATTCATAAAGATTAGAGCAAGCGGTATCCGGAAGGAAAATACAGCTTGCTCGACAGTAGCGATAGGCGGGCGGAATACATATAAATGAATGGGAGGGACCTCCCAAGCAGCATCAGACAGAGCAGCGCAGGGAGGGAATCGGGCAGCTTTTAAGTTTCCGCATGTCTTCCGCCACGCTGCCGCCAGCTTCCTCCAGAAAACCTCCGCACTTCTTCCGCAACAGGCAGACTTCTTTATGAATGGCCACCCAGAAGTCTTAATTACCGGTTGCGGAGAAGAACGGTGTTTTCCCGCACTACCGACAGCCTGTTTATGAATGATACCCAATGCGTTTCATGGGACTAAGCCAGCTTCCTCGGGATGCGTGCATCTGTACGTATGCCTGGTGTAGTGACTACATCCGCATTCGTCTATGCGTGTATACATATGCATCTGCATGTAAGATTATTCATTTATTAGTCTTATGTATTATACTTATTATTATGTATTATACTTATGTATTAGTCTTATTCATTTACTTATTAATTTATTATTTTTATTATGTATGTTGGTTTTAAATAAGAACCTATGTACAGTATTGAGGCTTGCAAATTGATATTTCTAGGCACTGTTATTGGACTGAGGAAGCAGGCTTAGACCCTGAAACGCGTTGCCTTTGCTTAATAAACATTTCTTTGTTCACGTCAAGATCTCTCTTCACCTCACTTTTTTCATTTTATTGGTTTTTAATCCAATTTTATTCATACTGGGGCGCCTCTTTTCCCAAATTTGTGCTCAATTCCCCCTAACTAATCCTGTTGGAGGGGTCTAGACAGACTACATATGGTCTCTACCATAGTGATGACCTGTCACTTTTACCAAGGAGAGCGACCACACCCAGGTCCGGTTGGGCCATCCTGAGTGGAGTCGGGTTCATTGTCTCCACCCGCTTCCTGTGGTCGGTTGCCCCTCTGCAACCCTCTTCTGTGAATAGCATTTATACTTCATTTATTGCCTTAATTGAGACAGACATACTACACTATTGGGCTCCCGTTTTTTTTATCTCCTGTGTCCTTTTTCTCCAGGGTGTCAAGACACCCCCACCAATTTACATTGAAAGTACAGCTGCACCCAAATTTCCTTGGGTTCAATTAAATAATTCAACCCATGGAGTGTCACTACAGCCAAACTCTGACAGAATTTTGGTAGAGACTATTGCAATACATGCTGTCCTTGAGGATTCCAAATATACTTAGCCACAGGCCCTACGAACTCAGTGTTCCTATGAAATTGAATCCCCCCAGTGCAGACCTAACCTTGACCCCCTTGGTGTGCAACTATCCTTACTCCCCACTACACTCCTAGATTTAACCCCCTATGGGTACCTCACCTTAACACGCTTCATGTTTAAAGGGGCTATAATAGTGAGTGAATCAGGCCACCTGAGGAGGAAGCCCTGATTGGATAGGGTGATACATGTTGAGGAGTCAGTGGGGCCACGCCTCCTCCCACATACCACACAAGGAACAGTAGAGCATGCTGTGTGACATGCTAATCAACAGGCTAGCCTGGGAAACAGTGAAGTGGGACTCACTCATGCAGTTGGAGATAGTCTTCTGGATGCACATAGACTCACTGCTGTGATGCCGTAAAGGATGCAGAAAACCTACCCAGTACGATGAGAGTCCAATTATGCATACAAAGATGCTTGTGAAGTGTGCTCTGCTTTAAGAAATTCTGCAGCATGCACTTTGTTACTAATCAATAAGAGGGACAGCCACAGAACGTTCCTGGTGAACATTTAACCACAGCAACTGCGAGATTACTGACATTAGCCAGTTGGCTTAGCGGCTTTTCTTAACAGGATATCTTGCAATAGCCTTTCATTAGCAAGGACACTATCAAGGCAACCTGCTTTGAATAGAGCCATCTGGCACTGATATATGCAATACACATGCTAGACTGACCATGGTGGTGCATTGTTTGTTTGTGGGAGTGGATGGGACCACTGTTGGTTTAGTGTTTTTATGGGGGATAGGGTCTTCTATATTTGCATTGTATGGTTAATCAAACCATTTTTTTATAAAGACACCTGTAGAGTATTGTATTTGTCTAAAAAAACAAAACAAAAAAAAAACTACTGTTCTTAATGCTACTGTATGTTTCCAAAGTTTGGTACCTAGCCAAACCAATAGCCAAGCAGGGCACCTATCTAGCTAACACTTTAAGGGACAACCAATGTGGAATGTGACAGGATGAGATAGACATGTGTATGTACAGTGCCAAGCGCACAAATAACTAGGCTGTGTTCTTTTATTTTACTTTCTTTCTCTAAAAGAGTTAAACATCAGGTATGCAAGTAACAGTTTCTATCCGGGTCGGGACCAGGTCGGATTGGGTCAGACTATAGCATGACCCTCACTGATAAGTAATTACAGCCACAAAACACTTTCCTGTTGATAAATGACTTCTGAGAGGAGAAAAGAGATAAAATGGGTAAATAATTCATAGATTTGAGCTCTGGCATATTTCAATGAAGGTGTCATTGAGTATAGACAATGAAACAGTAAAAACTTAAAAACTAGATTGAAATATAAAATAAAACTGTGTGATATCTAAAAAGAAAGGTCATCTTTAGGAGAAGGAGGACAAATACAATTGTTTTTCACATAAGTTTATTTTCAGCTCGGATATCCTTTGATATGATACCAGTATCTATACTGTATTTCCTATGTGGTGCCTGTAGTATTTGTTAAGGTTTGTCTCCAGTAAGTGTCATAAATGTGGTGCCGACAACACTGCCAGATCAATGACGAGTCTGGACAGGCCGAGCATCTAATTTTAAGAGAAATTAGGTTTGGAATTTTCAGATTTTTAGATATTTTATTTAATGAAGTTCCTATGGGTAGCATTTCTGCAGGGAGATTTTCAGTTAGGTAGAAATTCATTGTAAGACGTATGACATATTGTAACAACCAACTTTTCACAGCTTAAAAAAGGAAATGTCTGCACATTTGATAAAGGATCCAAAGAGTTTTTTAAAAAAAGTTCACAGGTAAAGTTCTCCAAAGTCCAGCTCCAGTGAAGGGATTTTAAACAAGTGACTGAAAAAAGAAAGAAAGGAGTGCTGTTAAAGAGTAAAATACCCTTGATGGAATAGTAAAATTGCTAAAAACATACTTACAATGTATATCAGGAACTGATAAAGAAGAGGAAGAGCCTTGAAATGCGTAGTGTATGATCCAACCGCACATGCAGTCAGAGGTCTGTTTGAGCATTTGTGTCTTGGATTTTGTGTCTCACCCTTTTGTGTCTTGGCTTTTGTTATACATTTCATTTATCATGTTACTTTTGCCACTGTAATTAGCAATTCTGTATTTTGTATTGATTTGGTATTTTGCACCAATTCTGTATTTTACATAGTTACATAGTTATTTGGGTTTAAAAAAGACATACGTCCATCGAGTTCATCCAGAAAATAAAGTACAACACCAGCCTACTCCCTCACATATCCCTGTTGATCCAGAGGAAGGCGAAAAACCCTTACAAGGCATGGTCCAATTAGCCCCAAAATGGGAAAAATTCCTTCCTGACTCCAGATAGAAATCAGATAAAATCCCTGGATCAACAACACCTGCAAACTCCCCCAATCCACCCCCACTTCCCCAGAGCGCAGTCCCTGTTATCCCCTCAGGTAGGGGCATTGCTAGCCTCAAAGATTAGTGGCGCTTGCCCTGGATCTATTCTGGGATGCCCTGAATGTCCCCCAGGCAGAGTCAACTGTGGTGCCTCAAAACTGGGCATGCTGGGAGCTGTAGTGCATCAATCAGGTAAATGCTGGGTGATGTGGTGCCTCTGTGTAGGCATATGGGGTGCTGTTGTATTATGCTGGGCACTTTATGGGGCAGGTATGGAGCAGTGGTTCTTCCATGGGGGCATGCTGGGACTTGTGGTGCCTCAATGGGAGGCCATGGGAGCATGGGAGGAAGTCCACTAGACGGTCCGGGAATGCTATGGGGGAACTGTTAGATAACCTGGTGGCAGGCCAGCCCACCCAGCAGAAAGCCAGACTAGCCAGCACAGAAGCCAGGTAACTGCCTAGTTATGTTTAAGTGACACCACCTTTATACAATACAATACAACACAATAACATTTCTATAGCGCTTTCCTCCCATAGGACTCAAAGCGCTTAGGCTCTCTCAGATTCAGGAATTGGTAGTAGGATGAAGTATTCACACAACAAAAGTTATATTTCTGCAAATGCCAAACTGAACAGGTGGGTTTTCAGTCTGGATTTAAACACGTCCAGGGATGGAGCTGTCCTGATCTGTTGAGGTAAGGAGTTCCAAAACGTAGGGGCAGCATGGCAAAAGGCTCTGGGACCAAAAGTTTCCTGGGTATGACTAGATTATTAGAACCTGTGGATGTGAGAATGCGGGGATTGCTATGCAGCTGCAACATATCTTTCATGTATCCAGGGCCCAGATTATTCAGGGATTTAAATGTCAGTAGGCCGATCTTGAATAGGACCCTCCATTCTATAGGTAGCCAGTGAAGGGAATGCAGGACTGGCGTTATGTGGCAGTGACAGGGTTGGTTGGTTAGCAGTCTGGCAGCAGTATTCTGTATCAGCTGTAGGCGGTACAAGACCTTTTTTGGAAGGCCAGTGTAGAGAGCATTACAGTAGTCCAGTTGGGATGTGATGAAGGCATGGACTAAGGTTGGCAGATCTTCTGGGGGGATAAGGTGCTTGATTTTTGCAATGTTCTTCAGGTGAAAATAGGATGATTTCACCACAGCAGAGATTTGAGTTCTGAAGTTTAAATCCCCATCAATTAGAACTCCCAGGCTACGCACATGATCAGAGCTGCGTAGATCTGTGCCTCCTATTCCCTATTCTCCGATCAGAAGGACTTCAGTTTTGTCTGCATTCAGTTTCAGGCAGTTGTCACTCATCCATTGCTGTATTTCACGTAAGCAGGCATTTATAGTTAGAGTTGGGTCTGTCACACCAGGCTTGAAGGAAAGATATAGTTGGGTTGAGTCCTGTTTATAGGCTTGAGTCCATAATTGGTGCACTGTACTCATAACCCGTATGCTGCGCCCAAATATAACAATATGTGCCAGGATTCTCCTTATAGCATAGAAATTACATTAATAGCATACCAGCGCCCAAATCTCCTCGCGGCTTAAAGAACAACTGTCAAAGAAACCGTTTTTCTGTAAACCCCACATACCTATAGAGCTTTTAGTCAGCAACACTAAAATGCTTTTCAGAGGTCTCTCAGCACAGCGTGTGTGAAAACTAGCTCTATTTATACCAGCTAAATGTAACACATTTGTGTTGGCTTGTGGTGGGGGGGGGGGGGCAGAGCTGCACTGTAACCTGGCTGTAGACTGTTTACTTTACACTATGAGGCAGAAAGAAAGAGACAGGATCAGGCACACAGAGATGCAGCTGTGATTATTTACACACATTTGAAGCTGTATTTCTTCTTTATATAATTCTGAACACATATTACTCACAGTAGTGAAGATTTTTTTATGTATGTTGGATGTGCTGGTCACAGTCCCCCATAGTAATGTCCAAAGAAAACACTGTTCCCTGTAAATGGCATATTTTCTTCTCATAAGATATGAAAAGATAGAACAAAGCCTTTGTATTGCTATTTGCTAGTACTTACAGGAATATATGTGACATTTAGAATTCTAGTTAACTTTGATAGTTGCCCTTTAATTGCTGTAACCATTCTGCTGGTTGCATTCAGTATTTTGTCTGTGCTGATGTCACAGCCATTGCAAATGCTTATAAATGGCAGGAGCTAATACAAGTTTTATTATACATTATCTATTTATGTTGTCCTGCAGGCCTTCTACTCCTTGTGAAAAATATTACTTTATTTTTATTTTATCAGTATTACCTTTACTTGTTACAAGTCTACAAATAGGGATAGCCTTTTTAAAGCTGAATGTGCCCTAGCTAATTGGGGAAATTAGAAAAAATGAGTTTTCTCCGATAGGAATATTCACATGACTCAGTGACTCACATATTCAGCTTAAGCAAATATTAAAAGTCTTGCAAGCACTGCATAATTCTCTGTGCATAAACAGTACTGCATATTCACATTAGCCTGCAGAAAAGAAAAGTTAGGCTCTAGTAAAAGTCTTGATACGTTTCTATGCTATAGTGATCTCTGCCTTGTAGTTGTACGTTTAAGTAAATAGCCAAACAAACAGACATATTCAGGAGTGGGAAACCACAGCTGCTCATGTAAAACTAAATTGACACAATATTCTCATATTTTTATTTTCAGTTATATAGTGTTTTTAATAACATTGCATCATTCTCTAATATTTGCAGTTTACACACCACTCTGCATTCTAAATGTTTTTACAGAGCAGTCTTGTGAACTATTGACCTGTCCTGTGGAGAGAAAAAGAAAATACAGTGACTGACGGTTGAGATAACAAGCTTCAGAACTGTGACTTTGAAAGTCGTGGAGCTCAATGGTTTTTTGCATAGATAACAACTGGAGTTTCTTAACTCTTCCTGTACTGGAAACAATATTAGACTTATGTCTCTGTTACTAATGTTTTATTTCTTAGTTGGACTACACATACAAATCATTATATAATAATTTGTTTTCACTTTAAAGTCTCTTTAAGAAGGTAAAAATATATTTAGCATTTGTTTTTAGTATCGCATATACTTGATTTTAAACCAGTATTTTTATTCTCTCAAAATGACCCCCGAGCAAAATCTCAGTTTATATTGGGGCCGCTATGGGTGGTGTCTAATATTCCTCCCTCTCTCTCCTATACAGCATCCCCTCCATGTCCCCCTTTTCTCCCATAGCTAACAAGTCCAGACCTCCCTCCCACCCTCCCTGTGTCTTCTTGCATTGTTTCCCTGTCCCTAGAGCAGGGCTGGGCAAAGTTTGCACAGCCCGGGACACATGCTGTGGACCGCGAGCCATATTCTTAAAATTTCTCCCTCCTCACTTCATCCTTACAGAGTTGCGAGTGGAAGAATACAGAGGGTTAAAACTCACCTACTCGCCGCTTCCTGTGTTGGGTCTACATGGAAACAGGGCATCACATGAAGTGCGTCACATGACATGACAGCTTATTACACGTTGGCATGTCCTGACGGCATGTCATGTGATGCTTTGTTGCCATGGAGACGTGACGCTGGAATCAGCGATCTGGTGAGGTTTAACTCCCTGTTATCGCCAGCTCTTAATTCTGCAGAGAGGGAGGGGGAGAAACAGAGGAATCCAGCTGCCTATCGGCAGATGGGATGAACAGCAACAGCCGTAGTTTGCCCAGCGCTGCCCTAGAGTCTAGTGGCTGGTGTGTGACCTCCACCCTCCTCGTGTTCCCTCACAGAGTATATCAGCAGTGGAAGTGTAGGAAAGTATTTTCTCTGCTCCAGGCTGCCATGCTGACAAGAGTCCTCCTGATCTCTTTGGTAGGATCCTGCCTCTAGTGCTTGCTCGCTAAACGCTAGAGGTCTCTAGCAAGCAAGCACTATAGGAGGAATCCTATGCAGAGAGAGACCAAGAGGAGTCCTGGTACTCTGCAAGGGGACATAGGGGTGGGTTATAGAGAGGGAGGTTGTTAGGCCCCAAACTCCCGGGACAGCAGGGAGGTTGAGAAGGAGGTTGGGCAGCTTAACTTGCTAGCTATGGAAAATGGATACCTTGTGATGCTGTCGCTGTATTAGGGAAGGAGGGCGAACACTAGACATCAGATAATACTGGTAGGGAGGGTGACCACTAGACAGACATATATGTGATATTATACAGGAAAGGGAGGAGGGACCACTAGACACCAGGGAATGCTATATGGGGAAGGGATGGAGAACTTTAAACTTAAAGTGCGGTTTTAGGCATTGAATTGAATCTTTAAAATAAAACTTTAGGGTGGTGTAGCAATCGATGGTATTATGTTTAGATTCCTACTGGAATACCAATTTTATTTAACCAGTTGCCGACTGCTCCACGCCAATTGGCGTGAGCAGTGCGGCAGCCCCAGGACCACTCAACGCCGATTGGCGTGAACGGCTGTTTATGGACCTCCTGCTTGGAAGGCGCAGGTCCGCTACGCCTTCAGTCTCCCAGAGGCGACCGCCGCTTGGGAGACTGTGACGGTGTAACCACCATCTAATTACTTTGTACAGCGCTGCGATCTGGGACACGGCTGTCCCCTCCAGAGTGTCAGCGGTGATCCGCTGTCATAGGCTGAAGCCTATGACAGCCGATCACAATGATTGGCTAGCGGGGGGAGGGAGGGAGAGTTTAGGAAGAAAAAAAAAGAAATTTATTTAAAAATATTTAATATAAATATTTGTAGAAAAAAAATATAAACATTGTGCGGGGGTTCATACCCTACCAACAGGAAGCTCTGTTGGTGGGGGGAAAAGAGGGGTGGAATCACTCGTGTGCGGCCCTGCAGCTTGGCCTTAAAGCTGGAGTGGCCATTTTAACAAAAAATGTCCTGGTCACTAGGGGGGTTTAACACTGTGGTCCTCAAGTGGTTAAAATGTGCAGCTATAATAAAAATCATTTTTTCCTAGTATATGTAATATGTTGGCGCTTTATAAATACAATAAATAATAATTTTTATATATATATATATATATATATATATATATATATATATATTCTACACACACAATTAAACTTCTAAAAAATATTTTCAGCTTGATAATGAACCTTGCACCCCCTTAATTGACACTAGTTTAGACACAGGCATGCTTTTTTCTTTCACCATGAAGCATATTTCTGTCCAATAAGGAAAAAAAGTTGGCACAGCATCTGAAACTTGACAATCTCTCGAGCATAAGAGCTTGTAATTTGAAAAATATTGATTTATGCCTTAAGTGGCCTTGCTGGTGTGGTGAACAACAGCGTGTACTTTGGCTTAAAGCACACCGATTAGCAATTATTTTTTATACAACGTGTTTTGGTATTGTAATAAATTAAATATTTTCCAGCTGCTCCCCTGGGAAATGTAAACATTTCAGATTTGTCTGTTTTCATCATCTTGTCATAGTCTTTCACTTACTTTGCATAATATTTATAAAATACTATTTTCAAAAAACGCTGTCCTTTAAACACAGTAATCACAGCATTAGGTCCACAGAGCTGCATTGTAAAGCTCCCAGTTCTTGTTCTGAAATGCGGACTTGTCAACTTATTCCATTAAATGTCATTGCCGTGTCAAAGGACTCATATTAAAGTCTCCACGCACAGTAGCTCAGTAATGACTGGAGGGGATGTAGAAATAATTGCTGTAATATTTGGAGGGTTTTGGGGAATTATTTCTTACAAGTATTTCCAGGCAGGTTCATTGCCTGGTCAGCAAAACCCATGATTTAATTTTTAATGAAATGACAAAGAAGAAATAATACCTATGACTATGCATATACTGTACAAAAAAAACACAAAGGGCACCCAAGGTATGATAGAATTGCGTTAAAAACAACTAAATAAAAAAAAGTGTGAGGTGGCTTACCTCAATGAAGACAAATTCATATAATAATCAATGAACTTCAATTTGCACTGGCAAGTGGCAACACATTTTGTGGGTCATTGCCCACTTCCTCAGGCCAAATAAAGTGCCTAAAAGTATCAAATACAAGGCGCTCAGTGCTCAAGCACTATAGACATATATAGTATACAATATAGACAGCATATAAGAGATATGAGAGTTATCAAAAAGTATGAAAGATAATAAAAATATACTTGCAACTGGACACCCGAGTGTGAAGTTGGGTTTGAACATCTCCTACTGCCTATAGTGGTCTGTTGCCCATCTGCAACCTTCCTTTTTTGAGTACCTGGATGGTGTACTGGTTAAAGACCCTGACTTTGACATGGGAGATTAGGATTTGAATCCTGGCTAGGGTCAGTACTTAATTATTCAGTAAGAAGTCAGTAAGAAGTCCTTGGGCAAGGCTTTCTAACACTGCAGGGTGGTGTCAGGAATAGCAGACTCACCTCTCCTGCTCGCAGTCAGCATTGTGGGGCAGGCACTTCCGTGACTTCCAGGAGTGACTCCATTCCCTCTGCATGCAGGCCTCTCGAGGAGGCTAGTAATGCTGGCACTTGCAAACACACACGCGCAGCAAGTGAGAAGTCTTATAGACTTAGGAAGTGTGTCGGCTGATCAGCAATCAGCTGACACACCTCCGCCCTAGCTACTCCCTGATTGATCACCTGTTCAGGGGGCAGGGCTACAGACCCAGAGCTGCCTATATATTCCTTGGGCTGTCAGTGCTCTGGTGTCTGTTGTAGCTGACAGTCATTGTTAAGCCGCAGACCCAGTTAGATCCGAGTGCTTTTGAACTGGCAGGACCCCAGGGATTTTGCACATAGCTAGCTATTGTTTTTCATTGATATTGTATTCTGATTACTGTGTATGACTCTTGCCTTGCCTTTTGACTATCCTCCTGTTTAACCCTTGCACCGTCTGCCTTCTGATCTGTTGCCGTCTCTGCCTGAATCACTAATCTTTGTCTGATCCTTGGTACTTCACATATCTGATTTCCTGTTGCCGACCCCGGCCATTTCCTGACTAATCTCGCGTCTCATCCAATTGTACTTTCTATTATCCGATTATTTGTTGTGACCCGGCCATCCCTTGACAACTCTTGCATCTGGCGTTTCTCTATCTGGAAACGTCAGATTCCATGCCTCACTGTGGTGAGTAGCCGCTCACACACAGTTCGTCACAGGTGGCCTCTTGAGTGCATCCCTAGTGGCTGCAGCTCTTGAGCGCTTTGAGTCTGACAATAGAAAAGCGATATACAAATGTTAGGACTACTACATATTCACCATTTAACCACTGTTGTGACATAATGCACCATTTGGGCTCTTGTTGTCTGTGCTTTTTTTCCCTCCAGGGTGTTCTTTGATCGCCCTATACACCTGCATATACTGTACAAGAAGATGCTTTCTTTCTCACTGCAAATTTCTGTCCCCCACCCTCTGAACGCAGAAACATCATTTCCTCACTTTACTTTGTGAGGAGCATAAGTCAAAGTTTCTATATGTGCTATAAATCCCCACTCTTGAAACTCTGCATGTGATTTACAACATATTGTCTAAACAGGTTGATTCATTTTGGATTTCAAAATCCCAATGCCAAAAATAAAGTGACAACATGCATTTATATAAGAAAATTATATAAAGAAAGGTAAAAACACTATCACACAGATGCCAATCAACCCACCACGTAACTATCTACTGTAGGTTTGTAGTCGGTGAAAGTGTGGGCTGAGCCACCATCAAGAAATACCAGCCTATATGGCTTTCAGCTCTATTGATTTACCTTGTGGGTGGCAGCAAATTCTTCTTTCTAATGTTATAAAGACAGTTTGTCCGGCACTGTGCACAATGTGCCGCTCATACTGACATTCCAGTGCATGAAGCTGGATAAAAATGACATACCAGTTGCTATGAGGTGGCTGTAGTGCAGCATGGCAGCGCCTAACAAATGTTTTGCGTCTTCCGCGTCTTCAGTAGTTTTGTGGCTCTTCCTTCTGCTCTTAGAGCATTCTGATCCCAGTGACAAGGGACTCTCCCAACCCTCAGTCCCTCAAAAATAGAGCTAGGATAATATTGCAGCCTTATGTATTATTTGGTTACCTGTTAACCAAATAATAATAATAATATTAGCCCTCAAAAGAGCTTTTTTTGGGGGTGCTTTCAACAACAAAATTTGGCGAGGAGAAAGCTAACAAGAGCCTAACTAATGCTTTCCCTATCTCTCCAGCAATTCCTCTCCCTTCCTCTCACTACAGCAGCAGACAGAGACTGAGAAAATGGCCCACGCTGCTGCGTTTTTATATGGGGGCGGGGGTCCAGGAGAGATTGCAGCCTGATTGGCTGCTATGTGTCTGCTGACTGTGATGTAGAGGGTCAAAGTTTACCCTAATGACAAGGTATAGGAGGCCGGCCCAACACGTGTTTGCTACCCACCGAGGACATGGACAGCTGAAATCCGCGTGAACTACCCACCGGGCGAACTGTTCAGGCCATCTCTATGGAGGACATGGTACCAGAAGAGACCAGATTCCAGCACTAACTTTGTGTACGACATATACGAAGGCCACCAGTAAGCTGGGCACCAGGCGAGCCGAATGACAGCTAACCCTGCTGCCACTAAAATCCTTGGCGGTGTTAAATACTATTCTCACTCTTGAGTCACAACTTGTAGGGAGATATGATCAGGGTCCAGCACTTGCTGGAACCCCGAATAACCCTTACCTGTCCACACACTATAGCATTGCTTCTATAGTGGCACCTAGTTTCAGTGCTCTGTGCTGATCGCTGTGTGCTGAAACAACCTGCTTCACTACCACAGCTCCTCTCTGCATGTAGATGGAAGGAGAATAAGGGACAACTATTCAGGGAGCACAGGAGGGAGGTCCTAGGAGAGGGTGTGAGGGAAGAAGTCCTGTCCCCTTGCTCCCTACTGGATTGGAGAGAAGCACAAAAGCGTGGTACTGTCTGTTGGGGATGGGGGTGTCACACATGTTATTGGCAGGAGGAAAGTTATACTGGCACATTGGTTATTTGGAGGGGAGTTAGTATAAGGACCATACTTGCTGTAAGGGCTCGGAATGGTGGCTACTCCTGGGGGATAATGAATGCCACAATTATAATGGAAAGGAGGAATAAAGGTGGCCCGCTTGGTATGTGGTTAGGGAAACTGTGGATATACTTGTCAAGTGGAGTATGATGGGTAGTGGTGTACTTCTTATAGGGGTTGAAAGAAGAAGTCACTGAATAGTGATCATATTTGCTGTGGCGTAAGCTATGCTGGGGACAGGGCGATTGAGTTAGCCACACTTGTTGTAGAGGAGTTGAAGGTTAAAGACTACATTAGCTTTATGACTCTGGAAGTCAACATGTAAGGGGTGGGGGAAGTAAGGAAGAACATTGGGTGCCAAAGTAAAGTTTCCCTGGGGGTCCCTGTTACCAATAGATGAGTGAGAAGCTGAATTTTTCCTTGGGCTAAATTCCCACATAGCCCATCCTCTAACACAGCCAGATCGGCCACCAAAGATCACACTAATAAAGCGTATACATTGTTTGGGAGGAGAGAAATCAACAGTACATGCTTTCTTCCTTTTTTTTTTTTTTCTTTTTTTTTTTCTTATTTTTCAGTCTTTTAAAGGACACCCGAGGTGAAAATAAACTAATGAAACAAACGATTGTATCTATCTTCCTTCTCCTAAAAAAATTTAAGATATTCCACACAGTTTAATTCTATGTTTAACCCTCTGGGCGATACAATTAGATCGCCCAGGAGGGGGCGCAGCACTTTTTTTTTGAAATTTTTTATTTTTTAAATCATGGGCTCGCTACATGATATCCGCTGCACAGCGGCATCCCCCCCATCCAATTCGATCGCCTTCGGCGATCAGAGTAAGCAGGAAATCCCGTTCAGAATGGGATTTCCTGCTGGGCTTCCCCAGTCGCCATGGCGACCGGGCGGGATGACGTCACCGACGTCATGGACGTCGTGACGTCAAAGGGAGTCCCGATCCACCCCTCAGCGCTGCCTGGCACGGATTGGCCAGGCTGCGCAAGGGGTCGGGGAGGGGGGGGGGGCTGCGTGGCACGGCGGCGAGCGGCGGCGATCGAAAGTTACACGCAGCTAGCAAAGTGCTAGCTTCGTGTAACAAAAAAAAAATTATGCAAATCGGCCCACCAGGGCCTGAGAACTCCTCCTGCGCGACATACCCCGAGCTCAGCTCGGGATTATCACCCAGGAGGTTAAATCAACTTTTTAAGTTTTAACTGTTTTATTGTTTTGGTCAATGACACATTCATTGAAGCATGCCAGAGCTAAAATCTATGAACTACTGACCCTGTTTATCTCTCTTCCGCTCTCAGAAGCCATTTTCTTCTAGGAAAATGTTTAATAGTTGGAATTTCTTATCAGTGAGGGTCATACTGTAGTCACTTCCTGTCTGAAACAGGACTGAGTCAGCCACTTACATACCTGATATTTAACTCTTTCAGGCTGAGAAAGAAAGAAAAGGAACACAGCCTAGTTATATGTGTGCTAGACACTGTACATACGCATCTATCTCATCATGTCACATGTCACTTCGGGTATCCTTTAAGTCTCATTTTAGAAGTTTTGTATGATGAAAAAGAAAGTTTTCATCTCATGACATTGCACAGCTTGATCAATCTGAAAAATGACTTTACCTACGTGAAAAAATATTTGAGAGTATGCATTAATTTTATTCTTTATTACACAGTCTTCTAAACTTTTTTTTTTTTTACAAACTTACTGGGCAGTACACTTCTTATAACATTTCTAATAACATTTTTGCCTATCACAGTTGGGAACCTGGATACATCAAATGTTCTCCAGGAGACCTTCTCTTTTTTTCTAAAAGAAATCTGCATTTTTTAAGGTGTCTGATGTTCTGCAGTGCAGTGCACTGAATAATGGATGAAATAACTGAGATACATAGCCGGTACTGAGGTTGTATTTTAAATTAACTAAATTTTCCAGGTGATTTTTGCTCTCGTCAGAAGTAAGAAAGAAAAAAGTATATTGATTTAAAGTTCCTTTAAAAAATGCATGGTGATAAAATGATTGGTGGCAAGTGGCAACTATAATAAAGGGAACCTTATTTGTTGTTGAAAAAGAGTTTAACTTACCAAGTACTTCTACTGGCCCCCTGCAGACATCCTGTGCCTTTGCTGGGTCAAACGGATCCTCTGGTCCCCCGCAGTGAGTCAGTTTCGTTTCTGGTTACTGGCCAGTCAGTGGGCCAATGCACTTGGACAGACCAGACTGTGTGCATCCTCGATCATCCTCCCGTACAGCACATGCCTAGGAAGGCAATGGGAGCGTAATCGAGGATGCACGCGGACTTGCCTGCCGACTGCCCAGTCACCAGAAACAAAACTGTTTAACAACAGTTAAGGTTCACCTTAAAGTGATCGCATGACGGCGAAACCGGAAGTGGCTGCTAGCGAAGACAGGAGGATCGGAGGGACACAGCGAGGGCACCGGACAACTGCAGGGGGCTATTGGAAGCCCCAGGTGAACAAAACTCTTTACTTTACTTTTTTAAGCAATAGGAGTTAGTAACTAGAAGGAAGTTTGCATGAACCTTTTCAGCGAGATATTTTTTCTTATTTTTCATAATAATAATAATAATAATGGTAATAATAATAATAACGATTTCCATTATTATTATTATTATTAGCAATGATAAGAAATAATAGTAGTAATAATAATAATAATAGTAATAATAACAACAACAACAATAATTATAGTGGAAATTAGTGGAAGAATTAGTATTGATATTTTTTATCCACTGTCTCCACCTTACTGTTTGCCCCAACTTACCAGTTCTGCCCATACTCACCTACTATGGCTCATGGCTTGTAAGATATTATGAACTGCTGAGTGCACTGAGCTACTTCAGTCCTTATTGCCCATTGCACTATTTTTCCTTGTTCAGATACAACGCCTATCATTTGGTCATAGCTCTCTCCCATAGGTAGAGATGGCTCGAACCTCCCATTTTGGGTTTGCGAATCTTGAACGCGAACTTCCGCAAAAGTTTGCGTTTGCGCGAACCATGCAAACTGAAAAAGACTTCAATGGGCAGGAGAACTTTAACTACTTCACCACTAAGGGGTTTTACCCCTTGAACACCAGAGCAATTTTTACCTTTCAGCACTCCTTCCACTCATTCGTCTATAACTTTATTATTACTTATTGCAATGAAATGAACTATATCTTGTTTTTTTTTTGCCACCAATTAGGCTTTCTTTAGGTGGGACATTATGCCAAGAATTATTTTATTCTAAATGTGTTTTAATGGGAAAATAGGAAAAAATGTGGGCAAAAATTATTATTTTTCAGTTTTCGTCCATTATAGTTTTTAAATAATGCATGCTACTGTAATTAAAACCCATGAAATGTATTTGCCCATTTGTCCCGGTTATAAAACCGTTTGAATTATGTCCCTATCACAATGTTTGGCGCCAATATTTTATTTGGAAATAAAGGTGCATTTCTTTCAATTTTGCATCCATCCCTAATTACAAGCCTGTAGTTTATAAAGTAACAGTGTTATACCCTCTTGACATAAATATTTAAAAAGTTCAGTCCCTAAGGTAACCATTTATGTTTTTTTTATTGTATTTTTTTTTTAATTACAAAAAAAAATGGGGAGTGTTGGAGGTAATGAGTTAATTTATTGTGTAAAACTAATGTATTTGTATATGTAAAATGCTTTAGGGTGTAGTTTTACTATTTGGCCACAAGATGGCCACAGTGAGTTTGTTGTCATGTGATTCGGAAGGACGCTTACAGGAAGCAGTACGAGGCAGGGAAAATCACAATGATTGCGCTGTTTCTAATAGAAGCAGCAGATCATTGTGGGGGCTTAGATCAACGAACGGGAATGGATTTTCCCGTTCATTGATCTCCGGGCGAGTGGGCGGCTGTGTGCACGAGCGGCAGGAGCGCGCACACGAGCGGTGGGAGCGTGGACAGCATCGGTAGCGCGGGAGGTACGGATTTCTCCGTCCCTTGGTTTTTTAGGGGGGGGGGATGGAGAAATTCGTACCGCGGGGGGTAAAGTGGTTAAAAACTACAAAAACTGTTTCTGCCCACAAAAGTGATGGAAAAGATGTTTCAAGGGGGTCTAACACCTAGAGGGGGTCAGTGACTACAAGAGAAAAAAATGTTTTTCAAAAAGACCTTATACGTTTTGAGAAAATCAATTTAAAGATCTCGTACTGAGTAGGGGAAATGTTCCAACCGCCGCCGACTTTAATGGTTAATAGCAAAGCCCCCTTACAGCGGTATCGTCACCATAAAAATCAAATTTCAACAGCAGTTGGTCTGAGTGTATTAAGTAATAAAGATGCTTATCCTGCATTCAAAACTTTCAAAGCTTTTTCTGCTGTTATGATTTGGAGTTATCACATACTTAAGGAACACTGGCCCTTTAGTAGTCGTGCCAAAGAATTGCATGCTGGGGGTTCTTTTTATCTATAATCTATTCCTCCTCCTACCTTTATTTCCCTGCCAGCTTCTTATCTGAAACCTAATCCCCTACTCACTTGTGTTTACAAGCAAGGCTGAGGCGACTCAGCGATTGGAGGAGACAAGAAAAAAAGTAAAGGGTAGAAATGACATCACGAGTTAGCCTTAACTGTGGGCAAAAGACATGACCCCAACCAGGAACAGAATTCTCGTAATTTACTATATAACATTCACTGAAATCAAAACGCATTTGCATGGGAATGTGAAGAAGAACAGTGGGAACAATAGGAGAAAAACTTTTTTTTCAAAAAGACCTTATATTTTTTGAGAAAATCGATTTTAAAATGTCAAAGAAAAATAGTACACATTTAAATGTGTAAATGACAGTTCTTAAGGAAACAATTCCCGCCGACTTTAGCAGTTAATAGCAAAGGCCCCTTACATCCTAGCAACACCAAATTTGCAGGATATGTTAAAAAGATAGTGGGAAACAATATTTACAAACAAAAATCATGTTTTTATTAAAAAAAATGTAATGTTCAGACTGTGGGAAATTTTCCCCAAAAAATGACGTAGGGTCCTCCCTCCTGAGCTCTCTGTAACCCCTTGTCCGCCATTCAGGCTGGGATAGCCAGAATGCGGAGCCCCAGCCATGTGGGGCTTCACACCCTGAGCTATACTAGCCTGAATGGTCCATGGTAAGGGGGGCTCCAGGGTAGAGGGGAGGCCAAGCCTTCCCCTCTCCCCTGAGCCCTTGTCCAATTCTTTTTAATACGTTAAATCAAATGAGAACAGATTAATTCGCCTCAATCCATTAAAAAGAACTGGATCATGATGAACCGGTTAGTATAGCTGAGAATGCGTCCTGTGAGAACCCATAGCTGCCAGCTCCCGCTGCCTCTCCCCACCTGCCTTCCCCTGTCACCCTCACCTAGCCTGGCACCTGGTGCACCAGGTGCCAGGCTAGGTGAAGGTGACAGGTGAGGAGGCGGGGAAGAACTTGGGAGCGGGGACCCCATGTCATTTTTTGGGGGGAAATTTCCCACAGTCCGAACAGTAAAAAAAAAAAAAAATAACAATCTTTTTTTTTTTTTGAAATATTGTTTCCCACTATCTTTTTAACATATTATGCAAATTTGGTGTTGCTGGGATCTAAGGGTCCTTTGCTATTAATTGTTAAAGTAGGCGGGAATTGTTTCCCTAAGTACTGTCATTTACACATTTAAATGTATACTATTTTTCTTTGAAATTTTAAAACCGATTTTCTCAAAAAGTATAAGGTCTTTTTGGTGTTTCTGGCATTTAAGGGGGCTTTGCTATTAACCGTTAAAGTCGGCGGCGGTTGGAACATTTCCTACACTTTGTACGAGATCTTTAGAATTGATTTTCTCGAAAAGTATAAGGTCTTTTTGAAATAATTTTTTTCCTCTTGTAGTCACTGTCCCGGGTGTCCCCCTCTACATACTTTGCAATTTTGGTGTTTCTACTATGTAAGGGGACTTTGCTATTAACCGCTAAAGTCGACGGGCGTTTAATTTTCCCACGGTCAGAAGGAGAATTTTAAAATCAATTTTCTCAAAAACTATAAGGTCTTTTTAAAAAAAAATGTTTTTCTTCTTATACCCACATATCCTGCAAATTTGGTGTTTATAGCATGTAATGGGTCTTAGCTATTAACCTTTAAAGTCGGCACCATTAAAGTCTATGGGAAAAATGCAAACTTCTTAGAAAAAAAATTCACGTTTCGAAGTGAACGCAAACCGCTGAGATTTGCGTGAACAAGTGGTAGGTTGAGTGGAAGGCCAGCCTCTATCTACTACAAATACCATCTTGTTTAATCCCAGAAATCCCTGCACTGAAATCAAATGAGATCTGTGTCAAAGCCATGCCCCAGCCATAATCTGCAATTCTTTGAAATAAGGTGATTGATATCGTAGAACACAGCAGTATGCAGGCACAAGGTTAAACATTTATTTGCATGTATTGCACTATTATACTTTGCAATCAAAAATCACTTGTCATGATAATTTCATATTACATCTTCTCATAGATGAACTTGGGATGAATACACTTTGACATGACAGCAGTCTATTATGGTTTGAAATATTGGCCACCGTTACAGTTTTCCTATATCACTCTTCAACATATACAGTATAGGCAAGTACAGTGGAAAGGCAATACATGCAAAGCATACTAGACTTGGGCATGAAACCTAGTCTAATGGTTCTTTTGCCAAATAGTGGAAGGCTTGGCCTGCTGCATATCTCAATAATTTTCTGAAGGAAGGAGTCTCTATGTCTTCCCTTTACTGAGGCTGGCTACCAGCCAATAACATCAAGCTACAGCACAAACCATGCCCCTACCTAGTGTGCTATTACCACCACATCACTCAGACTTCCCAAACATCTCCTCCCCTAGGCAAGGGGGAAACTTGAATGTGTCATGTGCTCAGGCCCATGGAGCACTGCTAAGCATTGCCTTGTTAACCTGTTAACAGTGACAAATAAGTTATTTCAATTTAAGATAATGCACTGATTTTGTCTTCAGCCGGCAGAAGTCGTTGTGCTGTAAGTTTTTGGTTTGCTTTGATCCCTCTCACCAAGCAGAACACATAGAAACTGAAAGCAGAAGTCCTCTTTTATTGTTTCACACTTCTCCCTAGTGACAAGTGACCATAAATATACATTATAGCAGTACTACTTAGAAGCTAGGAAATCTAACAAAGAAGAATGGAAAAAATGCTAAAATAAATTGGCCTGGAGCTCTTGCAAGCCTCTAAATAAATTGTCTGCTAAAAGACAATAAGAGTGAAAGAGGAGCCCTGGTGTGTATCAAATTCTTATTGGCCTGTTAGTGGCCTGAGGAAGAGGGCTTAGGCCCGTGAAATGTGCTGCTTGTGCTTAATAATAAAAATCTTTTTGTTGTTAAAAAGATTTTATTATTTGAAGTAAGCTACCTTCCTGTCTTTCATTTTTATTTGTTTTTAAATAATTTTATACACACCGGGGCACCTCTTTCACCCATATTGTGCTTATATACCCCCCAACATATCCTGTTGGAGGGGTTCAGATGGACTGCATGTGGTTCACACCACAGGGGACACCTGTCAATTTTCCTAAGAGAGCAACCGCCACCAGGTCCGGCTGGACCACCTCGAGTGGAGTCAGGCTTATGGTCCCCACCTGCTTCTTGCGGTCGGTTGACCGTCTGCAACCCGCCTATAGGAGTAGTTTTCATTATACCACTTATAGACCTTATACTAAAATGTATTATGCTATTGGGCTCCCGTCCTTTTTGTATTTCCTGTGTCTTTTCTCTAGGGTGTCCAGACACCCCTACCATACCACATGTCTGCTAAAGGGTGAATTCATTTTGCTAGCCATGTTGAGGAAAGCATAACGGAAGGAGAGCCAAATAGTATTGTAAGTATGTTCCAACTATGATCCTATCCCATCTAAAATGTAAGAAAATTATTAACCACTTCACCCCAAGGCGGATTTTACCTTAACGGACAAGCGATTTTCACCTTTCAGTGCTCAGCCCTTTCATTTGCCAATAGCTTAATCACTACTAATCACAATGAAATGATCTATATCTTGTTTTTTTCACCACAAATTGGGCTTTTTGGGGTTGATATTTGTTTTCAGTAATTACTTTATTTTCTATGCATTTTAAAGGGAAATACAAGGAAAAAATGAAAAAATACAGTATTTCTCCAATTTCATCCCCTATGGTTTTAACCTTCCTGGCGGTATCCGTCGCGCCGCTCCCCCCCCCCCCCCGACCCCATGTGCTGCCTGGCCAATCAGTGCCAGGCAGCGGTGAGGGGTGGATCGGGACTCCCAATGATGTCACGACATCGCTGACGTCGGTGAAGTCATCCCGCCCCGTCGCCATGGTGACAGGGGAAGCCATCCAGGAAATCCCGTTCTTTGAATGGGATTTCCTGATCGGAGATCGCCGAAGGCCCTGGGCTCGCTACATGATTTAAAAAAAAACTGCTGCGCTGCCTCCTGGCGGAATTCATTACACTGCCAGGAGGGTTAATATAAACACTGCTACTGTACATAAAACCCACACATTTTATCTGCCCATTTGTCCTGGTTATCACAAGATTTTAATTATGTCTCTAGTACAAAGTATGGTGACAATATATCGTTTGGAAGTAAAGGTGTATTTTTTTTGGGTGGGGTTTTTTTCACAATTTTCACGTGCACGGGAGCACGCACATGCACACACGCACACGCACGCGCACAGCAGCAGCAGCAGCACTGTCTGACTTATAAAAACATCCTGGAGCCATTAAGAGGCTCTAACAGGACGTTTTTATAAGTCAGCATGTCATTAAGTGGTTAATTTCACCTAGTGCAACAAGAAACATCCCCTAGAAAGTGATGAGCTAAAATACAAACTGGAACATATAAAAGAACAATATAAATAATGTATTGTTTATACTTTTTATAGCTTTTTTTGTTCGTTCAAGGGAGCAATCAATGCTGCTCAGAGCATTCTGGGAATTTTGTTTAGCAATAACAATAAAACCTTAATTGTTATTCACTTCTGCTCCAGACCTTGGCTAGTGCTAATCTGGACTTCTCTTCAGTCTGTTGCATTCTTTAAAAACTATTAGCAAGGTGTACTTTATCTTTACCCATATAAACTTGCACTGTTAGACATTGAATTTTTTTTTTTTTGCAAATTCATATATATTTGGAAGTGACATGTTTTCTATAAATGTATGTAATTCTGGAAGTACTGCACTGTCAAATTAAACTAGGGTAGCATCTGTCATCGCTCTATATATTTTTGTGGTCTTATAAAACTCCCTCGACTGTTAGTCAAAACAACTACAAATTATTTGCTTTAGGCAGGGATTTGAGAGCACCTCTACAAACAAACAGGCCTCTTCTGAAGATACCAGAAAATGTTCTGCAGTCTCCTTTTCAGACTAACGAGATGCAGTGACTGAATTTCCTTAGAAGAAGTTAGATTTGGATTTCAGACAACACTTTGAAAATGCACAGCGAAATGCAGAAGGAGAGGACAGTTAATAAGTAATTACGGTTGGCCACAAAATTGTCTATATTAAGCATTTCGCTTCATCTTCTCAAGCCAAGGAACCTCGAGAGAACCAGCTTTTGCTGTGGTAGAGTATAATGTTTACAGCTAATTAGAGGGGGATCCGGCTGCTATAGTTCTTCAATTAAGAGTCCAATTGAGAGAGATTACAGGAGAGGCATATATGGTTACCAGATGAGAAGGCATGGTAGGAGTTCCAGGCCTCACACTGAACTCATTTTATCTCCTCTTTAAAACCCGATTTATCTTAATTATTCGTACAGTTTTAGCAGAAGATGAAGAAATGTTGCAGAAGTGTCACAATAATATTTTTTCACTATGAATATGTGTAGTCATTTTATTTTTTATTAATTAACCACTTAACGACCGCCTAACGCCCATAGGCGTCGGCGGGTCGTTAGTGGTATAGCATGGAAGCGGCCTTTCCATGCTAGTTCACGGAGACTGCCTCCGTGAACAGTGTGCGAGCCGCCGATCGCGGCTCGCACGCATAATGTAAACATGCGGGGAAGAATTCCCCGCTGTTTACATCACACGGCGCTGCTGCGCAGCAGCGCCATGACGTAGATCGGCGATCCCCGGCCTCTGATTGGCCGGGGATCGCCGCATTCTGATTCGCCGGCATTCACTCTAGGCGGCGCAGGACGGACCATAGGAGGAAGGGGAGAGACGGAAGGGGACGGAGGAGGAAATTCGCTGCGGAGGGGGGCTTTGAGGAGCCCCCCCCTGCTGAACGAACAGAGCCGGCGGCGATCAGACCCCCCCAGCAGGACATCCCCCTAATGGGGAAAAAAGGGGGTAAGTCTGATCGCCCAGCCTCCTTGCTGATCTGTGCTGTGGGCTGTAGAGCCCACGCTGCACAGATCAGCGAAATCACCCCTGGTCCTTAAGTGGTTAACCTATTTTGGTAGAAACTACGTCCAGGAACCATGCGCGCTACCGCGGCCGATCGCGCGCATGCACGCGCACTCCCGGCCGCGGATTCGGTAGCCACAGAATCAATGTATCGGGCTATGGTGCCCGATCACTGATTCCTCTCCCCCGCTGAAAAAGCGACAGCTTCTCTTGGAAGCTGTGCTTTTTCTGGCCGTTGCCTCCCCCCTGCGTCACTCTAAGCGTGTGTCACGCTTAGAGTGATGTCATGTAAACAAACTCATGGCCGCCATCTTGTGGCCAAAAAGTAAAACTACAACTAAAAGTAAAAAAAAATTAAAAACAACACACAATTACATGATAAAACTATAATTTACATCCCACCCTCCCAAAAATACCCAAATAAAATGTTTAATATAAAAAAAAAACATTACAATAACAAAAAACAACATGTAAATATTTACCGAAGGGTCTAAACTTTTTAAATATCAATGTAAAGATGAAATATTTCTATATTTTTTTTTATTTTAAACTTGTAAATAGTGATAGATGCAAAACGGAAAAAATGCACCTTTATTTCCAAATAAAATATTGTCGCCATACATTGTGATAGGGACATAATTTTAATGGTGTAATAACCGGGACATATGGGCAAATACAATACATGTGTTTTAATTATGGAGGCATGTATTATTTTAAAACTATAATGGCTGAAAACTGAGAAATAATGATTTTTTCCGTTTTTTTTTCTTATTCTTCCTGTTAAAATGCATTTACAGTAAAGTGGCTCTTAGCAAAATGTACCCCCCAAAGAAAGCCTAATTGGTGGCGGAAAAAACAAGATATAGATCAGTTCATTGTGATAAGTAGTGATACAGTTATAGGCTAATGAATGGGAGGTGAACATTTCTCAAGTGATAACGACGGAACGCGAATGGGTTAATATTTATATAGCACTGACATCTTCTAATGTACTTTAACACTAGCTGTAATACAGTCATAGTCTTATGCCCTACATTATTATTATTATTAATAATAATATTTTTTATGTACGTATATTTTTACATACATTTTATGATGTAGCGCTGACATCTTCTGCAGAATTTTATAGAGTGCATAGTCAAGTCACTGACTAGCGTCAGAGAAGCTCAACGTCTAATCCCTACCATAGTCATATTCTAATGTCCTACCATAGTTGCTAAGTGGATTCCATGCAGTGCTGCTTGGATACCCCTTTTCAAAATCCGGATTGGATCCGGATACCCAGATATCCGATCCGGGTCGGACATCCGATTTCAGACTTTTCTGATCCAAATCGGATATCCGACCTCAGTATCCGGGGTATCCGGGCAAAGTCGGATATCTGGATAGAAAAAAATGGAAGTGGCCTTTAAATTGCTTTAAAAAAAGTTTTTTTAGGGTAAATGAGGTATGCAGCATCATTATTTTTTAAAAGGAAACACTAATTGATGATGTGGGGACTTAAAATCTCCCCCCCCCCCAAAAAAAAATGTCTGTCAATTAACATCAGGACTAGGTTCCAGACAGTGGTCGTGCAGCCCACATTGTTTCCAAAGTCCAACCGCACAACTGGGACATGGCAGTTTTCAGCCCAGACACCTCCAAAAAATTACGCAGCAATTGTGTTTTGGGTTAACCACGTAAGGACCAGGCCATTTTTACCTGATCTGTGCAGCATGGGCTCTCCAGCCCACAGCACAGATCAGGATAGAGCCAGGGCGACCAGACTTCCCCCCTTTTTTCCCCACTAGGGGGATGTCCTGCTGGGGGGGTCTGATCGCCGCCGGCTATTTTCGCCTTGAGAGGGGGGCTCCTCAAAGCCCTCCTCCACAGCGATTTTCGGCCTCCCTGTCCTTCCCTCCCTCCCCTCTTTCCCCTGGGTGGCGCAAAGCTCCTTTAAGTCCTAGAAACACCAAATTTTCAGGGTTTATTAAACAGAATCTGGTGAACCACTAAAGTCCTAGAAACACCAAATTTCTAGGGTTTATTTAACAGAATCTGGTGAACAGGATGCAAAAAAAAGTTTTCAAAAAGACCTTATAGTTTTTGAGAAAATCGATGTTATCGCACTGTTATCGATGTTATCGAAATCCGCCTATCGCACTTGCATTAACGATTTCCGCATTCCGATGCGGAAATGCAATTTCCGATCGGAATTTTGGAAATTGCATTTCCGCGGAATCCGAATGAGCATCCCTAGTGCCAAGTGCAAAGTGCCACATGCAAAGTGCCAAGGGCCAAGTGCCACGTGCAAAGTGCCAAGTGCCATGTGCCAAGTGTCCCTGTGCCAAGTGCCAAGTGCCACGTGCAAAGTGTAAAGTGCCACGTGCAAAGTGCCACGTGCCAAGTGCAATGTGCAAAGTGCCACGTGCCACATGTCAAGGGCCATGTGCAAAGTGCCAGCACGTGCCAAGGGCCACGTGCCAAGTGCCACATGCCGAGTGACAGTCAGACAGCAGAGGAGAAGACACTAACTGTCACACTGGCACTGTTCAGCAGCACAGCAGTTCTGTAGTAAGCTAACACAGTAATATTACTCTAACAACTACTAGCACTGACTGCAGTACTACAGTACTAACTACACAATAACACAGTAATCATATTCCCTAATCCCTAACCTATACTGTAGCTAGCTAAGGCTAATAGCTGGCAAGCAGGCAGCAGCTGGCCTGGTCTGTGCACAGCACACACATAGACACATAGCAGCTGCCGCAGCCTTGCAGCACACACTCTGACTGTCACAATGAAATCAAGTTAATTAACAAAACAACAATAGCGTAGTGATAGTGAAGGGGTTAATCACTGAACAGCTTTAGGTTTATCACTGTATTCAGCACTTGCTAGGCCAGCAGCACTGGAGCATGTCTCTCAGTGAGAATTCACAAGCAAGGACGAGATTTCTCATCATGGCAGCCCTCCTTATTATACAGGGGGCCTGGTCAGGGTTTCTTTCTGTGATTGGGTGCCAGGGCTGATGCTACGTACATACATGCGACTACGATCGTTCGTTGTTAACGACGAACGATCTTTTAATTGACGAAAGAACGACCGGAGTAAAGTTAGTTCTAAAAAGTGTGTAACGATCACATCGTTAGAACGAACGTTACACCACGTAAAAGCACTCAATGCGCCTGCGCATAAAATTGTAAAGTTCCCTGGAGAAAAAGTGAAATGCGCATGTCCAGACTGGTACAAACGATCGTTTCCAACGATGTACTACTTTTGCAAACGATCGTCGTTGGTTAAAATCCGCCGAGACAGAACTTTGTTTTGTAGCGATTTGGCTCGTTCGTCGTTAGACTTAATAGTCGGTGGTTCGTTTTTTGTAACGATCGTCGTTGGTAAAGATCGGGGAACGATCGTTACAAACGACTATAGTCACATGTGTGTACGCACCTTTAGGCAGGGAGCCATCTGATTGGCTCAATGAGGTCAGGTGGGGCTTGCCAGGGTTCCCTTCTGTGATTGGGTGCCAGAGCTTAGGCTGGGAGCCTTCTGATTGGCTCTATGAGGTCAGGTGGGGCTGGACAAGGTTCCCCTCTGTGATTGGTTGCTAGGGCTTCTGCTGGGAGCCCTCTGATTGGCTCAATGATGTCATCTGCTTAGTTACAGTATTCAGATCTGGATATCTGCCGGATATCCGCGGATATCCGGGTAAGCAACCAAATATCTGCAGATAGCTATCCGGATTTCCACAGAAATCCGGAATTCGAATCCCAATCGGATAGCTGAAAAAAGGTTGGATATCCGGGTTACCGGATATCCGGAATCTGGATGAGCAGCCATGATTCCATGTAGATGAAACACTAATTACCTTTAATTTTATTTACCTCCTTCTTCACCTCTCAGATCTCACACATGTGCGCCTGCGCGGCGCGCAGCTTCACTACAGTCCTCAGCAGCGAGATCTGAGAGTCGGTAACAGGATAGAGCATATCACCCGGCATCAATGACACCCGGTGTATAAGATTACCCCTGACTTTTCAGAGGATTTTCAAGGGTTACAAAGTAGTCTTGGATGCCAGAATATACATTAACAGCATCATGGCTTTGTTTACAGTTTGCTTTAGAGTACTATTTACATTTTAAAAAAATGTGCAGCCTCTTAATTAAAATGTCAGCAGCAAATGTCACAACGGAAAGGCCTGTACTTTAAAAATACTGGCATTTGTTTGCAGGCCGGGTATATTAAAACATTCTTCTGCCTGATCGATGCTGGCGATATGCTCAAGCCTGCAGTGAGATTTAAAGGACTTACGAGGCCAATACTTCAGAAAAAAAATAAAAAAAGTTATCCACCTGTGTCAGCTTGTCAGGCACGGAGGACGCCGTCCGCGCCCTCCGTGCCGTTCCGCCGGGTCCCCGCCGCTCCATAGCCCCCCGAACGGTCCCCGACCGCGCGGCCCGGGTCGGGCTCTCCAGCCTGTACTAAGATGGCGGTCGGAGCTGGCCGCGGCTGCGCAGTATGCATAGCCGTGAGTGCGGCTGCGCAGCTCTAAGGCCAACCCCCCGATCCACGCTACTGTTACGTGGATCGGGGGTTGGCCTTAGAGCTGCGCAGCCGCACTCGCGGCTATGCGTACTGCGCAGCCGCAGCCAGCTCCGGCCGCCATCTTAGTACAGGCTGGAGAGCCCGACCCGGGCCGCGCGGTCGGGGACCGTTCGGGGGGCTATGGAGCAGCGGGGACCCGGCGGAACGGCACGGAGGGCGCGGACAGCGTCCTCCGTGCCTGACAAGCTGACACAGGTGGATAACTTTTTTTATTTTTTTTCTGAAGTATTGGCCTCGTAAGTCCTTTAACACAACAGACTCTAATACCTATCAATTTTTTTTTTGTCTTCCAGCCCACTTATTTCTTACTCAAACCGAGTTTGTTGAGAACAACAAATCCTGTTGTTCTCACTTTAAGCTTCTTCTAGGGGCTTCCTTGTGATTGGCGTACAAAAATCCGCATTCCGCCTGGATTACGCATCGTTCCGCGGAATTTCCGCTATAGCGCTATAGCAATTCCGTTCCGGTGCGACAGAATTGCGGAAAACTGAATTCCGCGGAATGCGGTGAGCATCCCTATTCAGAAATATCCCAATTTGCTGCCAAAATAGTATTTCTGGTGTTTCACGGTTACTTTTGATAGATAACCACCCTAACTTTGACTTTTCCTTGAAGAAGAAATCCTCCTAGAAGAAGTGACATCTACTTATTTTTACTATTATTATTATTATTATTATTATGCATTTACATAACACTGACATCTTCCTTTACATCTTCCACAGCACTATAGAGTAGAGTAGAGTAATTGTCATGTAATTAACTGTCCTCAGAGGAGCTCACAATCTAATCTCTACCATATTCATAGTCTAATGTCCTATCATATTATTAATATGCATTTATACAGCACCGACATCTTCTACAGCACTTTTCAGAGTACATAGCCATGTCACTGACTGTCCTCAGAGTCCTCACAATCTAATCCTATCATAGTCATAGTCTAATGTCCTACCATAATATTATTATATATTTATATAGCCCTTACATCTTCTGCAGCACTTCACAGAGTACATAGTCATGTCACTCTCTTTGCATTTGCATCCTCCATATTCAGCGACGCCTCTTCCATGTTCAGCCGCCCTACACCTGGGCCCATGTGACCTCTCCAGAAAGCTTCTACAGCATGTGTCAGCTCATCAAGAGAATTCATTCTGAGCATATTATCATTACAAAGAACAAAGCAAATGCAAAACCTAATTACATTGATTGGCATAAGCAAGGTAATCTGTCAGTTTCCTTATAATGTGCCATTGTATATACATTGTAATTTTTAGATTCAGTTCAATGTCAAGTCTAAAGTAAAAAATCTATAGGATTTTGAAAGCTTGCCTTTTCAATTAGTTGAGTGTGCCAGTAAATGGTATTATCCTTACTCAGTACTTTTCATTTCAAAGTTGCAAAGTAGGAGTGAGACTTAGCAGGTTTGTCTTATTTCTCATTATATATCTGCAAGGGATAGTCATGGGATAGTGCTCCAAAATGTATGTATTCACAAAAAGAAAAATAAGCAGCGCTCAATGTACATACCGTATTTTTCGGACTATAAGACGCTCCGGACTATAAGATGCACCCAGGTTTAGAGGACAAAAACTAGGGGGAAAAAATTATACTAATCCTGGTGCATCCATGGTACAGGGGCATCTTGTAGACCTCCCCCCCCCTCCCACCAAGCTGTCCCCACCAGCTACAATAACTAACCTTCAGTGCCCAGCTACACTAACCCCTGCTTCCCCAACCAGCTAGACTAAGTACCCTACACTAAAGCCTGATGCCCCACCAGTAAACTTGCATTACACTACTAGAGTTGGGCCGAACCTCCGATTTTAGGTTCGCGAACTTCCGCGGAAGGTTCGGTTCGCGTTAAAGTTCGCGAACCGCAATAGACTTTAATGGGGATGCGAACTTTGAAAAAAAAAAATAATTATGCTGGCCACAAAAGTGATGGAAAAGATGTTTCAAGGGGTCTAACACCTGGAGGGGGGCATGGCGGAGTGGGATACATGCCAAAAGTCCCCGGGAAAAATCTGGATTTGACGCAAAGCAGCGTTTTAAGGGCAGAAATCACATTGAATGATAAATGACAGGCCTAAAGTGCTTTCAAACATCTTGCATGTGTATACATCAATCAGGTAGTGTAATTAAGGTTCTGCTTCACACTGACACACCAAACTCACCGTGTAACGCAGCGCAAACAGCTGTTTGTGTAGTGACGGCCGTGCTGGACTGGTGCGCACCATGGCGAGAGTGCAGGTTTTGGTGGCTTTACAGCCCATATGGTCGCCTGGCTGATGTAGCTGAATGACAGAACAGTGACTGTCCAGCTGATCAAATTTGGTCTGACCACAATGAGGCAATGACCTTATTATCGTGGGTGTGCCCCCCGAGACACTCATCTAGGCGCCGGTCATTGCTTCATTGTGATACGCAAGCCCCTTCACCACGGCAAGGTAATGATCACGAAGGGGAATGGGCGCATGTACATGCCTTTTCTTTTGTTGTTGCAGCTGCCCGCAGTGCATCCAGAAAAATTAGGCAGTCATGTACACGCACCAGAAAAATTATTACAGCGGCCGCTGCTAGCAGCGGCCTAAAAAATTCAGCAATCCGCCTGGAGTCCCGGACCCTGTTGGTGGTGGCGGAGAAGGTAGTCAAGCGGCCTGCAGGCAGACATGCTGTGTGGAGGGACTGGGAGCGACTTAGTCTTCCTGGGGCAGGCCAGGCAGCCAGTCACACGGCGTGCAGGCAGAGATGCTGTGTGTGCGGGGACTGACTTAGTCTTGGGGCGGGCAGCAGCCCTCCGGGATCCATGCCTCATTCATTTTGATAAAGGTGAGGTACTTAACACTTTTGTGACTTAGGCGACTTCTCTTCTCTGTGACAATGCCTCCAGCTGCGCTGAAGGTCCTTTCTGACAGGACGCTTGCGGCAGGGCAGGAGAGAAGTTGGATGGCAAATTGGGACAGTTCTGGCCACAGGTCAAGCCTGCGCACCCAGTAGTTCAAGGGTTCCTCATCGCTGTTCACAGCAGTGTCTACATCCACACTTAAGGCCAGGTAGTCTGCTACCTGCCGTTCCAGGCGTTGGTGGAGGGTGGATCCGGAAGGGCTACGGCGAGGCGTTGGACTAAAGAACGTCCACATGTCCGACATCACCATGAGATCGCTGGAGCGTCCTGTCTTTGACTGCGTGGACACGGGAGGAGGATTAGTGGCAGTGGTACCTTGCTGGCGTTGTGCCGTCACATCACCCTTAAAGGCATTGTAAAGCATAGTTGACAGCTGGTTCTGCATGTGCTGCATCCTTTCCACCTTCCGGTGAGTTGGTAACAGGTCCGCCACTTTGTGCCTGTACCGAGGGTCTAGTAGTGTGGCCACCCAGTACAGCTCATTCCCCTTGAGGTTTTTTATACGGGGGGTCCCTCAACAGGCAGGACAGCATAAAAGACGACATCTGCACAAAGTCGGATCCAGTACCCTCCATCTCCTCTTGCTCTTCCTCAGTGACGTCAGGTAAGTCAACCTCCTCCCCCCAGCCGCGAACAATACCACGGGAAGGTTGAGCAGCACAAGCCCCTTGCGATGCCTGCTGAGGTTGTTCTCCTGCCGCTGTCCCCTCCTCCTCCTCCTCCTCCTCCCCCAAAGAAACACCTTGCTCATCATCCTCTGAGTCTGACTCGTCTTCTGCACACGACTTCTCTTCTTCCTCCTCCTCCCCCCTCTGTGCTGCCGCAGGTGTTGAGGAAACAGCTGGGTCTGATGAAAATTGGTCCCATGCCTGTTCCTGCCGTAACGGTTCCTGGTCACGCTCATTCACAGCTTCATCCGCCACTCTACGCACAGCACGCTCCAAGAAGTAAGCGTAGGGAATTAAGTCGCTGATGGTGCCCTCACTGCGGCTCACCAGGTTGGTCACCTCCTCAAACGGCCGCATGAGCCTGCATGCATTTTCCATCAGTGTCCAGTTGTCGGGCCAGAACATCCCCATCTTCCCAGACTGTTTCATTCTACTGTAGTTGTAGAGGTAGGGTCACGGCTTTCTTCTGTTCTAGCAGGCGGGAGAACATGAGCAGGGTCGAGTTCCAGCGAGTCGGGCTATCGCAAATGAGGCGTCTCACCGGCATGTTGTTTTTGCGCTGAATTTCCGCAAAGCGTGCCATGGCTGTGTAAGACCACCTCAAATGCCCACAGAACTTCCTGGCCTGCTTCAGGACATTCGCTAAGCCAGGGTACTTTGCCACAAATCTTTGAACCACTAGATTCATGACATGTGCCATGCAGGGTATGTGTGTCAGCTTCCCCATATGCAAAGCGGCAAGCAGATTGCTGCCGTTGTCGCACACCACGTTGCCTATCTCCAGGTGGTGCGGGGTCAGCCACTCATCCACCTGTTTCTTAAGAGCAGCCAGGAGAGCTGCTCCAGTGTGACTCTCCGCTTTGAGACAAGACATGTCTAAGATGGCGTGACAGCGTCGTACCTGGCATGCAGCATAGGCCCTGCGGAGCTGGGGCTGTGTAGCTGGAGAGGAGAACTGCCACTCAGCCAAGGAGGAGGAGGACAGCGAAGAGCATGTAGCAGGAGGAGAGGAGGTGGCAGGAGGCCTGCCTGCAAGCCGTGGAGGTGTCACAATTTGGTCCGCTGCGCCCTGCTTGCCATCGTTCACCACCAGGTTCACCCAATGGGCTGTGTAGGTAATGTAGCGGCCCTGCCCGTGCTTGGCAGACCAGGCATCCGTGGTCAGGTGTACCCTTGACCCAACGCTCTTCGCAAGAGATGACACCACTTGCCTCTCAACTTCACGGTGCAGTTGGGGTATGGCCTTTCTCGAAAAATAAGTGCGGCCTGGCATCTTCCACTGCGGTGTTCCGATGGCCACAAATTTACGGAAGGCCTCAGAGTCCACCAGCCGGTATGGTAACAGCTGCCGAGCTAACAGTTCCGCCACGCCAGCTGTCAGACACCGGGCAAGGGGGTGACTGGCCGAAATTGGCTTCTTCCGCTCAAACATTTCCTTCACGGACACCTGACTGCTGCTGTGAGCAGAGGAGCAGGAACCGCTCAAGGGCAGAGGCGGAGTGGAGGAGGGTGCCTGTGAAGGTGGAAGGGAGAAAGCGGCAGAAGCAGATAATGCACCTGATGGAGGAGGAAGAGGAGAAGGAGGGTGGCTTTGCTTTTGTGTGCTGCTGCTGCTTTTGCTCAGGTGGCCATCCCATTGCTGTTTGTGCCTTTTCTCCAGGTGCCTTCGTAAGGCACTTGTCCCTACGTGAGTGTTGGCCTTTCCACGGCTCAATTTTTGTTGGCAGAGCGAACAGATGGCTTTGGTCCGATCTGAGGCACACACATTAAAAAATTTCCACACCGCTGAGCCACCCTGGGATGTGGGCACTATGGGGACCTCAGCAGCTGATGCTGAAGGGCAAGTTGGCTGGCTGTACATAGGTGGCGATACATGGTGCCGGACTCTGCCACCAGCTGTTTCTGACGAAGAGCTGCCCCAGATTCTTTCAGCAACTTCTCTCCTCCTACTACTCTCTGACTCCCCCTCTGAACTGTCCCCCTCTTCATCTCCTCTATTGGGAACATACAGAGGATCCCTATTACCGTCATCATCGTAGTCATCCTGCCCAGCTTCGCTTGCCTCAGACAAATGCAAACTTGCACCATCAGTAGGTCCTTCATCCTCCTGACACGTTACATCCATAGTGTTGCCGCGTAACTCATATTAGCTGGTGAAAATTCATCTGGCTGTAACAACAATGGCTGTGCATCAGTGATTTCAACACTAAATAATTCTTGCGAAGTGTCAAATGCAGCGGAAGTGGTGCTAGTAGTAGCGCTGGTGGCTGAGCAAGATGAGGTGTTCTGTGTCGCTAAATACTCAACCACGTCCTGACAATCCTTGGAGGTGATGGGACGTGCCTTCTTCCGAGCACTGTACTGTGGGCCAGGTCCACACGAAATTACATTTACACGACCTCACGCAGACCTGCCGGGTGGCACTACCTCTTCCTCTACCTGTTTTGTCCATATCGGGTATGCACGGAGTGGTATATCACACTGCGTGCACTCACGTAGGTAGGTGGGTTCACTTAACTGCACAGGTATGCGCACTGATGCGGTGGGTTCACTAAACAGAACAGGTATACAGTGGCGGGTTCACAGAACAGGTATGCAGTGGCAGGTTCACTGAACACAACAGGTATGCAGTGGCGGGTTCACTGAACAGGTATACAGTGGCGGGTCCACTGAACAGAACAGGTATGCAGTGGCGGGTTCACTAAACAGAACAGGTATACAGTGGCGGGTTCACTAAACAGAACAGGTATACAGTGGCGGGTTCACAGAACAGGTATGCAGTGGCAGGTTCACTGAACACAACAGGTATGCAGTGGCGGGTTCACTGAACAGGTATACAGTGGCGGGTCCACTGAACAGAACAGGTATGCAGTGGCGGGTTCACTAAACAGAACAGGTATACAGTGGCGGGTTCACTAAACAGAACAGGTATACAGTGGCGGGTTCACAGAACAGGTATGCAGTGGCAGGTTCACTGAACACAACAGGTATGCAGTGGCGGGTTCACTGAACAGGTATACAGTGGCGGGTCCACTGAACAGAACAGGTATGCAGTGGCGGGTTCACTAAACAGAACAGGTATACAGTGGCGGGTTCACTAAACAGAACAAGTATACAGTGGTGGGTTCACTAAACAGAACAGGTATACAGTGGCGGGTTCACAGAACAGGTATGCAGTGGCAGGTTCACTGAACACAACAGGTATGCAGTGGCGTGTTCACTGAACAGGTATACAGTGGCGGGTCCACTGAACAGAACAGGTATGCAGTGGCGGGTTCACTAAACAGAACAGGTATACAGTGGCGGGTTCACAGAACAGGTATGCAGTGGCAGGTTCACTGAACACAACAGGTATGCAGTGGCGGGTTCACTGAACAGGTATACAGTGGCGGGTCCACTGAACAGAACAGGTATGCAGTGGCGGGTTCACTAAACAGAACAGGTATACAGTGGCGGGTTCACTAAACAGAACAGGTATACAGTGGCGGGTTCACAGAACAGGTATGCAGTGGCAGGTTCACTGAACACAACAGGTATGCAGTGGCGGGTTCACTGAACAGGTATACAGTGGCGGGTCCACTGAACAGAACAGGTATGCAGTGGCGGGTTCACTAAACAGAACAGGTATACAGTGGCGGGTTCACTAAACAGAACAGGTATACAGTGGTGGGTTCACTAAACAGAACAGGTATACAGTGGCGGGTTCACAGAACAGGTATGCAGTGGCAGGTTCACTGAACACAACAGGTATGCAGTGGCGGGTTCACTGAACAGGTATACAATGGCGGGTCCACTGAACAGAACAGGTATGCAGTGGCGGGTTCACTAAACAGAACAGGTATACAGTGGCGGGTTCACTAAACAGAACAGGTATACAGTGGCGGGTTCACAGAACAGGTATGCAGTGGCAGGTTCACTGAACACAACAGGTATGCAGTGGCGGGTTCACTGAACAGGTATACAGTGGCGGGTCCACTGAACAGAACAGGTATGCAGTGGCAGGTTCACTGAACAGGTATGCAGTGGTGGGTTCACAGCACAGGTATGCAGTGGTGGGTTCACAGCACAGGTATGCAGTGGTGGGTTCACAGCACAGGTATGCAGTGGTGGGTTCACAGCACAGGTATGCAGTGGTGGGTTCACAGCACAGGTATGCAGTGGTGGGTTCACAGCACAGGTATGCAGTGGTGGGTTCACAGAACAGGTATGCAGCCAGACAGGAACAAGTTAAGCCTAACTAATCTTTCCCTGAGAGACAGTCTGCAGCAGCTCGCCCTACTCTCACTAACGCAGGCAGCACACGAGTGACCGTAATGGCCGCCGCTGCCTGCCTTATATAAGGGGGGGTGGGGCTCCAGGGGCTAGTGTAGCCTAATTGGCTACACTGGGCCTGCTGACTGTGATGTAGAGGGTCAAAGTTGACCCTCCATGTGCATTATGGGGCGAACCGAACTTCCGCAAAGGTTCGCCTGCGGGACGCGAACGCGAACCACTGAAGATCGCATGGAACCGTTCGCAGGCGAACCGTTCGGCCCAACTCTATACACTACACTACACTATATTACATTACACTAGTCCCTGATTCCCCCACTAGCTACTACACTACACTACACTACACTACACTAACCCGCCCCTGCTGCCCTGTCAGTAACACTACACTGCATTAAACTAACCCCTGCCTCCCCAACAGCTACAATAACTTAACACTAAAACTTGGATTATCTCACCTATCCAGCAGTCTCTGTGCGTGCTTCTTTCCTTGTTTGTCAGCTGTGATGATCTTGATGTGGCACAATCCCGGCATCCCTTTACAAGAGGCGATCCCAGCAGGAGCTGCAGCAGCTGTCCTCCTTAATGTATTGCGGCTGGGGGGCCATATGAGTGATCCAGGGATAATTGCATGGGCTGTCATCCAGTTGTAAGTTCCTGTCGACGGCCCTGTGACAGAAGATGGGAGATCATAGTGGTAGTTATGATTACTGATGCCTCAGTACTTCCTTGTTTACTAGTGCCCCCATGTGATGCACATCCGGGGGACGGAAGTACTAGGAAGTACTGAAGCATCGGTAGTCATAACTACTGCTATGATCTCCCATCTTCTGTCACGCCACCACCGGCAGGAACTTAGAGAGCAGGCATGGAAGCGATCTGGAGTGCTGGCCAGAAGCAGATCACTGCGACAAGGAGCGGGATGATGGCGGCGGCATGGAGCGGGATGATGGCGGCGGCATAGAGGCGGATGATGGTGGCGGATCATGGTGGCGGAATGGAGGCGGATGATTGACGGCGAAATGGAGGTGGATCATGGTGGCAGCATGGAGGCGGATGATTGGAGGCGAAATGGAGGCGGATGATTGGCGGCAGAATGGAGGCGGATCATGGCGACGGCATGGAGGCGGATGATTGGCGGTAAAATGGAGGCGGATCATGGCGATGGCATGGAGGCGGATGACTGGCGGCGAAATGGAGGCGGATGATTGGTGGCAGAATGGAGGCGGAGATGGCAAAGATGTATGGCTGCAGTGGGGGCACCGAACGAGGCTGGAGGCAGAGCGAGGAGGAGGAGGAAACAATATGCACACATAGAGGGAAATAGTAAGAAACGTGTTTTTGTATGCAATATGTGTACTTTTTTTGGTACCTTCGGACTATAAGACGCAGGGACTTTTTCTCCCCACTTTTGGGGGAGAAAAAGTGCGTCTTATAGTCCGAAAAATACGGTATATGTTATGATAAGCAAAGTCCAAATATAACTGTTAACACCCACTCCAAAGGCGGATCGCTCCAGTAAGATGCGTGTGTATCTTCAAAAAATATAAACAGGTTTTCTAGTAGCGCTCATCAACAGTTCATCACATTCAGATATCATTATGGGGTCCCCCCTTTTTCATAGAGCAACTCCGGAAGATGCGGCCCAGACCAGCCCGATATCGGTTCTGGGGTATAAGGCCACCCCACTGCCTCCAACCGGCAACCTCCAACTGCTCACAGTCGTCTAGGGATACAAGGAGAGGCTTACATAAAGTGTATTTTATTAAAAATTAAGGTTTATTCCTTTAAAATAATTGTCAGGTGCAGCGTCTGTTTGGAAGCGCTGCCATTTCCTTCTGCTGTACAAAACTTAAGTATACTTTAGGCTAGCTGCCTCCAGGGGTGTCAGCTTGCATTCAAATTTTAGAATTTAGATTAGTGTTAGCACATAATTTGCATCTGATTTGTATTCAAGGTGTGTATTTAGCCCCAAGGGGCTGGGCATATCTCTGGAGCTTTCACTTCACTTGCAGCCTGTGAGCCCATTGCTTACTGTCAGTTAGACAACTCGGTGACATTCATTAAAAAATTGTTACACAAATAACCCTTGGGTGTTATTGTAGGGTTTGCGGTGTGTGGCCAAGCTACGTCTGGGTGGGGTGAGTGTATAAAACACTTCAAGACACCGCCGCTCTCAGCCCGCTCAATAGGATATACAAAATATATGTATTGTTTCTAAAATAGGTCTCTGTATGTCCTCCATTTTTATTTTTTTTTACCTGGTATGCATGACTTTGCCTTAGTGCAGGAACTGTGCAATGCTTGTGCGATTGTGGGAAGTTTTTTTTTTTTTTTACTACATCAACAAGCTTATCTCAGAAAGCACATAACTAAATAATAGAACGCTTCCTATTTCAGATAAGATAACGACAATATCACCAGAAAGTAATTGAATCTAGTGATGATCGTAATCTGCTAATTACGATTATGAGAAATTATGCAAACATTTTCGCAATTACGCCTATACGTAATTACAAATGCGTAATGCCATTGACATTGTATAATCATTCGTAATTACGCATTCATTTATGTGGAATTTACGTGGAATTGTGTGCTGACTTTGGTGGTGAATTGTTGCAAAGAACCCATACATGCTATAGCTGCCAAAATTGCTACACATGTCAAGGAGAACTGTGAGTAGTCAAAAAATAATTTTTCAAAAAGACTGTATAGTTTTTGAGAAAATCAATTTTAAAAATGCAAAGAAAAATGGTTTTTAAACATTTTTTTTTTGCATTTTTAAAATCTACAAGGTCTTTTTGAACAACAAAACAGGAGGAACGCTTCGTAGTGTGATACCTTTTAATTCAATAAAAAAAAAATGTGCCTTTTTGAACAATTCTTTTTGTATCTTATACCCACTATTCTTCTGAATATATGTAGCAATTGTAATAGCAATAGCATTTATGAGGGCTTTGCTATTAACCGCCAAACTCGGAAAGACAATACGTGTTAATTACGCGTACATTCAGGCATCATTACTAATGGAATCAATTAACTACAAAATTAATTATGCTATCCCCTGAAATTTCACATTACGATTAGGATGCATAATTGAGTAGTATTACGATGCATAATTACGCATGGGCATAATTTCTGCTCATCACTTATTGAATCCACCCCCCCTCCCTTGATAGAGTTAACATGGTGATGTTAGCCTATTGTCCAGGTTTCTGTGGGAGGGACAATAAGCTGTGGCAATAGTAAGGGAACATTCACACTGAGCTGGGTTAAAAAAAACAACAACACAAAAGGGATGTCACATTTGGCATAAAAAAGAAACAGTAAAGATGGAAACCAGCAGAAATATTATTTTCTCTTTTTTCATATCACATTTCCTAAGTCTGACAATGAACACTGAAAATAACAGTTAGACAATACAATACAGAGGTGCCAACAGAGTAAAAGTATCAAGTTAAAAAGGTATAAAAGGAGGGGCAAGGGTGAACTACCTCCCCGACATAAACACAACTATTGTATAAGATCAAGAAAAACGGTACAGTATTTATTCTTACTCCAAAAACAGTTTGCAATGCGTTTCACGGATCTCAAGCCCGCTTCCTCAGGCAAAATTATACAAGGAGCAACTGCAATAGAAACAATATAAAAACATGCTAAACATTTTTCACATAATACATTTTCGTTATAATGATACGATCTGTTAAAAAGTTTTTCAATTCAAAAATGTTTAAATCCAAAAATTATGCAATGTAAAACCGTGCAACACGAAACTAAACAACACAAGCCTACTTGTTTTACATATCTACATATCCATGTGGACTGAAAATAACAGGATATGTAAGCTAAATAAGCAATTTCTTATCAGATGACTTTAGTAATTTCAGTTAATATTTCGTTTTATTGCACTTTACAGTAGTTAGGGTTTTTTTTTTTCATTCTTTCTTTTGCTCTGTGTTGGGGTCCTCTCTGGTATATTTTTGAATGGATCCTAGTGATTTATAGATATGCTTGCTTTGCAAGCAGCAGCTACTGAATATCCTCTGAATATCTCTAGGTAGCTTTGTTGGGCTGTAGTTAAATTTTACAAGTGGAATGTCAGTAGTAAATTTGCAGTGTAGGTGTTATTACCTGCACTTGCTCTGTAGAAAAACCTCTAAGAAAAATCAACTTGGTAGCGGTTATCAAACTGTGTTAATGGTATGGATTGAATATATCTTGTTTTCTATACTATAAAGGGACTCCGGACCAACTGAGAGCTAATAAAAAGGCAGGTTTCATTGTAGCGGCCCTCTCAAGTTCACAATTTCAGAACAAATAAATTAACACCTTAGTCGAAAAAAAAGAAAAAAAGAAAAAGGAGCAGGCATTGGGATAAGCCATGCTGTGCGGAACATAAGAATGCGATCTGTAGCTGTAAAGTGCCGCCGTTTGGTATTTTATTATTTTTGCCGTTCTAAATGGAGAAAGAGAAATCTGTTATTTCTAAGCTGGAGAAAGAAAGCGGGACAATTTTCTACAACTCGGTTTGAGTAAGAAATAAGTGGGCTGGAAGAGGAAAAAAAAATTGATAGGTATTAGAGTCTGTTGTGTTAAATCTCACTGCAGGCTTGAAATGTCCACGTATCGCCAGCATCGATCAGGCAGAAGAATGTTTTAATATACTCGGCCTACAAACAAATGCCAGTATTTTGTGCAGGCCTTTCCGTTGTGACATTTGCTGCTGACATTTTAATTAAGGGGCTGAACATTTTTTTAACTGTAAATAGTACTCTAAAGCAAACTGTAAACAAAGCCATGATGCTGTTAATGTATATTCTGGCATATAAGACTACTTTGTAACCCTTGAAAATCGTCTGAACAGTCAGGGGTCGTCTTATACATCAGGTGTCATTGATGCCGGGTGATATGCTCTATCCTGTTACCGACTCTCAGCTGCTTAGGACTGTAGTGAAGCTGTGCGCAGGTGCACATGTGCGAGATCTGAGAGGTGAAGAAGAAGGTGTAATAGATAGCGGAGAGGCCGCCGCGGCGGTGAGCGTCATGGCGGCTGTATCCGCGTCTCAGCTGGCAGCCTCCACCGCACAGTTACATGTTGGAGTTTTGCCTGGTCCCTCAGTTGCACATAGACTGAGGGCTACGTGTGCGCGCGCCAGGCGACAGGACCTATATGCAAGTAGAAGGGGAGTCAGCTGATCAGCCGGTCAGCTGACTCCAGCAGTGCTCCGGATTGGCTAAGTGACTGGGGCGGCGCTGTGGAGGGCTCTTAGTATATATAGGACCTGCCTGTCAGTTGCTCTTCGTCTGCTGTTGCAAATGCTACGTGTTAGCACTCAGACCTTAGTCAGATCCCTAAGTGTGCTAGAACCAGCTGGAGCTGGGGATCCACACTTAGCCAGATTCTGTTGATAGCTTAAAGTACTAATTGAATTGTATTATTTGTTATGACCCTCTGCTTGCCTTGACTACTCTTCTGCTTACTGATTCTGTGTCTATGCCTATCTGATCTTGTTGCCGACTCAGCTTGTACCTTACTCTGATTCAGTCTTCTGTCTTTGTACCGTATCTGTCCGTGTGTTGCTGATCCTGCTTGTCTGACTCTCCTGCCCTCACCAGTGAGCTTAGTGCTGGTGAGGGACTCTCAGTTTAGTAATCACCTGCTCCTCTGGTTGATAGCTGCAGTACAGTCTTAATCACCTGCTCCTCAGGTTGACAGCTATAGTACAGTCTGAATCTCCCGCTCCTCGGGTGATAGGTACCTTCTGTCTACTGTGCATCATCTGATCCTCGGGTGAACCGATCACTACTTCATTTGAGTCTCCAGCCTGCTGGAGTACTGATTCCAGTGTTCTGTAGAGATACCACTCGTTACCAGCTCCTCTGGGAAAGTGGGTATCTCTATCCATATTTACTGTTGCACCAAACACTTATCTCACACCTGGTTGTCCTGTGTCTTGCTATACTCGCATTATTGGTGATTCTGCGGATCACCATATAATCAGGTATAGCATCTGTATTATTGGTGATACTGCAGATCACCAATTATCAGAAAATCTGTCCTTGCTGACACCAATCGTTACAGGAGGTAAATAGGATACAAGGGTGGGCCAGAAGGGTGAAAGAGGCATATTTTGTGGGCACAGCGTGATCTATTCTTCTATACTGCTTTAATAAACAGAGAGACAAGGAGAGCTGACCAATCCACTTAGGGAAAGGGAGAGTTGACCAATCTAACCAGTCAATAGCCTCTATACTAATATGTACTGGGTACCACATACAGTACAGCACCAGTATATGATTTTTTTTTTAATTTGGTGAGCGTTGGAAGAGGGGTAGTCTTTTATGGCGAGTATATCCCAAACTCTATTTTTTAACTGGTAAAGTAGGGGGGCCGTCTTATACACCCAGTCATCTTATAAGCCAGAATATATGGTATGTTTTTTGTTTTTGTCTTTTTGCTATCACTTTTATGAAAATGCAACACTTTTTGCACAATTGAGAATATTCGTTAAAATATATGGGCATGAGAAAGCATATTTTCACAGAGAGCATTAAAGTGCATAGGCAGGGGTGTTTCTGCAATCTCCCAATGTGGGTACAGGAATATGAGCAAAGTTTAACGACCCATGCCATAACAACCATCACGGCGGATCGGATCTTTAATAACCCCAACGACTCCGCACAATTTTCGGGATCTTTTCACTTCCCATTTTCTCCTGTCGTGTGCCGTTGTGTAACATCAGGTGACTCTGTTAGCAGGAAGAGGAATTGCCACATGTTTGTTCGTCAATGGGACATTGTTGAATATGTGAGTACATAGCTTCAGTCTTTCACTGTTAGTGCAGCACTAAATCTACTCATCATCCTCTCAGCTGCTACTGAGAGATTATCTTTGTGGCCAGCACTGTAGCCAAAGTTCTGCAGAATCTCATCACCGATTCCTGTCTAGGTTCTCTGTGCTCTATGGGTAATAAAGGTGTAATGGTTGCATAGCAGTCATGCATTGCACATATTGCACTTTATGAGCAATGCATAAAACCTGCAACTGAGCGGAAATGTCAATCTTCAGAAAATAACTTAACAACCTTGGCAAGGGATAAATGAATAATGGGAGTTTATTAAAAAAGGCAAGGAACATAAATAAAGAAATGTAATAGCAGTGTACATTAGCCATTCCTGCCGCCTGGACTTGATTTTCACATCCAGGCGGCAGCTGTTGGGCTGCTGCGTGCTCCCGTGCTGCCCCCGTTAGCCCAGAGATCAATGAATGGCAATATAGTTCCCATTCATCGATCTAAGTCCCCGGCAGAAAAACCAACAGCTTCTTATCAGAGGCCGCAGCCCTTCTGGAAAAAAAAGTGTTTCCCGTCCTCCTAGTTCAAGAACTTGCTTGAACTAAATCTCACTGTGGCCATCTTGTGGCCAAGGCCAAATAGTAAAACTACATTAAACCAGGAGATCGAACCATACAATGTTCTCACTGGCAAAGAATCGTCTAGGAATAAGCAATAGGTCATACACAGGAAGGCAACATGAACAGGAACAAAGGGTAACTAGGAACAGAGGGCCGATGACTAGGGTTGGCACCTCATCCCTTTTAATACCGGCACATATAAGTTATACAGGTTCTGTAACTACTCACACATAATCAGTGCCTAAACTGCATCTAACTAGCCACAAGGCATGTATAATTCATATGTTTCGGTATTTAACTACTAGCCAACCGCGTCACGCCGATAGGCGTGGCCGCGATGGCAGCCCCAGGACCGCCTAACGCCGATCGGCATGAAGTCCTGGGGCTCTGTTTTGCAGGAGATCACGTTCAGGCTGCATGCGCATCTCCTGCTTGGTGGGTGGAGCGGAGCTCCGCCTTCAGTCTCAGAGTGGCGCCACTAACTATCCATACAGCACTGTGATCTACAGCAGTGCTGTACTGGGGACAGCCATGTGACATGGCTGTCCCCTCCATTGACTCAGAGGTGATCCGCTGAAGCCTATGACAGCCAATCACAGTGATAGGCTGGCGGGGTAAGGGAGGGAGTGGCCACTGCACAAATAATAAAAAAGACACAATTTTAATAAAAAAACTAAAACAAATAAATATTTATAAAAAAAAAAAAAACACCTCTGGTACAATCAGACCCCACCAGCAGAGAGCTCTGTTGGTGGGGAGAAAAGGGGGGGGGGAATCACTTGTTTGCTGTGTTGTGGGGCCCTGCAGCTTTGCCTTAAAGCTGCAGTGGCCTATTTTACAAAAAAAGCCTGGTCTTTAGGGGGGTTTACCATTGTGGTCCTCAAGTGGTTAAAGGGATGAGGCAGCAACCCTGCCCATAACTCTGGCTAGGAGAGCCAGAACACAGAAACAATGAACTAGCACTGGATTAGTGTTCACGCTTGGTTTTAATCCTTGTGCTGGGAGATCAGGGAGCTACAGGAAGGTTAGAAGGTGGTACTCGATGAGTATTTGATGCTCTACAAAACCACCTGCAAACACAGTCCCCGTTGTCTCATCAGGCATGATGGTTAGTTGAGACTTACGGTTGCCTGAAGTCCAGATAACGGAGACTTTGTTGTACAAGTATCTCATATTTTCAAAAATGAGACTACTTAACCCATTCGCGTTCCGTCGTTTTCACGTGAGAAATGTTCACCTCCCATTCATTAGCCTATAACTTTATCACTACTTATCACAATGAACTGATCTATATCTTGTTTTTTCCACCACCAATTAGGCTTTCTTTGGGGGGTACATTTTGCTAAGAGCCACTTTACTGTAAATGCATTTTAACAGAAAGAATAAGAAAAAAACGGAAAAATTCATTATTTCTCAGTTTTCAGCCATTATAGTTTTAAAATAATACATGCCTCCATAATTAAAACTCACGTATTGTATTTGCCCATATGTCCCGGTTATTACACCGTTAAAATTATGTCCCTATCACAATGTATGGCGACAATATTTTATTTAGAAATAAAGGTGCATTTTTTCCATTTTGCATCTATCATTATGTACAAGTTTAAAAAAAAAAAATATATATATATTTCATCTTTACATTGATATTTAAAAAGTTTAGACCCTTAGGTAAATATTTACAGTTTTTTTTTTATTGTAATGGTTTTTTTTTTATAGTAAACGTTTTATTTGGGTAGTTTTGGGAGGGTGGGAGGTAAACAATAGATTTATAATGTAAATGTGTGTTAACTTTGATTTTTTTTTACTTTCAGGTGTAGTATTACTTTTTGGCCACAAGATGGCGGCCATGAGTTTGTTTACATGACGGCCAGAAAAAGCACAGCTTCTGAGAGAAGCTGTCGCTTTTTCAGCGGGGGAGAGGAATCAGTGATCGGGCACCATAGCCCGATACATTGATTCCGTGGCTACCGAATCCATGGCCGGGAGTGCGCGTGCATGCGCGCGATCGGCCACGGGAGCGCACGGTAGCGCGCATGGTTCCTGGACGTAGATTCTACGTCCAGGAACCAAAATAGGTTAAAGAGAAACTGTTGAGAAAATCTTACATTTTAAAACACATACAAATAAGAAGTACGTTTCTTCCAGAGTAAAATGACCCATACATTACTGTTCTCCTATGTTGCTGTCACTTACAGTAGGTAGTACAAATCTGACATTACCGATAGGTTTTGGGCTAGTCATCTCTTCATGGGGGGCTCTCAGCATGGCCTTTATTCATTATAAAGACACTCCCTAAAAAAGATTTACACAAAGATGCTGGCCAGCCTCTCTGCTCGCTGCCCCATGAGAAGATGGGCTTGTCCAAAATCTGTCGGTAATGACAGATTTCTACTTCTTATTGTAAGTGACAGCAACATAAGAGAAAAGTAATTTATGGCTCATTTTAATCTGGAAGAAACTCAGTTCTCATTTGTATAGGTTTACATGTATTTTAAATTTTAAGATTTTTGCGACAGAGGTCCTTTAAACAGAAATTAAAAGAGCACTAAACATGATATACAGTATATAACATATTTTTTTTAAACCCTTAGCATTCCTTTTTAAAGAGGAATGAAACACAGCATTTCTTCTTTGCTCTAATAGATTATTTACAGCATATTACATACAACCAGTATTTTTTTTTTACTAGAACAGCATTCAAAGGGTTACACACAAGCCTTAGAAGCTCCCCTGCAGGGAAAGCTGGACAAATTTCAACTAGAGATAATGTTATCTTGTGTTTAATTGTATCAAGTGAGAAATGTAAACAACCCCTTCTCTGACACTGCAAACTCTCCTGAAGACAGTGAGACAATCAGAAAGCATCAGATAGCATTTCTGCTTAGGTTAGAAGATGAATAAAGCAGTTATGAATAAAATGCAAAGTCAGCTTTCAGAGCAAAAAAAATGTACTTTTGGGAACTTGTAATTTCTAAATGAATACTCATACTGATGCACCAAAGCAAATATGATAACCGTATGGCTTATAAAAAGTAGGAAAACATGTTTTTATTGAATATTATGTCAGGGCTTTATACCGCTTTAAATAAGCATTCTGTGTGACTAAATTGCCCTTTTTTAACTTAAGTTGTAAGTATTGCATTTCAACAGCTATTAAGCTATTTTACATGGCATAGCACAATTTTGCTAATAAAGAGAAGAATCGCTGTGCCAATTAACACATCATCACGCAAATTGGAGTTCTGGGGCATAAAAAGTGATAACACCTAGCATGGAATCTCCACTGTTTATGCAAGCCTACAGAAATACCGAAAAATAATTTTCATTTCCTAGCAGAAAATTATATTTAAGGGTCTAACAAAGCAAATATTGTATTTTACAACTCATTTCCAGGGATTTCTTTGTCTCAACTCCTTCTTGCTCCTTACGTAACAAAAGGTGTACCTCAACCCAGGGGCGTAGCTAGATTGGAGCAGAACCAGTGATTGCAGGGGGCCTAGAGCTGGTCGGGGCACGACTACTAACGTTCCCTTCCTCTGATACAGGGCACTATACTTCAGGTCAGGTGTTTTTGTGGCTACACTTGTTATGAGTGTAACGATCACGATAGCCACACTTTTATAACCCTTGTGATATGGGCCCCAGGGCGGAGAAGGTCACAAAGGGGAGTGAACATTGAGTGGGCCCCATCAAAATTTTGCTGCGGGCCCCATGAATTGTAGTTATCTCTAGTTAACTCTAGATTAGACCTGAGTATGATATATAATGTATAATAATGATAGTATAATTTTGGGGGTTCCTATTCTGGTTTCCAGATGGGTCCATGTCCAGCATCTAGAGGGGTTCATATGTGTATGTATATATATATATATATATATATATATATATATATATATATATATATATATATATATATATATGCGTGTATGTGTATGTGTTTGCATGTGCACATGTCACCATACACTGTGTTATAAAGCATGTCATTTGTGTTTTGTTCTCTTTCTGTTTCTCCCTCCCCCCCCCTTTGGTTCCCCTCCCTCTCCTCCTCCCCCCTGTTCCTGATCATTCCTGCCTCTATGACTACATATAACTGACTGTATGTGCTTTTGGTACTGTGTTTTTATATGACATTCACTGTATATGTGTTTTTATATCAGGCGTATTGTATTAGTTCACACCATTTTAAAATGTATGTCTCTTTAAGAACTGAATGGACACCCATGGGTATGTCCTTTTCACCTATATAATCTGTGCAATGTGTGTTTTTTGTAAGCTATGATTAAGGAGCCGTTGCTCCGATACGCGTGAGCTTCTGTATGCTACTTTGAAGCTGGATCATTAATAAAGGTCTTTTTGATAATATCCCACCATCTGGTGCAGCGGGATTTTTCCTGAATTTCTGAAATTTGGCATCTATTTCCCGGCTCCCATATGTGTTAAAACGTGAGTGTAGCAGCCTTTCCACTAGTTCCTGTAACAAAAGGTGTACCTCAAGCCAGGGGCGTAGCTAGAGGGGAGCAGCACCTGTGATTGCAGGGGGCCCAGAGCTGGTCGGGGCTACGACTACTAACGTTCCCTTCCTCTGATACAGGGCACTATACTTCAGGTCAGGTGTTTTTGTGGCTACACTTGATATGAGTGTAACGATCACGATAGCCACTCTCGTTTTATAACCCTTGTGACATGGAGAAGGTCACAAAGGGGAGTGAACATTGAGTGGGCCCCATCAAAATTTTGCTGGGGGCCCCATGAATTGTAGTTATGCCACTACCTCAATTCCTTGATCCCCACCTATGATGATTACTAGGATCACCCCCCCACTCCACCTGTAGGGTTGGCCAATGAGGAGCAAATAGTCGATGCACATTTCAACGCTAATGCTATGGAAATTAACAGAATTTGAAAATTGACCAAATGCCACAGCAGCAGCATCTGATTAGCCAATTTTTAACCACTTCAGCTTTCAATGTTGTTTCATCATATTCATCCGAGCAATTTATATATATATATAAATATATATTCTATTTCTCAATCCTCTATTACTCCTCTATTACTAATAGGCACATGTTTGTCTGGGCTCTATCACTTATAGATTACTCTCTTGGTTGGTCTCACTTATGGCCTATCCCTTGATTGGTGTCTCCTACTCTAATACCTTGGTATGGGTCTCAGGTCTATTTGTTACTCACTCTTGTAATATATCTATTTTCTCATATCTCGTAGATCTTTTTGTGTATGCTTTTTTTTTCACTCAAGAGCCAAATACTTCCTGAAAGAGTGAATTTTTTTTTACCCGAAAGATGTCAAGACTGGAGAATTATTAGTGATACTCTTATACAGTATATACAGATAGGTCTAGTGATTGATGGAGTGTCTACTCACAATCATTTAGACAACTAAGTATCCCATTTATAGTTGTGGGTATGGATGTATAATGTCTGTCATTTTTTCCTTTTGATACTTGTGAGGTAGAACCAAGTTCTGAGTTTGTCCTATTACATATGTAATGTCATTTTATAACTTGGTTTTAATCTGTTCAAATTTTATTAGCGAACAAACACAAATCGGGAACAGAAGTTACTCATTCTGTCTCCCTCCAACTATCCAATGAGAGGCAACAATTACTGTCTTTATTGGATGAACAATCCCTTAGAGCTGGAGAACAATTTCAAGGTGTACTCTACGAGAAAGCCAATAAACGTGCCACTTTGCTTGTAGGATACCTACAACCCAGACAAGCATCTTCCTACATCCCATTCATCAAATCCCTTAATTCTGAAAAATGATGTCACAACAAATCCTCAGAAATAGCTGCAGTATTCAAACAATACTACCATAACATATAATGTAAAGGGCAAGTTTCACGACCTTGACCCAGAAACTCTCAATAAAAAGATAAGAGACTATGGGCCATATTCTATTGCTGAACTCGCCAGCGCTAAGCACTGACGAGTTCTTAACTTAGGCGATGGGGGCATCGCCTAATCTAATTAAACTTTAGACCCCCCCCCCAGGCGGAAAATAACTCGCTTGGGCGATATAATCACCCAGCGAGTTCTTACCACGGAATCCTATTATCCTTATCATGTCTCCGTTTAGACCTGCAAAAAGCAGGTCTAAACTAGCTAACGCACGTCGTCGCCACAGCATCTGGGGGTCTCCTTTAAAAAGGAGACCCCCAGAGCTCCCCGTCGGGTCGCCGCACAGTTTAGAAGCCCCCGTGCAGCTCTGCAAAGGTTCCCCGTCATACGTACTGCCGCCGATCACCCGCCGCCTCTCGCCGCAAAATCCGTCGTGTAATTACAGTGTATCTAACACTGTAATTACTGTGCACATAGAAGGAGCCCGGGCAAAGCATCTTTGAATCTGCAGCCGGGCTCCCCATTGGTCCGCTGCCTGAGACATTTTATTAGTACGTATGACGGGGAACCTTTGCAGAGCTGCGCAGGCGCTTCTAAACTGTGCGGTGACCCGACGGGGAGCTCTGGGGGTCTCCTTATTAAAGGAGGCCCCCAGATGCTGCGGTCGGAAGATGGCGGCGGGCGAGTGCGCATGTGTGGGGAGTGAGGCCGTGGTGCTGATGGACAGCACCACAGCGTAAACCTCACTCCCCATCGCTCGGTAAAAGGGAGCATCACTCAGGCTTTTGCCTGAGTAATGCTCCCTAACGATCGGCCATCGCGCGAAGGATATGGGCAATAGGATTTGCCTGTAATCCTTGCGTGATGGCAAGGTGATAAGTAGCTCGCATCTGCAAGCTACTTATTACCTTGAATAGGATATGGCCCTTTATATCCAACACTAAACTTCCCATCTTTGATGCTAAGACGATTGCAGAGCTGGATAAAGAATTCTCAGAAGCTGAGATCTCAGTGAAAATTCAGATCCTTCAAAATGACAAAAGTCCGGGTCCTGACAGTCTGATGGGTGGGTTCTATAAAAAAATGATCTTCTGAGCTCACTCCTATACTACACAAAGCATTTAATGCTGTAAGCGATGAGACACTCTTCCCTAAACAGACTTTACAAGCTTACATCGTTGTCATACCAAAACCGGGTAAAGACGCCTCACTCTGCAGTCATTTCTATCCAATCTCATTTAACAATCTAGATATTAAGTTGTACTCCAAAATAATAACTGAGAGACTTAAGCATTTATTATCCCCTATCATACACACTGACCAAGCTGACTTCACTCAATATCGAGAGGCAAGGGGCAACACCCTTAAAGCCACCACACTTTTACAAAAGCACATAAAGAAATGATTCTAATGTGTTTGCTGGCTGTGGATGTGGATAAGGCATTCAACAGGATCCATTGGAGCTTCTTAAGAGAGATACTTGTCCAGTTAGGTCGGGCAACACATGGTACAGAGGATCCTTGGCCTATACACTAGCCCCTCAGCTAGGGTTAGGGTTAACAAGATCCTGTTGAACGCCTTCTCCATCAGTAATGGCACAAGACAGGGGTGTCCCCTTTCCCTCATGCTATATATTTTGTGCATGGAGCATTTTGTAGAAGCGTTACGACACAACATCGATATTAAGGGTCTCAGTCTTGATGAACAGCAGTCTGAAATATCACTCTATGCAGACAATCTTCTATTTTTTATAACAGAACCACTTTATTACTATCCCAAACTTCTTGAAAGAAATGGAACTTTTTGGTGATCTAAGCAACTTCAAAATTAACCATTCAGACTCTGAAATACTAAACATCTCTATACCACAAGATAGGGTAGAGCCAATAAAAACTTATTTTCCATTCAAGTAGTAAGAGAAAGCTATAAAATACTTAGGCAATAACAACCCAGTAGACTTAACTAATCTATATAAATTAAACTATTAGCCCATCCTTACTAAAATCGCATCGGACCTTAACAGTTGGAATCGTTCCAAAATCTCCTGGTTAGGCAGAGCTAATGTTTTAAAAATGGATATCCTTCCCAGACTTCTATATATTTTTCAAACCTTCCCAATAAATGTCCCCAAAGATTTCTTTAGGCAACTAAATAGCACACTTATTGGCAAAAAATCCCATAGTAATATAAACCTATTCATTAGATCTAAGGATTAAAGAGGTTTGGGCATTCCGTGTTTTAAACAATATCATACAGCAGCCCAACTTACACTGATTCTTGATCTCTTTCACAGTAGCACCCAAAAACAATGGATTTCTTTTCTTACAAATACTGTAACTCCCCTATTGACCCTGAAGCCCTTTTATGGAAATCCTTTAGACCAACACCTGATCACCTACCATTTTGGATGAATTAACTACTACTTATGAACTACAGGACTAGACCATTATACCACCTTTCATCCATTCCCAGTAGTGTTGAGCCAAAATGTGCATAATTTCGCGTTTCCGTAATTACGGATGTGAATTTTGCTGCTATGACGTGAATTTGTAATTTCATACTTACCATAATTTGGAATTCCGTATGTGTAATTTTCATTGCGTAATTGTGTATTTTGGCGCAAATTTACATTTAATGCAAAATTTCGTAATTTTGTGTTTTCTGTAGAAACAAAGTCATTTTAATTACAAAAATTGACATAATTTCGTTTTTAGAACTAATTATGCAAATTTAAGTGATTACTAAACTCAGGAAAGTCACTCATTGATTGCAATTACTGATTGCAATTACTAATAGTGCAAAGGCCCCTGCATGTGCTGTCACTTTGAATGTATCAGGAGGCTCTACCTGCAGCCACTTCTAAGACAGGTGCTCTTTATCAAGGTTCACTTAGCGGTCATGCTAAGATATTTGGTTTTGGGCCTTGCATTATTTGATAATGCAAAGGTCCCTGCACGTGCTGTCCCTTTAAATGTATCAGGAGGCTCTGGACTGAAACACAATTTCCAGAACGGCCAAATTTCTGTGTTAAATTCCGTGGGAAATTCTGATTTGTTTCTGTTACGGAAACTATCGTAATTACGGAAAACATTCGGAATTATGAAATTCCTCATAAATGCAAAATTTTGCGTAATTATGAATTTTTGATTACAAGAGCTTTTAGGCGCTCAGAACTTACTGTCTACAGTATAAAGACACTGCTTTGTATTTGATCTGAGGAAGCGGACTATGTTCCGCGAAACGTGTTATCATTGATAGTGTCTGATGAATAATAAACCTTTTGTTTGAAATTGGCTTTGCCCCTTCCTTTGAAGTAAGCCATTTTTATTATTTATATTTTTTTGCTCTTTTTAGTCACATAATATAGATATACCGTTCATCAACCCCCACCTATTTTTTTGGGCGACGCCTTCTCCCTCCCATTTGTAATGTGTTACGCTCTACTTGTCATGCATTATTCTTCTTACCACCGTTTTGTAAGTCCCACACCACATCCCTATCACTTCAGGCTTCATTTAAAAAGTTTGATAAGAACAACAATTTTGCTTTGAATTAAAATAAATCCACACATGAGGCTCTGCGGTGTAATGTGGCTCTTTCCACTTGGTGAAAGACATGACATAGCCGTGAGTGACCTATACTCAGTGGCATGAACTCTGCTTCCTCCTGTCATATTAACATTTAAACCGAAAAGCTACGAAGCTGTCAGTCAATAAACAATGGCGATTCCATGACCAATTAGCTGCTATCTATTGACTGGTAAAGAGAGAGCTTATATGTTGGATGCACTTAGTTCCCACATGGGAAATACAATATCAGACATATAAATAAGGGCACTCTTTTGTGAATGCACAGTGCCAGCTGCTGTGTCTTAGAAGATACAGTATTTCATAGCATTAGTATTGGCATGGCAAACTAAATATTAGATCTTGTCTATGCATTATGTGCAGAACAAATAACTGGCAACTCAGCAGAGCTCCACTGAAAATAAAATGTGATTTGTTTACCAGCAGTCTATAATATAAACTGCTTTCCCCAACACACACACCACAGAAACACAAACACACGCCATTTTATAAAAGTTTCCTCCATAATTTTGTGGATCATCTCCCATACCTCGGAAGACATATTGCTAAATGAATAATTAGTGATAACCACAAATTTCACATAGTCCTAATTTTGCATCGAAATTCGCAGTTACAAATTTCAAAGAACATTTTCATTAATTTTATCTATAATTGTAATCAGGAACCATCATTTCGCATTTTCGCATAATTTTTTCTTAATTTCGTGCAGACTTTAGTGGTGATGAATGGCAAAGCCTACAAAAATAATTTCCCAAAAAGATCTTGTAGTTTTTGAAAATCAATTTAAAAAATGCATTGGAACATTTTTAAACTTAGAAAAAATAGCAGTTTCATAAAACATTTTTTTGTGCATTTTTTTTATTTTCTCAAAAACCAGAAGGTCTTTTTTAAAATTCTGACTTGTTGCAGTTGTAACTGCAACAATCATTGCAGGCTTCCCCCTCCGGCCAGTACACCTAACACCACTGATATGTTCACTTTTGTGGACTTTTTTGGAAGAAGTGGGCTAACAGAGTTAAAAATGCCCCCAGAAAGGGTCACCTGTGGGAAATCAGAGGTTTTGTTTGTGTTGGAAGGTTCACTCCTTGGGTTAGGATGTTAGGATTGGACTAATATCATTGTCTCTTTAAGATACCTTTTTCAGCAAACTACATTTGAAAAGTATCAAAAAGTCGGTGAAAAAGTATTGTCAAAATTATTCCATAATGATTCTATAGTATTATAACCAAAAAAAAACGTATTTCATGCAAATGCTTTTTTAATCATTATTTTTAAGAAATTTCAATGGCCGCTGACTTTAATAGCAAAGCCTGCATATATGGTAGAGTCACCAAATTTGCAGGCTATGTTAACGTGAAGAGTGGGAACGAGGAGATTTTTTTTTTTTAAAGACCTTGTAGTTTAGAGAAAAAAATTGATTTTAAGTGTTTTTTTGTTTTTTTAGTTTTTTTGCTTTTGTTTTGTTGTTTTTGTTTATTGTTCGCTAATCCCCAACCTCTATATTAAGTCCTTGATTGATAGGTATTCACTCAGTTAACAATCTTTTGACCACTCAACCTTGGCTCCTTTTGCAATTTCACATCGTAATTGTAATGCAAAATTTCAGGGAAAATTGTAATTAATTTCGTATGTAATAGTAATATTTCACAATTTCGTATATTTTTTTTTTTGCGCAATTTTCGTGAAAAAATGAAAAGAAAATGGTTTTTAAATTGTAATTTTTCTGAGTTTAAAAACCATTTTTCTTTGCATTTTTTAAATCGATTTTCTCAAAAGCTACAAGGTTTTTTCGGAAAATTCTTTTTTTTTTCATATATACACTATTCTCCTTATTAGTTGTGGCAATTTTGGTGTCAATAACATGTATGGGAACTTTGCTATTCACTGCCAAAGTCGGCACAAAATGATGCTAAAATTATGCGAAATTTTATGCGAAATACGAATGACTATACAAAATCAGTTGAATGTAAAAATTGTAATTATGTATAGGGGAAATTGAGAAAATTTACGCAAAATAATCGTAATCGTAATTAGTTGATTACGATCATCACTGGAAAAAAGTGCCCCCATGGTGTACTTACCTAGGGAGGGAGAAGCTTCTGGATCCTAAAGAGAGGATCAAGCACTGGAACCCCAAAGGATTGTGCCAACTAGGGCTTGTCAGCAGTTCACACAAGCACAATAGCAGCTTTCCGATGGGCTCTAATGGAAATAGCCGAGTCCGATTGGGACCACTCTAGTGCACAGGTGCAGACAGTTCTGCCTATACAGTAGAGCAGACCTGATCAGGATCAGCTATGTCTGCCACTTGTAAATACTGATGTCAGTGTTGCTGCGGGGCAGCCAGCATTGGAACGAGCTGGCTAAAGGTGGACACACACCATGCAATTTTTAAAATATCTTTTCAATTCAAGAATTGTAATCCATTTTTCTGACTGATTGTAACATTTAGTAAATCTGACCAATGTGCCACACACGTGTGGTCAATTTTTATCCAATTATGAAAAAAAAAAGATTGAAAACTCTGAGAAAATTGCCTGGAAGTGTATATGTAAGGAAAATGACAATCTACCACACACCATTCAATTTTCATAAGAATTGATCATAAAAATTCAGCACTTCCGATAGACTTTTATCGAGTAAAAACAGGGAATCGGATTGGATTTCTTGTGCAAATAAAAAAAAAAGCTTTCGACTTTTTGGAAAATCTGATCATTTTTATCAAATTGCAGTACAATCGGATCATTTTATTATATTGTGTGTAGCCACCTTAAGGGGGGGGGGGGGGGGGGGTTGGGGAAGCCTTAGGATCCAGAGGCTTCCCCCTCCCAAGGTATGTACACCCCTCCCCGGGCCCATTTTTTTCCTACATGTTTACTTTAAAGAGAACCTGAACTGAAAATTAAAAGTCAAAATAAACATAAACACGTCATACTTACCTCCTGTATAGTAGTCTACTCATCAATCTCTTTCTCCTCTCCTGCGTCCTGTTTGTCCACTGGGATCAATGGAATTCTCTGTCCTCCATTTTGAAAATGGACATTACCCCATAACAGCTTCCTGGACAGCACACTGTTAAACTGTAATATCGCCCACTTGAGCCATAGGGAAACATGGACATTACCTTGCACATTCAGTTGTAACTGACAGCAGCTGATCTATAACTGACAGTAACTGGTATATTTCAGTTCTGACAAAATATTGTCAGAACTGGAAGGGATCACTGTAAGAAGAAAATGGTGAGTTTCTGAGAGGAACTGACGGTGAGGTAAGTATGTAATATTCATTTGCAGGTACATGTTTAATTTAAATAATTTTACTCAGCTCAGGTTCCCTTTAACCACTTCGGTACCAGCATCCTCTGCCCCCTTAAGGACCAGAGGCTGCTGGTACGCTAAAACGCTGCATACCGACAAATCGCCGCAATAATCCATCGCTCCCGCCGGTCACGCCACTATGTCCCTCCCGCAATCTGCTCTCTCTGCCGTCTCTATGACGGCAGAGCGCTGTGCGCTGGTCAGGAGCAGCTTTCATTGGCTCCTGACCCTGTCAATCAATGTAAGCCAATGGGATTTGCTTTCAGGAATGACAGGGCCAGGAGTCAATGAAAATGGCTCCTGCCCAGCTCACAGTGCTCTGCCATCATTGAGGCGGCAGGGCTGCTAATTGCGGCAGGTTGAAAGCGGCGAGAGCAGCGGTGTTGGGCGGGAACGTCCGGTCAGAACTGCAGCGCCACCCGCCCAACCTAGATTTAGACTGCGGCGGTCCGCAAAAAGTTAAGCTACTTGAATCAGATAGATACACTTACTTACAAATAGCCCATCTGCACCGTGCTATCCCGCTATGGTTCACTACATTCCCAGCTCATTTAGGTTCTTTATTGCAGCTCTCTCTAGCACTAAAGCTCCCCCTAAAGGAATTTCTATCTGGTATAAATTCATAATTAATACTTATTCTCCTCCCATGCAAAAATATCTCTGTATTTGGGACTATGATCTACAACCCCCCCTCAATACAGAGAAATTAGAAAAGGCCTTAACCACCAAAAAAAAAAAAATATCCCATCAATTCTAAAAATTTAAATTTTGAAGGTTTAGGATCAAGAATTAGTTTTGTAGATTCCTGGTAGAAATTTCAGGAATTCATTAACTGACTTCATTGTTGCCGAAGTCTAAGTTGGTGCTGGCTCCACCCTCTTTCCCATCCCTAGGGGCGGACTCTCATAGGTAAACATGTCCTTTAGCTTTTTACCTCTGAAGACCCACCCCTACTAAATAAAAACTGGCATTAATTTATCAGTGCTGGTGGATATACTGGCTGGAAAGAAACCTGAAGTAACTGCTGCCTGAAAACTATTATGGACAATGTTCCGGCACTATAAAGTTATAAATGAGAGCACCACAGAGGCTGAGCAGATGATAGATCTATCCCATTCCCTCAGTCACCCATGTAACATGGCAGAGATCACCATTCTCCATAGCATAATACCATATCCATTGATGCTTTACTTCCTTTAGCCACATTTCTATCATTGACCATTATAGGAGGGGATTGTTAGTGACTGTAGGGAAAGAGAGGGAAGGGTTGAGCATGCACCATTTTTCCTCCCAGAAGACTTTGCAGGTGGGTGGGGCTGCTGTAATGGCCTGGTGATCATGTTCCCGCAGAGATAAGACTACCATCAAGAAGCCTGATGAGGTGTCATCACTGTCCCTAGCTGTTTTGTCAGTTCATCTGTGTGGGCATGAATGGGTGGGTCAGGAGAGGTGAGAAGAAGCTCAGGGAATTTTGTGGACACATTCAGACACAATAATAAAAAAGAGAGGGTACAGGATATTAACCCAGGTAGGCTAGTCTCACCCATAAAAAATGAATGTCATGAAGAAAAATTGTATAGGGAGCACTAAGCTGGTGCAAAAATATATAATTTATTCATGTAGCTTAAATGGTATCAAAAACGGCAAATGACACACAAGACACAGACTAACACATATACCCTCCCATAAAAACAAGGCTGCAACAACCTAACTACTGGGAAAAATGTATTGAACTGGAGTGCATTCCCATTTAATACAAAACATGCATGCAATGCGAAAAAGAGTCCTTTCTTCAGGCCCAGAGTAAAGGTATGTCCAGGAACAACCCCAGCAGGGTCACCTATGTTTCAGCACATCACCCGTGTGTAAAACATTTGTATATACACGCCTCTACAGTCATCTGTATACGCTTCTCATTACAGACGCAATCCGAGCGTCTAACCTCAACCCCATATATGGCCAAGCCAAAATGCAACTCACGTAACTTCCTGCAGTGTACAACAGCTTGATGCAGGCCCGACCGACGGGTCGGCATATCAGCATATGGCGGTGCTGTAACGGAAATCCATATAGGTGCGTGTACTTTTAGTTCATGCTGGTTGGTGGGGGAAGGAAGAGATGCGGAGGCACGGGTGATGGATGCAAGGTCTTGCATCCATCACCCGTGCCTCCGCATCTCTTCCTCCCCCCACCAACCAGCATGAACTAAAAGTACACGCACCTATACGGATTTCCGTTACAGCACCTCCATACGCTGATACGCTGACCCGTCGGTCGGGCCTGCATCAAGCTGTTGTCCACTGCAGGAGGTTACGTGAGTTGCATTTTGGCTTGGCCATATATGGGGTTGAGGTTAGACGCTCGGATTGCGTCTGTAATGAGAAGCGTATACAGATCACTGTAGAGGCGTGTATATACAAATGTTTTACACACGGGTGATGTGCTGAAACATAGGTGACCCTACTGGGGTTGTTCCTGGACATACCTTTACTCTGGGCCTGAAGAAAGGACTCTTTTTCGCATTGCATGCATGTTTTGGATTAAATGGGAGTGCACTCCAGTTCAATACATTTTTCCCAGTAGTTAGGTTGTTGCAGCCTTGTTTTTATGGGAGGGTATATGTGTTAGTCTGTGTCTTGTGTGTCATTTGCCGTTTTTGATACCATTTAAGCTACATGAATAAATTATATATTTTTGCACCAGCTTAGTGCTCCCTATACAATTTTTCTTCATGACATTCAGACACAAGCTGATAAGACAAGGCTATGACTCATTTCACTGCTCTGCTCATTCAGGGGTTGATAAACACAACATTTTTTTTTTATTTTCTCACCTTTCTTATTTTTCACCTCAAATAAAAGGAGATCGATTTTGTGAGATAAACAGATAAGGCACCTGATGCAGTAAACTCTAGTAAAGTTAGTGATGCACGGCAATTTTACAGTTACTACTGCAGATGGAGCACCAGCCGTAAACCCATTAGCGCACAACATACATTACCACAGTAAAGCATGCTTTGCTATGGTAATCCTAATTATACTGTGTACTACTATAGCAACGCATGCTTTAACTTGGTAATGAGCATTGCATTAAGGGTTAATGACCCAAGCTCACCCTGTGCTAGTTACGTAAAATTGCCGTACTCTCCCTGCGCACAGCAGCTTTACCAGAGGTTACTCCATCAGGTCCAAGCAAAGATAAATCATAACTTAAATTAGATCATGAGGGATGAAGTAGAACTTAAGTCAAAAAAGGAAAGATAAAACATTAGTTAAGCTTCATAAGGGACCTGATGCACAAGAAAGTTGGCATGGGCACAGTTACTAATGCAAGGGGGCACGGCACGTTAACACTTTAGTGCCATGAGCCTTACCATGGCAATGCCTGCGCTGTTAGAGCAGCACGGTGGCGTAGTGGTTAGCGCTCTTGCCTTGCAGCGCTGGGTCCCCGGTTTGAATCCCAGCCAGGTAAACATCTGCAAGGAGTTTGTATGTTCTCCCTGTGTCTGCGTGGGTTTCCTCTGGGTACTCAGGTTTTTCTTCCACATACCAAAAACATATAGATAAGTTAATTGGCTTCCCCCTAAAAATTGTCCCTAGACTATGATACATGCACTACACGATAAAGATATATGACTATGGTAGGGACTAGATCATGAGCCCATCTGAAGGGGACAGTTAGTAGTGAGAAGACAATATATACTCTGTACAGTGCTGCGTAATATGTTGGTGCTATATAAATACTTAAATAAATATAACATTATGATAACACACATTTCACCTCGCCTTCCCATATCAAAGTGTGCGTTAACCTGGTAACACCCACTGCACTAAAGAGTTCTCCCCTGTTAAGGTGGCCATACACTGGTCGATTTGCCATCAGATTCGACCAACAGATAGATCCCTCTCTGATCGAATTTGATCAGAGAGGGATCGTATGGCCACCTTACTGCAAACAGATTGTGAATCGTTTTCAGCTTGAAACTGATCACAATCTGTGGAGCTGCTGCTGCCTCTGCTGCCGTCCCCCCCCCCCCCCCCGCATACATTACCTGCTCTGGTCGGCGCGAGTCCCCAGGTCCGCTGTCTTCTTCTCTGCTCCGGCCCCGCCATGCTCCGGCTACTGAACTTCCCGTCCAGGGGAGGTTTAAACAGTAGAGGGCGCTCTACTGTTTAAACTTCCTGCCGGGACAAGAAGTTCTGTGTAGCTCTGGAGCCTGAAGCCTGAAGCGGAGAAGAAGACCAGGGGACTCGCGCCAGCTGGAGCAGGTAATGTATTACCGCTGTATTGCGTCAGTCGTTGGGCATTTGAACGCCGCTAACGGCGCACACCCTACCCGCTGGCAGCCGAGAAAAATCTTCCGCATGGATGGGTCGACGGGAATCGACGGGAACGATCGATTTCGGATGGAAATCGATCGTTCTGTCAGCGGTGTGCACGGCGATTTCACAGCCGTTTCGATCATTGTGATCGAAACGGCTATATATCGGCGGGAAAATCGTTAGGTGTATGGGCCCCTTAAGTGATGGTAAAAATGTAATGTGCTACCTGCGCACAGAAACTTTACCCCAATGTTGTGCATCAGGCCCCTGGAGTGATAAATCAGGAGTTAATAAGTAAGACAAAATAATTAACAAGATAAGTTTTGCTAATCAACCCTGCAGAAGGAAGAAGAAGTTAGAGTCGGAGATCACAGCTGAGGTCTTGCGAACAGCAATTTTCAGAGAATAATTACAGGTATTTATGAAAAATATTACATTTTATAATAGGCTATTTTTTTAACCTGATTACTCTACAAGTTATAGTGGCAATCTTTTTGTTTTGTAAATGAAGTTACTCATTAAAGGGAGTCTAAAGCAATATTAAAGAGAAACTCCAACCTAGAATTGAACTTTATCCCAATCAGTAGCTGATACCCCCTTTTACATGAGAAATAGAATGATTTTCACAAACAGACCATCAGGGGGCGCTGTATGACTGATTTTGTGCTGAAACCCCTCCCACAAGAAGCTCTGAGTACCGCGGTACTCTGGGCAAACTGCCACAATGTAACAATGTTCACAGACAGGAATTAGATGTTTACAGCTGTCTCTAACAGCCAAAACAGCTAGGAGCAGCTACATAACCTGCCCACAGTAACAATGTCACCATGTAATACATGTCAGAATGTGAATCTGGGAGAGGAAAGATTTTACAATGAGCAAACACTGACTAAATCATTTATACATAATTATGGTAAAAAATGAAGCACTTTTTTTACTACATTATTTTCACTGGAGTTCCTCTTTAAACACAAAACAAAACAGATACTTACCTAAGAAGAGGGGAGGCTCTGAGTCCTATAGAGCCTTTCCGTTCTCATCTCAGCCCCCTCGTTCCAGCGCTGGTTCCCCCATTTAACCACTTGAGGACCGCAGTGTTAAACCCCCCTAAAGATTAGGCCTTTTTATTGTTAATTGGCCACTGCAGCTTTAAGGCCAAGCTGCAGGGCCGCACAACACAGCACACAAGTGACCCCCCCCTTTTCTTCGCACCAACAGAGCTCTCTGTTGGTGGGGCCTGATCGCTCCACAGTTGTTTATTTTTTTTTTATAAATATTTATTTTATTTCTTTTTAAGAAATTTTGCTTTTTTTTAATTTGTCCTCCCCTGCTCCCTCCCTCCCCCCGCCAGCCAATCAGGGTGATCAGCTGTCATAGGCTTCAGCCAGTCTCAGGAGGGGACTGCCGACCGCAGTGCTGTACCTGTAAATAGATGGCGTTCACGCCGTCTAACAGTCTCCCGAGTGGAGATTGACGCTCGGAGACTGACGAGGATGCGGAGCTCTGCCCCCAAGAAGAAGATGCGCAAGCAGCTTGCGCGCGTTCTCCTGCAAAATGTAGCCCCAGGACTTGACGTCAATTGGCGTTAGGCGGTCCTGGGGCTGCCGCCGAGACCATGTCCATTGTCATGAAGCGGTCTTTAAGTAGTTTAATATCCCACCGTAGGAGGCTTCAGAAGTCTTTGGGAGCATGAGTGCTTCCGAAGATGGGTGGTTATGTACTGTGCATGTGCACGAGAGTGCATGCTTACGCACGTGTAAATACGGAGCAGTTCATCCTCAGGAGGACTTGGGTCCCCCAAAGACTTCTTAAGTCTTTCGCAGCAGCAGAAAGCAGTCTGGGACCCATTGGTTGAAGACTGATAACAGGGGAGCCAGCGATGGAACGGGGGGGGGGGGGGGAGGGGGAGGGAACCGGGAGAGAAATGGGAAAGATCTATAGGACCAAGAGCCTTCCTTCTTCTTAAGTAAGCCTCTTCTTCTTTTTTTTTTTTTTTTAAAGCGGACCTGAACATAGAAGACTTCTCTACACTAAAAGATACGCAACAGCATAATAACTTTTAAACAAAAAACGTTTCATTGTTACAGCTGATACAAAGCTTGAAATAAATCTGCACTGTTTCTACTTTCTGATTCATAGAAGCAGACAACATATTGTTAACACCCTGTCCTTAAAATGAGCTTATCTGCCATCTGCCATAGGCAGTCATGTGACACAGGGGGGAACTCAGATTACACCTTGTGATTAGACATAAATGAGGGGGAATTAAACAGGCTAAATTCTGTAAATACACACATGGTGCATTTCTCTACATTTTCCTTCTGTCCTGTGCGTGAGCTCAGGTCCACCTTAAATATCGGCTAAGACTCACTTTAAATCTGAAGATCAAGCACTGGTATTATATGTAGTCACAATGGGCAGAATTTGAAACAATTCTGAAAACAATCTAGCACAGAGGTAAAGTGACAATATAGGCATGAAATATGATTTACAGAGTTGGTCATTTCACTGCACACCACCTTAACAACTGTAAAATGTGCTGTAGCAGAAGGAAAATCACAGTTGCACATTTTTTTTTCTATTGTGTAAATCAATTTAGATAATTGCCCTCACATTGTCAGCACTTTAGCAATTTCTGACGAGGAGACATTTTTTGGGGATCTCATGATCTCGCTCAACCTTTTATTTTTCCTGCCAACATTTGCAGGTAGGAGTGATTTACGTGAGACCTGCAGGGAGCGCGAATATCAGGAAGACACTTGATGACAGCTAGTGAACTTTCACATGTTAATCTGATTTATTTTTATACCAAAAACTTTGTGTGCCAATTTTATTAAATTGATTTTATCAGGAAATGACATAGATCCACTCGATGAGTTCTACTCTCTGTACCTTAGAGACCAAGTCTAGAAATTATTTTTATAAGCATTTAAAATGTACCTAAATTATAAATTACAGTTTGCTTTAATCCTAGTAAGTTGCCAGGATATATTAAATCACACAAATTAAAGTATGATTTTCTCACCCCAGGGTCCGTATTCCACATATGGTCTTGAGATACCCGCCCTGTCTGAAATCGGGCCTGGGCAATTTTTTTTTCATTCCTAAAGATAGGTGCAAAGGATGCTGGGGGATTGATGGCATAACTCCATTCCCCATGTCCTCCACCCAGCCCACAACCACTGTGAAAAGATATGTAATCTAACCCAGGCAGGCAAACAAGACATCTGAAAGAAGAATTATAGCAAACAGACATGATAAAACAGGCTGCAGTTGTTCTGCTGTCTCTCCTCTCTCCTACACAGGGATGAGCAGAAACTATGCCAGTGCGAATTTACGCATCGTAGTTCGCATCTACGCATCATAGTTCATAGGCGAAGTTTCAAAACTATGCTTACGAATTTACGCGTAGCGAAGTACTGCTACACGTAGCTTACGCCCACTATGCGTAGTTAACATGTGTATTGAGTAATGAACTACGAATGCGTTACTCGCGTCTAATTTTCCGCATGCGATTGTATGCATACAAATTTACGCATTGGAAAGGGGAATGTACGCGTAGAAGGGTTCCCAGTATATGCATTTATAAAGAAATTAATGCGTACAATTTTCTGCATACGGGCATACACTACGCTTCGCACTAAGCGTAATTGCGTATTTTAATGCGTATTCTACGAAATGCATACGAAGCGAATATTTGTTTTCGAAGCCGTAGTTTGTCGAAGCGTAATTGCGTAAAACTACACGTATTTCCAGCGTAGCGAAGTTGGCTGACTACGACCATCCCTGCTCCTACACACTGTGAAAAAAAATGTAATTTGAACGAGAAAGGCAGAGAGCAGGGGAGGGAGAGAAAGGGAAGGGCATCAGGCTGGAGAGGAGGACACAATACTGAGCTATCAGATTTTTACAACCTAACATAAGAATATAGGCAAAAAGTAATTTATGGCTCATTTTACTCTAGGAGAAATGTACTTTTTGTTTATGTGTTTTCATGTATTTTATATTTTACACATTTATGTGAAAGTGGTCCTTTAAAGCGAAATTGTCACCATAAAAATCAAATTTCAACAGCAACTGGTCTGAGTGTAGTAAATAATAAAGATGCTAATCCTGCATTCAAAACTTTCAAAACTGTTTCTGCTGTTATGGTTTGGAGTCACATACCTGGGGAGCACTGGTCCTTTAATTGCCATTGGCAAACAGTTGCATGTTGGAGGTGTTTTTATCTGTAATATTCCTCCTCTTCCCTTTAGTTTCCCCCTCCTTCTAGTGACATAAGACGGTGCACTTCCTAGTATAAATATCAGTGGGAGTGTCTGAAGACTCTGGGAGGAGGGTGGGTAACAAATACACAATTAGCAAGAGGAGAAAAAAAAGAGTGAGGAAGGAAATGAAGTCAGGAGGTCAAAGGTAACCAAGATGGAAACTGTCTAGAATAGGATTCTCTGCTTTTCCTTTATAAAATTCACAGAAATCATAACATGGACAGTGCAATACATCTGTTATGTAAGTTGAACTAGTATATATAATATGATAATATTATAATATATTAATAGTATTATCATATATTTTTATAAAATATAAAAAAATATAATACTGTTTTTGATTTTCTTCACTTGGTGAATACATGATACTAAAGCATAACCAGTAATATGTTAGGTATGTATGTATTTTTTATTTTTTTTCAAACTCAGCATACCTACAGGGTATATCCCGACTGATTTTAAGGCTTCACAGCAGTGCTCCTCATGACTGGTAAAGTATGCATCACAGTTTACAGAGTTGTATTTTATTAATGGTAATCAAAAGAAAATACAAATAATAACAGCCAACATGAGACGATACAGAGATTATGCTGTATATTAAAATAAATAATGCACTACATATCCATTTGGCGCTGTCCCCCGGCAACCCCGACAACCCCGACCTTAAGTCACCTCCGTCCAGCCAGCAAGCAACTTCCCGACGGTAACAGATACAGGCGCCCAGAGGGAGACAACAAGGCGATGCACAAGAGGCACCACAGAGAAGGAAAAATAAATAGGTAAATAAACAAACAAACAAACAGCCCCCACCCACATCCAAGCCCAAAACCATCCACACCCTCCACAAACCTCCACAGTCCGTGGGACAATCCAAAGCTCCACACCACTCCATTAACTCCAAACTGCGCCCAAGCATCCCAACGACCACGACCAACCAATGGGAGCTGTGCCAACAAGCTCAACAGGTGCAAAACAGCAGCTCTCCACAGCCGGTCAGCAGTCAGCCCAGGCCACGACAGCAGCCTAGTGAGGACCCGCGGCTGCACACCGTGGTCACTCCTAGCCAGGAAAGGGCAACAAGGCCATCCCCAAATGCTTTCAAGTTCCAGCGGCCACGCTGCCAAAAAAACCCCACAAGATCTTCCTCAGTTTTGAAAACCCCATAGAATACAGCTGGAGGCCAAAAGCAATGCCTGCACTGGCCAAGAGGACAGTAAAAGGCGGGAAAAAACCCAAGGATCACCACCAAGCCCACCCCGGCAAACCCGGGCTCTGCTAGTGGCAACGTCCCAAGGCAAATGAATCCACTGGACACTGCACACCACCGGGCCCCACAAATGCAGACCAAAGGAGGATGCCGCTTCTCCAGATAAGGCACAAAAGCTTGCTTGGCCCCTGCAAATGCTCTTCTGGACAAGGAAGAAGACCTGTGGTCCTCTATGTCATGGTCAGATGAAACAACAATTGAATTTTTTGGTCACAATGATGTTTCTTTCATTTAGTAGAAGTAGAAGTCTTAAATTTAAAGAGCACCATCCCCACTGTCAAACATGGTGGCGGAAACCTAATGCCCCGGGGCTGTCCCTCAGCCAATGGACCAGGGAACCCAACCCCAGAAAATGGCAGCATAAAAAAAGAGCAAAACATGAAGACTCTCAACTATACCACCAGGCAATCTGCAGAGCAACCCGGCCCTGGGCACCAGTGGACATTTCAGCATCACAATAATCAAAAACAAACAGCAAAAGTAGTGCAGTATTGGCTAGCAGACAACAACATTAATGTTTTAGAGCAGTCCAGCCAAGGTTCTGACCCAAATCCAACTGAGAATCCATGGAGGGAGCCAAAGATCAGGGTGAGGGCAAGAAGACCCTCCAACCTGGAAGACTTCAAGCCCACTACCAAGGACAAACGGGCAAACACACCCGTCCTACATGCAAAAAGCTGGGCTGGACCAGACAGTCTCCACTCAAATGCAAACAAAAGCCAAGAAATGCTCTCCACAATAGTAACTCTAGCACACCGCCCCATCATACCCCGGGAGACACCCATGCCACCCCCTGCCAACCCCCCCCCCCCAAAAAAAAACACAACAAGACAAAACAGCCTCCAGCTGACCAAAAGCAACCCCAAGTTAAGACCCGCCACGGGCACAAACAACCACGAGCAGCACCACACACTTATTTTTTTGCCCCTTCCAACTGACACACATCCATACATCCATGCATTCTTCATTCAACTTTTCACTCAAACTTAGACCACAACCATATACACACATACACTGCGCTACTCTTCCGGTCTCCCTCTTTTGGTTTTTCCTTTCTCCTATCTATGGTTTCAGCGCCCTCCAAATTTCTCTCATAGCTATGAATTGATTTGAAACTATCTCATCCATATCCATCCCTGGGCTTTCACACAGATCTTCCATTCTCATAAGCCATTCTGTATGTATTTTAACCGTGACGAGTTGTAGAATACATTTTTTGTGGGTCTTAAATCTTGGACACATGTCACATAAAAACTAGGTAGGGACAAAATCCAACAAAATTTTTTTTTTTCAAAATTATGATCAAATTTGGGAAAGTTTTAGCAAAACTACAAGAGACATGTGTGGTAACATTTTAACCATGATAAGTAGTAACTAGGGTTTAGAGAGATTTAGGGTTGTGTCTTCTTTTTAGCCACAAACTGAATAAAATGCAATGAAATTTTCACATATTCTGTACCAAAATAAAAGATTTGTAAAATGAACACAAAGTGACAGTATATAAAAGAAAAACACATATATATTGTTACCTTAGGAACTTGGATTTTTAAATATGTATGCCATGAGGGTATATTACTATTATTTTTCCAAATAAGGTCTTATAATCATCAATAGTGTACAATGAGAAAGCACAAAAATGAAAAACAGAAAAAAGACTCATTTAGTTCCACAAACAATATTGTAACCATACATTGTGCTAGGAACATAATCTAAACATTGTCATAACCAGGATGGATAAGCAAATAAAATGTGTGGGTTTAACTTATAGTTAGCACTGTTTATTGTAAAGCTGTAATCGGTGTAAATGGAGAAATAGTGTGTTTATTTTCTATTTTTTCCCCTTCTTTTGACTTTAAAATGCATATAAAATAAGGTAGTTACTAATCAAAATTATCTCACACTAAAATCCTCATTTTTCCTGAAAAACAAACAATATATAGATCATGTAGGTGTGATAAGTAGTAATAAAGTTATTGGCGAATGAATGGGAGCCATACAGATATGTGAAAATTGGTTTGTCCTGAAGTGGTTAAAATGTATTCAACATTTATTTCTTACTCTAATAACAACTGCAAAGCATCTCACGGGTCCGTCACCCGCTTCCTCAGGCAAAGTACAAAAAGGAGCAGCTAGTACTGGTCAGTGCAACTGCCAAGCGCCTCTGTGTCTAAAAGTGATTGCTCTTTGTGGATAAACTATCTGAATCACAAAACTGGCTAAGTTAAAACTTTATCTGTGTATTCAGATGCCAGTCGTGACTTCAGCTTTAAAATGGAAAACACCTTTAAGAAGCTCAAAGAGAACACATCTTTGATCATATACAACATTTCTCTGTCTGGGTGCTTGAACCAATTTAAATTTAATGGAGATGACATTAGGAAGTGCTTGGAGCTTTTTGCAGCACCTCCATATGGAAGAGTAGGGAGGGGAAAGCATGTTAATTAGACGATATTTAAGCGGAATTCTGATTTTGTACCTGCGTTCTGATGATTTATGTGTTTGTTCCATGCTGAGAGCAAGTGTCCTTTTAATCATAGTTAAATCCGTTGACAATTTGTTACTATTACTTTGCAGAGTTAGATGACAGCCTGCTGCATAACTCATATAATCTGCCAGCATTTTCCATATTCTTATTTCTTAACCTTTTGATACCCTGTTTATATGTATGCCTGAAATTCCACAGTTCTTTGTCACATCTTTCATCTTAAAGAGGCACCATAATGACTGAAGTATAGTTTATAATGAAATGTAGTAAATGATTAGGTTACCCACTTTTACAAACTCCCCTGGCGATATGCTTATTTCAGGGTTTTAGGGTCTTTTTAAAAGCTTTCAGACCCTAAAATCAGGAAAAAATCATGCCGCCAGAACTCCACTCCAGCAGCAGCCCCTGCTCTCACTCACCTCCCTGAGCTACAGCACTGGAATTTTACCTCCTTCCTCCTAGTGGTGCTGTAACACTTTGGTGAGATCAATGACGGTGATCTCACCAGAGTGATTCAAAGCCTCTGAGGACAGGAAGGTGAGCGGCTACCGACATCTGGATCCCCTGGGAGGTGAGTAAAAGTGCCCACTGCGTGCTATACTCTGCTCAGAGCTCCCGGTGGCTAGCTCAATCGTATCTCAGGATTACCTCCAAGGAGGTTAATTATCCTGGTTTTAACATCAGGAACACTTCCTATATCTCTATATTGCTGTATATTGGTATGTAACCGCACCTTCCCAGTGATATTTAGTCTAAACTATGATGTCACATACTCTTCTCTTTCCAGACCACTATAGGAGACCAGGGGCCATATGCAATTCACTTTTTCACCTGAGTTTTCTCCTGGGAGATAATTTTTCATCTTCGATTTAAAATAACTTTTCAGCACTTTTCAACTAAAAAAAGTACCAAAAAGTAGGTGAAAAAGTACTATTAAATTTATTTTTAGTATCTTCTTGGTTTAAAGTGGCATTGTCACCATAAAAATCAAATTTCAACAGCAACTGGTCTGAGTATATTAGGTGATAAAGATGCTAATTCTGCATTCAAAACTTTTTCTGCTGTTATGGTTTGGAGTTATCACATACTTTAGGAGCTCGGGCCCTAGTGCCAAACAGTGCCAAAACGTTGAATGCTGGGAGTTGTTTTGAATGCTGGGAGTTCTTTTTATCTATAATATATTCTTCCTCTTCCATTTATTTCCCTGCCTAGCTGATCACTTGTGTTTACAAACAAGGCTGAGGTGACTCAGTGATTGGATGTGTAAATAAAAAAAAGACTCTGGGAGGAGGGCAGCTAATGAATACACAATGAGCAAGAGCAAGGATTGGGGAAAACAAGAGTCAGGGAGGATATGATGTCAGCATTAGCTTGACAAGATGGCCACTGCCTGGAATAGGATTTTCTGCTTTTCCTTTATAAAATTCACAGGAATCATTACGTGGATAGCACAATACGGGCTTGATTCACAAAGCAGTGCTAACTGTTAGCACGCCTGTGAAAACCCCCTTAGCACGTCTAAACCAGCTTTTCGCGCACAAAACTTTATGCGCATAAAACTTTACGCGCACACTGCACAGAGCGCAGGGCGCTCCGCGCGAAGTGCCCATTAAAGCCTATGGGACTTAGCGCGCGCATAGGACTTTGCGCGCGTAAAACTTTGCGCGCGATCTGATTGAGAAATCCGGTGCTAACATACTTAGCACCCTGGTTAGCACGTCTAAAGACTTTAGACGTGCTAAGTAGGTTAGCACCGTTTTGTGAATCAAGCCCTACATCTGTTATGCAAGTAGAAGTAGTATTTATCTACTTATATATGTGTTTTTTATTTCTAGGTTAGCATGGGTGTCGCTTGTTCTTTAAAGGGCATTTTATCGACAAGTTTAAAAATATCACCTAGGAGAAAACTCAGGAGTAAAAGTGAATTGCATATGGCCCCAGGGCCCATATGCAAATAATGTTTTCTCCTGAGTTTTCTCCTAGAAGTTCATTTTTCATTTTCTATTTAAAATAACTTCCCAGCACTTTTAACTGAAAAAGTATCAAAAAGTAGGTGAGAAAGTACTATCAAAATTATTTTGAGTATTTTCCTGCTTTCTGAGGGTTTAAGGGGCATTTTATTGACAAGTTTAACATATCTCCTAGGAGAAATCTCCTAGTTGACATTTTTAAAATTGTCAATAAAATGCATTTTAAGCCACCAGAAAGCAAGAAAATATTCAAAATAATTTCGATAGTAGTTTTTCAACTTCTTTTGGGTACCTTTATAGTTGAAAAGTGCTGGACAGTTATTTTAAATTAAAAATGAAAAATTGTCTCCCAGGAGAAAACTCAGGTGAAAAAGTTAATTCCATATGGCCCCAGGAGTTGTTTCTGGTCACTTTAGAACACAAAACAAACAAACATTCTGCAGAGATGCAACTTGCCAGCAGTAAAATTTTCAGAATGTAAATCAGGATGAGAAAAGAGTTTACAATGGGCAAACACTGACTAAATAATTTAGAAATTACGGTAATGTTGTAAACAATAAGTAATTTTATTCACTAAAATATATTCAGTAAAGATCTTCTTTATGAGACAAAGACAAAAAGGGCTCTGGAAATTTGGGCCCACCATGTGCCGCCATAGGCCTTAATGTGAATTATGGTTATAGCAGTGATCAGACAGTGACTTGGGTGCCGCCAAAGGGTGGCAACCAAATTACTATAAGAACAGCATAAGTCAGCCACCAGTAATAGCTGGAAGATATATTCAGTAAAGATCTTCTTTATAAGACAAAGACAAAAAGGGCTCTGGAAATTTGGGCCCACCATGTGCCGCCATAGGCCTTAATGTGAATTAATGTGAAAGAGTGGCAACCAAATTACTATAAGAACAGCATAAGTCAGCCAGCAGTAATAGCTGGAAGCCGAATTATGTCTTTCCCCATGAGTCCATGGCAGCCTAGAGTGGGAATAATAATTAACATTGAATATATAAAGTCAGCGCAGGTCTATAGTAATACAGCTTTCATCATTTTTTGGTATACAGGATCTTCGAACAAAAGGGTAAAGAAGCAAGGCTTACCAGATTCCAACAACCCACATTATAAGGTTGTAAACGAATTTGATAGATGGTCCGCAGAACTTTCAAATGGTGTCGTTTCACCAGCGATGTTGCACACTACAGATTCCTCCGGAATATAGTAGATATCCTGAGATCGCAGAGACTCACCAAAGGGGAGTCCAGTAGGATAGTGACATGAAAGAGATGTACGGCACATCTAAGTGTAAACCGTCTTTATTACATAACAAGTAAAACAATTAAAAACAAGGATAAAGGAAAACTCACATACGGGGCCCGTGCACTGGGAACCCCGAAAAAGTAGCGCGCATAAAATGGTCAATAGAAGACCTCAAATAAAATGGTGCCGCCTGTCGCTGGGACTTTTTCACGATCAGGTTAAGACATTTTTCAGCTTTGCCCTGTGCCCAAATTTCCCTACGCCTTAATTACATGAATGGACTCTATAAGCCTGGAATACAGGATTGCTGTTTGAAAAAAATTATGAAAAGACCAAGAGCTAATATAGTGTAGTATTGTTTTACATGGTAAACAACATAGTATAGGTGCACACCACTATATACCACAATATAATGGCTAAAAACTGTGTGCTAGGAAACAATGGGTAATGGCAAAATCAATAATAAAGAAGGAGGTTTTCTAAAGCAGCACCACTGTCATGTAATGCGTGTACTCAGAAAAACTTCAGTTCCACAAGATATGATGTATCAAAAGGATATCAAAATCTTGACGAGTTTAACCAAGATTAGACACAAATCGACCTTGAAAACAATGAAATCCATTTAAGGACAGCAAGGTCCATACCAAACAGATCAACGGGTATAACATGAAATACAATAATGGCAGAAAACCTTCCATGCAAGGGCGAATGAGCCCTTTCATGAATATGGCACGGGTCATGTAATGCCTGGTTAGACACAGATAAGAAATACAATGTGATAATAAGCAGTGCTAATGCATAAACTATATGCCGCCCAAGACCTCGGTCTTTGTGGCCATTCTAAAAACCTGGACCCGGAATTAACATTATCAGGAACTTTGCAAGCCAGGAGAATAGTGTCACCAGCAGACTGCCAGGAACAATTTGGCGTTCACTATAATCAGACCACTGAATAAGTGGATCTATTGCCTTATCTATGTACTGCTGAAAGGAGTAAGACTTTCCCATTGTGCCAAGGTACTTACTGTGTTTAAAGAGGAACTCCAGCCTAAACAAGCATACTGCCATTAAGTTACATTAGTTATGTTAATTAAAATAGATAGGTAATATAATCTCTTACCCACCCTGTTTTAAAAGAACAGGCAAATGTTTGATTTCATGATGGCAGCCATCTTTTTGGTTGAAAGGAGGTGACAGAGAGCATGAGACACAGTTCCAACTGTCCTGTGTCCTGAGCACCTCTCCCAGTTGCTAGGCAACATGAATAACAACATAGGAAATCCCATCATGCTGTGCACAGCATCAGGGAAAAAAGCCCGGGCTTTTTTTCTTTGATGGGTGGAGCTTAGGTAAAAATGCAGCTAAAAATGATGCTTTGGTAAGAAAAACAAAGTTCTGATGCTGTGAAACTGTTAAAGAAACACCAAGCCTTTTCAGTTCTGCTGAGTAGATTTTTAGTCCGGAGGTTCACTTTAAATTTTGCATGTATAGTTGATGTTTTTATATTTTTTAAATGTTCACAAAAGTTACCTTAATTCCACAGGAACTGGAAATATTTGGGGGACTACAAGATGTCCAACCTGCCCTTTATTCGCCCCCATGCACGATAAAAAGTAAAGCTAGTCGTATCACTTGTTCACATTTACAGCTAGAAGCTATCATCTACATTTGGCTTGGTCATGTCATCTGACAATTAGTATAGGACCACTACTGGTTCCTTTGGAACATCTCCTAGAGTGCAGGCGATACCATTACTAAAGTAAGCTAGTAGCATTTCACAATCCTTCAACCCTTTACAGAGATATGTGAAATGCCCACCTTATTGCCCACAAAGAAAACTTGGTTCTCATTAGTATCGTGAAATTAAAATCAATAGAAAATGATAAAATCTACCAGCTTGTTTCAAACCAGAACAAAAAAGGCATCAATTTATCCACCTTCTAACTTTAAAGAGGAACGTTTCTGATTATCACTTAAAGGGGTTCTGTGGATTCCTTCAATAAACATAAGCAGACACTTATCTGAGGCTTCTATCAGCCCTCTGTGGCTGTAATGTCCTGCGTCATCCTCCTCCGATCATTCCTTCCCCGCCGCCCGTCCTGGTCTATTTACGCATGTCACGCATCTGCGCAGCAGTGACCGCGCGCTCCCGCTCTTGTCTCCGAGAGCTTACTGTGCAGACGCAGTACAAGAAAACCTCATAATGAACCTGCGCAGTAAGCTCCCGAAGACGCAATCACACATAACGTTTTGTTAGACGAATAATTGCCTGGTGCTGGCGGCGGGAGACGAATGATCAGAGGAGGACGGCACGGGACATGACAGCTACATGGAACTGATAGAAGCCCCAGGAAAGTGTCTGTTTATGTTTATTGAAGGACTCCACAGAACCCCTTTAACCTCCTTAATGGTAACCCCAAGTCAGGCCTGGGGGCGGAAAACTGCAGCTCAGTGTGGTAACCCCGAGCCTGACTCGTGGTAGCTGCTGGGAGGTATAGGCTGAGCATTGTACACAGCAGGCATTTCAACTCATCTCCCCTGTTATCCAGATGCTGGCAGCCATTCTCCTTCCAGTCCCCACAAACTAGGGATCCCTCTGGTGAGATTGCCATCTGTCGGCATGATGACAGCCAGCAATCTCACTTAGGATCTAAAAGCTAATTAAAAAATTGTAATGCTTTTAGACCCTAAAATCAGGAAGGAAACTGCCAGAAAGGTTAATAAATAAAATAGCTTTTTTTTGTAACAATATTTCTTTATAAATTATTTTGTCAATGTTTGCCCATCGTAAATTCTTTCCTCAACCTTTATCAAAGATGGCGGCTTCTTTACTGCTGTCATGGACGGTGCATCACTGCGGAATGTTTGTTTTCTATAAAGTGAGTGATAAAAACACTCTCCCAGAGTGCTCTAGGGCAGAATGCTGTGTGACATCATCACTGGAAAGGGGGGGGGCTACATACCAATATCCAGCAATATATATATATATTGCAAGGCATATGGTTGAAGGGAGTATAGTGGGGAGTATTAAATGTTGTTTTTAGGAAAGAGAAGACATATGCGGTCATTCACCTAAAATTTCTATATTTTATTAATACAAGTTAAAAAATGCATGTGTTTTATTACACCCTGTAGTTACTATTAATGCTTCTTACTCATGAGCCGAATAATTCCTGAAGAAGTGAAATTCTTTCACAAAACATGTTGAGCTTATGCTGAGCCTTGAAAAAAATTAGTGATATAATCTACAGTGGTTTGAAAAGTATTCGGCCCCCTTGAAGTTTTCCACATTTTGTCACATTACTGCCACAAACATGAATCAATTTTATTGGAATTCCATGTGAAAGACCAATACAAAGTGGTGTACACGTGAGAAGTGGAACGAAAATCATACATGATCTCAAACATTAAAAAAAAAAATAACTGCAAAGTGGGGTGTGCGTAATTATTCAGCCCCCTGAGTCAATACTTTGTAGAACCACCTTTTGCTGCAATTACAGCTGCCAGTCTTTTAGGGTATGTCTCTACCAGCTTTGCACATATAGAGACTGAAATCCTTGCCCATTCTTCTTTGCAAAACAGCTCCAGCTCAGTCAGATTAGATGGACAGCGTTTGTGAATAGCATTTTTTAGATCTTGCCATAGATTCTCGATTGGATTTAGATCTGGACTTTGACTGGGCCATTCTAACACGTGGATATGTTTTGTTTTAAACCATTCCATTGTTGCCCTGGCTTTATGTTTAGGGTCATTGTCCTGCTGGAAGGTCAACCTCTGCCCCAGTCTCAAGTCTTTTGCAGACTCCAAGAGGTTTTTTTTCTTCCAAGATTGCCCTGTATTTGGCTCCATCCATCTTGCCATCAACTCTGGCCAGCTTCCCTGTCCCTGCTGAAGAGAAGCACCACCAGAGCATGATTCTGCCACCACCATATTTGACAGTGGCGATGGTGTGTTCAGAGTGATGAGCAGTGTTAGTTTACCGCCACGCATAGCATTTTGCATTTTGGCCAAAAAGTTCAATTTTGGTCTCATCTGACCAGAGCACCATCTTCCACATGTTTGCGGTGTCCCCCACATGGCTTGTGGCAACCTGCAAATGGGACTTCTTATATTTTTCTGTTAGCAATGGCTTTCTTCTTGCCACTCTTCCATAAAGGCCAACTTTGTGCCGTGCATGAATAATAGTTGTCCTATGGACAGATTCCCCCACCTGAGCTGTAGATCTCTGCAGCTCGTCCAGAGTCACCTTGGGCCTCTTGACTGCATTTCTGATCAGTGCTCTCCTTGTTCGGCCTGTGAGTTTAGGTGGACGGCCTTGTCTTGGTAGGTTTACAGTTGTGCCATACTCCTTCCATTTCCGAATGATCACTTGAACAGTGCTCCGTGGCATGTTCAAGGATTTGGACATCTTTTTGTAGCCTAAGCCTGCTTTAAATTTATCAATAACTTGATCCCTGACCTGTCTGGTGTGTTCTTTGGACTTCATGGTGTGGTTGCTCCCAATATTCTCTTAGACAATCTCCGAGGCCATCACAGAGCAGCTGTATTTGTACTGACCTTAGATTACACACAGGTGCACTCTACTTAGTCATTAGCACTCATCAGGCAATGTCTATGGGCAACTGACTGCACTCAGACCAAACGGGGCTGAATAATTACGCACATTCCACTTTGCTGTTATTTATTTGTAAAAAATGTTTGGAATCATGCATGATTTTCGTTCCACTTCTCATGCGTACACCACTTTGTATTTATCTTTCACGTGGAATTCCAATACAATTTATTCATGTTTGTGGCAGTAATATGACAAAATGTGGAAAACTTCAAGGGGGCCGAATACTTTTGCAAACCACTGTATGCATAGGCTAATGAGATATGTGCATATTTTGCGCTGAATCATTTAGTCTAATTGTATTTCCCCCGTATGGCTGTGAATATGGCTAATGATCATTTGTCATAATTGATGTTGAATAGTGAACCTAGTTCTGGGTTCATCTTATTAAATGCACTGTTTATATATATATATATATATATATATATATATATATATATATATATATATATATATATTACATTTGTATTAATAAAATGTGGACGTTTTAGGTGAATGATAGCATTTGACTTTTCTTTCCTAAAAACATTTAATACTCTCTGGTATACCCCCCACTGACCATTTCCCTAACAAAATAACACCTAATTCCTAAGAGGAGTCTCAAACGAATACACAACACTAATTAGAATACTAGTGTGTACTCATTTGATCTTAATTTGAAATGTAATATATAGATATGGGAAGAATTTCTGTTGCTGAAACCAGGATAATTTATATAAAGCCGGGTATCCTGAATAATGTATTGCCTCTGATATATGTTATTAAGGGGCCTCTTAAACCAAAACTGAAGCAAAAGTTTTAAGTGGTGTTAAACTATATTTTTTTAATGTTGTATGAATATGTCTTTAATTTTATATTTGCCATATTGGTTCTAGATACTTTTTTTTTATCAACGTGCATGCACAGTGATATACATTTTATTGATGTTCTTCCAGCTGTTATCTATGGCTGACATGCTGTGAGGGAATTTCAAGATCTCATTAGAGACACTGATTTAAATTCTGTACTCTGCTTACTCCTATTTTATTGCTCTCTATTAAATATCCTGATTTTTTTTTCTACATTAACTACTATTTCATCATGTCTAGGCCTAGCCATCTTTGTGGCAGTATAATAATTTGAAGTTGTGTTTCAGAGAATGGAATGATCTCTCTCTCTCTCTCTCTCTCTCTCTCTCTCTCTCTCTCTCTCTCTCTCTCTCTCTCTCTCTCTCTCTCTCTCTCTCTCTCTCTATATATATATATATATATATATATATACACACACACAGTGCTTCCCATAATTATCCATAACCCTGGCAAGTTTTGACTTAAACTTACTTTTTTTCAACCAGCAAGGAATTGTTTGATGGAAAATGACATAGGTGTCTCCCAAAAGATGATAAGATGTACATGAGCCATTAATGTGGTAAAAAAAAGTGTCAGCTTTTATTTACATTTAAGCAAAAAGTGTCCAGTCCAAAATTATTTATACCCTTCACAAACTGTCGCAGCCTGTGGGAAAATTCAAAGTTCTATACCATTCCAAATAGTCCAAGCTGTTCTAGAGCATCCCAATTACCCTGATTAATTGGGAGCAGCTGTTTTAATCAACTTAACAGGTGAAAAATAGCATCTCTATGCAGCTGGTTTCTCATGGCTAAGACAAAGGAGCTCAGTGAGGACCTGCGGCTGCACATTGTGGCTGCTCACATGTTAGGAAAGGGCTACAAGGCCATTTCTAAATGTTTTCAAGTTCCAGTGGCTACAGTGCAAAGTATTATTAAAAAAATACAAGATGCTCCGCACTATGTAAAATCTCAGAGTACGTGGTTGGAAGCCAAAAGTGACACCTGTGCTGGCTAGGAGAATAGTGAGAGAGGGGAAAAAGAATCCAAGGATCACCACCAAGGCCATCCTGGTGAATCTGGGCTCTGCTGGTGGCATTATCTTAAGGCAGACAATCCAATGCACACTGCACACTGCTTGGTTCCACGGAAGCAGACCAAGGAGGACGCCACTTCTCCAGATAAGGCACACAAAAGCTCACTTGGCCTTTGCAAATTCTCATCTGGACAAAGAAGACGGCTTCTGGTCTTCTGTGTTATGGTCAGATGAAACAAAAATGTTATTGTTTGGTCACAATGATGTTTACTTTATTTAGCCTAAAAAAGAATAACCCAAAGAATACCATCCCCATTGTAAAACATGGTGGTGGGAACCTAATGCTTTCGGGGTGTTTTTCAGCCAATGGACCAGGGAACCTATGACAGTAAACAGCACCATGAAGAAAGAGCAATACATGAGGATTCTCAATGACAACATCAGGCAGTCTGCAGAGCAACTTGGCCTTTATCTTTTGGGAGACACCTATGTAATTTCCCATCAAATAATTCTTTGCTGGTTGAATAAAGGTAACTTCAAGTAAAAATTTACCAGGGGAAAGAATAATTATGGGCAGCACTATATATATGTGTGTGTGTATATATGTATGTGTATATATATATATATATATATATATATATATATATATATATTCTGAATCTGGTGCATCCATGGTTCAGGAGCATCTTGTACATGTTCTCCCCTAATTAGTGTGTCTCCTTCTGTCCCCGGGGTGACCCCTTCTGTCCCCAGTGTGTCCCCAGTGTGAATCCCCTTCTGTCCCCTTCTGTCACCAGTGTGTTGCCTTCTGTCCCCAGTATGTCCCCCTCTGTCCCCAGTGTGTCCCTTTCTGTCCCCAGTGTGTCCCTTTCTGTCCCCAGTGTTTCCCTTTCTGTCTCCAGTGTGTCCCCTTCTGTCCCCAGTATGTCCTCCTCTGTCCCCTGTATGTCCTCCTCTGTCCCCTGTGTGTCCTGCACTCCCCCCATGTTTCCCCTCTGCCCCTGTGTTTAAGTAGGAGAAGCGGCAGCTTAGATCACTAAATCCATGGCTCCATGGAAAACACAGATCTCTCTTCTCCTGCACAGCTCCCCTAGTAACGGCTTCTGCTGATCACGTCATCAGCAGAAACCAGCACTAGGGGAGCCATGCAGAAGAGGAGAAGTCTGTGTTCACAGCAGGAGCTGTGGGTTAGGTGAGCCAAGCTGCCGCTTCTCATACTTATACACAGGCAGAGAAGGACGGGGGGAGTGCAGGACAAACAGGGGGAGTGCAGGACAAATAGGCAACAATGTAGGGAGTCCCCAAATTTGCAGTGGGTTGATGGTTCATATTGTCCGACCATATTATTATTATTATTATTATTATGTATTCATATAGAACTGATATGTTGTAAAACACTTTACAGAGTCCATAGTCATGTCTCTAACTGTCCCTCAGAGAAAGCGAATTCCCACAAAGGATCACAATGAAATAAAAAAAAGTATTTCTAATGGTAAAAATCAATCTTATTGGCTCAGGGAACATATATTCCCTTTCACCAATTAGTGCTGCAGCAGATAGTGCCGGAGGTTTGCACAGGAGCAAACCCAACTGTACACAGCTGGGCTTTAGCTATAAGACATATATCTACGTCCTTGTGGCTTAGATGAAGTCACAGAGGATGTAGAGATAAGGTTAAGTTAAGGGTCCCATGACACTGTATATCCTCGGGAATTAAAGCCTCATGACATATCTGGAGCTCTTTTTCCTTTTTTTGTACCACCACAACACTGCCAATAACTCCCTCTGTGGAAAGTTATTGGGTAAGTCTAAATCCACATATGCACATGCCCTGGAGTTGGTCATAAGGCACATATGCACTGGGTGACTGATAAAAACCACCTTGGGAGGGTGTGTACAGGATCTCCCAACATCACCTATAAATCAAGCATGGTGGTTCTTTAGCGATGTCCGGTGCTGGGGTAACTTCTGAACACATTGTTCTCCTACCCTCCCAGTTATCAGGAATCCACTCCATTGTACACTGCACATCATCCCTCTGCCTCCTTCCACAGTAAATTAAACACAGTTTCTGATTAAGTTATCAAAGCACAATTTTATACATACTGTATATAGAATGTTAAAACATAGCTTTTACTTAATGCATTTAAAATGAGTACAACAAATAATAAATAGTTGGCCTTCAATGATAAAGATATTTATTAAAGCAGCTTTAGACTTACCCGGGAGAGGCAATTATAGTTTGCAGGCTAAACAGGCAGCTGTATCAATTTGTATCTATCTAAATTCTGCCCTCTGAGCTAGAATGGACTTTTTGCTATTACTAACACATCAACCCATCACAAACCAACATGTTTCGTCACCCCTAAGAAATGGGGGCTTTGTCAGGGGAAATCAAAGTGCATTGGTGCATACAGTGCTATACAATATAAATAGTGCAAATGTCAGAAAGAAACACAAACTGCATCATAGCCTCACAGCTATCTTTGCAGGCCAGCAGTGTGTGTACAGGTTCCCCCAATGTCACCTAAAGATCTAGCATGGTGGTTCTTTAGTGATGTCTGATGCTTGAGCAACTTCCAAGCACTTTGTTTGCCCACTCACCCAGTCATTGGGAAACCACTCCGTTGTGCACTGCACATGACCCCTTTGCACTGCCCACCGCTATGATGCGGAGGCTGTGTTCTGTTGTCTGGTGCGATAAATCGGGCGCATGCTATTGGCCGGATGCAACAGTTTTAGTTGCGTACGATTGGCCGGCGGTATCAGCTGATGCAGCGTTTCAGTCGCATACGATTGGCCAGTGGTGTCATGTGAGCTGTCACATGACTCTGACATCACACCGCTCGCCTCTGTGGATGGAGGCAGCAGTTTGAGCTATTATGCGCCCGATCCCTGGCACTAGACTATGCACATAGCGAGGAACTACCTACCTTTTTCTGATTGGTGAGTGACAATTTAAAATATCTTGATGTCATTTGTCTGTATAAAAACGGTCAGTCTCCCGTCAGGTCCTCCGCAATCTAGCCTGTCTGATTGGTCACTGGGCCCCATTGTGGGTGGGTTATTGTGATATATATAGATGTGTGTTTTCACTTTGTTTTATATGATCACTTGGCAACTTGATAAAGGCCAGAGGAGGCCGAAACAGCGCTCTGTTGTTGCTATTATGCTTGTATCAATAAAACTTTAAAGAAGTTCTGTGGTGGTTTTCAAGCACACTGATATAAACATACTATTGTGTCCCTCATTATGCCCCATCTTTATCAATCCTATTTTCACCACTCCCCACGGCCAATAAATAACTTAAATTATAAAACAAAACTTTTATTACTTTTTCTCAAGATGGCCGTGATCCTATGTGACTCCGGAAGTGCTTCCGGGTCACCGCTTTCCACCCTCTGTTCTTGTACTGCTGTGCACGAGAGCTGTTTGCAACTGCGCATGTGTAAGCTCTCGTGCTCGGCATAGGCCCCTAAACAGTCGGATCCTCCGTGACATATGACTCGGTCATGGAGTTGCGCATCCTGCGGTGCTGCGGTGCTGTACACGTATGTCCCCGGGCAGAGCTGAAACTTCATGAGGCAGCTCTCCTCCCTGCAGTCAGCCTCCTTCCCCCTGCTCTCTGGAACGCCCACAAAGGTCAGGGATGACTCATCAGATGACGAGTAGCAGGGGGAGGGAAAGGCAGACAGGGAGAAACTGCTGCTGTATTGTCAGCCTCTTCCAGGAAGAACATTTTCATCTATTTCACTAGACAAATTATTTAAAAGGCGCATTAGAGAGACAGCACAACTTTTTATATACAAGATAGGGAAGAAAATATTTATAAATATTAAAGGAACATTACAACTCAGTTAAATTACATTTTGAAAAACGGCCACAGAACCCCTTTAAGAGCTATAAATATATCACGTGGTGCCGGTCCTTTTGTGAATTTATACAAAAATGATTACGATTTTCCCTGGAATTTTCACATTATGATGTGTAATTATGAATTTTAACCACTCGCCGACCAGTGGATTTTTCACAGATCGGTGCTGCGTGGGCTCTACAGCCCGCAGCACCGATCAGGAGTGCAGCAGGGCGATCAGACTACCCCCCTTTTTTCCCCACTAGGGGGATGTCCTGCTCGGGGGATCTGATCGCTGCCGGCTGAATCTGCTTAGCGGGGGGGCTCTTCAAAGCCCCCCTCCGCAGCGTTCTCCGCCGTCTCGCCCGCTCCCTCCCTCTCCCTCCCCCTGTGAGCTGCGCAGGACGGATTTCCGTCCTGCGCATTGAAGGATAGGCTTCAGCCTATCATATGCCGGCGATCCCCGGCCAATCAGAGGCCGGGGATCGACGATCTGCCTTATGGCGCTGCTGCGCAGCAGCGCCGTATGATGTATACAGCAGGGATTTCTTCCCCGCCTGTTTACATTTTGCCGGTGAGCCGCGATCGGCGGCTCTCCGGCTGTTCACGGAGACACCCTCCGTGAACTGACATGGAAAGGTCACTCGATCGAGCGGCCGTTTCCATGGTAACCCGCAGACGACCAGTTTACGCCAATCGGCGTTAGCTGGTCGTCAAGAGGTTAATGCGAAATTTTGCAGATGCAAAATTTTGGCCCACCACTTGTTGGCAGTGCTGTAGTGTGTGGTAGTACAAAAGGGGTGTCTAGAAGATACATTGCAATACCCCTGTTGCCAGGGCCGGATTTACAACTCAGAGGCCCGTAGGCAGAGGCTTTCTGGTTCCCTAAGCTCTGCCCCTGAAAACAGGCCATACCCACAAGTTAAATATTGTAAACTCTTAGGGCCCGTTTCCACTATTGCATTTTCCGCCGCGAATCCGCAGAGTTTCCCCGCAGGCAAATCGCACGGGGAAACTCTGCTATAGGGTATAATGGCACCGCCAGCCGAATCGATTGTGGTAGCATGGCACGGCTGACGGGATTCGACTGCGATCCCGCCCACCCGTTCAGTGCCAGCATGCGTCTGCGAGACGCACGTCGCACAAGTGGAAACGAGCCCTCATTCCTTCCTCACTAACTGTCCTTAGAATCTTACACTCTAATCACTGTCTCATATCATCCTTAGTGACATGAGACAAGAATTAGGGTATAAGTACCTGAGGTTAGTGATATGAGGCAGGGATTATCTGAGGGGGGGGGGCTGCCTCTCCCACATAAGGCGCCTGTAGGCATGTGCCTACAGTGCCTTATGGAAAATCAGGTCCTACTTGTTGCAAATGGACAGAGGACCCAATCCCTGTCACAAATCACGTAACTTCTCTGGGCTCAACCAAAACATGCAAACACACAAAATAAAAAAATATTAAAAAGATCAAGTTTTAAGTCTGCACCTGTAGCTGTTTAAATGTTCACGGTTGTCTGTGTACCAGAGTGGGTTCAGCTTTTCAACTGTTTACTGCACAAAAGTGATTGAGCAAGTGTGTGTATGAATTAATAATTACCGTAATATAATTGGGTTAGCCGTGTTAAAGCATATGTCTAAATATTTTCATAATGAATATTTATGCAGTCAATGTCATTTTAACTCCAGAAAGTCAAAACTAATTTCCCCATTTGTTTCTGTGTCATTTTTCCAGGTGTCAGAGAGTAAATGTATTATTAATGGAATATGCTTTATTGTTGCAGGGCACCTTGCCGAAACCCTTCGTGGCAGAGCACAGAGATGGAAACAACCTGTCTGAAGTGCGGGGGAGGTGATACCTACACAGAAATTTGGGACGTGGAATAGCCAAGCCAACAACAGAGGAAGATGAGGCTTAACTGTACAAGAACTGTCACTGTGTAACAAACAACTTTTTTTAATGTATTTATTTTGTGTTTATATGGCAGTGACATCTTTTGCAGTATGTAGTTTTGTAACTGTCCTGTAAAGGAGATCGGAATCTTATTTCTACCATTGTCAAACTGTTGACAGTTTAAAGGGGTTCTTCCGCGAATGAGGAAAAAAATAAAAAGTGGTTTATGCATAAACTAATAAACATCCTTCTAAAATAGTGTAAAACGTTTTATTTTTTTAAATGAATGGTTTCATCAATACAACATGTAATGTAAATAGTGACGGATGACGGCTGGGAGGCTAATCCATTTGTTAGGGGTGTTTTTTTTTTTTAATTTCTTTTCATAAACATAACTCCCGCCTAAGTAGTTTTTAGTGGTATAACCCACTTCTAGCAGGAATTGCCGTTATAGCCCTAACGGCTTAGTTCCGCTAAACTGCTGCTGAATATGTGTTTACATTGTTGCTAAGCAACCAGACCACAGGTGCAGAGACTCATTTGTGAAGAGTCATAAGCTGCTGGGAGAATCAGTCCCATCTACACCATATGATTCTTTGTCAGATTTGATTCAATTTGATTCGATTCATTGATTTGATTTGATTCAATCTGACATGTCCGATTCATGATTTGATTCCGTTTGAATCTAATTGAATCAAATCATGAATTGGACATGTCAGATTGAATCAAATCAAATTGAATCGAATCTGACAAAGAATCATATGGTGTAGATGGGACTGATGCTTTCTCCCAGCAGCTTATGACTTTTCACAAATGAGTCTCTGCACAGCATCTGGTTGCCTAGCAACAATGTAAACACATATTCAGCAGCTCAGCGGAGCCGTTAGGGCTATAATGGTGATTCCTGCTAGAAGTGGGTTATACCACTGAAAACTACTTAGGCAGGAGTTATGGTTGTGAAAAGAAAGTAAAACAAAAACCACCCATCACAAATGGATTAGCCTCCCAGTCCTTCATACGTCACTATTTACATTATATGTTGTATTGATGAAACCATTCATTTTAAACAAAAAAAACTTTTTACACTATTTAGAAGGATGTTTTATAGTTTATGCAGAAACCACTTTTTATTTTTTTCCTCATTCGCTGAAGAACTCCTTTAAAACAAAGCTGAAGTGGAAATAAACGTATACGATAATGGGCTCAATTCACAAAGCCGTGCTAACACTTAGTACGGCAGTGAAAAGCCACTTTGCGCATACTAACATGCGCGTAAAGGTAAGCACACAAACACTTTCCCGTGTAAACTATCGTGATCTGCAGTGACTTCACGTGATAATGATACTTAGCACGCGAAGTCACTGCAGATCACGCGAGCGGAATGTATATCTTGAATTATTACTGTATATATTTCATTATGCAGTGTTACAGTACCGCACATGTTAATGTAAGCACCATTCCTCATTTCATTACCAAACTCTATCTACTGAGTGGGAAAAGTGACATTGATTTCAATGGCATGCCGCACTTAGCAGGGTAGTGCAAAATTTATGCCGTTCACGTGATACGTTTTAGCGCAAGAACGGCGTTACAGGTCACGCGTAACGCCATTCTTGCGCTAAAACTTATCACGTGAATGGCATAAACTTTGCACATGCAAAGCCTTAACACGTGATAACTGAGTTATCACGGTTTAATGAATCAAGCCCAATGAATTTTGTGTGGTACAGCTAAGAAATAGAATGCAGGGATGAGCAGAAACTACGCCAGTGCGAATTTACGCATCGTAGTTCGCAACGTAGTTCGTAGGTGAAGTTTCAAAACTACGTTACATAGCGGAGTACTGTTACTCGTAGCTTACGCCCACTATGTGTAGTTAACGTGTGTATTGCGTAGTGAACTACAAATGCGTCTAATGTTCGACGTGCGATTGTATGCTTACAAATGTACGCATTGGAAAGGAGAATGTATGCATAGAAGAGTTCCCAGTATCAGCAATTAAAGAGGAATGCGTAACATTTTCTACATACGGGAATAAGCATCCGCATACACTACACTTCACACTACGCGTAATTGCGTATTTTAATGCGTAGTCTACGAAATGCATACGAAGCGAATATTTGATTTTAAAGCCGTAGTTTGGTGAAGCGTAATTGCGTAAAACTACACGTAGTTCCAGCGTAGCAAAGTTGGCTGACTACGACCATCCCTGATAGAATGTTGGTAGCAAAGAAAAGAGTCTCATATTGTTTTCCAGTACAAGGAGAGTTAAAAAAACAACAACAACTTCATTCTTATCTAAGCAAAAAAGCTTCTCTGAGCTCTTCGACCCAACTTGGCTGAATACAGTCTAGTTTTCTAAAGCACTCAAAGTGACACTGAAGCGAAAAAGAAAAAACAAACAAACTTATGATATAATGAATTGTATGTGTAGAACGGATAATTAGTAGAACATTAGTAGCAAAGAGAAGAGGAATGGTGAGTCGCTGCACTCAGGGTCCCTCGGACAATTGCCCAGGTTGCCCCTAAGGTAGCACCAACCTGCGTAGCTGCCATCATTTTCATATAAAAAGTCAAGACTCACTTTCCAGTGACCCCAATGTTCAAACAGCTATTACTTATCATTGCAAATGGGTATTATACATAGTGGAGGAGTTGGCTAAAAGAGAGTTCCTAAGCAACAATTTGCTTGCACATAGCAAACTAAGGGCTTGATTCGCTAACCACCACTAAGTGTTAGCGCTGGAGTAAAAAAGAGTTTTCTGGCACTAAGCCAGTTAGTGTGCCTTATCTGAGGTTAGTGTGCCTTAAGTAGCTTTGTGCACACTAAATAGCTTTGTGAACACTAAAAGATGGACAAAGCTACATCACAAACTGCAGATAAGGCACACTAACCTCAGATAAGGCACACTAACCTCAGATAAGGCACACTAACCTCAGATAAGGCACACTAACTCAGATAAGGCACACTAACCTCAGATAAGGCACACTAACCTCAGATAAGGCACACTAACCTCAGATAAGGTTAGCGCTGTAGTTTGTGCCCACTAAGTGATAAGGCACACTAACCGCCTTAGTGCCGGTTAGTGAATCAAGCCCTAAGAAGCCTAGTCTGTGTAGGGGGAAAAGAGAGACGGCAGACAAGAGACAGCATTTAAATTGGTTCTCATTGAAGTGCTGGGTCGAGAATAGTCACATCCTGTTTTGTTTCCAGACACAAAGGCTTTCCTTCTGTTATGATGCATTACCATTTACATATATCAGTTAATTAAGGCTCACACTGTTAGAATGGAAGAGGAGGGGAAGAATTGGAAGGGGGAAAAAATGAATGTGTGCGATTGACACAACTCATTAATTGTTTGGGCTGTAAATTGTATGTCAGCTCCTGCAATTAAACCTTTAGAAATTCTGAAATTGGTTATGGCTTATCTTAATACCAAAAACACAGCAATTCAATGTCAAGGATGGTTTCAGCAATAGAGAGTTAATTGCCATGTAGATTAGGGGATCAGCCTACAAAACTGAAATAATAGGTTTCAGGTTGTATCCAGATATGTCAGGGAATGTGTGGCTCTTATGAACATGTGACCGACAATTAAGGAAAAAGAGCACATGGCTGCTGGCTTCTAGAAGCATTGCAGGGCTTGATTTTAATTGTAATGTTGGCTTAAAAAGTTATCACAATGTTCTTTGTTTTCGTATTACAGGCAGTACCCTACTTACAAATGACGTAGGCTGGGTGCACACATGGCAGTGCGTGAAAGGGCGAGTTTTCTGTCATGTGCGTTTTTTTTGTGTGTGCATTTTTGGTGAGTTTGCGTTGGTGTTTTTTTCGCTGCATATGCGTTTTTCAAGCATTTTGTATGTGTTTTCCATGCACTTTTTATTGCATTTTAGGGAAATCACTAGGAAGACAACAGGAAGTAGAAATAAATCACAATTTTTTTTAGAATGAAATACAGGCGCTGCTCCAAAATAAAGGTATCTTTCTCCAGCTGCTCAGGAGGAAACCACATCCACTGTAGGTATCACGGAAATCTAAGCAAGAAACTCCACAGCGCTAGGAAACATCACGATATTTTAAGGGTCCTTTTGACAGGGACCCTTGGTAAAAACAAGCATATAGTGTATACCAATACACAGTTGAAAGTTCTCACGGAAACGATAGATTTGCCCAGTCTCCAGTTCCGACCGGTTTCGGCTTTCCGCCGTCGTCAGGGAACAATTTTTTTTAAATATGCATATAAAAATGCATGTAAAGAGCTTGAAAAATGCACACTATTGCGCTACCATTGACTTTCATTTTGTGCGTTTTTTATGCAAAATGCAAAAAAAAAAATTTGATGCAAAATTATGCAACAAAACCAGCGTTTTTTAAAAATGCATGTTTCAAATGCATGATGCTTCGCGTTCCTGGCTGCAATAGAAGTATAGAGGAGCATCGGAGCAAGTTTACGTGGGCACCGGACAGCTGAAGGGGGTTGGTAGAAGCCCCAGGTAAGTAAAACTTATTTTTTTTAGGTTGGCTTAAGGTTCCCTTTAAGGGGTCCTTCAGAGCACTTTACCTGTTCACAATTAGGAAAAATATAACATTTTATAGAAAAAAAAGAAAATCTCTCTCTGAACTTGACTGTGCAGATCCGTGTCAAGCTACATCACTATCAGCCACGGAGCAGTGCTTTTTAGCGCTGCTAGATTTGGGCGCAGCCAGCGCCTCCATAGACTGTAATAGGAATCAGTCTATAGCGGCGCTCAGTGAATAACGTCGGCTCCGTCAAAAGGCGGAGCTAAAGTTGCTTAAAAAACCACAATAATTCGGCCTCCAGCAATCGCTGGAAGCCGAATTATTTCATTCCCCCACTATCCATGGCGGCCTGGAGGGGGAATAGTAATTAAAATGGCCCGGACTTGTGCAGAAGCAGGATCAGCCATATACCGCTGTATCCTGCGCCCAAGTCTACCGGCGCCGATTTCAAATGTACTCTATCAGCCACATTAATGTTTTCAGTGTAAAATTCAGAACTTTTAGTTTTAGTTTAAAATGAACTATATGCCTTACACTTTTTTATTTAACTATAATTAGAGGAAGGAGGGGAAAAAAAGCCCTTTCTCTGCTTGAAAGAGAGCATTGTGCTGTAAGTCACATCAGGATAAAAGATAAAAGCAAACTAAGAGATTTGAGGAAGACAGAAGCCAGTGACAAAACCATAGAATGCTCCAGAGATTTAAACCGAAAATCCCGTCAAAGGATTGGAGCGGCAGCCGCAGTACTTCCAGAAGTTCTATTTACAGGAGGAACTTTAGCCTACAAATCACAGAGATACTATCTGTAAATGTCAAAGTCATATTGAGCAGATGTCTGGCGGGTTCAGAATCTCTTTAAAACGTCACCTCTTGGAATAATTTATAGCCAGAATCTTCTATAAATGGCATGGCTCTGCTTAACCAGCCATGATGCGTGTGATATATCTTCAGTAAGGAGAGAGCTTGTTTAATCTTTGATCATAAAGCTGCATTTGCTGGAAAAAAAGGAAACACAAAACCAAAACAGTAGAGGTTATATATTGGAGTTTAGTGGGACAGACTACTGGCAAAAAATAATAAAAGACGGGTCAGCGTTGAATTGTTGAATCACAAAGTTGAGTAAATTCCTCCTCAGATATTTTGTGGATAGTGGTGGATAGTCTTTAGCACTCTCAAACCCAGAATAACATAGTAAATACATAAGTAGAAAAAAACAGCCTGTATTGGTTCTACTGTAACACCCACCAAAAAAAAACCAATGAGAGATTCGCTACTGTTTTGAACCCAGGGTGTCTTCCATTTTTCTGCTGCACACCAAGAAAAATGGCAAAATAATAGAGACCATCTTAGTTATAAAGCTTTTCCTGTACAATACCATCATCATCATCATCATTGCTTTGTGCTATCAGTTCATTGGGTCTTACTGTCCTACCATTTTTTTGCAAGTGCAGCTACTTCATTGCAAGCATTTAGTAGCACTGCTGATTATCAGCACATTGTAGCCCTACATCAGCACATTATGGCCCTAACCCTTAAAGGTAACCTTAAGTCTGTTTAAAAAAATGACATGTACTCACCTGGGGCTTCCCTCAGCTCCCTGCAGCCGATTGGTGCCCTCGCCATGTCTCGGAGATCCTCCCGTCCTCGCCGGTGACCACTTTCGGTTTTGCCGTCAGGACGCGACAGGCATGGGAACGCAAGTGATTCTTCGCGTTCCCAGCCACAATATCGCCCCCTATGCTGCTATTGCGGCCAGGAGGCCCGAATAGCAGCATATGGGGCGATGTTATGGCTGGGAATGCGAAGAATCACTCGCATTCCCATGCCTGTCGGCCGGTGATGGCCAAACCCAAAGTGGTCACCGGCGAGGAAGGGAGGATCTCTGAGACACAGCGAGGGCACCGATTGGCTGCAGGGGGCTGAGGGAAGCCCCAGGTGAGTAAAGGTCATTTTTTATCAGGCTTAAGGTTACCTTTAAGTATTCATCACTTCTTTGTACTCTGTTTTTTTAGGCACTAGAAAATGTTTAAAGAGGAACTGTCATGAAAATCTTAAAATTTAAAACACATATAAATAAGAAGTACATTTCTTCCAGAGTAAAATGACTCATAAATTACTTTTCTCCTATGTTGATGTCACTTACAGAAAGTAGTAGAAATCTGACATTACCGACAGATTTTGGACTCGCCCATCTTCTCATGGAGGTAGGGTCTCAGGGTTTTCTTTATTTTTAAAAGAACTTAGTAAATGGCAGTTTCTCAGTCCAAGTGCCGAAATAGTGTGCAGCGAGCAGGGAGGCTGGTCAGCATCTCTGTATTAATCATTTTCAGGGAGTGTTTTTATAAAGAATAAATGCCATGCTGAGAATTCCCCATAAAGAGATGGACTAGCCCAAAACCTGTCAGTAATGTCAGATTTCTACTACCTACTGTAAGTGACAGCAACATAGGAGGAAAGTAATTGATGGCCCATTTTACTCTGGGAGAAATGTACTTCTTATTTGTATGTGTTTTAAATTTTAAGATTTTCACGACAGTTCCTCTTTAAGTACAAAGTACTAAGTAAAGCATATTACACCAAACCAGGGATGAGCAGTAACTACGCCAGTGCGAATTTACGCATCGTAGTTCGCATCTACGCATCGCAGTTCAAACGTGAAGTTCCAAAACTACGCTTATGAATTTACGCGTAGCTAGTACCGCTATGCGTAGCTTACGCCCACTATGCGTAGTTGACATGTGTATTGCGTAGTGAACTGTGAATGCGTTACTCGCGTCTAATTTTCCGCATGCGATTGTATGCTTACAAATTTATGCTTTGAAAAGGGGAATGTACGCATAGAAGAGTTTCTGGTATAAGCAATTGACAGAGGAATTAATGCGTAAAATTTTCTGCATACCGGCATAAGCATCCGCATATATTGCACTTCACACTACGCGTAATTGCGTATTTTAACGTATAGTCTACGAAATGCATACGAAGAGAATATTTGATTTCGAAGCCGTAGTTTGGCGAAGCGTAATTGCGTACAACTACACGTAGTTCCAGTGTAGGAAAGTTGGCTGACTATGACCATCCTTGCACCAAACATTGAACAGCACTGCTGCTTGTCTATATACAGTTATACTGTGACCTTTGCAGAGGCTGGGCTGTTAGCGAGGCTGCAGATAGAACCTCCTGATACATTTAAAGCGACAGCATGTGCAGGGGCCTTTGCATTATCAGTAATTGCAATCAATGAGTGACTTTCCTGAGTTTAGTAATTACTTACATTTGCATAATTACTATTAAAAATGAAATTATGTCAATTTTCGTAATTAAAATGACTGTTTCTATAAAAAACATGAAATTAAGAAATTTTGCATCAAACACAAATTTACATGACAGTAATTTTGCTTATGGAGTTCCACATTACTGTTTCTATGGCAATTACAAATTTACGACGTAGTGGCAAAATACTCATCCATAATCACGGAAACACGAAATTACGCAAATTTCGGCTAAACACTACCCGCTATACCTGTATTACCCAGATTGCAATAAAGGGCTCTTAAAGTAGTGGTGCCCTCTCTGTCTTTCTTCAACCAAATCCAATCTTGAAGAGTAGTCTTCATTTTACTGGTAGCCAGTGCAGTGAGCAAGGAATCGGTTTAATGTGACAGTGGTGAGGTTGATTTGTTAGCAATCTGGCAGCAGCATTTTGTACTAATTGCAAACTGTACACGTCATTGTTTGGAAGACCTGTATAGAGGGCATTGCAGTAGTCCAGCCCTAACTATATTAACATTTTTATCATAGTTGCTTTTGGTGTCAATGGATCTTGGTGTACTCAATTATAATACACCAAGCATTAAAGCTGGATTGTCACCATAAAAATCAAATTTCAACAGCAATTGGTCTGAGTGTATAAAGTGATAAAGATGCTAATACGGCATTCAAAACTTGCAAAACTTTTTTAACTAAAGGTGTATAATAGTATATTACCTTAGCGGATAACTAACTCCAGTTTGTTGATTGACCGCTTGACATAATGTTAATGTTTTGTTAATCTGTTTATATGTCATAAGGTTTGTACAAGTTTGATTATTGTTTAATCCCTTGTAAAACCTTAATAAAAACTATTGATTAAAAAAAAAAAAACTTTCAAAACTTTTTCTGCTGTTATGGTTTGGAGTTATCACATACTTAAGGAACACTGGCCGTTTTGTAGTCAGTGCCAAACAGTTGCATGCTGGGGGTTCTTTTAATCTATAATATATTCCTCATCTTCCCTTTATTTATCTGCCTAGCTGCCTATGTGAAACACGATTCCCTGCTCACTTGTCTTTACAAGCAAGGCTGAGGTGACTCAGCGATGGAGGAGAAAAGAAAAAAAAATAAAGGGCAGAAATTACATCAGGATTTTGCCTAAACTGTGGGGCAAAGACATGGCTCCCACCAGGAACAGAATTCTCTTCATTTATTATATAACATTCACTGAAATCAAAACGTGGACAGTACAATACATGTGTTATGTAAGTAGATCAAGTAGTTATCTACTTATATGTGTTTTTTTTCCTGGCATAGTATGGCTAATCCTACTGCTTTAAACAGCACTGCTTCAATGTTGCAAACTATAACCCTAATTAACTAAGTTTTATAAGTTATTCATCATTGTTTTATACCTGTTAGTAAGGTTTAATGTGTTAAATTACTAGCATGTGCAATAAGCAAGTTTTCCCATTATAACCCAAAGTACATTTAACTTTTTATCCTTTTTAACCTCTTCCCAATCATCATAATTAACATTTAAGATAAGTTCTCTCCTCCTAACACTCCTACATTTAACTTACAGCCTCTGTCTTTTTACATTTTCTTTTCAAAATAATAGTTGTAATTGGCATTATCATTGGTAAACAATACAATTACAACTAGAAATCAAAGTAAGTATTTACTTTGAGAACATTTTTAAAATCAGAGACAACATGGTCTGAGACAATTTACCCTGAATGGTAAAGCCTTATAAATCTGAAAATGATCTGTAAATGCAGTGCATGGCAGAAACAAGTCAGAAAACAATAAGGAACCTCAAAATCTCTGTGGAGCACTTTGGTGGTTTTTTAAGTTCTTAATGGTACCTGAGGAAAAATGTCTGCAAGGATTTAGACACAGAGGCATATTAGTGATATCATTACATCCCTCTGTGTCCTTTTTTTCCCTTTGCTGGTTCCTCCTTGCTGCTGCATCACCCCCCAAATTTGCTGACATGGAGAATGTCTGCATTTAAATAGCAGAAGGGGAGTGTAACGATCGGTGTCAGCACACAGAGAGAATCTGATTATTGATGATCTGCAGAATCATCAACAATACAGATGTATACCTGATTATGGATGATCTGCAGAATCACCAATAATACAAGTATGACTAACCTCTGGACACCTAATGAAGTGTAAGTGTTTGGTGCAACTGTAGGCTATCTCCCGTGGGGCGGGAGATACAGATAACTTAGGCCAGAGACCACCTGAGGAGCAGGTGGCTCTCGGCTGTGCAGGGACTATCTCCTTAAGAGAGAGGATAGAGATAATCTGGCAGCCAGTAATTCCCTGGTAAACTGGTAATCAGACTGTACTGCAGCCAGGGGACTCCTAAGGGATAGAGGCCACTGGCTGCACTGCAGGAAGGACTCTCTGAGGAGCAAAAGGTCCTTGCAGCTAACTGACACCTGGTGGAATAGTGTCATGGGTAGTGCAGACAGACTGAACACTCGAGGGATGAGTGACAGCCAGAAGGGTTGGCCAGGCCAGGTCAGCAACACACGAGCAGATAAGGTACAAAGACAGGAGGCTGATTTGGTAATCGAGTACAGGGAATGTTGGCAACTAGTAGTCAGATAGGCAGAGGTACCGAATCAGAAAGCAAGAGAGAGGTCAACAGAGCAAATGGTCATAACAGATATAAAGCACAATCCTAGTCTGAGGTGTGAGGTCCTTGGTCTCGACACCAAGGAACTAGTCTAAGAAATAACACAGTATCCTATGCTTGGGTGTGAGGTCCTTGTCTCAACACCCCGGAACTGGTCTAAAGAATAACACAGCAATGACACAGTAATCCTAAGCTTGGGTGTGAGGTCCTTGGTCTCAACACCCTGGAACTGGTCTAAGGTATAACACAGCAATGACACAGTAATCCTAAGCTTGGGTGTGAGGTCCTTGGTCTCAACACCCTGGAACTGGTCTAAGGTATAACACAGCAATGACACAGTAATCCTAAGCTTGGGTGTGAGGTCCTTGGTCTCAACACCCTGGAACTGGTCTAAAGTATAACACTGTATAAGTGTGAATTCCCAGGTCCACCTGGTTCTAACACACTGTAGGATCTGAGTGCTCACACGTAAGTATTTGCAACGGCAGACAACCAGCAACTGACCAGCAAGATCTATATATACTACAGCGCTCCTCAGCGCCGCCCCCAGCCATTAAGCCAATCAAAAGTTCCGCTGGAATCAGCTGATCATCCTGATCAGCTGATACCTCTCCTGCTGGCATAAAGGTCCTGTCTTCTAGTGCTCGCGTGCGTAGCTCTCCATCTGTGTGCACTAGAAGGCCCAGGCAAACCAGACGCATGCTGCTATGCGGAAACCGCCGGTCTGAACGCGGAGACAGCCGCCCCACCGCCAGACCGCGCGGCGTCTGCGCTATTCATTACAGGAAGTCTTTTTCCTGAGAGTGACTCTGCAGAACGCTCTTTCAGGAGTCAGGATCACCTCTTCCCCACCCTCCATTCATGCATAAAAGTGCAAGAGAGAAGCTATTGAGCATGCCCAAAGCTCAGCCCCTTTCATGCACTGTAGTTGGACATGTACCATGGTAGTGCAGAGTTTAGATGGGAACTTCAGTGCCTGGAACCATTGAGTAGGTGAGTCTGTGTGCACTGCCTTTATTCTTCCCCACTTCACTCTGCAATGCTGCGGGGAGAAGGAGAAATGCCAAGGGGGATGCAGGGAAGGTGTATTAGACATACCAAGTGCTGTAATTTATATTCATTTCTATAGACCATGCTGCCCTCAAGTCCAGTCTGGGGATCAAGCCCAGAGGGAATACTGGAGAGGAGTTGCGGAGACACCATAGCGGAGTAAGGGAGGAAATGATATCAGGATTGGCTTCAGGCTGTGGAAGCCTGAATGGAGGAGGAACAGAGGAAGAAACAGCCTCCCCAGCATGCACTGCAACTTCTTTTTTGCGGCTGATGTACCAAGTAAGAGCTTTGGGGCATAGGGATTGATATTCATCTAAAAAAAATGTCAGATTGGTTATGACATTTTCATCCCCTGTTTAGCATCCATTTTAGTTGTTTTACATATGGATGTAGCGATTTGATTTTGGATTTAATGCCTATCAGTTACATTTTAACAGTACGTTAGGTTTAACTAGGTAGTACTGTTGTACTTTGTATTTATAATGCTGCTGGTGTAATATAGTTTTAGTTTGTTTTGTTTTGTTTTTCTCTCGGATTTGCTTTAACACCTTTATATTGAATATAGGAGTTCCTACGGTAAACCATCACCAGTTTTAAAAAAAAATGTCTTCAGATATTCATCATCACCAGGCATGCCCTTTTCTTTTTCTTTTTTTTTTTGACAAAACGAAAATGCTGTTGAATCAGTATGGCTAGCCGCACTGTCCATCATTTAATCATTTTTCCCCATAATTCCCTGTTATAGGTGTCTTTGCTCCCTGTGCTATGAATACCTCAACCCTTTGAATTCAGCAGCATAGCTCTGTTTGTGTTTCAGGAGGAACAGAGCACACTTTGAATGTTCTGCTAAACTTTGTATATATATTTTATTCTCCATTTCAAAACTTTCCCCCTTTTATGTTTTCTGCTTGTTACCTTCTCCGGCAAAAGTACCAGGAAGCTAAAGCTTTGCATAAGTACATCGTCTGATCCACAGGACTGAATAGAAGGCACAAGAAATTCACTGTTGTTAAGTTCAAGAATTTTTTTTTTTCACAGTAAGTTCTCTTTTCCTACCTCATTAAAATTACATCTAACCCCTGAATAGGGATGATTAAATAATTTAGTCCTCTTTTGTTGTAGACACACACATGTTTCTTCCCAGCATTAGAGGCTGTAGAGAGCATCATGCATTAATCATCTCCAGAAGTTCTGCAAATGTAAACAGCATTTTAAAAGATTCTTCTTCAGTAATAGAAAGCGCTGAGAAAAAAAAGGCAAATATATGCTCTATTTTATTATACATTTATTATACATTATACATGGGTGCCTAGATTACACACACCATCAAAGAAAGAGAGCCGGCCATTGCTGATCTCCTGTTTTAAAGGGACTCTGAGCACCTCTCATGGGCATGCCTTTACGCCAGACGACTTCCAACAAAGTCGTGCTATGACCCCTCTGGAGGAGCCTCTTGCAATGGCCATGCGTGTCACTTCCTCTTCCTGCTTCATTCAGTGATGTACTTCTCTAACTGAGAAAACAGGCGTGTCCCAGAAGTTACAACATAGCCAAGAGTGCAGCTGCAATTTTTAACTTGAAATCGAACGAAAAATGTTTGGTGTAGAACGGTGATTTAGGCATCAAATGAAAGAGAAGAGCACAAGCTACAGAAAGGCATGCATCTTTAAGTACTTTGCAGTACTGGTCAGAGTCTTGAAGGCATGCCCATGAGAGGTGCTTGGAGTCCCTTTAAAAAAAAAGTTAATTTCCTGGAAGAAATGCTGATGATCCTCTTTCTACAATATTGTGCTAAACAATAGTTACCGTATAACATGATTAGACTCTAGGGCATTAATGGGTAAACTATGGCTTGCGGGCCATACCCTACACGTTTAGTATTTTTATCCAGCACGCTGATGCAGGGCAGGATTTGTGCCTGCTATGTTCTCTCCTTTCCCTCTATGCAAAGTGGTGAGCTAAACATAAATTAGGTTACTCACCGACACTCGGTTTCCACCGCTGATCTACCCTTAACTGCACATCCAGTGTCCAATTTCCATGACTACAGCAATATCTCTCCATGTGACCCATCACCAGTATGTGCCAGCGAGTCACATGAAAAGTGACAAGCTGTGGCCATAGAAAGGATGCTGGTGGATGGTGGAAACCGAGAGCCTGTGAGTAACATGATTAATGCTCCACTCACAAATCTGCATAGAGTGGGTGGGAGAGGCACATCTGCTACCTATACTGGGTAGAGACCTACCTAATATGGGGGGGGGGGGGACCTGGCTACCCATAGTGGAGACGGGACTTGATTGATATTGGGGGCACATTTGGCTTCCAGTATTGGTGGGAGGTTGACTTTACTGGGTAGGGGCCTACCTAATACTGGGGGCATAGCTGGTTACCTATTAGTTAGCCCAATATTGGGGGCACATTTAGCTTCCAGTATTTGGGAGGCACATCTGCTACCTTTACTGGTCAGACCCCTCTGTCAAATGTAAGCACCCTATGTGGCAAAGAGTCAAAACATTTGACCACCCCTGCTCTATGGTGTAAAAGGCAGCGACAAAGTTTTTTTTATATGGAGTGATATAGGTATTAGAGTTCAATAAGTACTTACCCTCTTACATGAAAAACAAGAAGCCTATATTGGCAATAATTTCTTATTAAAAGCTCCAAACAATGGTCACCATAAAAAACAAAAACAAACAAAAAAAATGTCATAAAAACCATTAGCGTTTATAAGATGTAGCAGTAGAGCATTGTACTGTGTTAGCCATACGTGAAAGCAAAAAAATGTGTAACACTAGGCCATAGTGTTGTAAGATGTAACACTAGACCATAGATATATAACTGGGCATGTTTATTAAAAATGACTATCCACATCCTGTTTGTACAGGAAGTGAAATAATTTCTCTCTAAGAGGGTTACTGACAGCTGTGAAAATCCAAAAGAGTCTGTATTTATTTATTTTTTTATATTCTACTCAATATGAAAATGATAGCTAAGGGTGGAGTTAGTCTTTAAGTTATCTTCAACTGTATTTTCTTTTTATTTTCAGCCTCTGAGAAAAAAGAGAAAGAGGTCAAATTTGAAGGATTTTTTTGTATCATTTTAATGTAATAAAACGTCCTTGATGTGCCGCTGAACACAAAAAAAAAAGCATTCAAAAATGTTCTGTTCTTTTATTTATCCATTTAAACTCGCAAGCCTACGTTAATCCCATTATAGTGACGACATCAGGGATAACAGGTCAAGTTCAATGCATGAACATTTGTTGAAAACTTTAAAAACAAGAAACAATGACAGGCTAGAGGCTACTTAATTTACTAAAACTGAGAAATTAAATATTTGGTAATAATATAAGGTAAAATGTGTGTGCTGCTTCATTTTATTGCTGCTAATTGATTAATATTTATTTGAATGTTTTTTCAAATATTACAGTAAATACATATGATAAATTGGATTTTAGCTTGGCTGTTGTTTAATTCATAAAAACAGAAAAAATGCAATAAATTTAGCAGATGTGCAATATATTAACTACCACTTATGTAAAAATAAACCCCCAAACGTATGTTGCTTTAGAAGGAATCTAGCCTGTTGAACATTTACATAATACTTATTTAAAGATAAACATATAACATAAGTTTTATGTAACCTTCAACATAAAACATGAAGGGGTTTGATAACCACAACATATCCTTAATTACTTTCGCCTCCTGGACGTACTAGCTACGTCCAGGAGGCCACGCGTGCTCCCGGCTGTGGATCGTTAGCCCAGTAATCAATGTATCGGGCTATGGTGCCCGATCACTGATTCTTCTCCCCCACAGAAAAAGCGATGGCTTCTCTCGGAAGCTTTGCTTTTTCTGGCTCCTGTGTCCCCATGTGTCCCTCTAAGCATACATGTTACGCTTAGAGTGACGTCATGTAAACAAACTCATGGCTGCCATCTTGTGGCCAAAAAGTAAAACTACAACTAAATGTAAAAAAAAAAAAATCAACACATATTTACAGAAAACCATTACTGTTTACATCCCACCCTCCCAAAAATACCCAAATAAAATGTTTAATGTATAAAAAAAATATAAAAAAAAATGTAGATATTTACCTAAGGGTCTACACTTTTTAAATATCAATGTAAAGATGAAATATTTCTTTGTTTTTTATTTTAAACTTGTAAATAGTGATGGCACCTTTATTTCCAAATAAAATATTGTCACCATACATTGTGATAGGGACATAATTTAAATGGTGTTATTACCCGGACAAATGGGCAAATACAATACATGAGTTTTATTTATGGAAACATGTATTATTTTAAAACTATAATGGCTGAAAACTGAGAAATAATGATTTTTTTTCCGTTTTTTTCTTATTCTTCTTGTTAAAATGCATTTACTGTAAAGTGGCTCTTAGCAAAATGTACCACCCAAAGAAAGCCTAATTGGTGGCGGAAAAAACAAGGTATAGATCAGTTCATTGTGATAAGTAGTAATAAAGTTATAGGCTAATGAATGGGAGGTGAACATTGCTCAGATGCATAAAGTGAAAACAACTGAAGACTGAAGTGGTTAAATCTTATGCAAAAACACATTGCAAAGGGACATAAGAACATGCTAAATGCCACAAAGGACCAAGAGTTTCCTTTCACTATTGTACAGTAATACTTTGACACAGGTGGTTTTGGCATGCACTCACAACCACATAGTGCCTGCTTTGAGTGCTGCCATAGGCACAATGTTATTAGGGCTATAGAAAGAAGCAGGTTGTTGTGTGTTGTGTCAAATAAACGTCATTTTTCTGACTGTGGTATTTATGGATGAGGTAATGTTTACCCCTTCCTCATTTGAAACTGATTTTAACATTTAGATTAGAATTTGGCACCTTCTAGGAGTGCTTTATTGATCAGTAAAGCCATTCATCCCACTAAGGACCAATTGGTATGCTTGTAAATATGGAGGGGTTAAGCAAATTGAAGTAAGGTAGATGTTTGACCTTGAAGCACAAGACAGTAACAAAAACAAGATCCAACTTCACAAATAAAAACATAGCTACACTAATACAAGCTTTATTTAAACTGATATACAATAAAAACGAAAGAAAATCTTCTGGACTATATGTCTAATTGCTGTGTAATTGTGAAACGGATGTTAAGCTCTTTCCTATGCATTTCGTCTTCCAACCAGAAGCCCCTAATGAATCTGGTTGGAAGCGAAATGCGTAGGAAAGAGCGTAACATCTCATGCGACATGCTAGCCTGAGTGAGCGAGAACCAGCTGGTTTGAATACAGCAGCGTGATCAAAACAGAGTCGCTAACCACGGGTGCACAATGGGATGGAGGTACCGAGTGGGACACCACAACAACCCCATAGCACACAGCGGAACTGGATAGGCATTGGCTGGCTGACATGTAAGTGCAATTCTAATGCGCCCAGAGGCGTTTTTAATGGATTTACATGCTATTATTTTTATATTTTATTGAGAATCGCGATTTGGATTCAAGAACCAGTTGAAGCTGAAAATTTTGGAGCGCATCAGGTTATTTCGGTCATCCGTCCTATAAACACATATTCCACCTGCAAGTGAGAGGTGGGTCACATCTGGTGAGCAGTTACAGTGTAAAGTTTGGGGAGTGTGAAGTTGCACCGAGGGTTGGCACCTATGCACAGGGGATATTGAGTAAGCATGAATCAGTTTATTTGTAACAGTACTACTCTATGTGGAGATCAATTGTGTATTTTAGAATAACCCAGGACGTGCAGAAAGGAACTAAACTAAACACTCATGATCCACCTGAGAACTGAGGTGGATTATATTTGGTGAGCATTGTAGAAATAGGAGATTGTGGTGAGGCACAGAAGGTGGCACTCGTTTTTTCACAAACACTGGGGTATGATTGAAGAAAGTCTCAGTTTGAACGTTACTACTCTATGTGGAGCTCTATTTTGTATTACAGGCACTGGCGGAGAGCGCTGCAGGATTTGTATTTGAAGGTATGATTATATGATTTGTGCTGTGTCTGGCCTCCTTGGTAGACAGGCCCGGCACCCTTCTACTTCCAGGAACGTGCCCTCAGAATTTTACCTACTTACCCTTACATTATTTTCAGCAGAAACAAAAGTTGAATGGCAGCTCAATCAGGTTCTCCTCCAAGGTTCTGATTATGAAGGATTGAAAAGGAGGGCTCAGCCCCACGCCTACTAGGAGTCAGGAGACCGCAGGAGAGGAATAGGACACTGACTGTCAGCACACCATGCGTCAAAAGACTGGTCTTAAAGGATACCCGAAATAACATGTGACATGATGAGATAGACATGTGTATGTACAGTGCCTACCACACAAATAACTGTGTTCCTTTTTTTCTTTCTGTCTGAAAGAGTTAAATATCAGGTATGTAGGTGGCTGACTCAGTCCTGACTCAGACAGGAAGTGACTACAGTGTGACACTCATTGATAAGAAATTCCAACTATAAAACACTTTCCTAGCAGAAAATGGCTTCTGAGAGCAAGAAAGAGGTAAAAAGGGGGATTTCTTATCAGTGAGGGTCACACTGTAGTCACTTCCTGTCTGAATCAAGACTGAGTCAGCCACTTACATACCTGATATTTAACTCGTTCAGGCAGAGAAAGAAAAAAAGGAACGCAGCATAGTTATTTGTGTGCTAGGCACTGTACATACACATGTCTATCTCATCATGTCACATGTCACTTCGGGTATCCTTTAAAGCCTAAATAATAGCATTTAGAATTATTTGTATTTATTTATATTCATTTATATATGTATTTATTATGTGGGAAATGCATATGTACTGTAATGTAGTGCTGTATTATACAGTACTTTTTGTATGATACCTTTCTCAGTATTATTTTGTGGAATACAAATTTGTTTTTTAGGAATATCAAGCATAAAAATTACAGAAATAGCACCATGGAGCCAGATCAGACTTTATATATAATTCTGAGTTAATAATTTCAGAGCATAAAACTAAGTTTGTCATTGAAAGATTGACATGAATAATAAAATTGACCCAAATCTGTCATGATTTCATTATAAAACAACTGATTTTATCCTATTCGTAGAAAGGCACTAAAATAAGTACATATATAAATATACTGTATATGCATTTAGTCAATAGTAAAATTAAAGAAAATTAAAGCACCACAATCCAATTTTCCTTTACTAAGTATTCTCTCTAATAAATACCAAAATCGCTCCTAAAGTACTTACCTGTGTTCAAGGGTAAGATTAAATGATATTGCATTTATTTAAGAATTCATTTTTGTAGTTGTACTAACTAATTATGTAACTATGCAATTTTTTTCTTAAATACAAATGTTTGTAAAATACATTTTTGGAATTTTTTTTATAATGTACAAACCTTTTGCAAAAATGTAGACATTTTGGGACAATGCTTTGGAATTAGTGGATCATTCTTTACCCATGAAAATATAATGTGAAAAAAAATCAATGTATGAACTGTGGGGGAAAATTATGAATTTTGAAGGTTCATCCATTTACTGCCTCTATGTGACTAAAAGAAGGCAAATCTCATGACTTCAAGAGAAGGAGAGAATCTGAAGCTATTTTTGGTTGATTGTCACCTCAAACAAAGATAATGAGACGCACGCACGCACGCACGCACACGCACACACGCACACGCACACACACACACACACAGTTAAGTTTTAATTATTACCCAGAAGTTGTAATATTATATTGATAACATTTTGTCAGTGTCATCACTGTTTCCTAAAAGCATGGTGTTGAGAAAGCTCATTGTATTTTCTCTTTTACAGATTGTGCCGGAAATGACTAAAGTGTGAGATGGAAAAGAGTCTGGCAGCATTATAAAGTTCCTGCATTTGAAAAAAATCCTCATGCCATATTTGTTTTTGGAAAAGGGTTAGCAAATGTAGTGAACTCAGCATGCTACCCTCTTAGATAAGTACAGTTCTTTATGAAAAATTTTCCAAAACTACAATAACTGAGGCCAGTTTAATCTTTTGGATGGTTGTTGTCTGTCTTTCAGGATTAAACACTCCACTTTTTTCACATTGCCTGCATCTTCTATCAATGATGGTCTTTCGGGTCTTGGCTCGCCAGTGAGGGACATGTGATCACTTTCGAATTCTTTTTCCGCGTCACAATAGTGCCATAAGATGGGCAGTCATTTCCATAAACTGCCATCATCTTATCATTAATTTGCTAACTTTATCATTCTGTAGGCCTCAAACTTTTCATTTCACACTAGTCATTTCTGGCACAACCTGTAAAAGAGATAAATGATATAATGAACTGATTTTCTCAACATCATGCACTTGGGGAATAATAAAAATGTCATCAATATACCATAATAACACACACACGCACACACACACACACACACACACACACACTCACCTAAAGGATTATTAGGAACACCTGTTCAATTTCTCATTAATGCAATTATCGAATCAACCAATCACATGGCAGTTGCTTCAATGCATTTAGGCGTGTGGTCCTGGTCAAGACAATCTCCTTAACTCCGAACTTAATGTCAGAATGGGAAAGAAAGGTGATTTAAGCAATTTTGAGCGTGGCATGGTTGTTGGCACCAGATGAGCCGGTATGAGTATGTCACAATCTGCTCAGTTACTGGGATTTTCACACACAACCATTTCTAGAGGTTACAAATAATTGTGTGAAAAGGGAAAAACATACAGTATGCGGCAGTCCTGTGGGGGAAAATGCCTTGTTGATGCTAGGAGGTCAGAGGAGAATGGGCCGCCTGATTCAAGCTTATAGAAGAGCAACATTGACTGAAATAACAACTCATTACAACCGAGGTATGCAGCAAAGCATTTGAGAGGCCACAACACACACAACCTTGAGTCGGATGGGCTACAACAGCAGAAGACCCCACCGGGTACCACTTATCTCCACTACAAATAGGACAAAGAGGCTACAATTTGCCCAAGCTCACCGAAATTGGACAGTTGAAGGCTGGAAAAATGTTGCCTGGTCTGACGAGTCTCGATAGAGTCCGAATAAACAGAATGAGAACATGGATCCATCATGCCTTGTTACCACTGTGCAGGCTGGTGGTGGTGGTGTAATGGCATGCGAGATGTTTTCTGGGCACACTTTAGGCCCCTTAGTGCCAATTGGGCATTGTTTAAATGCCACGGGCTACCTGAGCATTATTTCTGACCAGGTCCATCCCTTCATGACCACCATGTACCATCCATGTACCACTTCTAGCAGGATAATGCGCCGTGTCACAAAGCTTGAATCATTTCAAATTGATTTCTTGAACATGACAAAGAGTTCACTATACTACAATGGCCCCCACAGTCACCAGATCTCAACCCAATAGAGCATCTTTGGGATGTGATGGAATGGGAACTTCGTGGCCTGTATGTGCATCCCACAAATCTACATCAACTGCAAGATGCTATCCTATCAATATGGGCCAACATTTCTAAAGAATGCTTTCAGCACTTGTTGAATCAATGCCACATAGAATTAAGGCAGTTCTGAAGGGGAAAGGGGGTCAAAAACTGTATTAGTATGGTGTTCCTAATAATCCTTTAGGTGAGTATGTATATATATATATATATATATATATATATATATATATATATATATATATATATATATATATATATATATATATGCTGAGGGATGAGCAGCACAAACCGAATTTTGTGCAATACTATGCAAAGCATGCAAGCAGCAGAAATATATAAATACAGAGGATGCTGCAGCACACAACAGGAATTTTTTGCTTGGTTAGAGTAGGACTCACCAGATCGGGGACACTTTGGCACAGGTGGTGAGCTTAAACGTGTTAAAGCGTAACCAAGAGCCCCTGTCACTGTTTTCCTGTTGTGTGCTGCAGCACCCTCTGTATTTATATATATATACAGTATATATATATATATATATATATATATATATACTGTATATATATATATCAGTGATGGTCGTAGTCAGCCAACTTCGCTACGCTGGAACTACGCGTAGTTTTACGCAATTACACTTCGCTAAACTACGGCTTCGAAATCAAATATTCGCTTTGTATGCATTTCGTAGACTACGCATTAAAATATGCAATTAGGCGTAGTACGAAGTGTAGTGTATGTGGATGCTTATGCCCGTATGCAGAAAATTTTACGCAGTAATTCTTCATTAATTGCTTATACCAGTAACTCTTCTATGCGTACATTCCCCTTTCCAATGCGTAAATTTGTAAGCATACAATCGCACACGGAAAATTAGACACAAGTAACGCATTTGTAGTTCACTACGCAATACACATGTTAACTACGCATAGTGGGCGTAAGCTACGCGTAGCGGTACTTTGCTACGCGTAAATTCGTAAGCGTAGTTTTGAAACTTCACCTACGAACTACGATGCGTAGATTCGCACTGGCGTCGTTTCTGCTCATCCCTGTATATATATATATATATATATATATATATATATATATATATATATATATATATATATATATATAGTGGAGGAAATAATTATTTGACCCCTCACTGATTTTGTAAGTTTTTCCAATGACAAAGAAATGAAAAGTCTCAGAACAGTATCATTTCAATGGTAGGTTTATTTTAACAGTAGCAGATAGCACATCAAAAGGAAAATCGAAAAAATAACCTTAAATAAAAGATAGCAACTGATTTGCATTTCATTGAGTGAAATAAGTTTTTGAACCCTCTAACAATAAAAGACTTAATACTTAGTGGGAAAACCCTTGTTTGCAAGCACAGAGGTCAAACGTTTCTTGTAATTGATGACCAAGTTTGCACACATTTTAGGAGGAATATTGGTCCACTCCTCTTTGCAGATCATCTCTAAATCCCTAAGGTTTTGAGGCTGTCTCTGTGCAACTCTGAGCTTGAGCTCCCTCCATAGGTTTTCTATTGGATTAAGGTCCGGAGACTGACTAGGCCACTCCATGACCTTAATGTGCTTCTTCTTGAGCCACTCCTTTGTTGCCTTTGCTGTATGTTTTGGGTCATTGTCGTGCTGGAACACCCATCCACGACCCATTTTCAGTTTCCTGGCAGAGGGCAGGAGGTTGTCGTTCAGGATTTCACGATACATGGCTCCGTCTATTTTCCCGTTAATGCGATTAAGTTGTCCTGTGCCCTTAGCAGAAAAACACCCCCAAAGCAAAATGGTTCCACCCCCATGCTTGACAGTGGGGACGGTGTTTTGGGGGTCATAGGCGCAGCATTTTTCTTCCTCCAAACACAGCGAGTTGAGTTAATGCCAAAGAGCTCTATTTTGGTCTCATCAGACCACAGCACCTTCTCCCAGTCACTCACAGAATCATTCAGGTGTTCATTGGCAAACTTCAGACGGGCCTGCACATGTGCCTTCTTGAGCAGGGGGACCTTGCGAGCCCTGCAGGATTTTAATCCATTGCGGTGTAATGTGTTTCCAATGGTTTTCTTGGTGACTGTGGTCCCTGAAAATTTGAGGTCATTCACTAACTCCTCCCGTGTAGTTCTAGGGTGCTTTTTCACCTTTCTCAGAACCATTGACACCCCACGAGGTGAGATCTTGCGTGGAGCCCCAGAGCGAGGTCGATTGATGGTCATTTTGTGCTCCTTCCATTTTCGAACAATCGCACTAACAGTTGTCACCTTCTCTCCCAGCTTCTTGCTAATGGTTTTGTAGCCCATTCCAGCCTTGTGCAGGTGTACAATTTTGTCTCTGACATCCTTGGACAGCTCTTTGGTCTTTCCCATGTTGGAGAGTTTGGAGTCTGTTGATTGATTGATTCTGTGGACAGGTGTCTTTTATACAGGTGACTAGTTAAGACAGGTGTCCTTAATGAGGGTGACTAATTGAGTAGAAGTGTCTAACCACTCTGTGGGAGCCAGAACTCTTAATGGTTGGTAGGGGTTCAAAAACTTATTTCCCTCAATGAAATGCAAATCAGTTGCTATCTTTTATTTAAGGTTATTTTTTCGATTTTCCTTTTGATGTGCTATCTGCCACTGTTAAAATAAACCTACCATTGAAATGATACTGTTCTGAGACTTTTCATTTCTTTGTCATTGGACAAACTTACAAAATCAGTGAGGGGTCAAATAATTATTTCCTCCACTGTATAGACACACACACACACACACATATACACAGCGTATTTTGTGAAAGTTCTAGAGCTGCCTGTATTGTGCATAAGCTTTTTCCTGCACTATGACATTTTTATCACATTTATGCAAGTGCATGGTCATCATCGGTGGGTCATATTTTAAATCCTAAATGAATTCATAGAGCAGCACAAGTTCTCAAAGGCTCATTTTTCACTGTCATACCTTTGGGTTTAGTGTCAACATCTTGTTGCTAGACATTCCTGCTTCCCTTTTGGATAATGTGATATTAATGCTGGGGCTTCAGAAAAATAAAAAATATTCTGTGTCACTTGACAAGTCAAAAACAAACAGTTCTTTTGTATTTCTGTACAACCGAATGTAAAACTCACATCCTTATTCTTAAAGGCTAACGCCTGTTACTATTTCCAACATAACATGTATTAGCGCAGTACGTAGAATCCATGGTAATTCTGTTTTAATTTTTTGCAACTTAGGCTTTAGAAATGAAAGAAGAATGTGACAAATGGACCACAAGACATTTTTTTAGGAGTTAAATCCAAATTGAGCAATTAAGCAGGGAAGAGGGACCTCTGCCAGATTCACATGAGGTTAAACATTCAAAGTGAACCTGAGATGAATGGATACAAGAAATGCATACTCACCTGGGGCTTCCTCCAGCCCCCTTCAGGCTGATCGGTGCCTCGCCACCCTCTTCCGCCTCCTGGATCCTCTGCTATGGCTCTAGGCAGGGCCGGGCCGAGGCATAGGCTGGAGAGGCTCCAGCCTCAGGGCGCAGTGTAGGAGGGGGCGCAGAATTCATTCAGCTGTCATTCCTAATTGTGTTTGAAGCAGAAAGAAATAAGAAAAGGGGATACATGGCAGTGACTGCAAGCCAGATAACTAGAGATTAAGGTGTTGGGGAGGTTGTGGGCCCTGTGGCGCCTCTTAGTGTAATAGCAATCAGTGTGTGACGGCTGGGGTGGGAGGGATGGAGGGGCGCACTTTGGTGTCTCAGCCTTGGGTGCTGGAGGACCTTGTTCCGGCTCTGGCTCTAGGTAATCCGGCCATTCAGAATGCCCCCAGTTATGGCGGCATTACGGGGGGAGTGCGCACAGCCGGACTGCACCTGCACTAGCTGGCACAACTGGTTGAATCACTGGGAGCTGGCGCGGAGAATCCAATAGGTGGAAGAGGATAGCAAGGGACCGAGTGGGCTGAAGGGGGCTAGAGGATTAATTTCTTGTATCCATTCATCTCAGGTACCCTTTAAGGGTAGGGGGTCATACATCAGCCTAACATTCTTTCTACGTTAAATACACTTCTTGAGAAACAAATGACAAATAAGGAAAGGTGTATACACATAACACATAGGGTTTATACGTATATAAAAGACAATTATAGACATTATTAAGGGATGATTTACAGGGGTGACTGCCGGCGTTTGGAGCTGCCATTTACCACTGGGATTGACCAACATCCAATTTAATTGTGCAAATGTCAAGTTTGATTGAAATTTCATGGACTCTTTATGTAGCGTCCTACAGCGGTTGCATTTGGTGGGGTTTTTTTAGTAGTTCATTGCTCTCACGGGGCTCAAAATATGATGTGATGAGGGAAAAACAGGAACTGATGCCCAGTGCTTTTAAGCTTGGTTGCAGAAAGTGTTTAGCATTGGCTAAATGTAAGCCCATGTGAACCAGCCCTTAGTTTGCCCTTGGACTTTCAAGTAAATCTGGGAAATTCATTTATCTGGCTGCGGCAAACTGAGTAGTGATTGGAGGGACAACAACATGTTAGCATTGTGATGGTAGTGATTCACCAAACAGAGGGGAAATGTATGTATATGTGTGTGTGTGTGTGTGTGCTTGTGTGTGGGTATGTGTTTTAATGTGTATGCGGGTGTGTGTGTTTGTGTGTATGTGTGTGTGTGTGCTTGTGTATGTATGTGTGTGTATGTGTATGTATGTGTATGTGGGCGTGTGTGCGTGTGGGTGTGTTTGTGTGGGTGTGTGTGTGTGCGTGCGCATGTGTGTGTGTGTGTGTGCTTGTGTGTGTGTGTGTATGTGTGTTTTAATGTGTATGTGGGTGTGTGTGCGTGTGTGTTCATGTGTGTGCGTGTGTGTGCGTGTGTGTGCGTGCGTGTGTGTGTGTGTGTATGTGCTATGGCCACAACCCGAAGCCTGGCCACTTTTGGATCTGGTTGACCAATTTGTGAAGTGGCTGACTGATGTAACCAATGTGCAAATATCCTTCCCCTCCACTCTCTGTCTTCCACTCCACTCATAACCTCTTTTCTCTCCCTCTGCGCTGATTTATGGCCCTAACCACACCCTTCATCTCTGCTCTGCACCTCAAGCCCTCCACTCCAGTGTGCCTTCAATGTCCAGTCTCTGCTCTTACCTCTGAACTCCCCAGGTCTTTACAGTCATTGCTAAACTTAGAACTTTATTCACTAATAATTTTCTGCTTCTGTAGGTCAATACAAATTGTCAGAGCAGCTAATTGTTGTGTTACCAAAAATGGGCGTGCTCTAAATAGCATGGAAACTGCGGCTACCAATAGCGTGAGACCATTTTTTGTCGTGGGGGGTGTTTGAGATTAAACTAGAAGGGAAGGAGGCAGGCACTCAGTAAATGCTGCGGATGAGATGTGTTCGTCTGAGTAGCAGTGGGAAAACTTCAGCATAAGCTACGTGCTCATGACAAAAGAGGTTTAACCACCCTGGAGTTCTATTAAGATCGCCAGGGCGGCTGCGGGAGGTTTTTTTTTAAATAAAAAAAAAACTATTTCATGCAGCCAACTGAAAGTTGGCTGCATGAAAGCCCACTAGAGGGCGCTCCGGAGGCGTTCTTCTGATCACCTCCGGCGGCCAAAAGTAACACGGGAGGCCGCAATGAGCGGCCTTCCGTGTTTTGCTTACTTCGTCGCCATGGCGACGAGCGGAGTGACGTCATGGACGTCAGCCAACGTCCTGACGTGAGCCGCCTCCGATCCAGCCCTTAGCGCTGGCCGGAACTATTTGTTCCGGCTGCGCAGGGCTCAGGCGGCTGGGGGGACCCTCTTTCGCCGCTGCTCGCGGCGAATTGCGGCGATCAGGCAGCACACGCGGCTGGCAAAGTGCCGGCTGCGTGTGCTGCACTTTATTTCATCTAAATCGGCCTAGCAGGGCCTGAGCGGCACCCTCTGGTGGTAATGGACGAGCTGAGCTCGTCCATACCGCTAAGGTGGTTAAGGTGTTTGAGATTAGATGGGGGGATTATTAGTTGTGAGGGATTATTATTTGATGGGGAAGGGTTATTAGTTGCCCAGAAGAGGGATATTAGTTGCCGGGGGGAGGGGTATAAGTTGCCCACCAAAGGGAGGGTTCTGCATAAGAGTAGGGAGAGGTTAGGTTAAAGTGAAATATCAGCAAATATTGCCGATTATTTACTATATCAATTTGATTGTAGAATATTGCTACATTTCTTCTACTTCCGCTATAAAATGCTGCCTTATCTTTTTTTTTTTTTTTTTTTTTTATTACACCCATTCCCAAATTAACATGCAGTGTTTAAAAATTATGCTAAATTGTTCCTCTGGGGCCTATGTAGTGTAAACGAATGCCAGCATCATCGCAGATGCAGATGTAAGTCCGTAAACTACCTGATGTTAAAAAGTTTTTAAATCTTTTATTATTTTTGGCACCTCCTATTATTTTTTGTGAATTAGACCCCCTTTTGGTGCCCCCCCCCCTTCCCCCCTGTATTGCTGGAGTGTAACTTTTAATGTCACAGTGAGGAGAAGATTGTTGTTCTTAGTTGTGAGTGTGTAAGTATCCAGTTTCTTTGCATTTTGCATATCCTCCACATGCCATGCGTATCCCACTAAAATGTCTCTTGGTTTTGTGTCCATTACATCTCCAGATCATCTGAGACCCAACTCATTTGCTGAAAACAGCACAATAGACAAGGCCAGATTTATACTTTTTTTTCACCCCAATGCCAAGTATATTGCTCCTCCCCCTTCCAAGTGCAGTGGTGCACCTCCCATTCCATTTGCAGCCCCTTCTTCCATGTGTAACATCCCTGTAATGCAGCCCCTCTCATTCATGCACAGCTTTCTTGGACATCAGCGTCCCTTTTCATGTGTTGCCCCCCCACTGGCAGCCTTTTCTTTCATATGTAGCAGCCCCACTTTCATGTCCAGGTGCCCCCTTAGGCTGCAGACACCCAAGGCCAAGGCCTCTATAGCCTTGCCCAGGCCTTGGTGTCCTTTCCTTAAAATCCAACCTGACCATAAGCACTGGCACAAAACCACAAGTTCAGAAACAAACTGATTAATAGACACATGATCTGTGCTTAAAAGTTAATAAAAACATATATCCAATGATTAAAAAAAAATGCTATGTAAGTTAACCTCCCATAATGCAATGCATCAGAATGGGTTTGCCTTCCTTGCAGGTCAATGAGGGGATGATGTAATCATATCATTGCACTCTTTTTACTTTAACAAGCCCACAAGACAACTGTTAGGGACTACTTGACTTAAGGCAGATTACGTTGAATGTTAATAACAAAAATTAGCCTACAGAATGGCTGAAACACTGCTGACAAGCAATTTTAATGCTCCATTCAGCATTCAGTCTTAGAATACAGCAGAGACCCTGGGGCTAAGATTGTTGGTTTTATAATACAGAGCATAAACATGTAAAAAAAAAAATTGCCTGAAGTTTTCCTTTGAAACATGGCCTGCCACAGTATCGCGTTTAGCAGATGCGCATTGTGTAGTTAATTTACCATCAAAATTAATTTCCATTAATACAATAATCATCTCATTTGGACAGTAGGCCACAATGCGCAATATAATTCCAAATGATTAACATGCAGGGGACGTCGCTGGATATTCGCTCTATTCCTCTCTCACTGTGACTTATTACAAACGCCAGCGGATGCATTACAAAAATATTCCCAGCGAGTGATAAGACTGGAAGGCCTGATTAAAACATTATTAACGGAATGACAAATATTTATTTGTCCTTTAGAATACGGTGTTGAAAACGTAACATGCAAAATTACCATCATTATTTTTCATTTAAAGAGCGGCGCGGGCTACAGGCAAAATTAAGAAAATATAGAGCTATGCGTCCATTTAATGAATGTGTTCATGTCATATATCACACATTAAAACATTGAGGTTATTTTAATCTGTGTTCCAAAATGTAATTATTTAAATAACCATTTACATTTTGAATGAAAAACGATATCTAATATTAATCTGCCTCTGCCCCCTCCCCCTCAACCAAACACGCCAGAAAGCCACCCCACCCATGTGCTGTTATCCATGTGCTTACATATCCAACTGAAGTTACAATGATAATGTCATGCCAGGCAGGGGCGTAACAATAGACTCTGCAAGGGATGCAGTGCAAGGGGGTCAAGAAGCTGCAGGGGGCCCCATGGGGGAGAAGTTGATTTTCCCTGTCTTGAGAGACTGACAACTAAGGGCACCGAAGGGAATAAACTTTCTGCTCTCTGCACAAGGTTTCAGAGGGGGGCCCTGGGATTTCTAGATATCCCCCTGATGCCAGAGTTTCTACTCATACTAGGTCTGTTGTCTTTGGTGTGAGATTTGAGCCTTTGACCAAGGGTTTGAATCCAGGTTCAAGCCAGTATGTAAAACAGTAAGGAATCTTTGGGCAAGGCTCCATAATGATCCTATTTTACAGTGGGGCATGCCCTAAGTGATTGCAGGTCTGGCACAAGAAAAGGGCAGAAAAAATGGTAATGTAAATGTTCTGTGTCTTTGTCTTAATGGAAGGGGCTTGAGGCTATTACCACATGGAGACAGCCCCTTGAGTTAGCCCCACCATTGATTAAAAGATTAGAAAGACCAAGTGTCAAGACCAGGATTTCAGCTGGCAAGGTCGCAGGACAGGGACAGGGATAACAGGTGAGAATGTACCCGATGGAAATACCTGATGGCTGTCAGGGCAGGAACAAAGGACAAGAGATGTGGACAGCTTGTCAGGTTAGCCGGACTAGGACAAGGACAACAGGTGTGAACTTGACTAACAGGACAAAATAACAGGACTTACTAATAGGACTGACTGAGGGCCCGTGTCTACTACAGCAGAAATCAGGCCAAATCCACAGAGTTTCCTTGCAGGCAAAATCACGTGGCGGAAACTCTGCCATAGAGGATAATGATGCAACCGGCCGAATTGCTTAACATAGCGATTCTTCCAACATTGTTATCAGTTTTAGTGCAAGTGGCAGCACAGGTGCATACTTGCAGAATAGAAAGTGCCGCCGTGCATCTTGTAGGGCGTGCAGTGGCTATTGGAAACCCAGCCTCAAAGGCCAGGGTAACAGGATGAACAGACTAACTGGCAAACCTGACTAGAGATGGCTCAAGCCTCCGATTTTAGGTTCAAGAACCTCGAACACGAATTTCCGTTCACGCCAACTTCGTGAACGGCAGTAGACTTCAATGGGCAGGCGAACTTTGAAAACTACAAACATTTATGCTGGCCACAAAAGTGATGGAAAAGATGTTTCAAGGGGTCTAACACCTTAGGGGTGCACGGCGGAGTGGGTTACATGCCAAAAGTCCCAGGGAAAAGTCAGGATTTGACGCACAGCAGCATTTTAAGGGCAGAAATCACATTGCATGCCAAATTAGAGGCATAAAGTGCTTTAAAACATCTTGCGTGTATATACATCAATCAGGGAGTGTAATTAGTGTACTGCTTCACACTGACAGACCAAACTCACTGCTTAACGCACTGCAAACAGCTGTTTGTATAGTGACGGCCGTGATGGACTAGTGCGCACGATGGCGAGAGTGCAGGCAATGGCAGTTTTCAAGCCCATTTGGTCGCCGGGCTGAGGTAGCTCAATGACAGAACAACAGTGACTGTCCAGCTGATCGAATTTGGTCTGTCCACAATGAAGCAAGAAGCAAAAACCTTATTATGTTGGGTGTGCCCCCCAACACCTTTATATAGCCGGTGGTAATTGCTTCATTGTGATATGTAATCCCCTTCACCGTGGCAAGGTAAAGATCACAAAGTGGAATTGACACATGTACATGCCTTTTGTTTTGTTGTTGTAGCTGCAGTGCAGCCAGAAAAATTAGGCAGGCATGCTTTTGTTAGCAGCCTCAGCAAGTCTTAAAAATTCAGGAATCCACCTGAAGTCCTGGACCCTGTTGGTGGTGGCGGAAAAGGCAGTCAAGCGGCCTGCAGGCAGAGATGCTGTGTGGGAACTGGGGACTGACTTAGTCTTAGGCAGGCAGTTACACGGCATGCAGGCAGAGATGCTGTGTGTGGGGACTGACTTAGTCTTCAGGCAGGCCTGACCGTGCTTTGCAGACCACGTGGTCAGTAGTGACGGCCGTGCTGGACTGGTGCGCACCATGGCCAGAGTGCAGGCCATGGCGGTTTTCAAGCCCATATGGTCACCAGGCTGTGGTAGCTCAATGATAGAACAACAGTGACTGTCCAGCTGATCAAATTTGGTCTGTCCACAATGAAGCAACGGCCTTATTATCCTTGGTGTGCCACCCCCCGAGACACTCATATAGCCGGCGGTCATTGCTTTATTGTGATATGCAAGTCCCTTCACCGCAGCAAGGTAATGATCACGAAGGGGAATGGGCGCATGTACATGCCTTTTGTTTTGTTGTTGCAGCTGCACTGCAGCCAGAAAAATTAGGCAGGCATGTACATGCACCAGAAAAATGATTATAGCGGCCGCTGCTAGCAGCGGCCTTAAAAATTCAGGAATCCGCCTGGAGTCATGGATCCTGTTGGTGGTGGCGGAGAAGGCAGTCAAGCCGCCTGCGGGTAGATATGCTGTGTGGGGAGTGACTTAGTCTTGGGGCAGGCAGTTACACGGCGTGCAGGCAGAGATGCTTTGTGTGGGGACTGACTTAGTCTTCAGGCAGGCCTGACTGTGCTTTGCAGACTAGGCATCCGTGGTCAGATGGACCCTTGACCCAACGCTGTGTGGAACTTTTGTGGAAGTTCGATTCGCCCCATAATGCTCTATTGAGCAAAACTTTGACCCTCCATATCACTGTCAGCAGACACATTATTGCCAAACACACTGCTTTTACTGCTGGAGGCCCGCCCACCCTCCCTCCTCCAAGCAAGGTCCTTATACCATTTGACTCAGTTGTCTGCCTACACTAATTAGTTATGGGACAGCTGCTACACACTCTGCTAGGGAGATTTTAATTAGCCTCTTGAGGGTCCCCACCTCCCACCTCCCTCCTCCCACCTCCCACCTCCCACCTCCCTCCTCCCACCTTCCACCTCCCTTCTCCCACCTCCCTCCTCCCACTAATCCAGTCTGACTTCAGTCAGAGCACCTGATCTGCATGCTTGTTCAGGGGCTGTGGCTAAAAGTATTAGAGACACAGGATCAGCAGGCGATTCAGGCAACTGGTATTATTTTAAAAGGAAAAATCCATATCCTTCTCCGTTTAGGTTTCCTTTAAGGATTTGTACCATAAAAGCAAACTCACATTGGCTGGAATTTGAACCTGGGTCTCAATGTGTGGTGGGCAAGCACCCTAACCACTGTACCACAACAGTAGTAACTGAAGCTGGCCTAAAATGCACCATTTATGCTCAATGCAATAGAAACATTAGGTTGCTTAAAGGGAACCTTAACTGAGAGTGATATGGATGTTTCCTGTAAACAATACCAGTTGCCTGGCAGTCCAGCTGATCTTTGTGACTGCAATAGTGGCTGAATCACACCCTGAAACAAGCATGCAGCTAATCCAGTCTGACTTCAGTCAGAGCACCTGATCTGCATGCTTGTTCAGGGGCTGTGGCTAAAAGTATTAGAGACACAGTATCAGCAGGCGATTCAGGCAACTGGTATTATTTTAAAAGGAAAATCCATATCCTTCTCCGTTTAGGTTCCCTTTACGGATTTGTAGCATGCAAAATCGGTGTGCTGATACATTTGATTATAGCACTCCCACCTGGTTATTAAGTCTTTCCCAGAAGCTTACAGCATTCCCAGAGGTCGCATCTTTGTAGATGGTGGGTGTGGTCACATGCCTGCCTTATACCCTCAGGCAGCATTCTGCAGGAGAAATTTTGCTAGTTTAGGGTTGCAATTGGCCAATCAGCCACTCTGTTGTAGAAGCAGCCTATGGCTGCTGGGACTTATGAAAATACCCACTTGATTGGTTCCTGCCCTAATAAAAGTCTGCCCTATTCTGTACCTGTCTATGATAGTGGTTAGTTGTTATTACTTTAGCTGTTGGATGTGATTTGGACTGCCACTAATATGAACTTTGCTTCACCCCTGACTGTTTTTGGATTGACACATGTCTTGAACTAGCTTCCTGTCTCATCCTTGGTTCCACTGCATGGCTACCTGACCTACCATGTTTGACCTTTGGCTTGTTCCTGTCCATGAGTTTGCCTGACCCCCAGTATTGACTATGACCTTGTTTTTGGCTCCAATGTTTGGTATATCATTGGTTTCCTCAGCCTCAGGCTCAGATTCTAGATGCATACTAAGTCCTGGCCTGGGGCAACCAAGTTCAAGTAGACACATAGGCCTCAATTCACTAAGCTTTCTCAAACACTTTCTCAAACGTTTGATAATTTACTTCATGAGTAAAATATAATTTTGAATTCAATAAGGTGTTATAGATTTATTGAACATGTTATCGATAAAACATTCAATAAATCTATAACACCTTAGTAAATTCAAAATTAGATTTTACTCATGAGGTAAATTATCAAACGTTTGATAAAGTGTTTGATAAAGCTTAGTGAATTGAGGCCATTAAGTGTTTCATTCCAGTGTGTACTTGACAATAGGTGAAGATTATGGTGGATATGGAGGTATAGGATCTAAAAGGAAACTAGTGTTTGCCTGTGAGCCTTACAGTAGGCTTTTTGGGGACTTTTGCACATTTCTGTATTAAAAAAAAACAACAAACTTTTTTAAAAGATATAAATAACTGTGTGGCAAGTGTTAAAAACATTTCCTGAAATCCGCCTTTAAAGCAGTTTCTAAACATAAAAATAAACATGTCATTGTATTCAAAGGAATGATTGCAATAGTTATTAATCTCCCCACAGTATTCATTTTCACAGACTCCCTTTCTCAAGGCCTGCCAAAACATTGTTGATAAAGTGCCGAAATACAAGGTTTTCATTTGAATAATGACACAGGAATTTACATCCGTGTAGAACATAATAAACATTTGCTAATCAAAGGCCTCTATCAGTTTCTTCGAGACATCATTGTGCATTCCTCCAGCGTGGAGATACTCATTTTGATTCTGCATGCCAATTAGGTTATTAAAAAGGAAAATAGCTGTATGTGTGTGTGTGTGTGTGTGTATTTTTTTTTTTACTCTATACAGTCATTTGAATTTTAGATGCTTGATTATAATTTACAGCTCAGAACGTCTCAGGCAATGCACGACACTTCAGAGTTAATCTACGAGACATTGTCAAATGGAGAAATCTTTGTTTTTCGGCAATTGCAAATGTGAAAAAAACAGATGGTTCGGAATATGAGGAAAATTAGGTTTGACTGTGATCTCTCATTCTGTACAAGTACATAAATTTGAGACTCCCTAAATATGCATACTAAATGCCCCACTACCTACTTGTTAGATGCTTTGTCTCTCCGTCTCTCAAATCTAATTGCAGCTACTTGGAAGCAACAAGGGACGTGCTGTTGATGGATTGCAGCACACCAATAGTTGCTGTAAGTTGCACTTATTGAAAACTTTATAAAAAGAAAAACTTTTATAAATTGTGGTATGATTTAGTGAAAGGAGAGGCTCACTCGATTCCACAAAAAGAAGAGAGACGAGGGTAAAACTAGTGATAAGCACAAATTTCGCATAATCGTAATTTTGCATCATAGTTTGCAATTAGGATGCAAAATCGTAATGCAAAATTTCAGAAAAAACAGTAATTCATTTCATTTGTAAATGTAATCAGGAGGAGTTGGAAAAAGTAAAAAAAAATTTGTGAAAAAACTTTTTTGTTTTTGAGAAAATGCAAAGGAAAATGGTTTTTAAACTCAGAACAAACATTTTCTTTTGCCTGTTGGAAATCAATTTTCTCAAAAAATGTAAGGCCTTTTTGATTTATTTATTTATTTTCACTAATTTCCTCAACGTACGTTGCAATTTTTTTGACAATAGCATATGGGGGCTTTTTATTATTATTATTGATATTACTGAAAATATCAAACAAATGCTGCGCCCACCTCTTCTATTATTGCAACTACAATTTGTACTAAAAACCTGTAAACTTTAACTTTAAAATTCATTCATATATATAAGTCCACCACGCTTTGAGTCCAATCAAATACTGGAGTGCGCTGTGTTAATTCCTCTTGGGTATATGGATAGATTTAGATTCACTGCGCTCTTCCGTTTCTGTAAAAACAATCTAATATAGTGTGAACCTGTTTAGCAACAATACATCACACCACCCAACAACTGTGCTAGTGAGAGACGTGTATTCACTCCGTGGTTCCCACCACCTCTAATACAAGAGCGGCTCACCAGATTTTAATTATTGATATTATTGTTGATTTATATAGCGCCAGCATCTTCCATGGCGCTGTACAATAGTATACAAGGTATAACAATACAGAGTATACGATATAACACTTGATACAAGACAAGAGGGTATAACAGCTGATACAGTGAACACATTAACTAAATGTTTTTACAAAAGGTGTGGAGGAAGGAGGAGTATGTACACCCATTACACAGCATTGTGAGACAAAAGTGGAAGAGAGCCCTGGCCAATAGGCCTTACAGTCTAAACGTTTAAGGTATAGGACAGTAGGTAAGGGAAGCTGTGTGTGGAGTGAGGGCTTTGCTATTAACTGCTAAAGTCTGCACAAAATTACACAAAAATATGTGTGGATTATACGAAATCAATTGAATATCCAAATCGTAATTGCGTATGGCGGTAATTGCGAGAATTTATGCAAAATTTTACAAAAATTTTGCTAAACAGCAACCAGCACAACTGCCATCTTCGTGTTTACTATTAACCTGCATCAGTGTTTTACTACAGCTAACATCTGGAAATATGCCTGAAGAAGGGGACTAGATCCCAGAAAGCTTGCATTATTTAACTTTATCAGTTAGCCATTAAAAGGTATTACTTTTACAAGACTTTGTTTTTTACTACCTGCAAAATTGTACTTATTTGTAATTAGCAGATTGCAATCATCACTAGGTAAAAGTATAGGCCATAACTAATAATTGCAATAATGAAGGGAAAATAATAAGTAAAAAGAGTAACAAAAAAGAGTAGCAAAGAGAGAAGAAAACTAATTTCCTTGATAAAAAGGGTAAATAGTTTTTATGCTAAAGGAGAGCTTCACCCAATGCTATAATAAGAGGAGAAATGAGAGTAAAAGTATAGGCTATAACTAAAAATTACAACATTAATAGATGCCTGAAGAGGAGGCGGTACCTAACACTAAAAAACCATGAGACAGTGATTTCATTATTGCTTGAGGAAGCACGTTTTTTTTACTTGAACAATGAGTTGCACAAGCGGAGTGTACTATAATACAGGATCTTCTCAAAGAATTAGCATATTGTGATAAAGCTCATTATTTTCTGTAATGTACTGATAAACATTAGACTTTCATATATTTTAGATTCAAATACACACAACTGAAGTAGTTCAAGCCTTTTATTGTTTTAATATTGATGATTTTGACATACAGCTCATGAAAACCCAAAATTCCCATCTCAAAAAATTAGCATATTTCATCTGACCAATAAAAGAAAAGTGTTTTTAAAACAAAAATAGTCAACCTTCAAATAATTATGTTCAGTTATGCACTCAATACTTGGTCGGGAATCCTTTTGCAGAAATGATTGCTTCAATGCGGCGTGACATGGAGGCAATCAGCCTGTGGCACTGCTCAGGTGTTATGGAGGCCCAGGATACTTCGATAGCGGCCTTAAGCTCATCCAGAGTGTTGGGTCTTGCGTCTCTCAACTTTCTCTTCACAAAATCCCACAGATTCTCTATGGGGTTCAGGTCAGGAGAGTTGGCAGGCCAATTGAGCACAGTAACACCATGGCCAGTAAACCATTTACCAGTGGTTTTGGCACTGTGAGCAGGTGCCAGGTCGTGCTTAAAAATGAAATCTTCATCTCCATAAAGCTTTTCAGCAGATGGAAGCATGAAGTGCTCCAAAATCTCCTGATAGCTAGCTGCATTGACCCTGCCCTTGATAAAACACAGTAGACCAACGCCAGCAGCTGACATGGCACCCCAGACCATCACTGACTGTGGGTACTTGACACTGGACTTCAGGCATTTTGGCATTTCCCTCTCCCCAGTCTTCCTCCAGACTCTGGCACCTTGATTTCCGAATGACATGTAAAAGTTGCTTTCATCCAAAAAAAGTACTTTGGACCACTGAGCAACAGTCCAGTGCTGCTTCTCTGTAGCCCAGGTCAGGCGCTGCTGCCGCTGTTTCTGGTTCAAAAGTGGGTTCATGCTTCCATCTGCTGAAAAGCTTTATGGAGATGAAGATTTCATTTGTCAGCACGACCTGGCACCTGCTCACAGTGCCAAAACCACTGGTAAATGGTTTACTGACCATGGTATTACTGTGCTCAATTGGCCTGCCAACTCTCCTGACCTGAACCCCATAGAGAATCTGTGGGATATTGTGAAGAGAAAGTTGAAAGACGCAAGACCCAACACTCTGGATGAGCTTAAGGCCGCTAACGAAGCATTTTGGTCCTCCATAACACCTGAGCACTGCCACAGGCTGATTGCCTCCTTGCCACGCCGCATTGAAGCAGTCATTTCTGCAAAAAGATTCCCGACTAAGTATTGAGTGCATAACTGAACATAATTATTTGAAGGTTGACTTTTTTTTGTTTTAAAAACACTTTTCTTTTATTGATCGGATGAAATATGCAAATTTTTTGAGATGGGAATTTTGGGTTTTCATGAGCTGTATGCCAAAATCATCAATATTAAAACAATAAAAGGCTTGAACTACTTCAGTTGTGTGTACCACTACCTCCCATTTTGAAACCGTTTTTAATGCAGTTTACTCTTTCTGGTGCCACTGTTTCATAATCTTCAGCAGTTTGTTGTCCACCCTTGGTGGAAGGGTGTTACTCCTTATTTTCAGTTCTACAGAGAGGGAATTATTAGCCTGAGTGGAGTCACGTTTATTCTTCCCACTAGCTTGCACACGGGTTGCCTTAGTGGTAACTCCCACTTGTGAGCAGTGATGAGCAAACATGCCAATATTCTTTTCACCTTAATTTTCACAAAAATAATTTTTAATTCAGTTTTCTAGCAAAAATGTAATCGAAAATAAGTTTGGTTATTTTTCACGTATTTCACGATTTTTTATGTTAAAATATAGATTCTTGAGCGTTTTTGCAGTAATAAATTTCACTGTAAAAATATCAGTTTTACACGCGTTTGCACTTTTTGTGGTAAAGTAACGCATTTTCATGAAAATACGAACTATTTTTGCAAAGATTTTCTCAAAATTGAAAATAGCATTTTCGATGCAAAAATGACTTTGGGGAAAATTTACAAGCAACACTGCTTGTGAATATCATTACTCTATTGGATCTCAATTATCAAAATATAACATTTCATACTTCACTATAGTACAGTAGGTTCTCTATTTTCACTTTTATCTCCCAGAACTATGTAATAAGAGTAACAAAGAGAGAAGTAAACTCATGTCCTTTATAAGAACAACAAAAAACAAAAAATCCTAAGATTTTTAGATAGCACTTAAAGTGTACTAGAGACCTGGTAAAGTAAAGATTTGATATTTCCCGCCCCACAAACACATCTGAGTTACACGCTGTCCTCCTGCAGTCTGCTGTACAGCAGCAATCAGCCCCAGTAACTGGCTCAATCAGGTCTAGTCTGGATCTTCTGTGCATGTACGGACCTCCCGTGCATGCGCAATAGACCTGGCCTGACACAACTGAACCAGTTACCATAGCTGATCACAGCTGAACGGCAGACCATGGGAGGACAGCGTGGGACTCAGATGTGTTTATGGGGCAGGAGGAAGCCCCGGGTAAGTATCAATTCTTTACTTGATCAGGTTTCTGATTAACTTTAAGGTCATGCTTACCTTGCAAATATCATGACTCATCTTGTCAGCAATACCAGTGCTATGCAGGTCCATCTTTGCAGATGAAAACAAAAAATAATGAAAAGTGGGCACAAACTGTGGCCATTATGCAATTACTCCAGGCTTGAAAGTTGGGCATGTCCTCACAATCGAGTATGGGTAGGGAGGGCAGTTCCTATGCATTTTGTGGCCTGCTGTAGCATCATCTTAAGAAATTGCTAAAGAATTGGGTTGATGTTAGCGTGAATATGAATCAAGACAAAACAGTTCCGGGATTTTTTAAAAAAAGTGGGATGAAGGGACATGGTTAGACCAAGCTTACATACTTTGCTATGTAGCTCAGTCCAGGAACAAACTGATGTTGTTCTGAGTGTTAATCTTTCTATCACCTTGCACTTCTCAATACTGACCAGTCTTAAGCCATGTCGCCGGGAATTGGGAATGGATCTGTACACTATTTCTTGGGCTACAGAGTGGACACTGTACAGATGTGTCAATAAACCTCCTGGCTAGTGATGCATCTGTTTCTATCCGAAAAGAGGGGGCAGAGGGAGAATGAACGACATTCCTGTGGGTGGGGGAGTGAGGAGTAAACATCAAATGATGTAGCAAACATCAAATTTTGCGTTTGCGAACACAAATTTACAGCAAAAGGGGATAGGGGTACAAAGTACTCCTTACCAATTTCCACAAAGGTAAATGAAATAAAAACACAACTACGAGAAAGTATTTTATTATTCTTAATTAACAATAAATACTTACCGGTACCTTTAAAAAAAAGTTCCCACACTAATATCCTTGGAAAAGTCCCACCCCAATATCTTCTATCTTGCAACCTTGATTAAAGACCTCCACCACTCAGCACACCACCTGATCTCCATTGGTCTGTTATAAGACCATTAGGGAGCTGTTATTAGACCAATGGGGAGGCTTGGAGCCAAAATTTAAAGATGCTTTTGCTCTAGCTATACTAAGTATAGCTAGAGTCCTGCTCCATCCATCTGCGTGGCTCCACTCTCTTTCCAGCCTACCGCACCTTTAGCGCCCACCCACGCTGTCACCCTGAAACATCCATAGCACCCTGATATCAGGGTGCTATGGGTGCTCCAGGGTGATGGTGTGGTGGGTGCTATAGGTGCAGTGGGTGGGGAGGAGAGAGGGAGCCATGCAGGAGGATGGGCTCTAGCTATAGTAACTATATCTAGAGCAAAAAGCATCTTTAAATTTTGACTCCAAGGCTCCCCATTGGTCTGTTATTAGACCAATGGGGAGCCTCGGATACAACATGTAATGATGCTTATGCTCCAGCTATACTTAGAGTAGCTAGAACTGTGTGTCGGGGAGCGGTGGTGCGTTGCAGCGGATGCGCGGAGTGGCAGAGAGAAGAGGAAGTTAGAGGGTATTGGCGTGGTACTTTTTTTTTTTTAAGGTACAGATAAGTATTTATGGTTAATACTTTTCTCATGGTTGTGTTTTATTTCATTTGACCCTTTGTGCAAATGGGTAAGAGGAACTTTGTACCCCTATATTCATTTCTCCTGGGGAGGGGGCAGGTATCTGGGGGTCCCCTGGTCTTATTTAAGAGTCTTGGCCAAGGTAGCCCTTATTAAATGCTCAGACAAATGTGTGTATTTGTAGCTTTAAACAGAAAGCTAGTTGGATATCAATCAAAATTGAACCAGTGTTATCATCTAATTTCATCAAACTGATTCAAAATGTCTTAATTTTCCATGGATTTTCATTTGACTTTATGTATTTATTGGATCACCCATCTATCATAAAATATTGCATAGCATTATGTAGTAGGTCTTTGTAAAGGAAAGAGTTAAAATTAGTGCAGTATGTTGGCAGTATGATCCCGGCAAAGAAGGCATTAAATTCAATCAGTAATGAGAAGTATATAGAGGCTGACATCTTTATTTTATTGCCTTTTAAAAAGCTCCAGCTGCCCAGTTTTCGTATTGACCTTTTGGATCCAGTAGTTTATGGCTCACAGATCCGCAACAAGTATGTAACCAGTAAAATCAGACGTGAAGCAAATCTGAACTGAACATAAATGTACACTGAACAATTCATAGTACCAATTAACCCTTAGAGGGCTTCACAATTTCCTACAAAAGTTCAGAGCCAGGTTTTTTTAGGGGGAAACCATTTAACCTTTCTCCTCATTCCTTTACTTGACTCTGACTCTTCCTGGTCATATGTATTTCTGCACTCCTGATGTGTCTGTTAATCATGGCTTCTTTCAGCTGTTGCATAGGCATGTTCATAGTTTCATATATGATGTCTATCCATCTTTTCTCCTCTTCTTCTTCTTATTCCATAGTCCGTTGTAACTGTTGCCTCTTGGCTTGCATATATATTCTTTAAAAGGCAAATGAGTGGCCTGGTATCAGTGGTGAGCGCAAATGTCGATATTATTTTCCTATTCATTTTTACATAAATAATTTTAAATTCGACTTTCAAGTGAAAATGCCATAAAAAATAAATTTGTTAAGTCAAAAGCTTTTGAATAGTCATTAAAGCGAAAGTAGACTTTCTTCTGGAATTACCTCGCTTTCTCTATTATCCATCGAATGTTAGCAATATGGTCCCTTGTGCCTCTGACTCCTCTAAATCCAGCTTGCACATTTTTCAGTTCTCGCTCCATATATTGCTGCAGTCTGGCTTGTTGGCGCTTCAGCATTACTTTGCTATAATGCGAGATAAATGCAATGTCTGATAATTTGAGAGCTCATTGGTATTTTCTTTTTCTGGGATTGGAATGTAAACTAACCCTTTCCAATCCAGTGGTAACTCTTGTGTTTTCCATATTTTATGTCAAATTGCTAACAGCATTGAACTTACTAGTATAATTTAAGGTTGTGGGAGGAAACCAAAATACCCAGAGGAAACCCAAACATGATGTGGCTTAACACCATGCCGATAGTGTAATGTCTGTCATATGGACTCTGCCACTGGATGTTGAGAGGGTTCATCATGGTGCCTATCTTCACCTACCATTCTCTATTCACCTACCATTTTGGAATCTTGCTTGTGTTTATTTTTTTTTTGGTTTTCTCCTGCAAATTTTTGAGTAGAGATATCGCGAACATAGAATTTTCTGTTTGTGAAAGGTGAACGTGAACTTCCGAAAAATGTGCACGAACAGGCAAATCTGGCGAATCGCCATAGACTTCAATGAGCAAGTGAATTTCAAAATCTACAAAGACTTCAGAACCTACTAGTTTCTGGCCACACAAGTGATGAAAAAGTTGTTTCAAGGGGTCTAACACCTGGATAGGTGCATGCCAGAGAGGGATCCATGCCAAAAGTCTCACCAAAAATTATGAAGTTGATGCAAAGTTGGGTTTTAAACCCTAAAGGGCAAAAATCACATTATGCAGAGCTCTGGGTGTAAGTGGGCTGTGGAGTGTCACATACCAAGAAATGCAATAGTACTATCAGAATACAGTGAAATAAATAATGCATTGGAGTGGCTCTGTTTCTGCAAATTAATGAGGCAACAGCAGTAGTGTGCGCACAGCTCTGGATGTCAGTGGGCTGTGGAGTGTCACACACACACACACACACAAAAAAACAGGATACCGATGTGCTAGCCCTCAATAGGGCTGTTTGAAGTGCTTTCACTGCAAGTGAGGAACAAGAACACAGGCCTAGCTAATGCTTTCCCTACCTATCTGCAGCCTGACTCTCACTAACAGTCAGCAGCCAGCAGAGAATTGATCCACTATGGCCACCCCGACTGCTTTTTGATAGGGGGCTGGGGGTCCTGGCTGATTGGCTGCCATGTGTCTGCTGACTGTGAGGTAAGGGGTCAAAGTTTAGCTCAATGATGATGTATAGGGGGCGAATCGAACACGCCAAATGTTCACTATTTGCCGCAAATGCGAACAGCTGATGTTTGCAGAATACTGCACGCCAGCAAACTGTTCGGGTGATCTCTATGTTTGAGTAGTCATATCTCTATTTTTGACCCAACCATCTTTTACCTGTGTCCACTAATATTATTTGATGTCATTTTAGCTTGCTTAAAAGCTAACTTACCGTGCATCAAACAGTTTGACAAAACTATCCCAAATTTATTCTGCTAGTCATATAGCCCACTAGTCCATGTTTCAAAGGCTGCCTTCAGTATTCTTCCTCCTGGCTCCTACTGTATGCATTACCAGTATCTCCATCCCTGTTCCTAGTACCCTGGATCATAGTTTCAGCTGGAGTTAATATTGTTATCCCTGACTTCAACATCGGCTTGACATGGACAAGACAAGACAAGCCAAATAACATTTATATCGCGCTTTTCTCCTGGCGCACTCAAGCGCGCCAGAGCTGCAGCCACTAGGACGCGCTCTATAGGCAGTAGCAGTGTTAGGGAGACTTGCCTAAGGTCTCCTACTGAATAGGTGCTGGCTTACTGAACAGGCAGAGCTCTGTCTCCTGTGTCTGAGGCAGAGCCCTTAACCATTACACCATCCTGCCACATGGGCCCTCTCTTTTTGCCAACTACCAAAACCTTGATATTTTTTTACTAACCTGAACTGTATTGGAATTTAGTGTTGCATGTGGTTTTATCTCCTTATCCCTTTAATCTTTATATAGGTTTGATGCAATAGGCTTGATTCACAAAAGAGTGCTAACTGTTAGCATGGCCGTTTTCGCGTGAATTTTCGCATTGTGCGCAATTGCGAATTTTTGCGCAAAACGATAACGTTTTTGCGCACAAACGCTAATTTTCCCGCAAAGTCAATACCGTTTTCAGGCAAAAAATCACGTTTGCGTGCAAAAAAGTTATTGTTTCGCGTGAAAATTCGTGATCGCGCGCAATGCGAAAATTCACACGAAAACGGCCGTGCTAACAGTTAGCACTCTTTTGTGAATCAAGCCCAATGAATGTTTGCATGTCTCTGCACTATGCATGTTACAGGGCTAGAGTTAGGACACCTACAAATACCTGGGTACTTCTGTGCAGTGTAAGTAACTACGCAAGAGAATGTATTCTTTTGTAACTAAGACCCCACTTTTAACTTAGCTGCAGGGATAGCAGTAGTTCCTGCATGACTGAATCCTTTGAATGCATTTGGATCAACATGTGCATGTGCATGTGCAAAGGGTTAACTGTCTTTGCCATTTTGATGGCCACACCCCCTTTAGCACCACCCTAATAACTTATTTAAATGCTCCAAATTGATGTGTCTGGATTTATGTTTTATATTTATATTTTCTTGCCCTTGGTAACAACCATACCACACCTTAAGCATTTTTCTTTATGTCAATGATTTACAATCCACCTTTTGGATCACCTGACCCTGAAAAAGAAACCGCCAGTAGGCCTTTACAATTCATAACAGGAGGAAACTGACAACACTTTTTATTCAATATTTGTTCCTGTTAGTTTCTGTCTTTTTTTTCTTTTTCTTTTTTTTTAGAGATTTCCTTCTTATATACAACAATCATTGTGCTTTGTTTCACCATCTGCACTCTTAAAGCATAACAATTAGGGGTGGTCGGAAATGGCAATTTCTGATTCCACAGAAATTCTGATTTCCGCCAATGCCAATTACTGATTACGTGGATTTCGGATCTGTTTATGATTTCCGTGCAGGGTTGTTTTTGGTGATTTTTTCCATTCTCTGATTGGCCAAATACTTCCAAGTTGACTCTGCATTCTCTGATTGGTCCAGTGTTTCTGAGTTCTGTGATTTGGCTAAAATTACCGAGTTGTGGTAATGCAGTATTTCCGACCACCGAATTCTGATCAGAAGTTCAGAAATTTCAGTTCCGCGAAATCTGAATAAGCATCCCTAATAGCAATACAGTTTTTGTGGATGTGGCTATCTCACTGTCTACATTTTAATAAAATATGTGATTCATTCTTCAAAAATGTATACGTAACCAGCGTAACTCAGAGACATGAGAAGCTGATGATTTTTTCTGTAACAACACTGACTGTGTGCTTGTTCAAAGCACACAGACTAGTGAGTGTGGGGGCATCTAGTGGTAAAAAAATTACATAAAAAGGTGAAAAAAAAAACACATTTTACACTTTTTTTTAACATTAAATAAATATAAAATAATACTTCCTTCCCCCTTCTTCTGCCCCCAAATAGTTACCAAAATACAACATAAATTGACAGCATTTAAAAAAATACACAAATAGTTATGTTAGGAACTCTGTCGCCTCTTTTTTTTACTACGTATGACATGAGGTTATATTACTGTTATTTTTTGCAAATAAAGGCTTGTAATTATTGATCCAGTACAGAAACCCAAAACTGAACAAATACTCTATGAACTAGGGACATACTTTAAATGTTTTAATAACTGGGGCAAATTGGCAAATAAAATGTGTGGGTTTTATTTACAGTAGCTTTGTTTATCTTAAAATTATAGGGGATGGAATTGGATTGGAAGTAATTACTTGAAAATAAATATCCCCCCAAAAAAGCATAATTTGCGGCAAAAAAAAAAACAAAAACAAAAAAAACAAGGCATAGAACATTTCAGTGTGATAAGTAGTGACAAAGTTATTGGCGAATTAAAAGGAGGAGCTCTGACAGGTGAAAATTTCTCTGGTCTGTTGGGATAAAAACCTTTAGGGGTGAAGTGGTTAATTGTCTAAAAGAACGGGTCTTTGAATTCCAGTTCTGTTGAAACTATGCTAAGGAATTGCTTTTGGTACATTGCAATATATGTGAAATATCTTTACACCTCCAGGCATATAAAACCAAAATTAAATCTAGTAAGCTTTATTGTATTCATTGTGAATGTTTTTATTGTGTTTTAATTGAGCGTGTCACTTTACAAATGGTTGGACTATCAAAAAGTTATACTTCTTGTTATTTCTAAAGCAAGAAGTCTTTAATGTTGGATATATCTCATACCAGTTCAGTTATTAAAACATTATGCACTAAATGGCATAATTTTGATGAGCAGATGAAGTATTCACTCTTATGCTATTCAACTAAATATAAAGTAATTAGCATATGTTAAAAAGAAAAAAAGAGAGAATGAAAAAAATACATAAAGAATACAAAAAATGCATATATAAATTAACTAATTAACGAGTTAATTTATATATGCATTTTGTTTTCATTCATTATGTATTTTTTTTTAATTCTCTCTTTCTTTTTTCTTTTTAACATATGCTAATTACTTTATATTTAGTTGAATAGCATAAGAGTGAATACTTCATCTGCTCGTCAAAATTATGCCATTTAGTGCATGTGAAAATTGCTCTGGTCCATAAAGGGAAAAAAATTTCAGTGAATAAAAAGACCTGAACTCTTGCACAGGACAAAAGAAAAACATAGAGAAATGCACCCTGTATGTATTTAGAGAGTTCAGCCTGTTTAATTCCCCCTCATTTGTGTCTAATGACACGTTGTAATTTGATCTCTCCCTCTGTCACCTGACTACCATGTCAGAGATGGCAGATAAGCTCATTTGAAAGCACAGGTTGTTCACAATATGTCTGCTTCCATGAATCAGGAAGTAGAAACTGTGCAGATTTATTTTAGAATTCGTATCATCTGTAACAAAGACTTTTGTTTTAAAGCTTATTATGCCGTTGCTTATCTTTTAGAGCAGAGAGGATATTCTGAATTCAGGTCTACTTTAAAGCGGACCTGAACTCAGAATATCCTCTCTGCTCTAAAAGATAAGCAACAGCATAATAAGCTTTAAGCAAAAAAAAAAAGTCTCTACTTCCTGACTCATGGAAGCAGACATATTGTTAACAACCTGTGCTTTCAAATGAGCTTATCTGCTATTTCAGACATGGTAGTCAGAAAAAATGCAGGTTGAAGAGACACACCTTACCCAAAAGGTGGGTGCAGAGCCTGTAAGTGCCAAGCCTAGGCACCAGTAAACATAACAGTCGTAGTATAAGTCCAGGCTCGCTCACCAGATTCAAGATGTAATAATTTTATTTAATGCTTCATCCGCACATAAAAGTGACAATTGTTTCGGGGTCTATCCGGTCCCTTTCCTCAGACAGTGCAATCAAACATACATTCTACAGTGAACATCAAATATATACAACCAGGGGCGCCTGAAGGCACAGACACTAAAGGCGGTGGCCTAGAGCGGCACGCCCGTCGGGGGCGGAGCCAATGCTAACTCCAACTACCATCTCCCTATTTTGCAATAATGACCCTATTTTGCAGGTTCGTACGCGCTGCAGGACTCACTGATGAGGCTCTTGGCTTCCTGCACAGATGCACGCCTTCATGAGCCCCCCAGCCAATAGAGACAGAGCAAACATGCTCTGCCCCACCTCTAAGACCATGGCCCATCCCTTTTTGGCTCCTTGTAAGCCACAGGCGCAGAGCAGTGTCTGTGTACTGCCTGCGTGTAGCTCTCTGCCCTAGGCCCGCCTCAAACTCCGCCCCCCGCCAGACAGACTATCGGGGCTCCAGGCTAGAACTGAGCAGCATGCTTCCTGCATCCCCCTGCCCCGAGTATGACACTTGCAGCAGAAAAGTGGTGACTGAGGAGCTGAGCTGCAGCCTGGAGCAGAGGAGATGGAGACTCAGAAACAAGCCATCAGTGTGAGGAGTGAAGAGAACTGTGCGAGGCAGCAATCTGAGGCCCTGTAAGTTTTGGATCTAGTTTGTGCACTCTGGCAATCAGTTCTGTCTGTGTAACTCGTGAGATACACAAGTGGAGTAGAGAATCGGCACTCAGATAATCAGCCAGGGTGAAAGCAAACAAAGATGTTATAACACACTGTTATGTCCAGACTCTATGCAGGCAGGCTGAGCTCTCATGGATCCCAGATTTACAATAGAAGAGACAATCCAGGCACAAACCTTCAGGAGTGTCTCTCTAGCCACACCCACCTGCCTGCATCATGTGACATTTTCCTGTAGACTACAGTTTATGAATGAAGACTCTTATGATTAATAAAAAGCAGAACTGAAGGTTGGTGCCCAGATTTTTCTTCTGTTGTAAGTACTGTGACTTCATACGTGCTGTATGAAGTCACAGTACTTACAACAGAAGAAAAATCTGGGCACCAACCTTCAGTTCTGCTTTTTATTAATCATAAGAGTTGCTGTGCAACGTTAGCCCCTCCCTCGACACTTGTGGGCTGTCTCTGCTGCTGTCAGTCAGAGGTGTGGCTCCTCCCCAACAATGGAATGCACTACATCTCAGTTGCTGTCAATCAGTGGTAGAGCACCTAACCCCCAGTATGGGTGTGCATTGTAGCCCCTCCCTCTGCCTCTGTCAGTCAGTGGACTGTGTCTGTGTAGTTCAGCCCCTAAAACAGTGAGGATGCTAGCTCCACCCTCAGTCACGGAATTCATGGTGTAGCTCCACCCTCTCCGGTATGGACTTCTCCTTGCAGTAGGTCTGGCGGGTGTTAATCTAGTATGTGTTGGTCAGTGCTGGTGTTGGAAGATGGAGGAGAATGCTAGGTTTGTTTCATTTTCATACTTTTGTACGTATATGTGGGGCAAAACCGGAAGACCACTGCAAGTCATGTCCTGGAATAGGGGTGGCTAAGGGTGAGTGTGATAGGCTGAGAGTGCATGCGATAGGATGACAGGCTGAGCGTGATTGTCATGTGGTGAGGGTGATTGGGTGAGAGTGACAGACTGCATGTGAGGGTGACAGGCTGAGTGTGAGGGTGACAGGCTGAGCATGAGCTGAGTGTGAGGGTAACAAGCTGAGCATGATTGTCATGTAGTGAGGGTGATTGGGTGAGAGTTACAGACTGCATGTGAGGGTGAGAGGCTGAGTATGATCTGAGTGTGAGAGTGACTGGCTGAGTGTGAGGGTGACGGGCTGAGCATGATCTGTGTGTGAAAGTGATGGGCTGATTGTGAGAGTGACAGACTGAGCATGATCTGTGTGTAAGAATGACAGGCTGAGCATGATCTGAGTGTAAGAGTGACCGGGTAAACATGAGCTGAGTGTGACGGGCTGAGTGTGAGGGTGACGGGCTAAGCATGATCTGTGTATGAGAGTAACAGGCTGAGCATGATCTGAGTGTGAGAGTGACCGGCTAGACATGAGCTGAGTGTGACGGGCTGAGTGTGAGGTTGACGGGCTGAGCATGATCTGAGTGCGAGAGTGACGGGCTGATTGTGAGAGTGACAGGCTGAGCATGATCTGAGTGTGAGAGTGAAAGGCTGAGCATGATCTGAGTGTGAGAGTGACGGGCTGATTGTGAGAGTGACAGGCTGAGCATTTTCTGTGTGTGAGAGTGACAGGCTGAACATGATCTGAGTGTGAGAGTGACCGGTTAAACATGAGCTGAGTGTGACGGGCTGAGTGTGAGAGTGACTAGCTGAGCATGATCTGTGTGTGAGAGTGAAAGGCTGAGCATGAGCTGAGTGTGAGGATGGCAGGCTGAGGATGAGGCGAGTCTGAGGGCGGTGGGTCAAGTTTAATGGGGGGGGCACAGGTTTTCTTGCCTGGAGTGACAAAAAGGCTAGAAGCACCCCTGTATACAACCTTGGTAAAGTCGCATAACCTTTGTATCCATGCATGCAGCCTCGCGTGTCACAGCACGCTACTGTAGGAATCACATATGCCATCCACATCATATAATGGTGCGGTATGGACCATGTAAAGACAGTATGGTCACTCAGGACTCTCAGGGGGTTCATGCATGTTAGAACAATTACAAAGGATCACAACTATGGTGGACCCCGTGACAGCTACAGCATCCAATATGCTATGCATTATACTATGTAAGACATATCACAGCCCAACACAGTGACCTGGCAAAAACATGACTGAGCAGATGGGGAAATTGGGTAGTGGCACCAGTGGGGAGGGGGAAAAAAAGGGGGGGGGAGAAAAAACTGGGAGAAAAGCTTAGGAAAAGGGGAAGGGGAGGGGGAAGGGGGGGGGGAGAAGGAGAAAGAAGGGAAGAGAACAATTGCATGTGATTGTCATAAAAGTGACATTAAATACCGTAACAACAGGGACGTATATGATTAAGGGGGTACTCAATGATCCTACTTTGCAAATAGACTAGGCATACAATTCTAAGCTAAGAAACACATATTGATCAACTTCCATGGTCAACGCAGTTCATCACTTCTCACTAAGGAAGCAGCTTAGGGAATTGTATTGATTCAAAACCTCTAGGTCCTGTCCAGGGTATATATCCAATAGGCCTCCCTTTGTAGTAGTAACCTATTGCGGTCACCTCCACGTCGAGGTTTATTTATACTGTCAATGACCAGTCCATTTAAGTCATTGGTTCTGTGTTTCATGTTGGCAAAATGAATTGCCACTGGTTTAGAAACATCGAGTGTTTTACCTTTTTCTAGTGCCTCAATCGCCACACGGATGTCACTTCTGTGATGTTGAAAACACACCTTAAAGGCACCTGTGGTCTTCCCCACATACGCCAGTCAACAAGGGCACAGTAGCATATATACACAGTATTCTGTGTTGCAGTTGTAATATTCCTTGTGGTAGTAATGTTTGCCGCTCCTAGGGTGCAGAAAATATGAGCCAGTTATTAATACATTGCAGGCATTGCAATTATAACATTTATAGCAACCAGTCTTACAAGAAAATACAAAGGGAGACTTCTCATATGTTTCAACTGGATCAGCTTGAACTAGTATATCCCTTAGGCTTCTACTCGATCTATATGAGGACAGCAGGGGTTCATGTAGGATCGGGGTTTAAGGTGGTGTCCGATTGTAATATCGTCAGATTTTTTATCATAGTCTTTTTAATCGTTCCTGCCATCGGATTATGGTCATGTACAAAGGCAATCGCATTTTTGGGGGGTTTCTTATCATTCCCCTCCATTATATCTCTGGCCCTCTGTAACGCCTCATGTAGTACTTTCTCTGGGTATCCTCTCTCCAGGAATCACAATTTCATAACGTGAAGCTCCTGTGTCACATTTTCTGCTTCACTACATATCCTCAATACTCTTAGGAACTGGGATATGGGTAAACTGTTTGTGAGATGTTTAGGATGAGCACTATCATAGTGTATGTAATGCTCCTGGCACATATTGCACCTGCTGCTGCTGCATTGCCCTGCTCCTGCTGCCTGTGCAGCTCCCACCGCCAGGGTGCCACAGGCCACTGCTGATTTGCTGATACCACCTATATTTAACCCAAAACACAATTGCTGCGTCATTTTTTGGAGGTGTCTTGGCTGAAAACTGTCATGTCCCAGTTCTGCGGTTGGACTTTGGACACAATGTGGGCTGAACGACCGCTGTCTGGAACCTAGGCCTGATGTTAATTGACAGACATTTTTTTTTGGGGTGGGGGGGATTTTAAGTCCCCACATCATCAATTAGTGTTCCCCTTTAAAAAATAATGATGCTACATGCCTCATTTACCCCAAAAAGCGATTTAGAAGCAATTTCAAGGCTAGTTTCGGTTTTCTATCTGGATATCCGAATCCGCTGGATATTGAGGTCGGATATCCGATTCGGATCGGAAAATTATGAACTCGGATATCCGACCTGGATCGGATATCTAGGTATCCGGATCCAAATCAGATCCGGACTTTGAAAAAGGGTATCCGAGTAGCACTACTAATGACAATCAGTACACTATTGTTAAATCGTTAATTAGCTTGATGTCATTGTGTGACAGTCAAGTGACAAATGCCAAGTGCCACGTGACACGTGCCAAGTGCCACGTGACACGTGCCAAGTGCCACATGACACATGCCAAGTGCCGAGTGACAGTCAGACAGCAGAGGAGAAGACACTAGTGCACACTAACTGCCACACTGGCACTGCTCACAGCACAGCAGTTCTGTAGAAAGCTAACACAGTAGTACTACTACTCTAACAACTGCTAGCACTGACTTCAGTACTACAGTAGCTGGCCAGCTGGCAGCAGCTGGCCTGGTCTGTGCAAAGCACACACACAGACACATAGCAGCTGCCTGCAGCACACACTCTGATTGTCACACAATTACATCAAGCTAATTAATGATTTAACAATAGTGTAGTGATAGTGAAGGGGTAAATCACTGAACAGCTTTCGGTTTATCACTGTGTACAGCGCTTGCCAGCCCTGCAGCACTTGAGCACACACTCTGACTATCACACAATGACTGTCACACAACGACAGCAAGCTAATTAATGATTTAACAATAGTGTAGTGATAGTAGTGAAGGGGTTAATCACTGAACAGCTTTAGGTTTATAACTGTGTACAGCCCTTGCTAGGCCAGCAGCACTGGAGCATGTCTCTCAGTGAGCATTCAGCACGCTAGAATGCTATGTCTCATCATGGCAGCCCTCCTAATTATACAGGGGGGCTGGCAAGTGTTCCGTTCTGTGATTGGGTGCCAGGGTTTAGGCTGGAAGCCCTCTAATTGGCTCAATGAGGTCAGCTGTGGCTGGCCAGGGTTCCCCTCTGTGATTGGTTGCTAGGGCTTCTGCTGGGAGCCCTCTGATTGGCTCCAGGACGTCATCTCCGTAGTTACAGTATTTTGGATCTGGATATCCACAATATCCGCGGACATCCGCGTTATGCACCCAAATATCCACAAATAGCTATCCGGATTTGGCTTAGGTATCCGGAATCCCAATCCGGTCGGATAGCTAAAAAAAAGGTCGGATATCCGGGTTACCCGGATATCCGGAATCCTGATGAGCAGCACTGGTCATTAGACACAAATGAGGGGGAATTAACCACTTCAGCCTACAGCTTCGAAAATCTTATGCATCCGAGCAATGTTCACCTCCCATTCATTCGCTAATAACTTTATCGCTACTTATCAAAATTAATTGATCTATATCTCGTTTTTTCCGCCACTAATTAGGCTTTCTTTAGGTAGTACATTTTGCTAAGAGCCACTTTACTGTAAATACATTTTAACAGGAAGATTAAGATAGAAATGGAAAAAAATCATTATTTCTCAGTTTTTGGCCATTATAGTTTAAAATTAATACATGCTACAGTAATTAAAACCCATGCATTTTATGTGCCCATTTGTCCCGCTTATTACACCATTTAAATCACGTCCCTATCACAATTTATGGCGCCGATATTTTATTTAGAAATAAAGGTGCATTTTTTCAATTTGCGTCCATCACTATTTGCAAGCTTATAATTTTAAAACATTTAATAATATACTCTCTTGACATGTATATTTAAAAAGTTCAGACCCTTAGGTAACTATTTATGTAGTTTTTTTTTTTTAATTGCAATTTTTTTTATTTTTTTTTTAATACAAAAATGTATTTGGGTAATTTTAGTTTGGGAGGTAAATAGCCAATTTTAGATGTAATATAATGTATTTTTTATTCAATACAGGTATGTGGGTGCAGTTTACTATTTGGCCACAAGATGGCCACATTCAAAAAATTCCTGAATGCGAACAATGTCGCATCTAGGAACTGAAATGAAGAGAAGAAGTTTCCTGGGGGCAGAAATACCACGCTCTCTGATGAGAAAGCGTCGGTATTTCTGCCGGGGACTTAGATCGGTGAATGGGAATTATATTCCCATTCACTGATCGGGGGGCAGCGGGAGGCAGCGGGAGCGCGCGCGGGCACGCGCCCGATCGCGCGCACCACACGGCTGCAGCACCACTGCCTATCTGGATGGATATATGCGTCCAGATATGGCGAAGTGGTTAAACAGGCTAAACTCTCTAAATATATACAGGGTGCATTTCTCTATGTTTTCCTTTTGTCCTATGCAACAGTTCAGGTCTTTTTATTCACTGAAGGTTTTTTCCCTTTATGGACCAGAGCAATTTTCACATTTCAGCACTCCTACCTTTCAGTTGACAATAACTTTATCGCTGCTTATCACAATGAAATTATCTATATCATTTTTTGTATAATACTATGGTGATACTTTAGTGTGGATAAAAGCCAAGCATTTTATTTGCCCATGTGTCCTGGTTAATACCATATTTAAATTATGTCCCTAGTACAATGTATGGTGGCAATATTTTATTTGGAAATAATTTTTTTTTCCAGTTTTGCTTCCATTACTAATTGCAAGCCCTACTTGCAAAAATAAGTTATATGCCCTCATGACATACATATTATAAAGTCCCTAAGGTAACTATTTCAGTATTTTTTAATGCCTTGTTTATATACAAATGTTTTATATCTATGTTCCCATTCGCTAAGTAGCATACTAATAAGCAGAAATGAGACCGTTCATGGGGGTTGATAACGGCAGGAGACAAATATCTACACCCATGGGACTTCAGAGGAAGTCTGTCAGGGTGTAGATATTCTGCATGTGGTGCAGTAACTTAGTAAAGTAAATAAGCCTTTTTAAAACAGAAGGTAGTTACTATTATGCAGCTAAAAGTGAGCAAGTAAAGTCTCCCATGATGCATCATGGCTAAATATGCAAATCATACCTTTATGTCCCTAAAAGCCAGATACACATCCAGGATCCCTGGAATGCACAGTGTGGAATATTTATTTTAACAGAGTCATAGTAATCCAACATTCATACATCTGTTTTGGAGTAGAGGTGCATGCACAACTTTTGTGGGATTCCAAATTCTGTCTTTAACATTAGAAATTTGTTATTTTGAGTCAAATGTTGGAAATTGTGGCCGTTCTACTGGTATTTTTCAAAACGTATTTGCTTCAAGTTGATTTGTGCATATTTTTGCTTAGATCTTTGCATTTTTACTTAGATTTTTGTATTGGTGTCCAAGCTCAATTGTTACCTAATGTAAACATATTTTTAAACTTGAAAATTTGAAATTTGTGTGGAAATAAGTATACAATTTTGGCAGATTTAGAATTAAGAAATGCAGACCATCTGGATTTTGGAGTTCTTCTTTTGCTGTTGGAATCCTTTCACTAAAGCGTGATAACCCAGTTATCACATGTTAAAGCTTTTCACACAAACCATTGTGAAAAGTTTCGCACTAGCGTGATAATTTTATCGCGCGTACAGCGTTGCACTTCACGAGATAAGTGCGCATTTCACATGATTACTACGGCACTTTGCGCGTTAAGTAGACAGAGTGGTACTGAAATTAGCAATGATGATGTGAACCATGTGAGTTAATGCAGTACGGAATAATTCATTGCGTGCGATATTCTTTTTGCACAGTGTGCAATTTAGTTTCCTGCTGTTATTCTCTTAGATAACCTCTGAGGCCCTCACAGAGCAGCTGTATTTGTACTGACATTAGATTACACACAGATGCACTCTATTTAGTCATTAGCACTCATCAGGCAATGTCTATAGGCAACTGACTGCACTAAGATCAAAGGGGGCTGAATAATTAGGCACACACCACTTTGCAGTTATTTATTTGTAAAAAATGTTTGGAATCATGTATGATTTTCGTTTCACTTCTCATGTGTACACCACTTTGTATTGGTCTTTCATGTGGAATTCCAATAAAATTGATTCATGTTTGTCGCAGTAATTTGACAAAATGTGGAAAACTTCAAGGGGGCCGAATACTTTTGCAACCCACTGTAATGTGCTAAAAGATCAAACCAAATGGTATGGATGTAGGCGTTCAGCTTAACCATTTTGCATTCCTGGATTTTTACCCCTTTGGATTCCTGACAATTTTTGCTTATCAGTTACAGTATGTTGCTATTGATACAGCGATAATGTTTTATTAATTATGCCACCAAGGGATACATTTTTCTTTTCAGGACTATCTTGGCTTTCTTTGGGTAATATTTTTACAAGAATTGTAAAATTTTACAGGCATTTTATAGGGGAAAAAAAGGCATAAATGAAAAAAATTACACATTTTTTACTCATTTCACCCTTCCTAATTTCCCACCTAAAAATACCTAATTTGGCTTGATACCATATATGACATATTTCATCAATAGTTGGGCTTGTAACGTACCATTATCACCAGCCTGTGCATCTGTAGCGATTTCATGCGATCGCTAGTTTGCAAAGTTTAGGAACCCCAGTACTGTACAGATGCATTGCTAGGCAATAACATAGCGATGCATCCATACAGGATCCGTGAGCTCTCACCCTAGTGATTGCATTTGATCCCTAAGGGCTGAAGCCATTACAGTTGTCGACAAATCTTAAGGTCAAGTATAGGTGAAAGGTATAGGTAAAGGGTTATTTAGTAAGGTAGGGGTTAACAATTAACTACAGGAAAAACAAACATTTTTCATTTGACACTGTCAGTTTAAAGAACAGAAAATCCATATAACTTTTTTTTTTACTATAGATTTTCATGACATGGTTTCTATAGCATGTACGAGCATGGGCATGAGCACAAGTGGCGTTGGCCCACACAGGGGTGTGCATGTGTAGTGCTCATATTGCAGGGTTTGAGTCACTAGAATGTAGTCTAGTGCTCAAGAAGATTTTTTTTAAATAGAATGGCACATAATAAATGATGGAAGTGAAGCTAAAAACATGGACAATGGCAATCAAAGGTTAATATTGGCTACAAAAGGGTTAAAGGAAATGTCAGGCAAAAAACCCTCCTCCCCACTCTACTTACCTGGGGCTTCCTCCAGCCCTTTGCAGCCAACATGTCCCACTCTGCAGCTCCACTCTCAGCCGCCGGCCCGGGGTCACCCCCGGTGCAGAGGCTGAACTTGAGGTCGTCCTCTAATGCGCCTGTGTGAGTGCCGCTGTCAATCAATTCCACATTGCCCGGAGTGTACTGCACCTGCGCAGTATACTCCGGACAACGTGGACTTGATTGACAGCGGCGCTCGTGTAGTTGCTGTAGAGGGAGATCTCAAGGATGTATGGTCTCAGCGCCGGCGGTTGAGAGTGGAGCTGCGGTGTGGGACATGTCAGCTGCAAGGGGCTAGAGCAGGGGTAGGGAACCTTCGCTCTCCAGCTGTTAAGGAACTACAAGTCCCACAATGCATTGCAGGAGTCTGACAGCCACAGTCATGATTAATAAAGCAATGCATGCTGGGATTTGTTGTTTTATCACAGCTGGAGAGCCAAGGTTCCCTACCACTGGGCTAGAGGAAGCCCGGAGTGAGTAGAGGGGGGGGGGGGATTTCCTGACATTTAAGTATAAAGTAAGAAGGCCAAGGTATAGATTAGAGAAATGTTTTGTTTAATTATTTAGGGTCAAAAGGTTTAGGTTAAGTATCTTGGAGGTTTTTTTTTGGGGGGGGGGGATGTTAGTAGCAGAAAGGGAGATTCTGTTTGGGCAAAGCTTTGTTGGTTTTGCTAAAAGGGAAGGTAATTGTCGATGTCTGGAAAGGGTATTACATTAAAATGAAATATAACCCAGCATTTCTTTTTTGCTCTAATAGATTATTTAAAGCATATTATATACAACCAGCATTTTTTTTACTAGTACAGCATTTAAATGGTTACACACAGGACTTAGACGTTCCCTCCCAGCAAAGGTGGAGGCATCCGAACTTTAGATAATGTTATCTTGTATTTAATTGTATCAAGTGAGGAATGCAAGCAAACACTTCTCTGACACTGCAGGCTCTGCTGAACAAAGTCAGACAATCAGAAAGCATTTCTGCTTACGTTAGAACATGAGTAAAGCACGCACATGATCAGAGCTGCGTAGATCCGTGCCTCCTATTCCCAGTGATGAAGACTGCAAGTTAAGTTGTTTTGTTATCATGCTCTGCCCTCCAATCAAAGGACTTCAGTTTTGTCTGCATTTAGTTTCAGCCAGTTGTCATTCATCCATTGCTGTAGTTCACGTATACCTTCTATACACATGCATACTCAGGCAAATTTACATTTCAAATCTAAATATACTTACAAAAAGTATCTGGATTGGTTTCCAAATCTCAAATGATATGCTGGACCAGATAAAAATGATTTATTTCAACCTAACAATTATTAAGCTGATGACATAAAAACACTGCACAAAATACTTCAGGTTCTTCTGTGTAACCCACAGAAGTAATAGAAACTAAATTTCACTTTTAAATGTATGTGTTAAGCACACAAGTTCAAAGAAGAAATAAAACTTAAACAAAAATAGGACACAGCTACAGTAAAAAAGCAATAATCTGATATATCAACTAAAAAAGATATCTAAGTGACAGAAGCTAAACTTCTCTTATAACAAATTGAATTTTCTCCTCATTGTTGGATTGTCCTATTTTTATAGCTGATCCGGTTGACTTTGATAATAGGACATAAAAAAAAAAAATCTAATAGGTTCACGAATATGCACAGCAAGACATAAGCTGAAATTCAACTTTTATTAAAAATAAATAAGTTACATCTAGGTCAGCTGTATTCATTGAAAGGATTTTAAGAATCCTTTAAAGTGGATCTGAGAAAAACTTTTGCTGCCTTCATTTTTGTGCCCCTTACATATAGTTTATTGGGTATTCTTCCCCAAAAGCTTTTTTTAAATTTTATTCATTACCTAATTGCATGTAAATGAATGTATCCACGCCCCAGCTCCTTCAGTGCCTAGACATTCTGAGTCCCATGCTGCAAGTGCTCATGGGAGCTCAGCCTGGGGAGGAGGAGGCTTTTGCATGCATGAGATTTCAGAGGCAAGGAGGCGGAGAGGGGAGAAGAAAGGAGGAGAGGGGAAGGGAGTTTTCACTGGCTTAGGGGTGGAGATGCAGAGCAGCTTACCTGTGTAATGATGACCAGCAGAATATTGCTGCTCTCATTGAATGCAGAAAGAAATAATCATATACGGTTGAAGCTGTTTGCAGCTAGATTTGCTGTGTAAACCATCTAAACTCAATAAGATAAGATATATAGATAAGTTACTTGCTAATGGTTAGTTTTTCATCCCGGATCCACTTTAACCTCTTGAGGACCATGGTGTTAAACCCCTCTTGTGACCAGGCTATTTTCTACTTAATTGGCCACTGCAGCTTTAAGTCCAAGCTGCAGGGCCGCACAACACAGCACACAAGTGATTCCCCCCCCCCTCCCTTTTTCCCCCTACCAACAGAGCTCTCTGTTGGTGGGGTCTGATCACCCCCTCTGTGTTAATTTTTTTTAATAAATATTTATTTGGTTTTTTTTATATTTATTACTATTTTTTATATATTTTTTTTACAACCCCTCCCTCCCCCCAGCCAGTCAATCACGTTTCTTCTGCCTATGAGAGCCGATCGCTGTCTTGTCCCCAGGGGGACAGCCGTGTCACACGGCTGTCCTCAGTACAGCACTGCTGCTGATCGCAGCGCTGTACATGTAAATACACGGCGGTTTCTCCATGTAACAGTCTTCCGAGAGGCGAACGCCGCTCAGAGACTGAAGGCGGAGCTCTGCTCCACCCACCAAGCAGGAGATGTACGCAATCTCCTGCAAACTGCTGCCCCAGGAGTTTACGCCGATCAGCGTTAGGCGGTCCTGGGGCTGCCGCCGCGGCAGCACCCGTCGGTGTGACACGGTCGGCAAGCAGTTAAAGTGTACTTAACAAGAGGCAAAGCTACCTAAGGTAAGCACAGAGGTTTGTCCAAGCTTGATTCACCTAACTCTGTATGCTGTCCGCTCCTCTCTTCCTTCTCTTCTCTTCCCTTTACATTTTTCAGACAGGAAGAGGCAGGCTTGCTGGGATATTCCCTCTTATCACCCTCCCATTTCCTACTTTTAAGGGGAGTGAATTGAGCGGTGAAAAGGAGGGGGTGGGAGTGATAGGAGGGAACATGAGAGCAAGAGTGATGATCATAATCAGCTAATAACATTACACAAAATGTTGTGTACATTTTAGCAATTACACCCAAGCGTAATTACGATTTGTAAATTCTTATAGGGACAAAGGAGAAGAATGGATGATGCATAATGGCATGTGGATCCACCATGAACATACTGTACCTCTATGCCTACCCTTGTCTCAGTTTAGGTATTCAGTTTTTCAGCAATATTTAAAGAGAACCCGAGGTGTGTTTAAAGAATGTTATCTGCATACAGAGGCTGGATCTGCCTATACAGCCCAGCCTCTGTTGCTATCCCAAACCCCCCTAAGGTCCCCCTGCACTCTGCAATCCCTCATAAATCACAGCCATGCTGTGAGGCTGTGTTTACATCTGTAGTGTCAGTCTCAGCTGCTCCCTCGCCTCCTGCATAGCTCCTGTCCCTGCACCCGAGCACCAGACTGACACTATAGAGATAAACACAGCCAGCTCTGACAAGCGGTTTGTCAGCAGCGTGGCTGTGAATTATGAGGGATTGCAGAGTGCAGAGGGACCTTAGGGGGGTTTGGGATAGCAACAGAGGCTGGGCTGTATAGGCAGATCCAGCCTCTGTATGCAGATAATATTCTTCAAACCCACCTCGGGTTCTCTTTAAGTTTTATTGCACAGGTGGGGATTTTGAGCTCACAGTCTCCCATTCAATTAAAATGGACATGCCCAAGTCCGAATTGTAGCCCCAACTATAACTTTACTCTATCTGATAAAGGGGTCCATCCTTCATATCAGGGTTTTTTTGTACAGCTACACATGTGAAGATTATGATATCCATACTTGTTTTATGCCCATTGTGAGAGTCAATGATAGGCAAGGAAAAGGCAGTAAACATTTGGGAAGCCCAATCAAAATTTTGCTGGGAGGCCCGTGATTAGTTAAGCCACTGCATATGGGCTTATTTTCTACTTTTAGATCACATGTGTCGAACTCCAGGCCTGGAGGGCCAGATCCATGCCAGTGTTTAGAATGGACTGAGAAAGAGCGGAATGTGTACTACGTGATGGACCACACCTTTCCTAATTCAGACCCATCAATTTATTTGAGCTGTATAAAAAATGTGTGAGGATCTCGGCCCTCGCAGGACTGGTTTGACATACCTGTTTTAGATCATACTGGCATGGTCGGAAGAGCCCATTTCCGTTTCCGGGACAATTCCGCATTCCGTCATATAGAAATTCCGTTACCGTTCCATTCCGACAGTATTCCAGGACTGTTCTCTCTCTCTCTCTCTCTCTCTCTCTCCTCCATTCATCCATCCATCCATCCATCCATCCTCTTATATCATGCAGTAGGGAATTGCAGATTTTCAAAACAGCTTATATTCCATAGCTGGGATTTGAACCCAGGACGCAGTGTGTAGTAGGTATCTGTCTTAACCTCTAGACCATGTCCCACACTACATGCTAAAGCTGGCCTAGCATAAACCATACTACCATTATGATCAATTTGATAGAAAAAGTAGCATGATTAAAGATTTGTACTTTTTGAAAAGCATGCTTATATACCATAGCTGGGATTTGAACCCAGGACGCAGTGTGTAGTAGGTATCTGTCTTACCCTCTAGACCATGAACCACACTGCATGGTAGTAGGTATCTGTCTTACCCACTAGACCATCAACCACACTCAGGGCCAGGCTGAGGCAGAGGCTGGAGAGGCTGCAGCCTCAGGGCGCAGTGTAGGAGGGGGTGCACAATTCATTCAGCTGTCATTTCCAATTGTGTTTGAAGCAGAAAGAAATAAGAAAAGGTGATACATGGCAGCGACTGCAAGCCAGATAAGTAGAGATTAAGGTGTTGGGGGGGGGGGTTGGGGGCCCTGGGGCACCTCTTAGTGTAATAGCAATCAGTGTATGACAGCTGGGGTGGGAGGGATGGGGGGGGGGGGCGCACTTTGCTGTCTCAGCCTTGGGTGCTGAAGGACCTTGTCCCACCTCTGACCACACTACATGCTAAAGCCTGGCCCTGAGTGTGGTTGATGGTCTAGAGGGTAAGACAGACACCTCCTACACACTGTGTCCTGGGTTCAAATCCCAGCTATGGTATATAAGCATGCTTTTCAAAAAGTACAAATCCTTAATCATGCTACTTTTTCTATCGAATTGATCATAATGGTAGTATGGTTTATGCTAGGCCAGCTTTAGCATGTAGTGTGGGTCATGGTCTAGAGGTTAAGACAGATACCTACTACACACTGCGTCCTGGGTTCAAATCCCAGCTATGGTATATAAGCTGTTTTGAAAATCTGCAACTCCCTACTGCATGATATAAGAGAGAGAGAGCGCGCGAGAGAGAGAGCGAGAGAGAGCGAGAGAGAGCGAGAGAGAGCGAGAGAGAGCGAGAGAGCGAGCGAGCGAGAGAGAGCGAGAGAGAGATTGTGATTGTGTGACTCTGCAGCTTCTCAGCATGAGAAATATTGTCCAATCAAAGAGGAACAGAGGTGTGGGAGGGGACAACAGGAGGGAAAGCTGCTTCAGCCAATCAGGCTGCATTAGTTAAGTCTGAGGGGAAAGTAAAGAAGAAAAAAAAAGAAAGCCCACCATACCCTGCAACTTCCTTCCTTTGCGTGGCAGATGTACCAAATAAAAGCCGGGGAAAATGGGAAATTATAATTTCTGGAGAAGAACATTAAGAGTGATTTTTAACTTTTGTATTGCCTGGTTAGCATTCTAATTATTTGTTTACCAGATAAAAATAAAGAATTGATTTTTGATCTTATTCTTGACAGTTACGCTTTAAGGAAACACTGTATGTTAGGAGAAAGTGTTAGGGTTAGGTATGGGGAATGATTTATATTGTAGGGGGTTATATAAGAGGAAGTTTTGGGTTAGAAGTTAGGAAGGAGAAGTGCATCACCCAGGGAGGGACAGCCTATCAATGGGGATTAGCGCTGAAAATGCCAATGAAAGTACCTTTCCAAATTTAACAGCAGAATACAGGATAAAGCACATTAACTAACTATTGGCAACACTGGGCACCCATATCCCCTCATGTAAACATCAAATGCACACCACAGGTGAGTCTCTCGTTCGAAAGAGTCCCGGGAGGAGGATGTTGCATTAGATTAGTTGAGAAATAATGAGGGCATACACTAAAACTAAGCAAGTCCCTTGTGCTAGGATTCGGTTTTATGCAGTTAGTTACTCATGCTGGAAGATGTGAGATTGAGGATGTTTTGAGGATTGAGGATGTTTTGTACACCAAAGAATACATCAAACAGAATATTGTTATCATGGTTGGGAAAATAAAAGGTTGTTATAGGTTGTTGTAATATCAATTATTTCATGTTCTTGGTGGATTTACCCTACCGAGAACAATAGTAACTTACAATACAGGTTGTTTGTTTCAAAAGTTTTTTTGTTTTGTTTTTTTTAAATTACTTTCTCATTAATTAAAGCAAGTGAACACAGAAGGTATGGCACATATCTCAGAGGTGATTAAGGGTATAAAGATACAGATAAAAAAAAAGGTTTGTTAACAAGTGAGATACCTTCTAGGATATTAGTTACAAAACCTAGGTTATAATCATGAACAAAGTCCAAAAAATAAAAAAAGCCAGTGTGAGTGCATTATGACATACATAACCTATGGTGGAGTAAATGTCCGATTTCCCTAAAGGACCACTTTAGCAAAAAAAAAGTAAGCCGTTAAAGATAAACTCCGACCAAGAATTGAACTTTATCCCAATCAGTAGCTGATACCCCCTTTTACATGAGAAATCTATTCCTTTTCACAAACAGACCATCAGGGGGTGCTGTATGATGGGTATTGTGGTGAAACCCCTCCCACAAGAAACTCTGCGGACCGTGGTACTCGTGGCAGTTTCCTGTCTGTGAACCTTGTTGCTCTGTGGGAAATAGCTGTTTACAGCTGTTTCCAACTGCCAAAAAAGCATGCAGCAGCTACATCACCTGCCAACAGTAAAAATGTCACCATGTAATAAATGTCAGAATGTAACTCATGGATTTAAAAGATTTTACAATAGGCAAACACTGACTAAATCATTTATACATAATTATTCTAAAAATGAAGCACTTTTTTATCACATTATTTTCACTGGAGTTCCTCTTTAAGGTCTGACAGAAACAACGGGTTTTGGACTAGTCCATCTACTCAAAGGCTTTCAAAAGCATTTCTTGAACACCAGTTGCTAAGTCTAACTGCCAAAATAGTGTGCAAGCAAGTAGGGAGGCTGGCTGGTATCTCATTATTTTGTTTATTGAATTGACACACAGAAAATGCTTTTGAAAACAAAGAAAACTCAGAGAATCCCCAATGAGGAGATGGACTCATTTAAAACATGTTTGCTCTGCCAGATTTTAACTACTTACTTTTTTCGCTGGAGTGGTCCTTTAAGTGTTGAGTTAAAATGATGGATAGGGTAGGATGTAACAATAATCAGTAGTTGAGAGGTGCACCAGACTGACTTAATATTAATAACTGAGAAAAGTGCAGTGCTCAATTTTGAACTTTCTTACAGGAACACTATCAATTAAAACAACTTTGTTTTAATACTCTATATTAGGGTACACATTACCACTAGTGCAAGGGCAGATACATTCACTTAATCCCTCTTTCCCTGCTTAAAAATCATCCTTCATTCCTCACACAGCTCACAAATATACTTCACTGTGTCACAGCATGCAGGAGACATGAGCAGGCTGATCTGAGGAGGTAACAGGTAACTAGATGAGCTGTAATATTGCTGAAATATAACTAGCAGGAAGAAGTGTATACACTATTCCTGACTGACTGACTGACTAGCTTGCTTGTGACTTTTCACTCCAGACTGCATCTACTTTGTAGGCTGCTAGGTGGTGCCCTGCTGAGAGGGAGAGATGCTGTTTTCAAAGGCATTATCCAGATCTTTATCAGTCAGAGAAGCAAAGATAATAAACACACATTCTTGGAATCTTTAACCCCTTACAATCATCTGAATAAGATTCTTTCAGCAAGGTCATTTTTAAACTATACACTGAGGAGTTAATAGCTACCCCCCCCCCCCTCCATGCAGGAACATGGTCTATCCCTCTAAGAGCTGGACACTTTTGTATCTAGTATGTAGTCCCATTCCTCATGGCAATACATTTTTCAGCATATAGATGAAAGTGATTTTTTTTGTGAGAATAGAGCTAATAGAAGGGAGATCTGCAGACTTCCCTTGAAAGACTATGGCTTGTCTTGGGCGTACATAGAATTAAGTTGCCAGGAAATGTAGGTGCAGGATAAAGTCAATAAACAGCTCACCATGTTCCTGCACAAGTCCCGGTGGGGTTGATTAGTATTGCTGCTACTATTCCAGCTCGCCGTTGATAGTGAGGAAGTATGTAATTCGCCTGCCAGCTATTACTGGCGGCCGAATTATGCTGTTTTTTTTTCTTTAGAGTAATTTGTGCTCCTGGATGGGCCTGTTTCCACTTGTGCGAGATTCTGTGCGGTCTGTCGTGCAGAAAAAATCTGTACGGCAGACCCAACAGCACACGATTCGTCGGTAATGTAACTAAATAGGTAAACCGCAAGCATTTTAATCTTGCGGTTTTCCATGCGTTTCCACGTGCGTTTTGGTTTAAAAACCCATGTCAATGCATGCCAGCATTGACATGGTTAAAATCGCATAGCGCAAACCGCGAGTGATTTCATGTGAAAATCCGCATACAAACGCTAACGAAACCACAACCGCATGCAGATTCATTGGTGTAATTTTCGCGTTGAAATCGCGCCGCATTCGTGGAAACTGGCCCTGAAGAGACGGTAGAGCTGGAGACTCCACTCTTTAAGGGTAAATAGGACTTATAGGAAGTTGCAAGTTCAATGGGTTCCTAAATGGGAACAGGTTTTTCCTTTGAAAATTAGTGCCTAATTTTTAAATACTTATGTAGATCCCTCTTGTTGATATTGAAGGATTGTCGGAGGTCTAGAAAGAGCCTTAAGTTACCATCTTAGAAAGATCTTTGACAAAAGCAATTCCCAGGTACTCCCAATTTCTGAGGTCCAGGAGTTTTGAAGGTAAGACCAGCAAAGGGTATCTTTAATTCCGTCGTAGGTAGATTGTTTAAAGTTATGACAACAATTAAATCAAGCTTGAGCCATAGTTTTGCTAGGTAGGAGGTATTTGGGGGTGGGGATTGCTGATAGAACTATTAAAGGGGGCAAACATGGGGTGAACCTCTCAGTAGGTAGACATGTTATTTTCAATACGGTTTGTTTTTGAAAAAAAAATCAACTAAGTCTGAATACTTAATACTGAACACAAAGTAGTTCAGATCAACAGGCCCAGTAGAATGAAGGCTCTTGTGCAAGGCTTTTTTCCTGCATGTGCAAGTGCATTTGTTCTACTGGGCCTGCACGGCCATTCTCACACATGCACAGTATGGTCACGCTCATCCACAGTCATACTTGTACTCTGAAGACACTAAGGGACCCAGGGTTGGAGCAGTATGGTATACAAATACAGCAAGAATCTTGACTATTCAGAGGTATAGTTAAAGAGACTCTGTAACAAAATGTTCATCCTTATTTCTTCTATCCTATAAGTTCCTATGCCTGTTCTAATGTGGTCTGGCTTACTGCAGCCTTTCCTACTTGCACAGTGACTGTATTATCTCTGTTATATGATCTAATCTTCTTTCCTCTGTCGGCTCTGTTGGGCTGAGGCACTCAGACTGGAATGTGCAGGGCTGCTTGTGATTGGATAGAAGCTGTACACACCCTCTCCAGGCCTCCTGCACACTCTGTATGACTCACACACTCTGCTTATGTGAGCCTACCACAAGCTGGTTAGTTTGTTTGTAAACACTGCCTAAAACTGGCAATTACAAGCCAGGTTTGCAGCAGAGAGTGGCAGAAACAGCATAGAGGGGCTCAGGAGAAAATAAGGAATAGAATGGTATGCTTTTTATTGTAAGAATTTTAGAGTACAGATTATCTTTAAGTATCTATATATTTTTTTATGACTTCAGGATTAGTGTTGGTGTTCGGTTTCAGGTTGTTAACAATTAGCAGCTTCAATAGAGTTATCTCATTTAAGATAAGTGCACTGCTTTTGACCTCAGTCGGCAGAACTCGTTGAGCTGTAAGTTCTTGGAATGCTTTCATCTCTTTCTACTAGCAGAAAATATAGAAATTGAAAGCAGAAGTCCTCTGTTATTGTCTCACACTGCCCCCTAGTGACAAGTGGCCATAAATACATATTACAGCAATACCAATTAGAAGCTAGATTTCCTAGAAGAAATACAAAAATATGCTAAAATAAATTGGCCTTGAGCACTTGCAAGCTAAATTGGCTGCTAAAGGGTTAAAATCCAGAACTACACTTCAACACTCAAACGTGTCGATAGGGTCAGGGGGAGTTAATTAATTTGTGCTATATGTTGTATTTCACATGACTCCCCCCTGACCCTGCCCACTTATTTTGGTGCGGTGGTGTGGTGATGGGCAAGTTCGGGTTTCTGAATTCTAACAAAATGAATTTGAAAACCAACACTATTCTGGATTGTAGATAAGTAAGATTTATAACTGCTATTAGTTTATACTAAATCTATCCAGAACAATAAGTGTTCTTATTCTTACCAATACAAGGCTTAGCCCGAAAAACCTGAAAAATATTCTCCCTGTTCTGTGCATAGTTCTGGCATGATCTGCAAGATGGCAACTCCCAGACAAGCAAAACCATTCAGCAGCAATGCTGAAAATAAGTAATATTTGAAAAATATTGTGTAAACCTGTCTTTTACTTTAACTACATAACGACTGTGTCACGTCAACGGGCGTGACTGCGGCGGCAGCCCCAAGTCCACCTAACGCCAATTGGCATCAAGTCCTGGGGCCGGCTAATGCAGGAGATCGCACGAAGGCTGCGCGCACATCTCCTCTTTGGGGGTGGAGCTCTGCCCAGCCTTCAGTCTCCGAGCGGCAATCGCTGCTCCGGAGACTGTTAGACGGTGAAACTGCCGTCTTTCTACTAAGTACAGCACTGCGATCTGCAGCAGCACTGTACTGAGGACAGCCGTGTGACAATCGCCTCGCATAGGGTGAAGCCTATGAGAGCTGATCACCATGATTGGCTGGCTGGGGGGAGGGAGGGGTTTAAAAAAATAAACAATGAAATAAATAGTAAAACATATTTAAAAAAAAAATAACATAAATATTTATAAAAAAAATAAATAAACACTGGGGGGAGGGGGCGATCAGACCCCACCAACAGAGAGCTCTGTTGGTGGGGAGAAAAGTGGGGGATCACTAGTGTGCTGTGTTGTGCGGCCCTGCAGCTTGGCCTTAAAGCTGCAGTGGCCAATTTAACTAAAAGTAGCCTGGTCTTTAGGGGGGTTTAGCACTATGATCCTCAAGAGGTTAAGATGAAAATAAAGTTTTATTTGAAACATACTTTATCTTGAAATAATAGAAGTCACCACCTTTTTATGCTCTGTTAAAGAAGAAAAAAAACCAAAAAAACTTTGTATCAGATTATCACTGTAAATATGTTTTAATGATGGTAAAAAAAAGTATATTACAGCGATCTAGCATTCCCCTTGATACAGGCATTAATTTGATAACATTATCTCTTTTAGAGGAACCCAAAAGACCAATTATCTCTGTGTGATTTTAGGAAGTAATTTAATAAGGTCATATCACAACAGGGTCTGACTTGCTCCATCTGCTGCTATCTAGAGACCCTTTTGGTGACATCAATTTCAACCGATGGTTTCACAAGTAAAAAACCGGCTCGGAAATAGGATGTTGGACTCATGTTGTCAGAGTTTGAAGTGGTCATTAAGGAATAAACTCACTCCCCTCTTTGAATAAAAAAAATAATATATACATTTACATCTGGGCTTTCAAGGCCATATGAGTTAGTAACCCTGCATGATAGATAAAAAAGGCTAAATACATAATTTCCTATAATTAAGCACAAAGGGACTGTTCAGCTGAGTTATAGAGTAGCGATGTAATAATTTAACTGATAATATCATAATGTCAGCATTTCTTACATTACATAAATGCTATATCTGCTTAAAGGGTATGTAAAATTTCTAATACCATGTTTATTTATTTGCTATACTTAATACTAAAATTAAGCTTTTACATTGAAGTAGGTGTATAGAAAGCAAGCAGCCATCTAGGGGCATAAAAATAATGTTTCTTTATTTGTCTCCTGCTATGACATCTCAGCCCTAAATAAGTCATACAGGGAAGCTCCGCCTCTTTCCCTCCCCTTCTACCAGCCAACAAACTCTAGTAATCCTGTCTTGCTTATTTTAAATGAAAAGTTAGGCATCAATGTTATTTCAATGCAAATGTACACAGTTGGTGTAAATCTCTACAGCACCACACTTGTTTATAAAGACTCACCAAATGGAAATCACAATATGCAGTTCACATATGGTGGTGGCGGCCATTTCCCACACTCTGAGTCTTAACATAGAAAAAAAAAATGTAAAATCGATTTTCTCAAAAACTACAAGCTCTTTTTTTTTTTTTTACAAAAGTATCCTTGTTTCCAGTCTGCTCCTTAACATACCCTGGAAATTTGGTGTTTCTATCATATATGGGAGCTTTGCTATTAACCGCTAAAATCAGCAGCAATTGACTTGCTGCCTAACCCCCCCTTAGGGACCAGGCAATTTTGCATGGGGGGCATATTTTTTTTTTTTTGGGGGGGGGGGGGGGGGGTCAGGCACCCGGATCCTTGCTAGGGCTAGCTGGGCATGGTGACCCTTCTTTATCCAGGTGTCTCCCTGTAGCCAGCAGCCTTTACTTACCCCCCAGGCTCCAGCAATGAGCAGCTGTGGACCCCTCCACTCTGGCCAGCATCCCCGCTCGTACTGCCGCTAAGTTCTGGGTTGTGGCTTGATGACCACGCCGGGACCCGACACTTAACGTAGGGGGGAGCGCCGATTGTGGTGGGAACGTCAGGAAGGTAAGTAGATCCACTTCTTCCCCCTCTACTGCTGCAGCTCTTACAGTGATCACTACGATCCGTCAGCGACCATAGTAATCACATGATCAGGAGCCAAGTGTGATGGCTCCTGGCCTCTGAGGGGAGATGTTAGGCTAGCTGTCATATGACAGCTTGATCTCCCCTCTCGGGTGCGCACGATCAACAGCAAGAGTGGAATCAGCGTGCGGCATAAATCCTACACCGCATCAGGCTTGGACATCCACAAGTGCGGCGTAGGATCTACATGCGGTGGTCCAGACAAGGGTTAAAGTTAAATGGGAAAGCAAACTTTTGACAGGAAAGTTTGCATTAAAGCATACCAGAGCCAAAAAAAGAAGAAGAATAGGGGGAGTAGGCACGTATTGGGAGCTATCCTGATGCCCACCACTCCCCTTGTTCTCCCATCTGCCACTCTGATCCTAACTAAATACCCCCCCAGCAGCCTCTTCCGGCTCGCCGGGGTCAGGGATCAATGTGCAGGTGCTAACCCAGCTGCGTGCAACCTACAGCATGTCCCCAGGGGCCGGAAGAGCTCTGTACATGTGCATGACATCAATCGTGACGTCATGTGCATATAGTGCTTTCCAATTGTGATGTCATGTGCATGCACAGTGCGCTTCCAGCCATGGGCGTGTGCTATAGGATGTACACAGCTGGGCCAGCACCTGCACACGGGTGCCCGACTCCGGCACCTAGAAGAGGTCTCTGGTATCCTTTACCCAGCGAATAACGAGAACTGTTTTCCCGGTGAACTGTTCTGCCCATCATTAGTGCAAACATTTTTAGAGAATCTATATGAGTTTTCTGCATATTAAAAATGTAGTTTTATTTTCCTAAATCCTATCAAGATTTGACCCAGTAAGAGACTGAGCATGTCAATGCATACATTTTCCAAAGTTTCAACTTCCAAAATTGTGTGAAGTGCTGTCTCTAAATATTCTCCCATATGGGAAGTGTTTTTTTTTCTCAGTCAATTGCTGCTAACAACATAAACATTCAAACTGCGCAAGGCTAGGTGATTGCATATTTACATAGCAAATAAGGCATTGCATAATCACACCTTGTAATGCCAAAAAACTCAGCGGAATTTATGGAAAAATACATTTAGATTGAGGTGAGATTGGTGTTTCAAAATAAGAAAAAAAAATACTTGTTGCAGAGTCGTCATAACTGCATAATAAACTATGGCTGATTTGGGGAAAGAGACTTTGGCTTCTTATAAAACTGGGTCATCACGTTCGGCTGATTGAGCATTGGAAATAAACAGTGTTGCTGGTGAATTTTCACCAAAGTCATTTTCACCAAAGTCATTTTCGTATCAAGAAAATTTTCCCAAAAATATATAGCATTTTCACAATATGGCAAAATTTTGCAGAAAAGTGAAAGACGTTAATTTTTAGCATAGCAAGTCACAAAAAGACACGAAAAATCACATCACAAAATCCCTTATTACAAAATTATTTCCGATGGCATTTTCGCTCAAAAGTTGAATTTACCATTATTTACGCGAAAATTAATGCAAAAAGAATATTGTCATCCTCTTGAGAGATATCTTTCTTTCAAAAAAGATACCACATGTGTCATTGGAAAATCCAGGGGATCCACACACTCCAAGTTAGAATAAAGCCTTTTTTATTCACCAATTCACCAATCATGACAACAGCCAATTCACAGACCAAAAGCACTCTAAAGCACCCTCACTGCCCAGAAGTGCCACGAGGGCCCCCCGGGAAAGGGGGGGGGGTAGAGAAGCGCAGACAGAACACTCCCTGACATGGCCAATGTCCATAGGGAGCATCCACGCTGCCCCCCAAAGGATAGCCTCCTTACATGATGTGAATTATACCCAACTGCAAGATTATGTAAATTCATGTGCTGTCAGTGACAACCACAGAAAGTGGGGCAGGGAGGGGGGCGCAGACAAAAAACATCCTCCAAGCATTGCCTCCACTGGGGGAACCATCCGCAACCCCCCCCCCCCCCCAACACCACACCCCTGGAAGAAAGAACATGTCTAAATGTAATCTTGAAGAAAAATTAAGGTGTGCGCTCAGACCAGGTGTCACCTGACTTTTATACTGGCTGTCCCATGTCTATTGACTAAATAAAATGGCATAGCATTTGAAAATTGCATCGGCTTGTCAGATTATGTAGGATATAAAACTACCTCACTGTTGTATCCTGCAGGTGATAGCACACACAAACTAATTTGCATCTTAACAAGGGTGCCATGTGTAGGCCTCCTTATGCCCCTAAGAAATGGCAAGCAGCGCATACATCCCCTAAAGCACTCATTGCCCAGGAACACCACAACTGCCTCTCATGGGGCAGTGAAACACAGACATTGCCAATGTCCGAGGGACCATCCTCCATGTTGCTCCATCCTGCAGGATTCGGCTCCTGAAAAATACTTGCATCTCAACAGGTGCGCCCTGTGGCCTCCTTGTGCCCCCAAGAAATGGTGAGCTGCTGCTCTGCATTAGGCTCAGGAAGGCTGGGGAGGCAAGAGAATATGTGGTGCAGTGCACACACACACACACATACACACACATACACAAAAATAGCAGATGTTATAAATTGACTCTTATTCATGGATACAGACCTTTCTCTATCTTTTCTTAAGTGTTAAAGGGTACCTGAGATGAACTAAATGTCAAGTTTTATACTGGGGCTTCCTCCAGCCCCCTTGAGGCTGCTCAGTCCCTTTCTGCCTCCCCGGGCTGCTCTTGTCCCCCACAGTAACTACTGCTTTAGATGCAGAACTCTCCTGGTGGCAGGAGTGCAATGGGGGGGAGTATACTGCCAGGCCACACATGCGCAATGAAACGCAACTCAGGCAGAGTACTGGACCATCCCGCGGGGGGCAGTGGTGGCCCGGGGAGACAGCAAGAGACTGAACGGCCTCAAGGGGGCTGGAGGAAGCCCCAGGTAAGTCTAAAACCTGACATTTAGTTCATCTCAGGTACCCTTTTAATTCCTAAATCATAAACAAACACACCTGCACTGTCTGAATTGCTCTGGTCCAGAAGATTTATGCAGTCAGTCACCCCATGCCAAACGGTTAATGTTAAAATAATGCAGAGCAGGTGGCTGTCAACAGACACTGAGTGTATTTTTTTGATTTTATTTTTTGTTTCGCCCGAGTTTTGAGGTATGAGAAATGTAAATGTGCAGATGCATATTTTCTTTCCGAGCTCCAGTCTTGTTTATTGACCACACAATAAATATTGAACCATGCGTCATACTGCTTTACATCTGTCATTATTAATAAGCACCATGTCTAATACAATAAGCCAGGAAAAGCTATTTTTTATTTGAGTGGCTATACAGCCGCAAAACATCAATATTCACATATTCATAAACACATTAAACATGTCCTGTTGGCTGTCAGAGTAAATCATTTAAAATAACCCTAGGATACAAATGAATGTAAGGGAAATGTGCCATTTTGTTCCCTTTGTCATTCTGCTTTTCAGTGGATCCAATAAGACCACCAAGTGAGGCTGTTCTCTGCGGTTCCTTTCAGGTCTAGCAATTCTGAAAGTTCAGCTGAAATGATGGCAATGTAACAGCCTTGTTCAGTCGTTCAATCACATCTCCATAGAGGTTCCTGAATGCTGTAGAACATAGATTTCCCACTGGATTTTGAGGTTAGAATGATCCTCTCTCCCCCAAGGTATTCAGAGGACCATTTGGTTAAAAAGGCTCCAGATATAAACAATATTAAAGTTATTGTTTAGTAAAATGGGCGCCAGGATAGCGTACGTATGTAAGCATCACCGGTGAGTTGAGTGCAGGACGAGTCGAATGTAATTCAAGTAAGTACTTTTAATCACATCTTTTAAGCTTCCAGCTTACAAGACACCATTTTCGGACGTTCAATCCTGGCCAGGCCAACTTACTTAGACTACTAGAAAAAATTGTTCATGTTGGCGCGCTCCACACCCTATCCTAATCAATCTCCTATCTCAACCGTGGGTATGCTGCATAGAAAAAATGGCACATATACATTCAATATTGATTAACAATTATAGATCAACCATGCACTGCCTCACAGTCCACTAGATAATGTCCACCAATGGTAGGTTCTCATAAGGGTTAATCCACTCCGTACCTGAGATCAAATGCACCTCAAAAAAGCAGAGAGAAAGAAAAAGAAGAAAAGTTCATCGCATAGACTGTAGACCTATCGAGACCTTCCACCTGATATGTCCCAGGTTGTATACTATGGTAACACCGCTTTTTCGTGATCCACCACCACTAGGGAACGCTCTCACCTTCTGAACTGGCTGCCCAGACCCACAGACAGCTCATACAGCTTAATAAATATACAGGATCTTCTCAAAAAATCAGCATATTGACTTTCATATATTTTAGATTCAAATACACACAACTGAAGTAGTTCAAGCCTTTTATTGGTTTAATATTGATGATTTTGGCATACAGCTCATGAAAACCCAAATTTCCTATCTCAAAAAATCAGCATATTTCATCCAACCAATAAAAGAAAAGAGTTTTTAAAACAAAAAAAGTCAACCTTCAAATAATTATGTTCAGTTATGCACTCAATACTTGGTCGGTAATCCTTTTGCAGAAATGACTGCTGCAATGCGGCGTGGCATGGAGGCAATCAGCCTGTGGCACTGCTCAGGTGTTATGGAGGCCCAGGATGTTTCGATAGCGGTCTTAACCTCATCCAGAGTGTTGGGTCTTTCGTCTCTCAACTTTCTCTTCACAATATCCCACAGATTGAAATCTTCATCTCCATAAAGCTTTTCAGCAGATGGAAGCATGAAGTGCTCCAAAATCTTCTGATAGCTAGCTGCATTGACCCTGCCCTTTATAAAACACAGTGGACCAACACCAGCAGCTGACATGGCACACCAGACCATCACTGACTGTGGGTACTTGACACTGGACTTCAAGCATTTTGGCATTTCCCTCTCCCCAGCCTTCCTCCAGATTCTGGCACCTTGATTTCCGAATGACATGTAAAAGTTTCTTTCATCCGAAAAAAGTACTTTGGACCACTGAGCAACAGTCCAGTGCTGCTTCTCTGTAGCCCAGGTCAGGCGCTTTTGCCGCTGTTTCTGGTTCAAAAGTGGGTTCATGCTTCCATCTGCTGAAAAGCTTTATGGAGATGAAGATTTCATTTTTCAGCACGACCTGGCACCTGCTCACAGTGCCAAAACCACTGGTAAATGGTTTACTGACCATGGTATTACTGTGCTCAATTGGCCTGCCAACTCTCCTGACCTGAACCCCATAGAGAATCTGTGGGGTATTGTGAAGAGAAAGTTGAGAGATGCAAGACCCAACACTCTGGATGAGCTTAAGGCCGCTATCGAAGCATCCTGGGCCTCCATAACACCTGAGCAGTGCCACAGGCTGATTGCCTCCATGCCACGCCGCATTGAAGCAGTCATTTCTGCAAAAGGATTACCGACCAAGTATTGAGTGCATAACTGAACATAATTATTTGAAGGTTGACTTTTTTTGTTTTAAAAACACTTTTCTTTTATTGGTCGGATGAAATATGCTAATGGGAAGCCTCCCCGAGGCGCTCCTGGATAGTGCTGTATAGCATGAACTAATTCCCGCAGGGCAACCGCTTCGCGGTATTGGTTTTTGACCCTGCAAAGTTTGGCATGCGAAAGCAGATGCATTTCTGCATGAGCATGTCTCATGATAAGCCATTTTAGCCAGATTTGCACAGCTAGACTTGAAAGGGTTAAGCTTGGCGTAGAGCACGCATACATTTTCTTGTGATTGAGCATATTTGCATTCTGTCCTTTGGAGGCAGGTGGTGGATGGTTTGCTCTATAAGTGGGCTGTCTGTGCCTGTCCCCCCCCCCCTTCTGGAGTGATGTGTGTGAGCCAGCCCTGAGCCCCACAGCTCGGGGTGACCCATGCGTCACTCCTTTCTCATGCAGTGCCCCGAGTCGATGCGCAGCAGCAGAACGCAATGGACGTTCAGGTAAGTGCCTGTTTTTAAATTTTTGGGAGATGGGTGCGGATGGCCCCCCCCCGGCGCCGGCCACGCTTTGGGGGGGTCGTCTGCGCTACCCAGCCTCCACCTCCGGGGTGTTGCTGTGGTCCCTAGGCAGTGAGAGAGCCTGGGGCCCCACAGCCCCCCCGGTTGTATGGGGGCAATGGGAAGCCTCCCCGAGGCGCTCCTGGATAGTGCTGTATAGCATGAACTAATTCCCGCAGGGCAACCGCTTCGCGGTATTGGTTTTTGACCCTGCAAAGTTTGGCATGCGAAAGCAGATGCATTTCTGCATGAGCATGTCTCATGATAAGCCATTTTAGCCAGATTTGCACAGCTAGACTTGAAAGGGTTAAGCTTGGCGTAGAGCACGCATACATTTTCTTGTGATTGAGCATAATTATTTGAAGGTTGACTTTTTTTGTTTTAAAAACACTTTTCTTTTATTGGTCGGATAAAATATGCTAATTTTTTGAGATAGGAATTTTGGGTTTTCATGAGCTGTATGTCAAAATCATCAATATTAAAACAATAAAAGGCTTGAACTACTTCAGTTGTGTGTATTTGAATCTAAAATATATGAAAGTCTAATGTTTATCAGTTCATTACAGAAAATAATGAACTTTATCACAATATGCTATTTTTTTGAGAAGATCCTGTATGTGTAAGATCTCCAACTTCTCCCAGCTTCGGATTATCCTCACGCACATTAATAAAAAATAGATAAAATAATCATTGTGTAGGCTATTTGCCTTATTGCTTATTTGGGGACACCACTGCCCGGGATATGCAAACACCGTGTGTCTTAATGGGGGTCACCTAGCTATCACTTGTGCACCCACCACGTACACAGACTGTGTTCACCTTCTCACCAGGCTGTCACACTCACAAACAGCTTAAACACATATACGCACGGCACGGTGTGGCTTATAACTTTCTCCCCCTGGCAAGTTCAGTCCCACCACTTCAGGTCATAAACAGCCCACTGCAACTGAATAAGCTTCCATAGTGTAAAAACTTAAATGAATATAAAGAGATAAAAAAAGCGCTACTCACAAACATCAATATGTTAAGGCATGTAATAAAAATCTCCGAGGACGTCTCCTCCAAACACTGCAAGCACCTCCTGCCCGATTAGCCACGCCCAACGCATCTAATGAGCCCCTGATGAGTCATATGACGAAACGCCCAGGGCGTGGCTAAACGGCCTGTGGGTCTCGGCAGTGGGCAGCCAGTTCAGAAAGTGAGAGCGGCCCCTAGTGGTGGTGGATCACGAAAAAGCGGTGCTACCATAGTATACCACACGGGACATATCAGGTGGAAGGTCTCGATAGCTCTACAGTCTATGCAATGAACTTTTCCTCTTTTTCTTTCTCTCTGCTCTTTTGAGGTGCATTGCATCTCAGTAACGGAGTGAACTAACCCTTATGAGAACCTACCATTGGTGGACATTATCTAGTAGACTGTGAAGCAGTGCATGGTTGATCTATAATTGTTAATTGCTAAGGGGAATTAGTGAGAGGTACCTGTGCTTTATCCTTCTATCAAAAGTCATTGCAAGAAGCCAGGCTGCTGGGATGAAAAATTAGTGCTCCTCTAGGTAATCCTGGGTATTTGGCCCAAAGTTTACCATCTTCACCGGCACTTTGGTAATTACCGTATTTTTCGGACCATAACACTCTCCAGACCATAAGACACACCTAGATTTATAGGACAAAAACCAGGGAGGAAAATAACCTGATGCATCCATGGTGCAGTGGCATCTTATGTACCTTCCCCCCAATTACCGTGTCCCCCTTGTACCTCTTGTATGCCCCCTTGTGCCTTTTGTGTCCTCCCCTGTCCCCTGTGTCCTTCCATGTCCCTCCTGTGTCCTCATCTGTCCCCCCTCCTCATCTGTCCCATGTCCTCCTCTGTCCCCCCGGCATTCCCTATGCTCTCCTCTGTCCCCACCGGCTTTCCCTATGTTCTGTCTCTCTCCCTTTCCCTATGTCATCTCTGTCCCCCGGCTTTGCACAATGTCCTCCTCTGTTCCCCGGCCTTGCACAATGTCCTCCTCTGTCCCCCACTTTCCCTTTCCCCCTCTGTCCCTGTCTTTTCCTCTACCCCCGGATTTCCCTGCGTCAACTCCGCCCCCCGTATTCCCTATGCCCTCTTTGTCCCCCTGGGTTTCCCTACGACCTCTCCACCCCCTTAAGGTCTCCCTATGTCCTTTCCACCCCCACACCCCCCCCCGGGTTTTCCTATTGCCACTTTTAGCACAAAAGTTTATATTCTCTTTCTTATGCATTTTTTTTTACTATACCTACAATGTTTTAACCACACCCACAATGTTTTTTTCATTTTTTTTTTATCAGTGTTGTTTGCAAAATTTCGCCAAAGTAAATTTTGCACCCAAACTCTTATTTTACATTTGTGAGGGGATGACTTGTGTGTTTTGCAAAAAATGTATAATGTTACCACAAAAATTTGAAAACTCTATATTTTTATCACAAAAATTCAATATGTTTACCATTTGCAAACTATTTGAAGGGTTACTAAGAGATACTATACATGACTTCATAGTAGAAAATAATCTTATTTTCAGCATCAACATGGGTTTACTACAGACCGGTCCTGTTTGACTAACATGCTCAGCTTTTATGAGGTAGTGAACGCTAATGTGGATATTGGGAATGCTGTAGATGTTATAAACTTGGACTTTGCAAATGCCTTTCGACACTGTTCCCCACAAAAGTCTGGTGCAAAAGTTGAGGATGCAAGAACTGGGGAAGAGTCTGTGTGCATGGATAGGGATTTGGCTAATGGACAGAAAACAAAGAGTTGTGGTCAATGGATCATGCTCAAAATGGGAGACTGCTAGCAGTATGGTCCCACAGGGGTCTGTACTGGGTCCAGTATTCTTCAATTTATTTATTAATGACCTGGTAGATGCAGTAGTAAGCAATGTTGCTATTTTTGCAGATGATACAAAATTGTGCAGAATCATCAACTCTCAGGAAGATAGTGTCATATTGCAACAGGATCTGAATAGGTTGGCTATATGGGCACATAAATGGCAGATGAAATTCAATGTTGAAAAATGTAAAGTCATGAGTTTTGGTCGTACCAATGATCTAGCACCATACAAAATAAATGGGATACCCCAAATAGAAGTGGACATGGTTAGAAGGATGACAAAGCATCATAATATCTGATGTATATGTACCTCCTTGTTTATAGAATCCTATATGGGTATTCGTATATCTACATGTTTATAATGACTATTCACTGCTTTTGACTTAGTTGTTCATGCTTTGTGAATTCACTTAATAAAATTTCGTGTTAAACCAAAAAAAAAATAAATGGGATACAGTTGGGGACATCAAACTTGGAGAAGGACTTAGGAGTACTCATCGACAACAAGTTAAATAATCATATTTAATGCCAAGCAGCTGCAGCTAAAGCTAATAACATTTTGGGATACATTAAAAGGGAAATAAAAACTTGAAATGCTAGCATAATATTGCCCCTATTTAACTCTCTAGTAAGGCCACATCTGGAATATGGAATTCTATTCTGACCACCACATTACAGGAAAGATATTGCAGTTTTAGAGCAGGTGCAGAGACGAGCCACAAAATTGATACGTGGGATGGAAGGTCTCACTTACCAAGAAAGGTTAGATAAACTGTGTTTATTTAGTCTAGAGAAAAGACGCCTTAGAGGGGATCTAATTAACATGTATAAATACATCAGAGGGCAATATAAAAGCTTGGCTGATGAGCTTTTTGTCCCTAGGCCTTTTCAAAAGACTAGAGGACATGATCTGCGCATGGAGGAAAAATGTTTTAGCCATGTATTTAGGAAAGGGTTCTTTACAGTAAGAGTGATCTAATTCTGTAAATGTTCTGTTCCTACTGCTGTCCTGTCTTGTATCTGTAAACACTGTTTATCGTGTATCAGTACCCTGTACGTGCCAAGCCCAATTCCGGGCACGACCCAGTCGTGCTTGGCGAAATAAAGATTCTGATTCTGATTAAGATGTGGAATGCATTGCCACAGGAAGTAGTTATGGCAAATTCTATACCTGCATTTAAAGGGGGCTTAGATGCTTTCTTTGCATAGAAATGCATAGACATCCATGGCTACAATTACTAGGTAATGCCCAGTGATGTTGATCCAGGGATTTTATCTGATTGCCATCTGAAGTAGGGAAGGCATTTTTTCCCTTTTGGGGCTAATTGGACCAAGCCTTGTATAAGTTTTTCACCTTCCTCTGGATCAACAGGGTTATGTGAGGGAGCAGGCTGGTGTTGTACTTTGTTCTCTGGTTCAACTCAATGGACGTATGTCTTTTTTCAACCCATTTAATTATGTAACTATGTAACCACAAAAAATCATGAGAATTGCATAGCCGGAAGGGCTAAGGCGAGGCGTTGGACTAAAAATGTCCGCATGTCCGACATCACCATAAGATCGCTAGAGCATCCGTTCCTTGCCTGCGTGGACACTTGAGAAGGATTACTGGCAGTGGCACCTTTACTCAGTTGTGCTGTGACATCACCCTTATATGCACTGTAAAGCATACTTGCCAGCTTGTTGTGCAAGTGCTCCATCCTTTCTGCCTTCTGTTGAGTTGGTAACATGTCCACCACTTTGTGCTTATACCGAGGGTCTAGTAGCGTTGCCACCCAATACAGGTCATTCCCCTTGAGTTTTTATACACAGGGGTCCTTCAACAGGCTGGGCAGCATGAAAGCCACCATCTGCACAAATTTGGATGCCGATGTACTATCTATCCCCTCTTGCTCTTCCTCAGTTTATGTCAGGTAAGTTCTCCTCCTCCCCCAGCCACGAACAATATCACGGGAAAGTTGAGCAGCACAAGACCTCTGCGATGCCTGCTGTGGTTGTCCTTCCCCCTTCTCCTCTTCAAAAAAAACCACCTTCCTCATCTGACTCCTCTTTCCCCACACAACTCTTCCTCCTCCTCCTCCTCCTCCCTCCTCTGTGCTGCCGCAGGTGTTGAGGAAACATCTGGTTCTCCTTGATAATTGATGCCACAACTCTTCCTCCTGTTCCTGTTCAAGCTCCTCCACAGCTTGATCCACCACTCTACACACGGCACTCTCCAGGAAGAAAGCATATGGGATCAAGTCGCTGATGGCGCCTTCACTGCGACTCACCATGTTTGTCACCTCCTCAAACGGCCGCATGAGCCTGCAGGAATTTTGCATAAGCGTCCAGTACTTCGGCCACAACAACTCCATCTCCCCAGAGCATGTCCTTTTACTGTAGTTGTACAGATACTGGTTAACGGCTTTCTCCGGTTGTAGCAGGCGGTTAAACATCAGGAGCATTGAATTCCAGCGAGTCAGGCTATCGCAAATCAAGCGCCTCACCGGCAAGTTGTTTCTCCGCTGAATATCGGCCAAGCGTGCCATGGTCGTGTAGGACCACCTGAAATGCCCACACACCTTCCTGGACTGCTGCAGGACATCCTGTAAGCCTGGGTACTTACACACAAATCTCTGAATTATTAGATTTAGCACATGTGCCATCCAGGGTACATGTGTCAACTTTCCCAAATTCAAAGCCGAAATGAGATTGCTGCCGTTGTCACACACCACGTTGCCCATCTCCAGTTGGTGTGGGGTCAGCCACTGATCCACCTGTTTGTTCAGAGCAGCCGGGAGAGCTGCTCCAGTGTGACTCTCGGCTTTGAGGAAAGACAAGGCCAAGATGGCATGACACCGTCGTACCTGCATAGGCCCTGGGGAGCTTGGGGTATGTAGCTGGAGAGGAGATCGTAGCACCAGTAGAGTAGCACTGCCACTCAGCCAAGGAGGAGGATGACAGTGAAGATGATGTAGCACGAGGAGTAAGAGGAGAAGGAGATTAGGTGGCAGCAGGCCTGCCTGCAAGCCATGGAGGTGTCACAACTAGGTCCGCTGCACAGCCATGTACTCCCTGCTTGCAAGCAGTCACCAGGTTGACCCAATGGGCTGTGTAAGTAATGTAGCGGCCCTGACCGTGCTTTGTAGACCAGGCATCCATGGTCAGATGGACCCTTGACCCAACGTTGTGTGCCAGAGATGACACCACTTGCCTTTCAACTTCATGGTACAGTTTGGGTATGGCCTTTTTTGAGAAATAATTATGGCCTGGTATCTTCCACTGTGGTGTCTCAATCGCCACACATTTTCAGAAGACCTCAGAGTCCACCAGCTGGTATGGTAACAGCTGGCGAGCTAACAGTTCAGCCAAACCAGCTGTCAGACGCCAAGCAAGGGGGTGACTGGCAGACATTGGCTTCTTCCGCTCAATGATTTCCTTCATGGACACCTGGCTGCTGCTGTAGGTAGAGGAGCAGGAACCGCTCAAGGTGAGAGGCAGAGTGGAGCAGGGTGGCTGTGAAGGTGCAAGGGGGAAAGTGGCTGAAGATAATGCACCTGAAGCAGGAAGAGGAGGAGGAGGGTGGCTTTGCTTTTGTGTGCTGCTTTTGCTCAGGTGGCCTTCCCATTGCAGTTTGTGTTTTTCATCAAGTGCCTTCATAAGTCCCTACGTGGGTCTTGGCCTTTCCACAGCTCAATTTTTGGTAGCAGAGAGTACAGATGGCATTGCTCTCATCTGAGGCAGACACACGCAAAAATGTCCACACCGCTGAGCCCTGGGGTGATGGCACTATGGTGGCGTCAGCAGCTGACATTGAAGGGCTTGTTGGTGGACTGTCCATGGGTGGCGATACATGGCACCGGACACTCCCAAAAGCTGTTTCTGATGACGAGCTTCCCCTGCTTCTTTCAGCAACTTGTCTCCTCCTACTCTTCTCTGACTCCCCCTCTGAACTGTCCCCCTGGTCATCATGTCTATCAGGATCCCACGTGACATCCATGTCAGTATCCTCATCATCGTCATCATCTTAATCATCCTGCACAGCTTCACTTGTATCAGACACCTCATAAACTGCACCAACAGCAGGTACTTCATCATCCTCACACCTTACGTCCATAGTGACGCCTAACTCAGACATATGAGGTGGTGTAACTTGCTTAGCGCCTTCATCTTGTTGTAACAATAATGGCTGTGAATCAGTTAATTCCCCACCAAATAACTCCTGCGAAGTGTCAAATGGAGCAGATGTGGTGCTTGGAGTAGCGCTGGTGGCTGCTGAAGATAAGGTGTTCTGTGTTAAATAGTCAACTACGTCCTGACAATCTTGGGAGTTGATGGCACGTACCTTCTTCTAAGCACTGTACTTTGGTCCAGGGCCACACAAAATCATGTCAGCACGACCTCGAACAGACCTGCTGGGTGCCCTGCCTCTGGCTCTGCCTCTGCCTGTTTTGTCCACATTGGGGGGATAAAGTGTAAGGTATGCACTGCCTTGACTAATACAATGTGCAGTTGCACAGGTGCAGTTAAAGGTATGCAGTGACTGGTATTACAATACAACGTGCAGCTGTCATACAGGTGCAGTTAACAGGTATGCATGGACTGGTATATAAAACAGCGTGCGGTCACACAGGTGCAGTGAACAGGTATGCACGGACTGGTATTACAAATGTGCAGCTGTCACACACACACACGTGCAGTTAACAGGTATGCAGTGACTGGTATATAAAACTGCGTGCTGCCACACAGGTGCAGTGAAAGGTATGCAATAACTGGTATCAATACAATGTGCAGCTGTCACACACACAGGTGCAGTGAACAGTTATGCAGTGACGGGTATATAACACTGTGTGCTGTTATGCAGGTGCAGTGAACATAAACAGGTATTCAGTGACTGATATTACAAATGTGCAGCTGTCTCACACACACATGTACACTGAACGGTATTTAAGAGAGAAAGACTGGCACTAGGTGCGGGTAGCTAGGTCCTGGGTTCACCGGATTGCGTACTCCATACTGCAGCGTGCACTCAGAATGCACAATTGTAATTGAAGAACAAGAAAAGTAGAGGCAATGTTGCAGCAAAGTTCAGGAGGTTCAGGAGGTTCCTTATATTTTGCCTCTGAAGAAGCTTTTTTTTTAGCGAAACAGCTGTCAGGCACTCCCTCACCCCCACTGTATACCCCGCTATGTCACTATACCGTGGATTGAAGGTACCTCACTTTGCTGCAACAGTGCCTCTGCTTTTCTTGTTCTTCAACACATGTACACTGAACAGGTATGCAGTGACTGGTATATAACACTGCGTGCTGTCACGCAGGTGCAGTGAACATGAACAGGTATGCACGGACTGGTATTACAAATGTGCAGCTGTCACACACAGGTACACTGAACAGATATGCAGTGACTGGTATATAACACTGCGTGCTGTCACGCATGTGCAGTGGACATGAACAGGTATGCACGGACTGGTATTACAAATGTGCAGCTGTCACACACAGGTGCAGTGAAAAGGTAGGCACTGAATGTGCTGGATTTTGCACAGTGTAGCAATTAGCAAGGGCCAGCTGCGACTGACAGGGATGTATATGCAAGTGTCAGTGGGCCACACAAAAAAAAAAAACAGATCACAAGAACATTAGCTCTCAAAAGAGCTGTTTTGGGGTGCTCTTTTTAGCAATAAGTATCAGCAAGGAGCAAGCTAACAAGCCTAACAACAGCCTAACTAAGCTTTCTCTAATCTCTTCAGCAACTCTCTCCCTTCTCTCACTAACTACGCAGCAAACAGAGTGCGAACATCGCTGACGCAGCTGCCTTTTACCATTCGGGCCATCTCTAACTAATAGCGACATTCCCATTTGCTGCAATTTACCCAGTGGTAATTGGTACTTTGAGGAAATGAAATGCCAAGAAAACACAGGTCTGGAAGTCCTGGCCACCACAATTACCAAGGAAAGGGGCAGGGGGGAAATACTGGGCTGAATAAAAGAGATTGAATAATTGCAGCACTTGGGGGCATGGAGGAGGTATTGGCTGCACTTAAAGGAATACTGTAGGGGGTCTGGGGAAAATGAGTTGAACTTACCCGAGGCTTCTAATGGTCCCCTGCAGACATCCTGCGCCCACACAGCCACTCACCGATGCTCTGGCCCCGCCTCCGGTTCACTTCTGGAATTTCAGACTTTAAAGTCTGAAAAACACTGTGCCTGCGTTGCTGTGTCCTCACTCCCGCTGATGTCACCAGGAGTGTACTGCGCAGACACAGACCATACTGGGCTTGTGCTATACAATCCTGGAGACGTCAGTGGGAGCGGGGACACGGCAACGCAGGCGCAGAGCTTTTCAGACTTTAAAGTCTGAAATTCTAGAAGTGAACCAGAGGCGGGGCCGGAGCATCGGTGAGTGGCTGCGCGGGTGCAGGATGTCTGGAGGGGACCATTAGAAGCCCCTGGTAAGTTTAACTCATTTTCCCCCGCCCCCCTACAGTATCCCTTTAAGGGACAGTAGGGGTTAATGGCTGCAATACTGTATGCAGTGCAGTCATTAACCCCTTCTGAGCCCCAAGTGCAGTCATTAACTTTGCTGGGTAGACTTACACTTGAGTCAATAAAAAATTCCAGCTTAAGAGAGTTGAATATTGGAGTCGGCTTATACACAAGGTTGACTTGTATTCGAGTATATATGGTAATTGGTATCGTATTTGTTCATATAGGTTGCACTTTTTGGTCTTAAATGCTCTTCAACCTAGATTATCGTAATATTAAAATTAGCAGTATTGCAAGGGTTGCATACGAATCATGCATTGCAATCCTGCATTGCACTTTATGAGCAATGCATGAACGCTGCAACTAAATGGAAATGTCACTGTTCAGGAAATAACTGAAATACCAAGGCAAGGAATAAATGAATGTTAATGAGAGTTTATTAACAAAGGCAAAAGAACATAAAGAAACGTAATTAGCAGCATACATTAACCTCATACATGGCAATAGAAATCAATGCAATAATATCCAGGTATAAACACAAGATAATAACCCTGCAGGCAGGTGTATTCAAATAGGCATACTCATGCCATCCGGAGTATATACAATAGATCTCCCTGCATAAGGAGTAATGTCCTTGTGCTGGGATATCAGGTGACCAACCACATCTCCTCTCAACAGTCTGCAGAGGAATACAAGTTCTGGAGGAGTGAGTCCTCTGCTGGCCGGCAGAGAAACAACATGATTCAAAGCAAAGTTTATGAGGATATCTGCTGGTGAAGAGAGGAAATGCATGCACTGTATTCACAGGGATGTCACCAGCAGGAGCAGAGCTTGACAGGTATACAATATATTGTACAGTGTACACACAACATAAAGTTATGCATTTGGAATTATTTTCTGTTTTATACTGCGAAAATCATATGACTATGTACAGGTTCTTAGCTATATGTCTCTGATTTTTCCCAGTTATTGCTCCCGTTATTTCCTGATGAAGCAGGTTTGATCCTGTGAAATGCGTTGCATTGTGAAGTGTATAAATACATTTCATTGTTGACTATTAAATCAACCAATTCAGTGTCTACTTACAGGGGGGATACGTCCACCACTACCTCCTCTTTAAAACGGTTTCTTTTTTCATAACCTGGTTATACTGCATACTTCAATATATTGGGCTCTCAATATCTCTTTCTGTTTTCCACCTAAAAGTGTATCTTGGTCTCCCTCTGCTCCTTTTGTGATTGGACTGGAATGTCTCTCAGGCAGGACCAGGCTCGTCATTGCAGCTAATCACATCACTCCCTGAAAATGTATTGGAAGAGCATGGGGGGTTCTCTTTTTTCTTATAATATGTAAAATAAAATAATTGTAAGTATTATTACTACCGTTGATCACCAGTCTGAGTGGTGATCCATAGTTGCAATGTAAATTAATAAATAACCTTTTCATGAATAAATTACTTTTTTTAAAAAGTGGCCATTTAAAGTGGACCTGAACTTGCACAGGACAGAAGGAAAACATCCACCCTGTATGTATTTAGAGAGTTGGTGACTAATCACAAATGTAAATTAATCTCTTAGCTGTGTCAGCTCAGGAATCTCGGCAGGGCAGCTAATTTGTAAACACAAGATGTTAACCCTATGGGCCTGATTCACAAAGCGGTGATAACTCAGTTATCATGCCTAAAAGACTTTAGGCATGATAACCTTTGCACCGCTGAGTTAGCACCAGTTTGTGCTCTTTATCGTGCGCAAAGTCCAGCGCGCAAACTTTTGCGCGCGTAATCGTGCAATACCGCGCGCAGCGCCCATAGGGTTTATTGGGCGTATCGTGCGCACTGCACCGTGCGCCGCTCGATTGCGCGCGCAACACTTTGCGTGTGGGAATTTCGCACGAGTTTCATTTTATCACGCCTAAACTGAGTTTAGGCATGAAAAAAGGGGCTTTTCACAGGCGTGCAAACACTTTGCACCGCTTTGTGAATCAGGCCCATTGTCTTCTTCCATGAAAGTAGGAAGTAGACACATTGCAGATTTATTGCTGTTTGCTTATCAACTATGGTTAGTGATTAAAACAGACTCCAGAAAACTGTGCAGCAGTGGAGGAGGATAACTAATAAGCTTCTGAGCAAGGTGAAATACAGTCTATTAACCTTTTCTATAAATATCTAGCAAATATTAAATTATGTTTTTACAGTGTGGCTAGCCTATTGGAGCAAAGAGGGCAATTTAACTATAGTCCCACTTTAAAGGACGGTGACATGTGACATAATGAGATAGATGTGTATGTACTGTGCTAAGCACACAAATAACTAGGCTGTGTTCCTTTTTTTCTCTCTTTGCCTGGAAGAGTTAAACATCAGGTATGCAAGTGACAGTTTCTGTCCGAGTCGGAACTGGGTCGGACTATAGCGTAATCCTCACCGATAAGGAATTACAGCCATAAAGCATTTTCCTGACAGTAAATGGTTTCTGGGAGCAGGAAAGAGATAAAAACATCAATAGTTCATAGATTTTAGCTCTAGCATACTTCAATGAATATGTCATTGAGCAGAGACAGTGAAACAGTAATAACTTAAAAAGTAGATTTAATTTTAAAATAAAATAAAACTATGGGATGTCTTAGAAGTCATTTTGAGGAGGAGGAGGATAGATATAATTGTTTATCTAATCAGTTTATTTTCACCTCGGATGTCCTTTAAAGAGGAATTACACTGGAAATAATGTAATGAATAAAATTGCTTATTTTTTTTACAATATTACTTTGGTGTTGATATATAAACTGCTGGCAGGTACATTATTGCGGAATGTTGCATGCATGAAAAAAGGGCGCCGGGAAAAAAGGGCCTGGCTTGATAACGAAATATGATAACGATGTCAAACAATGTCAAACTTTGTTAGCGATAAATGTCGTTGTAAATACAGATGAGAAATAATAACGAAAAAATATTAACGGTCAAAATGGTTACGTAATTCAACAATACAGCTTAACCCAACCCTACTCTCTCACAGAACCCTCCCCTGGTGGTGCCTAAAACTAACCACTGCCCTGGTGGCGCCTAACCCTAACCACCCTCTGGTGGTGCCTAACCCTAACCCCCAAGTGGTGCCTAACCCTAACCACCTCCTGGTGGTGCCTAACTCTAACCACCCCCCTCTCGGTGTTGCCCAAAACTAACTGCCATCCGAGCCTAACCCTAACCACTCCCCCTGCAGAAACACCCCTTTACACATAGAAACGATCATATCTTTGATAACGTAAAATTTGTACATACAAACAAAATAATATGCCAAAAACTATAATGTTGCAAGCTTCTTAAATGATAACATACTTCAAAAACTATAATGTTCTAATGATATTTATCGTGGCGCCCTTTTTTCTGTTTTTTTTTTTCCACCATATTAACTATAATTGCATTATAGTCTATGGTGGCGCCCTTTTCATCCACCCTCAGACGGCGTACTTTTTTCCTGTTACCGGAATGTTTGTTTACAAAGAGATCTGAAGGCAGTGAAAATAAAACCCGTCCTCCCAAAATGCACTGGGAGAAGAATAAAGCATATCTAAGCAGCCTAGACTGAGACATCACAGTGAGGGCGGGGCTACATACCAATATACAGCAATATATAGATTTACGAAACTTTTTCTGATGCTGACATGGGGATAATTAACGTAAAAGTAGGTATCCTAAATAATTTACGGCAGTCTACTATACGTCACTATGGTGCCTCTTCAACATTTCTCTCTAAGTTTTCAAAGTGTAATCTAAAAGTCCTGGATACTAGTTTTAAACAAGTGAAAACCTTTCTGATGCCGTATAGTTTAAAAATATTTTTTAAAAAAAGTTTGTGTTATTTTTTTTCCCCCAGCGAGAGCTTGCATTTCTATTTATGCAATGTTAAGTGTTTAGCGCAATCATTTTAAGCTCAACAATGCTCTCTGTAACACAAAAATGCATTTTAGCCTGTGGCAGCCAGGTAATCTGGTGGCAGAAGCCTCTGAGACTGGAAAAGCAATCTACTCAAGCAAACAGCGCAAGCAAATCCACAAAGCTCCCTTTACAGCAAGTGTTTAGCAAACTAAAAATGTATTGTTGAATTAGTGATTTGCTTTTTTTTATTTTGTTAAACTTTATTTATTTTATCCTCCAGGAAGAGTTTAAAGTCAACATTCAGAATTCTGATCTCTTTTAACAAAGTCAAACTTTGCCTTGAAAAAACGAGCTTTGAGGGAGATAGAAATTGTGAATCCTAAAATCGGCAATAATGGGGAACACGGGTGATTTATTATGTACGACGCACGTCTAAGGCAGAGCTCTGTCAAATAAATAAGCTATGCAAACGCAGAAAATGTCTGCAGAGAGTGAGTGAAATTTTTATTTACGCAGTCATATTGCAATAGGAGATGGCAGCGCTTGTCGTTTTTCATTCGAAAATGCTCCTAAATTACGAAGGACCATTGAATCATCTATAAACATTTCCGCTTAATAGCTAACAATTGAGATCTTCCATTTCAATTCCTATCATGGTTGGGTGCAGAGACATTTCTTGAGGGATAATGTCATAAAAAGTTCATTCCGCTATAATAACTTATTGGCTTCCGTCTCCATTTGCATGATCTCAATCTGTATTATAACGACCTTAAAGAGACAGTCTATCCAAAGCTGTCCTTGCAGTTATGGGCAGCAACTCAAGCCTTTGTCTCTGGTGTCTAGAGGTCACGATGTGCCTTCCAGAGAATATGCCTTCCTATACAGAGTAGTATGTTGGGACAATTGTGGTACACATTAATACTTCCAAATCCAGGTTGCAACAATGGCAGCCACAATGATGCATCCACTTGGAACATGGGTGATGCTAGGATCTGGATAGTCACCCTCCAGAAAACAACAAAAGTGATGTAATAATACTAAAACCTAGTAGTAATGTGCACTACGAGTAGCTACTCATAATCAGAATTTAAATTAGACAGCCCTGCCCACGGCAGAGGGGGAGTTACCTTACACATGCCAGTGCCTTAGCAGATGCACTCCCCTTGCATTCCCCACCACATTCCTCGCTGAGTGCCCGCCGCTGATTGAGGAGCCCCGTCCCCTTCTAAGAGGGACACAAGCTGACTCAGGCTGATCCTTACCGACAGTAGTGTTGGGCGAACAGTGTTCGCCACTGTTCGGGTTCTGCAGAACATCACCCTGTTCGGGTGATGTTCGAGTTCGGCCGAACACCTGACGGTGCTCGGCCAAACCGTTCGGCCATATGGCCGAACTAAGAGCGCATGGCCGAACGTTCCCCGAACGTTCGGCTAGCGCTGTGATTGGCCGAACGGGTCACGTGGTTCGGACCCGAACGCGCTCTGATTGGCCGAACGGTCACGTGGTTCGGGTAAATAAATACCCGAACCACGTCATATCTCCGCCATTTGTCTGTGGGTTTAGCTTTGGGTAGGCAGGCAGGGTAGTTCGCGCTCCAGCCACGCTAGCCAGGGTCCCCCCTGTCATTGTGTCACTGCTGGGAACAGTAGTACACCGCTTGCTCAGCCACACTATATAGCATTCTGTTTACTGCCACTCTGTGTACCTCGCTCAGCCACACTATATAGCATTCTGTTTACTGCCACTCTGTGTCTGCTGGGAATAGTAGTACACCGCTTGCTCAGCCACACTATATAGCATTCTGTTTACTGCCACTCTGTGTACCTCGCTCAGCCACACTATATAGCATTCTGTTTACTGCCACTCTGTGTCTGCTGGGAATAGTGGTACACCGCTCGCTCAGCCACACTATATAGCATTCTGTTCACTGTTCTGTGTCTGCTTGGAATAGTGGTACACCGCTCGCTCAGCCACACTATATAGCATTCTGTTTACTGTTCTGTGTCTGCTGGGAATAGTGGTACACCGCTCGCTCAGCCACACTATATAGCATTCTGTTTACTGTTCTGTGTCTGCTGGGAATAGTGGTACACCGCTCGCTCAGCCACACTATATAGCATTCTGTGCACTGTTCTGTGTCTGCTGGGAATAGTGGTACACCGCTCGCTCAGCCACACTATATAGCATTCTGTTCACTGTTCTGTGTCTGCTGGGAATAGTGGTACACCGCTCGCTCAGCCACACTATATAGCATTCTGTTTACTGTTCTGTGTCTGCTGGGAATAGTGGTACACCGCTCGCTCATCCACACTATATAGCATTCTGTTCACTGTTCTGTGTCTGCTGGGAATAGTGGTACACCGCCCGCTCAGCCACACTATATAGCATTCTGTTCACTGTTCTGTGTCTGCTGGGAATAGTGGTACACCGCTCGCTCAGCCACACTATATAGCATTCTGTTCACTGTTCTGTGTCTGCTGGGAACAGTAGTACACCGCTCGCTCAGCCAGAGTATATAGCATTGTGTTTACTGCCACTCTGTGTACACCGCTCAGCCAGACTATATACCATTGTTTACTGACACTCTGTGTACACCGCTCAGCCAGACTATATACCATTGTTTACTGACACTCTGTGTACACCGCTCAGCCAGACTATATACCATTGTTTACTGCCACTCTGATTCTGCTGGGAACAGTAGTACACCGCTCGCTCAGCCAGACTATATAGCATTGTGTTTACTGCCACTCTGTGTACACCGCTCAGCCAGACTATATACCATTGTTTACTGACACTCTGTGTACACCGCTCAGCCAGACTATATACCATTGTTTACTGAAACTCTGTGTACACCGCTCAGCCAGACTATATACCATTGTTTACTGCCACTCTGATTCTGCTGGGAACAGTAGTACACCGCTCGCTCAGCCAGACTATATACCATTGTTTACTGACACTATATAGCAGACTATATAGCATTGTGTGTACACCGCTCAGCCAGACTATATACCATTGTTTACTGACACTCTGTGTACACCGCTCAGCCAGACTATATACCATTGTTTACTGCCACTCTGATTCTGCTGGGAACAGTAGTACACCGCTCGCTCAGCCAGACTATATACCATTGTTTACTGACACTCTGTGTACACCGCTCAGCCAGACTATATACCATTGTTTACTGCCACTCTGATTCTGCTGGGAACAGTAGTACACCGCTCGCTCAGCCAGACTATATACCATTGTTTACTGACACTCTGTGTACACCGCTCAGCCAGACTATATACCATTGTTTACTGCCACTCTGATTCTGCTGGGAACAGTAGTACACCGCTCGCTCAGCCAGACTATATACCATTGTTTACTGACACTATATAGCAGACTATATAGCATTGTGTGTACACCGCTCAGCCAGACTATATACCATTGTTTACTGACACTCTGTGTACACCGCTCAGCCAGACTATATACCATTGTTTACTGCCACTCTGATTCTGCTGGGAACAGTAGTACACCGCTCGCTCAGCCAGACTATATACCATTGTTTACTGACACTCTGTGTACACCGCTCAGCCAGACTATATACCATTGTTTACTGCCACTCTGATTCTGCTGGGAACAGTAGTACACCGCTCGCTCAGCCAGACTATATAGCATTGTGTTTACTGCCACTCTGTGTACACCGCTCAGCCACACTATATAGCATTGCGTACTCTGCCAGTCAGTGTGTATATTGCTGGGATCAGTAATACTCCACTCACCGTCAACCACTATATGAGCTCAACATGAGTTCCCCAGAGACCTCCGCTGTGAGCAGCACTCCCAACAACAGCAACAGCCAACGCCCCACGCAAGCTATAACATCCACCCCAGCAGCCAGTGGTCAGCAGCAGCCCTCCCCGGAGGAGAACGTTGTGTCCATCAGTCCGTCGCCAGAGCGATTAATGAGGGCTGCCATTGAGGAGATGATGGGGCCTGATGTGGAGGAGGAGGTCTGGCTCAGGCCAGCATCCCAAGTTAATGTTGAGGACGATGAGGGGTCTGTGTCTGGGGATGTTGGGGTGGCAGAGGTGGTGGGTGGGTCAGACTCAGGAGAAGAGTTGTATGATGAGGATGATGATCGGGACCATCTGTATGTGCCTCAGAGTCCGACCCCGGAAAACATGTTGTATCGTGTGTTTAGGTACTAAAATCTGCGTTCCCTCCCAGTAGTGTTGGGCGAACAGTGTTTGCCACTGTTCGGGTTCTGCAGAACATCACCCTGTTCGGGGTGACTATATAGCAGACTATATAGCATTGTGTTTAATGCCACTCTGTGTACACGGCTCAGCCACACTATATAGCATTGTGTTTACTTCCACTCTGTGTCTGCTGGGAACAGTAGTACACCGCTCACCCGCCACTGTATAGCATTGTGCTCTGTGTCACTGCTGACAATAGTGGTACACCGCTCACCCACCACTGTATAGCATTTCTGTACTGCCACTGTACTGCTGCCAGTCAGCGTGTACTTTAAGGATAAGTGAAATGAGGAAGAAATCCGGTGAAAGAGGGAGGGGCAAGGGAAGAGGTGTTTCCCCTGACGGTTCACGTACAGGCCACAGGGGAGCACCCAAGAAAACCCACTCAATACTGCCCATGTTGTCCAGGACAACAACCCTCACAGATCCAAAAGAACAGGACCAGATAATTACTTGGATGACCTCTCAAGCGTCCAGCAGTGGGTTAAGCAGCACCAGCACATCACGCACGAGGTCCGAGTCCTCAGCCAGTTAAGACTGCACTGAGGATGTTACCATGGCGATTTGCAAGGTGTGCAAGACCCGCCTGAGCAGGGGGAAAAGTATTAACAACCTCTCCACCACCAGCATGAGCCGCCACATTCTATCCAAACATCCCACTCTGTGGGCAAACGCGGCAGGACAGGGTACCACCAGCAACACTGCCTCCCTTGGGTTCACCAGACTCACCACCAGACCCGCCTCAGCAGCAGCAGTAGCCCAGCCATTGCGTGGTTCACAACATTCACAAACATCAGACGATGCTGACACTGTCACTTTCCGGACTAGTGCTCTTGAGGTCTCCCAGTGTTCATCAAACACAACAACCAACAGCCCTTCGGTGTGCAGCGCTACGGTTGAGTTGTCTGTCTCTGAGATGTTTGAGCACAAGAGGAAATTGCCAGCAAATGACCCCCGGGCCGTGGCAGTAACAGCCAGCCAGCATAGCCAAGCTTCTGGCCTGCGAAATGCTGCCATATCGAGTGGTGGAGACAAACAGCTTCAAGGGCATGATGTCAGTGGCCATCCCACGTTACGTTGTTCCCAGCCGCTACCACTTTGCGCGCTCTGCAGTGCCTGAGTTGCATGAGCACGTGGTCAGCTAAATAACCCGAAGCTTGAAGAATGCCGTTGCCTGCAAGGTTCACCTCACCACTGACACCTGGACGAGTGCGTTCGGCCAGGGTCGATACATCTCCCTTACCGCGCACTGGGTGAACCTTGTGGAGCCTGGCAGCGATTCCTCACCTGCTACGGCGCGGGTGTTGCCCACGCCGCAAACAGCTGGATAACAACAGCAGCACCTACCTCTCTGACTCCTTCTCCTCCAACGCATCTCAAAGCTGTACCTCATCCGGAAATGCTAACCCAGCACCAGCAGCAGTAGGATCGTGGAAGCAGTGCAGCACAGCTGTTGGCATGCGTCAGCAAGCGTTGCTGAAGCTGATCTGCCTTGGGGATAAGCAGCACACAGGGGAGGAAATTTGGAGGGGAATAAAGGAACAGACGGATTTGTGGCTGGCACCGCTGGACCTGAAACCGGGCATGAAGCTAGACACCTGGCACGAACTGGCAATGTACGCAATAGAGGTGCTGGCTTGCCCGGCAGCCAGCGTTATGTCGGAACGCTGTTTCAGTGCTGCCGGAGGCATCATCACAGATCGGCGTATCCGCCTCTCCACAGAAAATGCAGACCGTCTGACTCAAATTAAAATGAATCAATCCTGGATTGGAAACGACTACGCAACACTCCTGGACCCCAACCAAGTAACATGACCGATGAACATCTGGGATGGTTTAGCGTTTCCGGTCCCTGTTTATTGAACCTCTCATCTGTATTACATTTATGACTGCATGGCGGCAAAAAGCATTGCTGCTATATCCGCACGCTTTTTGTCCTCATGCAAGGCCTGGGTTGTTGTGTCTCACAAAGCGTGGCCTTCTCCTCCTGCGCCTCCTCCTGTTCCATCACGTGTGCTGCTGCTGCTGCTGCTGCTGCTGCTGCTGGGTTACCGTTGCCGGTCCCTGTTTATGGAACCTCTTATCTTTATTACATTTATGACTACATGGCGGTACAAAGCATGCTATCCGCACGCTTTTTGTCCTCATGCAAGGCCTGGGTTGTTGTGTCTCACAAAGCGTGGCCTTCTCCTCCTGCGCCTCCTCCTGTTCCATCACGTGTGCTGCTGCTGCTGCTGCTGCTGCTGGGTTACCGTTGCCGCGTGGTCCCTGTTTATGGAACCTCTTATCTTTATTACATTTATGACTACATGGCGGTACAAAGCATGCTATCCGCACGCTTTTTGTCCTCATGCAAGGCCTGGGTTGTTGTGTCTCACAAAGCGTGGCCTTCTCCTCCTGCGCCTCCTCCTGTTCCATCACGTGTGCTGCTGCTGCTGCTGCTGCTGCTGGGTTACCGTTGCCGCGTGGTCCCTGTTTATTGAACCTCTTATCTTTATTACATTTATGACTACATGGCGGTACAAAGCATGCTATCCGCACGCTTTTTGTCCTCATGCAAGGCCTGGGTTGTTGTGTCTCACAAAGCGTGGCCTTCTCCTCCTGCGCCTCCTCCTGTTCCATCACGTGTGCTGCTGCTGCTGCTGCTGCTGCTGCTGCTGGGTTACCGTTGCCGGTCCCTGTTTATGGAACCTCTTATCTTTATTACATTTATGACTACATGGCGGTACAAAGCATGCTATCCGCACGCTTTTTGTCCTCATGCAAGGCCTGGGTTGTTGTGTCTCACAAAGCGTGGCCTTCTCCTCCTGCGCCTCCTCCTGTTCCATCACGTGTGCTGCTGCTGGGTTAGCGTTGCCGCGTGGTCCCTGTTTATTGAACCACTTATCTTTATTACATTTATGACTGCATGGTGGTACAAAGCATGCTATCCGCACGCTTCTTGTCCTCATGCAAGGCCTGGGTTGTTGTGTCTCAAAGCGTGGCCTTCTCCTCCTGCGCCACCCTCCTCCTGTTCCATCACGTGTGCTGCTGCTGGGTTAGCATTACCGGTCCCTTTTCCTGGAACCTCTTATATGTATTACATTTATGACTGCATGCCGACAAAAAGCATGTTACCTGTGCAAAGAAAACAGACATTTCCCGCATTTAAAAGACAGTTTTCCCTTTGAAACTTTAAAATCGATTTTCTCAAAAACTATAAGCTCTTTTTGCTAAATTTTTTTTTCCTCTTGTACCCACTCCCAAGGTGCACATACCCTGTAAATTTGGGGTATGTGGCATGTAAGGAGGCTTTACAAACCACAAAAGTTCGGGTCCCCATTGACTTCCATTATGTTCGGAGTTCGGGTCGAACACCCGAACATCGCGGCCATGTTCGGCCTGTTCGGCCCGAACCCGAACATCTAGATGTTCGCCCAACACTAACCGACAGCCACTACATTCCAGGTAAGACCTGTCCTGGATAGGACAGTGTGATTGCAACTTACTTCCATTCTCAGAGCGCTCTTTTTGTTTGTTTGTTTTTAGCCACCACATTCCTCATCACTCCTATGCTTTCTCCTTTAACCCAGAAGAAATAAGCATACGATCGACGTAGAACGCGAGTGAAGTGCATCAGCTAAGGCAGCGGCATGGGTAAGTTAACCCCTCCTCTGCCACATGCAGCGCTGTTTAATTTAAATTTCGATGATGAGTAGCTACATACACGTATTTACTCATAGTGCAAACATCACTTAAACCTAGTTCTCATTGTCTCCCATGGGGGTGAGCCCATGAGCACAAAAGGGGTAGGAGGAAGCATCCAGGTATAAACAAATGAAAAAAGGTGGCTTACATAAAAGCAGTCTTTGAAGTTACTGAAGGCACTGAACAATTAATACATATGTATTTCTTGTATATTTCTATACACTTTTTTTGAGAAATGATTCTCCTAAATGAAATCATAATGTATATGTTTTCCTAAATGTATTTTAAAGAGAGTCTGAAGCGAGAATAAATCTCGCTTCAGACCTCAGAGTTAGCAGGGGCATGTGTGCCCCTGCTAAACCGCCGCTATCCCGTGGCTTAACGGGGGTCCCTGATCCCCCAAATCCCCTCCGTAATGCGGGGGAGCGCTTCCTGGTTGGGGCAGGGCTAACCGCCGCAGCCCTGCCCCACGCGCGTCTGTCAGCGCGTATCTCCGCCTCTCCCCCGCCCCTCTCAGTCTTCCTTCACTGAGAGGGGCGGGGGAGAGGCAGCGATGCGCGGCTGATAGACGCGACTGGAGGCAGGGCTGCAGCTGTTAGCCCTGCCTCCAGGAGCGACCAAGTCTGCGACCAAGTGTCGCAGTGAGGGGTTTGGGGGTCAAGGGACCCCCGTTTAGCGGCGCTATTGCGGCGGTTTAGCAGGGGCACAGACACGTGCCCCTGCTAACTATGAGCTCTGAAGCGAGATTTATTCTCGCTTCAGAGTCTCTTTAGATGAATGAATTTTATAGGATTTTTATGTTTTGTTTTTAGTGGAAAAATACCTATGAGCTCTAGATGTAATAAACGGAAATTTCATCTTTGCAATCAGTTCAAATCTGTGTATTTCTTACGTTAAAAGCAAAACGTATCACCATAATGTTCCCTACCGCTGAATCGGGTAATTGTGGCACAGAGTTCGGCAGGCATCTAACAGTTAAATATCCGTAATCAGGTGTCCGAGTCGTGAGTTTAGTGCCCAATACGGCTAGCAGACTATCAGCTACTACATTTGAATTAACGGTTGTAGATGATTGGCTACAACAAATGGTCAATAGGCACTGGAGTAAAGAGGGGTTTAAGGTTACAGATTAGGTGTGAGGTTTTATTTAGGCTTTGGGGGGATGTTAGCATTAGGCATTAGGGGTGTGTGTGTGTGTGGGGGGGGGGGAGGTTCTTTTTAGGCACTTTGAGAAAAGGTTAGTAATGATTTTCCACTTGTCATTCAAAGTCTAGCATTAGTCTTATTTCAAATGGAACTATATTGAAAATAAGGTCATGAGTAGAAATTGCTTGTTTTGTTTTTTCTTCAATATTCATTTATAATTGATTGAGCCAGTGTTATTTGCCCATTGCAAAATAATTCCTTACCCAATTTACCTTCAGAAATGTATTACAGGTGGCAGCATCTTTAGTACTGTCAGGTGCAGCTCTGCAGAATGTTTGGTTACTGCGCATTCCAAAGCCAATACAAGATTTACCTGGTCTCCAAGAATGCTCAGAGGTGGGGTTGGGGGAGATTTCCTCATAGCCATTCTAACTATGTCACTGCAGTGCCTCTTTAACTGTTTCCCTTTTAGAAACCTCAAACACAGAGTCTACCTTTCCTTCTTGGTGCCTTTGCCACATTTTATTCGCCATAAGGTGACCTAAGCTCTTTAATTTCTCCAATAACTCTATCAGCGAGACAGCACGCTTTTTCTTCTACATAGGTTGCTCTCGCCAATCCAGCATAAATGCTTGAAACTGGGTCATTTCCACATAATTTTTCCCCTTCAGCGCTTAATCAGTACTGCATTGTACGTGACAGCATGAGTCACAGAATAATTGCCATTTTTGTAATGGTATTACATGTTATATATATATATCCATTCGATTATGCTGTATCATTTCCATGTTTATACCCTAATTGAACTACTTAGCAGGAGTGGAAAATGTTGCTTTGCGCATGAAATTTTCCATTCGTCACACCTTCGTCCCCTGCATGCTCCGAGGTACGTGGACAGAAAGGCAAAACGTATGAATGACTTGATTAGCTGCGGACGTCATATGATAATGACCGCCGACGATCAACATACACTTCTCGCATATAACTTGTGCTCACGATTATGTAGCAGATGCTCTCCTCAGGGTAGAGGAATGACCTTGATGCATCTTAATGTAGCACGAAGGTAAAAAAGTATCTATGCTAGGTGTATAATAATAATCATCATCATCATTCTCATCATCATCATCATCTTCGTAATTATAGTAATAATATGAATCGTTATAAGAATATGAATAGTACTAATGTTTTGCAGCTCAGAGGCATAACTACATAGCGTGCCCCCCTCTAGTACTGCACAAAGCTTTGATTATTTTCCCCTTCTTCCATGGTGACCCCTATGGCTATGACATGGAGTTCCTCTACTAGAAGTATGACCACTATGACCTCCCTCCCTAACATTGTGACCACCACCACTAGCCTGACCCATGACATGTGTTGCCACAAGTGTACCTGCCTTTCCATTAAAACAGGGGTCCTTCTCCAGCTCGGGGTGGGGTAACAATGTGTCAGGGGAAGATGGGTCAAACGTTTGGGACCTACACAGTCCTGGCTCCTGGGTCCCTCTGTGGCTGCAAAGTTTGCTTCTTCAGTAGCCATGCCTCAACTGCAACCCTTTAGGCCCGGTTCACACTTGTCAACTGTCAGTGGCTTGTTTCGCTGATGTGAAACACTTTTTTGTTACCAAGCAGAAAATGAGTTGGCATTGTTTCCAGTTGATCTGTTGCCATGTTTTGAGCTTCTTGGGAAATGTGGAGCCATGAATGCAACTGACGCTAGATGCAGCATCTCAGAAAATTCAACCTACTGCGTTGCTTGCACAATCAATGGCAATAAGCGGTTAACACACCTCAATGTGAAATGTGTTGGATCCTGCGCTTGCAGAGAAACTTAAAGAGACTCTGTAACTTTAAAAAGTGCAACTGGGTGTACTTACCTTGTGAAGGAAAAGCTTCTGGATCCCACAGTGGTCTCACTGTGCCCCTTATAAGCCACACCCCACAATTTGTCAGGCTGTGGCGCAGTCGCAGTAGCGTCTGCAATATTTACCTTCCCCGGCTCCAGCGCAGGTGCAGTAGCAGCTCTTGGCTCAGGATTAGGTGGAAATAGCCCATCCCAGTCATATTCGCTCTACTGTGCAAGAAACTTGCGCCTGCGCAGTAGAGCGGACCCGACTAGGATCCACTATTTCCGCTTGATTCTGTGCCAAGAGACACTACTGCTCCTGCACTGGAGCCTGGAAGGTAAATATTTACATGGTCGCTGTTCTGTCCAACTGAGACCACTGTGGGACAGAGGAGAAGGGGGGAAGCCTCAATAGGAACCAGAGGCTTCCCCTCCTGAGGTAAGTACCCCCCAGGGGCACTTTTTAAAGTTACCAATTCTCTTTAAGGGTTACCGAAGGTGAGAAAAAATAAATAATGTTATGGATACCTGCATAATCTGTAAGGTCTTCAGACACTGCATGGTGTTGCCCATGCCCAGCCTCTACTCCATGCTGCTCTTGTAGGCCCCATTCAAAGTTCCAACTGATTCCAGGTGGGGACAGGGTGTGTGCTGCACTGCTCACTCTATGCACATTTGTGAATCATGCTCTATCAATAAGAAATATAGGAGCGCAGGAGCACAGACCTTGTTCCTCACAATGCATTGAGAAACAGCACAGGCACTGACCTGATGGAGAATATCGTGACACACATTCACATGTCTTGGAGGTAAGCCTTTCATTTACTCTTTAGATTTCTATTTTAAACATTAAAATGATTTAATAAAAAAAAATTTTAATGTTGAAAATACTAATCCAGAATCACAGGATGTTATACCTACTAGGTATATACGGTATACCTACTCATTTGGATTCCGAGGAAATTAAATTTCCGCTTTTCCGAAGGGAGATCAGCATTTGAAGTCAGAACTCGGAAAAACAAAATTGGATTTCTGCAGAAGTACCATATTACTGCAACTTGGTCATTTTAGCCCAATCACAGAGCTTGGAAGCACAGGACCAATCAAAGAATGCAGAGTCAACTCAGAAGTATTTGGCCAATCAGGGAATGCTGAGTCAACTCCGAAGTATTTGGCCAATCAGAGAAGGCCAAGAACGTATTACAAAAAGACTTTGGAAATCAGAAAACAGAAATTGGATTTCTGCAGAAACACCACATTACCGCAACTCAGTAGTTTTATCCCAATCACAGAACTCGGAAGCATTGGACCAATGAGAGAATGCCAAGTCCACTCGTAAGTATTTGGCCAATCAGGGAATGCAAAAAAACAAAAACAAAATAAAGACTATTCAAAAACTGGAATCAGAGAACAGAAAGCAGTAATTGGCTGAAATTGGAAATTCCACAAAATCAGAAATGGCCATTTCTGACCATCCCTAGTACCCAGTGGTGCTCAGCAGAGCTCGAATATTCGAGTAGCTCGAATATTCGAGCTCTTTTTCAGCTATTCGAGCTCGGTATTCGAGCTCCGAATAGCTGGAGCTATTCGAATGGGCTATCCGAGTACACTCGAATAGCCCATTCACTATTCGAGCTATTCGAGCAACCCGGCGCTATTCGAGCTCGGTACCGAGCTCGAATAGCGTCATAGCCCAGATTGATGTCCTTAGAGCCAATCAGAGGGCTCCCAGGCCCTCTGACGGCAGCCAATCACAGAGGGGGACCCTGGCCAGCCCCTACCCTATAAATAGCGGCCGCCATGTTACGTTTCTCCGTGCTTGCCTGAGACTTGTACAGAGAGAGAGTTGCTCCTTTGTGCTTTGGCTTAGCAAGAGCTCTATTGTGGTCATTTACCTAGCGTTTTTGCTCACATACACCTCCTATACACACCTATATTGTTGTTAGTTAGTTAGACATTGTATTTTAGTTAGTAGCTTGTGTGTTACATTAGAGACAGGCAGCTGCTGCAAGCTTACAGGTTTAGGCCTCAGGGGGGCCTTGCCTCTGTGGGCAGCTGTCCTCTGTTTATTTCTCTCATCTATACCAGTATTTCTGCTGTCCTTTACTAATAGTATTGTAGTTATACTGTACTAGGAGTAGGACACTCACTGACTGTCACTGTTTATAGGCTACTAGCTAGCTCCTGCGTGTGTGCACTCACTCACTGTCTGTGTGTACACACACTCTATTTCCTTCTGATTACTGATAGATTATTGTTAGTTGTACTTACTTACTACTTACTCTTACTGTACCCGTAGGGACACTCACTGTCACTGTTCATATAGGCTACTAGCTCCTGCGTGTGCGCACTGCACTCACTGTCTGAGTGTACACACACAACACACACTCTATTTCCTTCTGATCGCTGATTGATTATCGTAATTAGTTAGTTCTACTTACTGTTACTACTTACTCTTACTGTACTAGGAGTCTAGGACACTCAGTCACTGTCCATAGGCTACTAGCTCCTGCGTGCGTGCACTCACTGTCTGAGTGTACACACACAACACACACTCTATTTCCTTCTGATCGCTGATTGATTATCGTAATTAGTTAGTTCTACTTACTTACTGTTACTACTTACTCTTACTGTACTAGGAGTCTAGGACACTCAGTCACTGTGTTCATAGGCTACTAGCTCCTGCGTGCGTGCACTCACTGTCTGAGTGTACACACACAACACACACTCTATTTCCTTCTGATCGCTGATTGATTATTGTAATTAGTTAGTTCTACTTACTGTTACTAATTACTCTTGCTGTACTAGGAGTCTAGGACACTCAGTCACTGTTCATAGGCTACTAGCTCCTGCGTGCGTGCACTCACTGTCTGAGTGTACACACACAACACACACTCTATTTCCTTCTGATCGCTGATTGATTATCGTAATTAGTTAGTTGTACTTACTGTTACTACTTACTCTTACTGTACTAGGAGTCTAGGACACTCAGTCACTGTCCATAGGCTACTAGCTCCTGCGTGCGTGCACTCACTGTCTGAGTGTACACACACCACCCACACTCTATTTCCTTCTGATCGCTGATTGATTATCGTAATTAGTTAGTTCTACTTACTGTTACTACTTACTCTTACTGTACTAGGAGTCTAGGACACTCCGTCACTGTGTTCATAGGCTACTAGCTCCTGCGTGCGTGCACTCACTGTCTGAGTGTACACACACCACCCACACTCTATTTCCTTCTGATCGCTGATTGATTATTGTAATTAGTTAGTTCTACTTACTGTTACTACTTACTCTTACTGTACTAGGAGTCTAGGACACTCAGTCACTGTGTTCATAGGCTACTAGCTCCTGCGTGCGTGCACTCACTGTCTGAGTGTACACACACCCACACTCCATTTCCTTCTGATCGCTGATTGATTATTGTAATTAGTTAGTTCTACTTACTGTTACTACTTACTCTTACTGTACTAGGAGTCTAGGACACTCAGTCACTGTGTTCATAGGCTACTAGCTCCTGCGTGCGTGCACTCACTGTCTGAGTGTACACACACCCACACTCCATTTCCTTCTGATCGCTGATTGATTATCGTAATTAGTTAGTTGTACTTAATGTTACTACTTACTCTTACTGTACTAGGAGTCTAGGACACTCAGTCACTGTCCATAGGCTACTAGCTCCTGCGTGCGTGCACTCACTGTCTGAGTGTACACACACCCACACTCCATTTCCTTCTGATCGCTGATTGATTATTGTAATTAGTTAGTTCTACTTACTGTTACTACTTACTCTTACTGTACTAGGAGTCTAGGACACTCAGTCACTGTGTCCATAGGCTACTAGCTCCTGCGTGCGTGCACTCACTGTCTGAGTGTACACACACCCACACTCCATTTCCTTCTGATCGCTGATTGATTATTGTAATTAGTTAGTTCTACTTACTGTTACTACTTACTCTTACTGTACTAGGAGTCTAGGACACTCAGTCACTGTGTTCATAGGCTACTAGCTCCTGCGTGCGTGCACTCACTGTCTGAGTGTACACACACCCACACTCCATTTCCTTCTGATCGCTGATTGATTATCGTAATTAGTTAGTTGTACTTACTGTTACTACTTACTCTTACTGTACTAGGAGTCTAGGACACTCAGTCACTGTCCATAGGCTACTAGCTCCTGCGTGCGTGCACTCACTGTCTGAGTGTACACACACCACCCACACTCTATTTCCTTCTGATCGCTGATTGATTATTGTAATTAGTTAGTTCTACTTACTGTTACTACTTACTCTTACTGTACTAGGAGTCTAGGACACTCAGTCACTGTGTTCATAGGCTACTAGCTCCTGCGTGCGTGCACTCACTGTCTGAGTGTACACACACCACCCACACTCTATTTCCTTCTGATCGCTGATTGATTATTGTAATTAGTTAGTTCTACTTACTGTTACTACTTACTCTTACTGTACTAGGAGTCTAGGACACTCAGTCACTGTGTTCATAGGCTACTAGCTCCTGCGTGCGTGCACTCACTGTCTGAGTGTACACACACTAAATTTACTTGTGATTACTACTGATTATTGTAACTGCTAGTTGTACTTCCTGACTGTTACTACTTACTTACTGTACTAGGGGACACTCACTCAGTCACCTCACCAACCAACCCACTCCATTAAAGTACCCCACTTTTCACCCGCCCTTTTAAAAAACTTTTGTCTATACGCCCAAAACATTGAAGATGTCTGGAAGTGGCAGCCAGCGCGGTTTGGGCAAGGGCAAGGGCAGCAAGGGAATCAGGAGGAGAGGGAGCAGCATTGTGGCAAGCCGTGGCCACGGGCGCGCCACCATGCACAGTTCCGCAGCAGCAGCAGCAGCGTCAGTGGCTAACATTCCTCCCATAGCCACTGGCCGTGGACGCCTTGGGCGCCGCCCAGCAGGAGCATCTGCAACTCACGCTGCAGAGACACAGCAGCAGCAGCGTGTAGCACCTGCTCCCATTTTCCTCCAGCCGGGTCGGAAACGTCCCATTGAGGAAAAGGATGCAGACACTGTGGTGCAACTCATGACGGAGGATGAGCAGCCCGCCATCAGCTCTGCATCCGAGGCCTCCACCCTCACCACCACCACCACCACCACCACCACCCCTGTTCGCAGCAGCCGCCCAGCAGGGCCTGGGGAGGAGGCCAGTTCACCGTCAGTTGGCGACCTGTCATTCAGCAGTCTTTTGACCCCAGGCATCATGAGTCAATTGTCTGCTGTTGTTGGCGATTTTGAGGAGGAGATGCTGATGGGCACTTTGGGGGATGAGGGATTGGACAGCAAGACTGTGGCGACAGTCAAGCAGCCCATCCATGCATCAGGAGAGGAGTTTGGGGGGTCCTCATCCCAGCAGGACATGTTTCAGGAGGGGGAGGATGATGATGACCCGGTGACAGACAGAGACTGGGTGCCACCACCTCCAGGGGATGTCGTCCTCAGCAGCTCTGAGGAGGAGGAGGAGGATGCTCTTGTGGGCCTTGCAAGGAGGCGCATCATTGCAAGCATTGGCAGCAGCAGTAGGCAGGTCCCACAGCCTGCTGGTGTCTCAGGCTCAGCAGCAGCAGCAGCAGCATCTGCCAGTACCACCACCAGCCGCACCCAAGCCCCCCCCCCCCCAACCACCACAGGGAGACAGGCAGCAGTGCTTCCATGCCGTAGGGGGATGTTTAAGTCACCAATCTGGCGATATTTCACCATGCCCACTGTGTACAGCAAGTACGCCACTTGCAACCACTGTCAGCGGAAGTTGAGCAGAGGTGCAGACCCCTTAAAGTTCTGCACCAGCTCGCTCATCAACCACCTTGCGGCTAAACATTTCCACCAGCATGAGGAGTTCCAGAGGCTGAAGGCATCTGGTGCTGGCAGTGGCACCATACCCATCACTGCACAGCCTTCAGCAGCAGCAGCAGCAACAGCAGCCACCCGCCCTCCTGCTCCTCCAGCAGCACCAGCAGGAGTGCGGAAACGCACTGCTCCTCCCCCCTCTGCAACTCCTGCCGCCGACACTGAGGCCTGTTCTGACAGCCAGTCCTCAGTGGCCTCCTCTGCTGTGTCTGCTGATTCCCGTGTCAGCAAAAGGCCACGCCAGAGCCTTTTGAGCGAGTCCTTCCAGGGGGTGGTTAGGGCTCTGCCTCCCAGCAGCCGTCACGTGCGGCAGCTGAACGGCTTGCTGGCACGGGCCATGTGCTCCCAACTCCTGCCGTACACGCTCGTGCAGGAGGGGAGCGACATTCGTGCGCTGCTTGCTTGCGCAGCCCCAGACTGGCAGCTCCCCAGCAGACACTTCTTTGCCCGCAAGGCCATTCCTGCACTGCACCGCTTTGTGATGGCCAATGTGGAGCGAGGGCTGGAGCACGCGGTTGGTGAAAGGGTCCACGTCACCATGGACTCCTGGAGCAGCCGCTTCGGGACAGGCCGCTACCTGTCCTTCACTGTCCACTGGGTCAGCTTGGTGGAAGGGGGTGAGGATGGGAGAGCAGCAGCGGGCACAGCAGCAGCAGCAACACAGTGGGTGGTGCCACCCCGCAGGGTCAGGGGAACTGCAGCAGGTTCCTCCGATCCTCTGCCATCCTCCGGCACACCTGGCCAAACCCCCCGCCTCAGCAGCAGCGTGAAGGCCCGCCACTGCCAAGCGCTGCTGCACTTGGTCAGCCTTGGGAAGACCAAGCTGACGGCAACCCATGTGTTGGCCAAACTCCAGGAGCAGGAGAGGATTTGGCTGACCCCCAGAGGCCTCAGAGTCGGAGAGGTGGTGGCCGACAATGGGGCCAATCTGGTTGCCGCAATAGACAGGGGAAACCTGACCCACATCCCCTGTCTTGCCCACGTGCTGAACCTGGTGGTGCAGAAGTTCCTGCGCACCTACCAGGGGATGGGCGAACTGCTGGAAACGGCAAGGAATGTTGTGCGTCACTTCCGGCGCTCGGCTGCAGCCTGTGCGAGCCTGAAAGACGTGCAAAAGGAGCTGGATCTGCCACGCCATCGGCTGATCCTTGACGTTCCGACTCGCTGGAACTCCACCCTGGCGATGTTGGAGCGTCTAGTTGAACAGAGGCGCGCTGTCAAACAGTACCTTGCCCTGGCCACTGTTTCCGCCGCTCAGAGAAGGGACAAGACCAGCAACATCCCGTCCATCGTCCCCGATGATGACTGGAGGCACATGCAGCAGGTGTGCTTTGTGCTGGCTCCCTTCTTGCAGGCCACAAACATGGTGAGCAGGGACCATGCTATGGTCTGCGAGTGGGTGCCCCTGGTTTCTCTGCTGAACAGGGCCCTCGATGCTTTGCTGGAACAGGGAGCGGCAGCCTTGGACCAGCAGGAGCGGCAACCAGCTGCGCAGTCCACCTCTGAGGGGGAGGAGGAGGAGGACTTGGTGGAGGTCCCTGACCTGGCTGCTGATGAGGGGGATCAGCACAGCGCAGCTGAGTTGGTGCGGGGGTGGAGAGAGGATGAGGCGGCAGAGGAGGAGGATGAGGACAGCACTGACGTCGATGTGCCAGCAGACGTGGCCCGCCTCTTCCCAATGGCAGCGCACATGCTGACGTGCCTGCGCAGGGACCCCAGGGTGATCCAGATGAAGCAGAGGGAGGACATCTGGATCAGCATGATGTTGGACCCACGCCTCAAGGGGAAGTTGAGCCAGTTCCTGCCGCCTGCAGGAGGAGACCCAGCGCAACAAATAAGGAGCTTGCAGCAGGCCCTTGTTGAGCGCTTGGAGGAAGCCTTCCCCCAGCCTTCCACCCCCACTGTCCAGCAGCCAGCACAGAGGCAGCAGCAGGTGCCTTCATCCAGCAGCAGCAAGCGCCCCACAGACCTGCTGTCTCTCAGCCACGAGCTCTACAGGACTGTAGAGGCTCCGGCAGCAGTGACTAGAGAGGAGATGCATGCAGCAGCATCCTCCTCCGGTCACAGCCAGCGCCTGACCCGCATGGTGGCTGACTACATGGGGTCGTACAGCGGGCTTGACAGCGATGCCCCTGTTGATCCCATGGAGTATTGGGTCAAGCGCATGGAGATCTGGAGCGAGCTGGCGCAGTACGCCCTGGAAGTGCTGTCCTGCCCCCCTTCCAGCGTGCTGTCCGAGCGCTGCTTCAGTGCAGCTGGTGGCGTGGTCACCGAGAAACGCTCACGTCTGTCTCACAAGTCTGTGGACAGACTGACGTTTCTCAAGATGAACCAGGCGTGGGTGGAAGGCGAGTTCCTGGCCCCTGTTGTCGGAGAGAGGGGGACATGAACTGGCTGCCGGAACCATCGTTAATGTGCCTTACCACCCTTTACCACCTCCTGGCTCCTGCTCACTAAGCCAGCCTTGTTCACTTTGACTATTACGTCGCCTGCAGCCACACATTTTACACCTACAGTGGGCTGCTGTGTACTGCCCTTCTGCTGTCTGTCTGTGTTTCCCACTGCCAGGGTACACAGAATTACCTTCTTCTGCTGCCACTCTGCCACCAGCTATTACGTCAAACAATAGCTATATTGGTTGTAAAACCAAAAACCAAAAAACCATAAAAAAAAAAAAGGTTTAATTTTTCTGAGGTGCCCGGGTTGAAAACTGTGTTGTCCCAGTTGTGTATTGGACACAATGTGGGCTGCACGACCGCTGTCTGGGACCTCCTGTTGTGTTTATTTACAGCCCTGGTATCACCGCTAGGTACCAGGGCTATTATGTCACGCTGCCTACCTGCTGCCACACTCACACTGCTCCTCCATACCTCCTCCTGCTGCTGCTGCTGCTGCTGTCTGTCTGTGTTTCCCACTGCCAGGGTACACAGATGATTTACCTTCTGCTGCCACTCTGCCACCAGCTATTACGTCAAACAATAGCTGCTCGCCTACTCCTCCATTCCTCCTCCTGCTGCTGCTGTCTGTCTGTGTTTCCCACTGCCAGGGTACACAGAATTACCTTCTTCTGCTGCCACTCTGCCACCAGCTATTACGTCAAACAATAGCTATATTGGTTGCAAAACCAAAACTAAACAAACCATTAAAAAAAAAAAGGTTTAATTTTTCTGAGGTGCCCGGGTTGAAAACTGTGTTGTCCCAGTTGTGTATTGGACACAATGTGGGCTGCACGACCGCTGTCTGGGACCTCCTGTTGTGTTTATTTACAGCCCTGGTATCACCGCTAGGTACCAGGGCTATTATGTCACGCTGCCTACCTGCTGCCACACTCACACTACTCCTCCATACCTCCTCCTGCTGCTGCTGCTGCTGTCTGTCTGTGTTTCCCACTGCCAGGGTACACAGAATTACCTTCTTCTGCTGCCACTCTGCCACCAGCTATTACGTCAAACAATAGCTATATTGGTTGCAAAACCAAAACCAAACAAACCATTAAAAAAAAAAAAAGGTTTAATTTTTCTGAGGTGCCCGGGTTGAAAACTGTGTTGTCCCAGTTGTGTATTGGACACAATGTGGGCTGCACGACCGCTGTCTGGGACCTCCTGTTGTGTTTATTTACAGCCCTGGTATCACCGCTAGGTACCAGGGCTATTATGTCACGCTGCCTACCTGCTGCCACACTCACACTGCTCCTCCATACCTCCTCCTGCTGCTGCTGCTGCTGCTGTCTGTCTGTGTTTCCCACTGCCAGGGTACACAGATGATTTACCTTCTGCTGCCACTCTGCCACCAGCTATTACGTCAAACAATAGCTGCTCGCCTACTCCTCCATTCCTCCTCCTGCTGCTGCTGTCTGTCTGTGTTTCCCACTGCCAGGGTACACAGAATTACCTTCTTCTGCTGCCACTCTGCCACCAGCTATTACGTCAAACAATAGCTATATTGGTTGCAAAACCAAAACCAAACAAACCATTAAAAAAAAAAAAGGTTTAATTTTTCTGAGGTGCCCGGGTTGAAAACTGTGTTGTCCCAGTTGTGTATTGGACACAATGTGGGCTGCACGACCGCTGTCTGGGACCTCCTGTTGTGTTTATTTACAGCCCTGGTATCACCGCTAGGTACCAGGGCTATTATGTCACGCTGCCTACCTGCTGCCACACTCACACTACTCCTCCATACCTCCTCCTGCTGCTGCTGCTGCTGTCTGTCTGTGTTTCCCACTGCCAGGGTACACTACACAGATGATTTACCTTCTGCTGCCACTCTGCCACCAGCTATTACGTCAAACAATAGCTGCTCACATTACTCCTCCATTCCTCCTGCTGCTGTTGCTGTCTGTCTGTGTTTCCCACTGCCAGGGTACACAGAATTACCTTCTGCTGCCACTCTGCCACCAGCTATTACGTCAAACAATAGCTATATTGGTTGCAAAACCAAAACCAAACAAACCATTAAAAAAAAAAAAAAGGTTTAATTTTTCTGAGGTGCCCGGGTTGAAAACTGTGTTGTCCCAGTTGTGTATTGGACACAATGTGGGCTGCACGACCGCTGTCTGGGACCTCCTGTTGTGTTTATTTACAGCCCTGGTATCACCGCTAGGTACCAGGGCTATTATGTCACGGCGAGCTGCCTGCCTCATTGACTGCCTGCTGCCACACACTCATCCTCCTCCTCCTGCTGCTGAATTTACCTCCTGCTGTCTTTGTGTTTCCACTGCCAGGGAGCACATACAATGGCGCTTCCAACATGCGTGCGCCCACCAGCTATTTGTTACGCTCAAAAATAGCTGCATTTCTTTAAAAAAAAATTGAAAAGAGAAATACGTGAAGAAGAAGAAGACGATATTGAAAAAGAAGGAGAAGGAGAAGATGAAGATGAAGAAGAAGATGAAGAAGAAGATGAAGAAGATGATGAAGAAGAAGATGAAAAAGAAGAAGAAGATGAAGAAGATGAAGAAGATGAAGAAGAAGAAGATGAAGAAGAAGAAGATGAAGAAGAAGAAGATGAAGAAGAAGATGAAGAAGATGAAGAAGATGAAGAAGAAGATGAAGAAGAAGAAGAAGAAGAAGAAGAAGAAGAAGAAGAAGAAGAAGAAGAAGAAGAAGAAGAAGAAGAAGAAGAAGAAGGAAGAAGAAGAAGAAGAAGAAGAAGAAGAAGAAGAAGAAGAAGAAGAAGAAGAAGATGAAGAAGAAGAAGAAGATGAAGATGAAGAAGAAGAAGAAGATGAAGAAGATGAAGATGAAGAAGATGAAGATGAAGAAGAAGATGATGAAGAAGAAGATGAAGAAGATGAAGAAGAAGATGATGAAGAAGATGATGAAAAAGAAGAAGAAGATGAAGAAGATGAAGAAGATGAAGAAGAAGAAGATTGAAGAAAGAAGAAGATGAAGAAGAAAGATGAAGAAGATGATGAAGAAGATGAAGAAGAAGATGAAGAAGATGAAGAAGAAGAAGAAGAAGAAGAAGAAGAAGAAGAAGAAGAAGAAGAAGAAGAAGAAGATGAAGAAGAAGAAGATGAAGAAGATGAAGATGAAGAAGAAGAGAAGATGAAGAAGATGAAGATGAAGAAGAAGATGATGAAGAAGAAGAAGAAGATGATGAAGAAGAAGAAGATGATGAAGAAGAAGAAGATGATGAGAAGAAGAAGACGATGATGAAGAAGAAGAAGAAGAAGAAGAAGAAGAAGAAGAAGAGAAGACAATATAGAAGAAGAAGAAAATGATATAGAAGAAGAAGATCTAGAAGAAGAAGAAGAAAGATAAAGAAGAAGAAGAACAAGTATATACAGCAACACTACTGAACAAAATTAAGGACACAACTTATCTTTCCACATTTTTTTTAAAGGAACATCCCCACATAATCACTTGCTGTTGTTACTTGGAAAAAAAGATGTTTCTTGCATCATTCACCCTCAAAACAAGTGTTGGAAGCTATTTAAGGCCAATTCGAATAGTCAGCTCGAATAGTGAGCTCGAATACCGACTCGAATAGTGAGCTCGAAGTCCGAGGTCGAATCGAATAGTAAAAAATTATTCGACTCGAATATTCGACTGACCTCGAATAATTTACTATTCGAATTCGACCTAACTCGAATTTTGAAAAGGGGTATTTGAGCATCACTACTAGTACCTACTGGAGTGAGTCATGCATGTCATGTCATATTAATTTATTTTTGTTTTTGTCAACAAACGTGGAATTTCCTCTAAACATGCTTTTCAATGAGAAGATGCTGCAGGTTGTCTTTAATAGGAGTCAGGGGGAGGACATATTAGAGACAGGTGTGAATGGCTGAGAAATATGTACAGCATCTGTTGGAGTGAGAGGGTTACACACTGACTACAAGATATCAGCTGCTACAATTTCGCAGAACATATTGTACACGTTTGACCTTTCCTGCTCTGTACAGGAAAAATAAAGATGTTATAATCAGCTTTTTTCAGATACATGGCTAAGTACACATTGCCAGTGATTGTCCGCCTCTCGGTGTGTCAGACGAAAACTAATAGATGTGCTCGCAAACACTTATGCTGCCATAAGTCAGGAAGCACGGCTTATGAGGACTGTGCCATAATGTACTCTGCAGTAAACACGCGCCGCTGATGAACACCAGAGACTGGTTAAGGAGGTGTGATGGAGGAAAACCATGATAGAAAAGATACTCGAGATCTAGAAGAGAGCCGATCATCTTTGAGGCTAGGTGCACACATAGCAGAAATGCTAGCATCGCTAATGGAAGTCTATGGGCCGCAGGAAAAAACACATATAAAAACACATATGCGTTTTTTTATGCGTGTGTTTTCAAAAACGCTGGTTTTGTTGCATGATGTGCAAAAACGCATCAAAAACGCACATAATGAAAGTCAATGGGAACGCAATGGTATGCGTTTTTCATGCGTTTTCCATGCGTTTTTATGTGCATTTTTTTCCCCAAAAAAATTTTTTGGGGATGTATTTCTGCTTCCTGTTGTCTTCCTAGTTATTTGCATAAATGGAAATATAAAAACGCATGAAAAACACTTATAAAACGCTCATGCGTTTTGTATATACCAACCGTAAATGCATTAAAATGCATGCAAAACGCTTGAAAAATGCAAATGCACCAAAAACACAGTAAAAACGTAGCACAAATGCAGAAAAAACACACACAACATAAAGTGAAAACATTCATGTTATGTTATGTGTGCACCCAGCCTTACAAGGAATCTGACTTGGCAGTTGCTTATTAGACACAAACAATACGATACTAGGATATACAATATAGATATTATGGATCCAGGACAGTAATAGGTAGTGGTGATCATAATCTGCTAACTACAATTATGAGCAATTTCATGTAAAAAAAAATTTATTTTTTGCAACCTGGATGTTCAATTGATTTTTTTGTAATCCGTTCTAAATTTCACATCATAGTTGCATAGTTTTGTGCCAACTTTAGTGGTTAATAGCAAAGCTCCCATACATGACTTAGAGATGAGCGTAATGACGTAATTACGATTTCGCGAAATTTCGCGTAATTAGTGTAATTACGATTATGACCGTAAGTACATAATCGTAATGAAGAAGGATTTGGCGAAATTTCGCGTAATCGTAATTTTTTGTGTAATTTTCGCATTACAGTGGGTATTACGAAATTAATGCGTATGGCCATGCTCCCAAGCGGAAAAGTTGACGCATGGATCAATGTTAGGTAGCCGCCGACTTTAAGGGTTAATAGCAAAGCCCCCTTAAATGCTAAGAGCCTCAAATTTAGAGAATATATTAAGGAGATCAGGAGGAATAAGAGGAACATTTTTTTTTTCAAAAAGACATTATAGTTTTTGAGAAAATCGATGTTAAAATTTCAAAGTAAAAATGTATACATTTAAAAACCCGCCGACTTTAACGGTTAATAGCAAAGCCTGCTTAAAGTTTAGGAACACCAAATTCCTAGGGTATATTAAGGGGATCAGTGGGAATAAGAGGAAAATTTTTTTTTCAAAAAGACCTTATAGTTTTTGAGAAAATCGATTTTTAAGTTTCAAGGGCAAAAATGTCTTTTAAATGCGGAAAATGTCAGTTTTTTTTGCACAGGTAACAATAGTGTATTATTTTCATAGATTCCCCCAAGTGGGAAGAGTTTTACTTACTTCGTTCTGAGTGTGGGAAATATAAAAAAAAAACGACGTGGGGTCCCCCCTCCCATGCAGGCTGGGATAGCCAGAATGCGGAGTACCGGCCGCGTGGGGCTCCGCACCCTGACTATACCAGCCCGCATGGTCCATGGATTGGGGGGTCTCGGAAGGGGAGGGGCAGCAAAGCTTTCCCCTCCCCCTCCGAGCCCTTGTCCAATCCAAGGACAAGGGGCTCTTCTCCACCTCCGATGGGCGGTGGAGGTGGAGGCCGCGATTTCCTGGGGGGGGTTTCATGGTGGAATCTGGGAGTCCCCTTTAAAAAGGGGTCCCCCAGATGCCCACCCCCCCTCCCAGGAGAAATGAGTATAGAGGTACTTGTACCCCTTACCCATTTCCTTTAAGAGTTAAAAGTAAATAAACACACAAACACTTAGAAAAAGTATTTTAATTGAACAAAAAACATAACCACGAAAAAAGTCCTTTAATATTCTTAATTAACCAATAATACTTACCTGTCCCTTTAAATAAATGATCCCACGCAATATCCTCGGAAATGTTCTATCAGTTACAATGTAACAAAGTTATTACAATGTAACAACTTTGTTACATTGTAACTACGCCGCACCCGACGTCACTCGCCGCTCAGCCGCCGCACGGACCCGACAGAGCTCAGCCGCCGCACGGACCCGACAGAGCAACGTCTAAAAGAGCCGTGTGCTGCAACTCCTCGTTTCTTTATATATATTTTACACATTTTCTGATAATTTTTTATGGTAAACGCAAATTTTGTGTCATAATTACAGAAATACAAATTTTCGACTCCTAACTAATCATGCACACATGTCAATGTGACCCTTATATTGGAAAATGAAAATTCTCAATCATATGAAAATTTATTTTCGCAAAAATATTTTCAAAATAGCTTTTTTAGACGCAAATGCTCACAAGCAACACTGGTCATTTATTAAATGGCTTGTGGAGTTACAACATTGGTTACATAGATTTTATACTAAAGTGGAATAACCTTTTAACCTTTTAACCACTTGAGGACCCTGGGCTTAAACCCCCCCTAGTGACCAGGCCATTTTTTACAGAAAAGGCCACTGCCGCTTTAAGGCCTCACTGCAGGGCCGTACAACTCAGCACACAAGTGCCCCTCCCTTTTCTCCCCACCAACAGAGCTTTCTGTTGGTGGGCTGTGATTGCTCCCAGGATGTTTGTTTATTTTTTGATAAATATTTTTATGTTTTTAATAAATAAATCCTTTTTTTATTATTTATTTCCCCAGCCCTCCCTCCCCTGCTAGCTAATCAGAGCGGTCGGCTGTCATAGGCTCCAGCCTATGACAGCGGATCGCTTCCTGGCTACCCAGGGGGACAGTACAGCGCTACCGTAGACCACATCACTGTACAGAGTAAATAGACAACAGTTTTGCCGTCTAACAGTCTCCTAGTAACGATCGCCGCTGTGAGACTAATGACGGAGCAGAGCTCCGCCATCCAAGCGGAGATGCGTGTGCATCAACGCGCGCATCTCCTGCAAATCACTGCCCCAGGACTTTACGCCAATCGGTGTTAGGCGGTCCTGGGGCTGCCGCCGCGATTACACCCATCAGTGTGACACTGTCATATGTGTTAAAGTGACACTGAAGCAAAAAAAATAATGTATAATATAATAGATTGTATGTGCAGTACAGAATAGCACATTAGTAGCTAAGAAAGGAGTCTGACATTTGTATTTTCAGTTATATAGCTTTTTTTATTTTAATAACATTGCATCACACTATCAATATTGCACCATACTATCAATATTTCACACACTTTTTAAAGTATAAAACAAAGCATAAAAAATTACCCTTTGAACTTTCATGCAGTAAAACCTTATCTCAAGCTGTCTTTCACGGTTTCTTGGCTGTTTAAGTGCTTCAGAAAATAGCACTTGTTGGTCGAGTGGGTCGAGAAGCTCTTTTGCATAGATAACAAGTGAAGCTTCTTAACTATTTCTGTACTTGAAATAATATGAGACTCTTTTCTTTGCTACTAATGTTCTATTTTTTAGCTGTACTACACATACAACTTTTATCTCATACATTTTTTTTTTACTTCATATTCCCTTTAACCACTTAGGGACCAGGGGCTTAACACCCTCCCCCCCCCCCCCCCCCTAAAGATCAGGCCATTTTTAACAAAATAGGCCACTGCAGCTTTAAGGCCCTGCTGCAGGGCCATACAACTCAACACACAAGTGATTTCCCCCCCCCCCCCCCATTTCTGCCCACCAACAGAGATCTCTGTTGGTGGGCTGTGATGGCTCCCAGGATGTTTGTTTACTTTGTTTATAAATATTTTTCTGATTTATTTTTTAATAAATATCTGCTTTTTTAAATTTTACAGCCCCCCCTCCCTCCTTCCGCCAGCCAATCAGTGCGATCGGCTTCAGCCTATGACAGCTGATCGCTTTGGTGTCTCCCAGTGGGACAGTGGTGTAACACGGCTGTCCCCAGTACATCGCTGCCGTAGATCGCAGAGCTGCACAGACTAAATAGACTGTGCTCTTGCCGTCTAACAGTCTACTAGCGCCGCTTGGAGCTCCATCATGCGCTTTCATGGGCGCAGGTGATCTCCTGCAAATCCCCGCCCCAGGACTTTACGCCAATCGGCACTAAGCGGTCCTGGGGCCACAGCTGTGGTCACGCCCATCAACCAGAAACGGTCGGCTAGAGGTTAAGTGAATTTTTCTTTAAATTCTTCCTGTACTGGAAAACAATATGAGTAGGGATGCTCTCACGAGTAAATCCGAGTGTCTAAGCACTCGGATTCATGATTTAAATGAGCATTAATTACCGCAGGTGTGGAGTGGGACATAAGGGGTTATTTACCCATAAGGCTGCGTCCTCCCTGCGCTCCAAATAGGATGTACACGTATTGATCGCGTTACAAGCCTCGCTGCAGGCACTTCTTCCTTCCAGCTTGAAGGAGGAAGTGTGTGTGTGAGGCTTGCAACGCGATCAATAGGACACGTGTGCATCCTATTTGGAGCGCAGGGAGGACGCAGCCTTATGGGTAAGTAACCCCTTATATCCCCGCTCCACACCTGCGGTAATTAATGCTCATTTAAATCACGAATCCAAGTGTTTAGGCACTCAGATTTACTCATGAGAGCATTCCTAAATATGAGACTCTTTTCTTTGCTACTAATATTCTATTTCTTAACTGTACTACACATACAATTTTTATCTCATACATTTTTTTCTCACTTCAGATTCCAGTTAAGTGAAGTTTTTTAAAACTCTTCCTGCACTAGAAAACAATATGAGACTCTTTTCTTTGCTACTAATGTTCTATTTCTTAGCTGTACTACACATACAAATAATTATCTCATACTTTTTTTTGGTTTGCTTTAAATTGAGTTTTTATACTGGAAAAAAGAAAAGCTATCATTCAGGCACTCTGCCTACTAAGCAGAACTAAGCCCAGAAATGGGCTATTTGGAGTTAAATTTAATTACAATTACATTTCCCCACAGCTTGTCAAGTGTTATATGAAATAAATCATATGGAGGAGGCTATATTTCAATAGCTGGTGGCAGAAGTGTTGTTGGGTTAAATGGAGTGACTTCTCAGTGCCTCACCTCTTCTATTGACATTATCAAGGAAGTGACACGGGCAGCTTGAGATATAATGGAGTTTACCTTGCGCTAAACAGAAACTGCTCTCGGCTAGAGTTGCCCGACATTTACATAACCAGAGTGCAGCTCTAGAGGGCACTAGAACGTTCAGGATCACTTCAGCATGCCTGACAAGGGCAGATGAGATTCCCCTTGGCTATTAGGGAAAACAAAACCTGATTTACGCTGACCGTACTAAAAGAGAGTTTACAAAGCAAAACAAAAAATAAATCAGTCATACAGGGTAGTGAAAGCATTGCAGCTGCGCCTGAATTGCAGTAGCCTATGTTTAAAGGGAACCAGAGACGTTGGGGGAAAGCTGTTATACATACCTGGGGCTTCCTCCAGCCCCATACGCACGGATCGCTCCCACACCGCTGTCCTCCGCTGCCTGGATCCGCCGGTGCCGGGTCCCGACCTTACCGCCAGTCGGTCGGCAGACACGGCCAATTGTCCGCATCACAGGGGGCTCCCTCCATATAAGTACGCGTGAGGCTGCATACTGCGCAGCCTCATGCGTACGGGTATATGGAGGGAGCCCCTGTAATGCGGACAATTGGCCGCTTCCGCCGGAAGTGACGGGACCCGGTACCGGCGACAGAGGAAGCGAAAGATGGCGGCGTGGGAGCGATCCAGGCTTATGGGGCTGGAAGAAGCCCCAGGTATGTATAAAAGCTTTTTGTATTTTTAATGAAGGTTCCTCTCTGGTTCCCTTTAAAGGACCACTGTCGCAAATATCTTAACATTTTAAATATATGTAAACACAAACAAATAAGAAGTATATTTCTTCCAGAGTAAAATGAGCCATCAATTACTTTTCTCCTATGTTGCTGTCACTTACAGTAGGTAGTATAAATCCGACAGAACCGACAGGTTTTGGGCTAGTCCATCTCTCCTGGGGATTCCCAGCATGACCTTTATTCTTTATAAAGGCGCTACCTGAAAACGTTTTATACAAAGATGCTGACCAACTTCCCTGCTCACTATAGACTTTTTTGGCAGTTGGATGGAGCAACTGCCATTCACTGAGTGCTTTTATAAATAAAGAAAACCCAGGGCCAGAGGTGATGGGCTAGTCAAAAACCAGTCAGTTCTGTCAGATTCCTAATACTTACTTACTGTAAGTGACAGCAACATAGAAGAAAAATAATTTATGGTTCATTTTACTCTGAAAGAAACATACTTCTTATTTGTATATGTTTACATATATTTAAAATTTTAAGATGTTTGCGACAGTGGTCCTTTAAGAGGAGCTTTAATGAATGTTAGCTTATGTCGATGGTTCCTGTAATTATAACAACCTCAGGTTCATCTAAAAGAAAAAAGGAGACCAGGAGCCCAATGGTGCAGAATCGTGTTGGATTCAGGAAAGCAAATTGCTAAGGATGTATATACTCACAAAGGTGGGTTGCAAATCCTTACAACCACCGTCAGAGCAGGTGGGAAATTAACCGTCCCCGCTCGGTTTCCCAGGTCTGTTGAAAGGAACTGGGTGGTTGCACTCTGGAAGTTCTTTAGGACAACTAAAAAACTATCACCTCTAAAAGAGGTATGACAAGACACTTAAAACAGGGGTGGAGGCACCCAATGCATAAAAGATAGGCTAATAAGCCAGGTCAGTGAAAAAACAGACAAAGAGGTGCACATGCTTGCTACACAGCCATAGCAGTGAAGGTACCTGCTTTTTTCACTGACCTGAGTAAGCGGGCAAGTACCCGCGAAACGCGTTGTCAATTGTATGTGCGTGAGTAAAAGACCTTTTTGCAATACACTGGTCCAAATTCTTCAAGAGAGGTAAGATTCCCTCTCTGTTTATAAGATTAATAGCTTATTAGCCTATCTTTTATGCATTGGGTGCCTCCACCCCTGTTTTAAGTGTCTTTACTGAATATTACTTAATGACTAAAATTGCTTACATTTCACAGTATTCATTTACAGTATACATTATTAAAGCGGACCTGAATGCAGAATGTCCTCTTTGCTTTAAAGAGACTCCGTAACAAAAATTGCATCCTGTTTTTTATCATCCTACAAGTTCCAAAAGCTATGCTAATGTGTTCTAGCTTACTGCAGCACTTTCTACTATCACAGTCTCTGTAATAAATCAATGTATCTTTCCCCTGTCAGACTTGTCGGCCTGTGTCTGGAAGGCTGCCAAGTTCTTCAGTGTTGTGGTTCTGCTATGAACTCCCCCTTCCAGGCCCCTCTATGCACACTGCCTGTGTAATATTTAGATTAGAGCAGCTTCTCTCTTATCTTTTACAAGCTGGATAAATCGTCCTCTGAGCTGGCTGGGCTTTCACATACTGAAGAATTACAGAAAAGGGCAAAGCTGTTTGCAGGAAGAAACAAGCAGCCTGAAACTTCAGTGCATGAGAACAGGGGGAAAGAAACACACAAATGATCTCTTGAGATTCAAAAGGAAGGCTGTATACAGCCTGCTTGTGTATGGATGTATTTTCTATGTGTGGACATACTGTACATCAACCTACTTCCTGTTTTGGTGGCCATTTTGTTTGTTTATAAACAAACTTTTTAAAACTGTTTTTAACCACTTTTAATGCGGCGAGGAGCGGCGAAATTGTGTCAGAGGGTAATAGGAGATGTCCCCAACGCACTGGTATGTTTACTTTTGTGCGATTTTAACAATACAGATTCTCTTTAAAAGATACGCAATAGCATAATAACCTTTACAGAAAAACATTTATTTGTTCCAGCTGATACAAATCCTAAAATCTGCACGGTTTCTTTTTCCTGATTCATGGAAGCAGACATATTGTTAAAGGACCACTATTGCAAAAAAAATGTAAACTTTTAAATATATGTAAACACATACAAATAAGTAGTAGGTTTCCAGGGTAAATTATTTTTCTCCTATTTTGAATTTACTGACAGTAGTTAGCAAAAATCAGATGGAACTGACAGGTTTATGACTAGTCCATCTCCTCATATGTTATTCTATGTATTCTTTACAAAACCATTCCCCGGAAAGGATCTATATAAAGATGCAGACCACCCTCCCTACCCATTTGCACACTATTCTGGCAGCTGGACTGAACAACTACCATTCACTAAGTGCTTTTTTAGAATAAAGAAAATCCTGAGAATACCCCCTGATTAGATGGGCTGTCCCAAAATCTGTCAGTTCTGTCAGATTTTCACTAACTACTGTAAGTGACAGCAACATAGGAGAAAATTAATTTACAGCACGTTTTACTCTTGGAGAAATGTGTATCATCTGTATCATGTGACACAGGGAAGAGATCAAATTACAACTTGTGATTAGACACAAGCGAGGGGGAATTAAGCAGGCTAATCTCTCTAAATAGACACAGAGTGCATTTCTCTATGTTTTCCTTCTGTCCTGTTCAAAAGTTCAGTTCCACTTTACAGAGACTTTACAGTCAGGACTGGAGATAAAAAGCTGTCAAAAGTTGTAGAAAACCACTTTTTTTATTTTACTTGTCATTTAGAAGGTTAATTTTCTTACCTGCTTGCAGTTGCTGGCTGAAAACAAGGTTAAGCCATGCCTCCTGGAGGAAGGAGTGTCGTGGAACTGCAGTGCCTTGTGGGAGAAATGTAGCCTCCAGCTCAGTCCACCACCTTGCTGCAGTCTTCCTAGTATTGCAGTATTTGAAAGAGGAAAAAGATGTCACGTGTTTCTACTGAAGGGGGTTTGGGGAGGAAGAGAGGACACTTCCTGCTGGTGGGTGAGAGGAGGATTGGAAGGAACATCATTGGGTGCTGGGGGGAGTAAGAAAGAGTTCATTATTTATTGAAAGGCAAGAGGGGCAGAGCTTCGTTTATGCAAGGGGCTGTTTCATTAGGCAAAGGATAGAGCTTAGCTCAGGTGAGGGGCGGGGCTTATGTGCATTTTGAGCCCAGGCCCAGGTCGCTTTACATTTTGCTTTGTGTATTTTTCCAGCCGTGTGAGCACTGGCTATCTGTGAGTTTTGAGCCCAGGTCACTTTAAATTTTGTAAAAAGAAAGATATTAAAGACATTAGTACCGTTCTCTGCCCTTCACGGGAGCAGAGCAATAATGCAGTTTCCTGCATTTAGTGAGCATGTGGAAGATTTACATACAGGGCTGGTTCTCTCATGAAGCAAGGTGAAACATTTGCACCAGGTGCAGAGATTACAGGGACAGCATGTTTGTACTGTGTGTTTACAGTCCTGGCCAAAAGTTTTGAGACTGAAAAATATTGGAAATTAGAAAGGTTGGTGCTTAAGTTTTTATAACAGCAATTTGCATATACTTCAGAATGTTATGAAGAGTGTTCAGATGAATTGCATAGTCCTTCTTTGCCATGCAAATCCCCAAAAAACTTTCCGCTGCATTTTATTGCTGTCATTAAAGAGTAACTGTCAGGCTGCAAAAGCTAATTTAAACCTCTATTCTCCTGTGTTAAACAGTTTAGACAGAAGCCAAAAAGACATTACTAAAGATAAAAATCTCTCTTACATTTAATGTGTGCTTATCACCAAAGCTAAGCTCCTAAGGAGGACGCAAGCCGCATTCCATACTGCAAAGCATTCTGGGGCCCTCCCCTCGGCTGCTAAGGAGAAGACGGGATCACGTTTCAGCAGCTTCTAACTCAGTCTAGCCACAGCACAGATAAATCTCCGGGAAGAGTACTCTGCAGGAGTCAGCTATTGTTCCTAGCCACATGGCTCATTAATATTCACTGCACACTGTGTTATTCTGTATGAGCTGTTCTGTGATCAGAAGCAGGCAGGACATGACGACACATTTGGCTTCACAAACATGGAACCTGCCATGGGCTGTCAGGAGCATCATTCTCTGCATATACTATATACAAATTCTGTGAAATCCAAACGTGGACAGTGAAATGCATATGTAATGTAAGTACAGCCAATCTTTAGCTACTGATATATGTGTTTATTTTCTCTGAGACCTTATACCTAACAGCTCCTCTTTAAAGGACCTGCTGAGATCATTTCAGTAATCGTCTTGTTAACTCAGGTGAGAATGTTGACGAGCACAAGGCTGGAGATCATTATGTCAGACTGACAAAAATGGCAGACTTGACATGTTAAAAGGAGAGTGATGCTTGAAATCATTGATCTTCCATTGTTAACCATGGTGACCAGCAAAGAAACGCATGCAGCCATCATTGCGTTCCATAAAAATGGCTTGACAGGCAAGGATATTTTGGCTACTAAGGTTGCACCTAAACCAACAATTTCTAGGATCATCAAGAACTTCAAGGAAAGATGTTCAATTCATGTTAAGAAGGCTTTGGGGCGTCCAAGAAAGTCCAGCAAGTGCCAGGATCGTCTCCTAAAGAGTATTCAGCTGTGGGATCAGAGTACAACCAGTGCAGAGGTTGCTCAGGAATGGCAGCAGGCAGGTGAGAGCACATCTGCACGCACAGTGAGGCAAGACTTTTGGAAAATGGCCTGGTGTCAAGAAGGGCAGCAAAAAAGTCACTTCTCTCCCAAAACAACATCAGGGACAGATTGATCTTCTGCAGAAAGTATGGTGAATGGACTGCTGAGGACTGGGGCAAAGTCATATTCTCTGATGAAGCCCCTTTCCGATTGTTTGGGGCATCTTGAAAAAGGCTTGTCAGGAGAAGAACAGTTGAGCGCTACCATCAGTCCTGTGTCATGCCAACAGTAAAGCATCCTGAGACCATTCATAAAAACAGGGAACACCAAGAGCCCCAATAGTGTAATTCGTACTGTACAAGGTGGCAATAAGTTTGTATTGCTAAATATTCACAAGTCAGGGTCACCAGCAGGCAACCACTGTAAAGGCAGGTGGGGAGATTGTCCTGACCCCACTCAGGATTAAGAAGTTGCTCTCTGTAGACAGGAAGAAAGGGTAGCAACCCTCCACCAAGGGTGGACTCAAAATTGTATACAATGAACAGAGGCGCCAAAAGTATAAGATTAGATTAAATGAGCTTAAAAACCAACTTAAATGGCAAACTTGAAGGAGGAAGTGGTGGTCTTACCTCCCTCAAGCAGACATGACAACGACTGCGATTCAAACAGTCAAACACATTTATTAGGAACTCCAAAAAGAAATGCAACGCGTTTCGCAGGTTCAACCCAGCTTCATCAGGCAATATAGGGAGGAGTATCAAACAATCTGCACAAGGGTTCAAATTAAGCGCTTAATTTGAATCCTTGTGCAGATTGTTTGATACTCCACCCTATATTGCCTGATGAAGTGGGGTTGAACCTGCGAAACGTGTTGCATTTCTTTTTGGAGTTCCTAATAAATGTGTTTGACTGTCTGAATCACAGTCGTTGTCGTGTCTGCTTGAAGGAGGTAAGACCACCACTTCCTCCTTCAATTTTGCCATTTAAGTTGATTTTTAAGCTCATTTAATCTAATCTTATACTTTTGGCACCTCTGTTCATTGTATACAATTTTGAGACCATTCATATATGGGGTTGCTTCTTATCCAAGGGAGTGGGCTCACTCACAATTTTGCCAAAAAACACAGCCACGAATAAAGAATGGTACCAAAACTCCCTCCAACAGCAACTTCTTACAACAATCCAAAACAGTTTGGTGAAGAACAATGTATTTTCCAGCACGATGGAGCACTGTGTCATAAGGCAAAAGTGATAACTAAGTGGCTCGGGGACCAAAACATTGAAATTTAGAATCCATGGCCTGGAAACTCCCCAGATCTTAATCCCATTGAGAACTTGTGGTCATTCCTCAAGGGGCGGGTGGACAAACAAAAAGCAACTAATTCTTAGAAACTCAAAGAAGTGATTATGAAAGAATGGGTTGCTATCAGTCAGGATTTGGCCCAGAAGTTGATTGAGAGCATGCCCAGTCAAATTGCAGAGGTCCTGAAAAAGAAGGGCCAACACTGCAAATACTGACTCTTTGCATAATTCTCATGTAACTGTCAATAAAAGCCTTTGAAATGTATGAAATGCTTATAATTATATTTCAGTACATCACAACTGAAACAAAGATCTAAAAGCAGTTTAGCAGCAAACTTTGTGAAAACTAAAATTTTTGACAGTATCAAAACTTTAGGCCAGGACTGTACACTTACAGCATGCAGTCAGAGTAGGAGGAGAAGCGAGAGGAGAGCGAGGTGAAGAGGTCATCATCGGGGGAAAGCAGCTTGTTGTGTTATGTGAGGAGTCCGACAGTGAGTGAGTAGAGGGAGGCAGGAGAGCAACAGTGTTTCATTTGACTTGCACAGCAGAAGGGAGAAGTTGGCACTGTTGTCTTGACTCTTGACTGATGACGATTGGAATGGCTGAGGATGAGCAGTTTGCTTGTCACAGACTCACAGCTAGCCAGTGTGCAATTGTGTTGAGCTGCAGCATGTCATTTGAGAACCTAAATGAAGCAGAGTAATTTGTCTGGTGGTGCTGTGCCATTATTCCAAATTGGGGGGGGGGGGGGGGGGCATCATCTTCACAAGTTTGCCTTAGCCAGCAAAGGCCTCGATTCATAAAGCATTACCTCATGCGGTAATGCTGAAAACAGCAGACTTTACCGACCACTTAGCAAAATGTCAATTCATAAAGGCTGTTACCGCATGAAAAGCTGACATTACCGACCAGGGAGATAAATTACTGACTTGGCTGCAGTTACCGACAACACATGTCAGTAAATTGTCAGCAAATGTCAATTCATAAAGCCTTCAACAAGCGGTAAGCCTGGTGGTAGTTACCGACACCTCTAGTGAGGTCTTAACACGTTACTGACAGCTCTGACAGCTCTGATGAATGCAAAAGTGCAGAGATCCGAAGTCTGTTTGAGTCATCAGTGGAGAGAGCCAGAGAGCCCTCTGTGTGAATAATTTCAGCAGGCAGGGAAAGACTGTGTGACTAATCTGTCTGAGTCATCAGTGGAGAGAGCCAGAGAGAGCTATCTGTGTGATTCATTTCTGCAGGGCAAAGAGAGAATCGAGACACTGCTCTACTCTACCGGTCAATGGGCTGCGGTAATTTACTGACCTCCAAGGGCAGCTGGGGAAATCTTTATGAATTAGCACACAGACCGGGAAAATACCGAGTGCGGTATTTTCCAGACAAGATTTTTTTATCGCACTGCTGTTTATGAATCGAGGCCAAAAAGTCTAGAACCAGCCCTGCCTGCATAACACCACCCCTACTAAGGAGTAATCTATGCAATGCACTATCCAGCATAGGCCGCTCCCACAATGTGCTGCATCAAAGGTTTTAGACGAGATAGGAAATTTAAGTTTCATACCACTTTAAACATAATGACACCACTATTGTAAATGCCTTCAGTTCAGATCATTGAAGATCTCACTAATGCAAATAGGACTTTGTACTCTATTGAAATTCCCAGACTGTGAATCTACAAGTAAGAAGCTGGAAACTGAGGCTATTGACATTCTCCTCGCTGATGTTTGAGCTGGCAGCTGTCCCAAAAGGGAGTCATGGAGAAAAAAATGCTACCCAAAACTTGCATAATATATGTGCCTTTTACTCCGCATGTGATTTATATCTCTGTGAGTTATTTTTTAGAACGCATTCAATATTAATGATCATTGGGACCGATGCTGATTTGCCTCTCCTAAGTAATGGGAAGTGTCCCACTTTGTTGTTGCTGCTTAAACAGCTCGACTGCCTTAAAGAATCTGCTAGCACAATCCGATAACTTGATTAAACACGCACAATGGCATACAGATAGCTTGTACGTCGATATCTGGAACGGGGAGTGGAGATCTCGCCGCATTTATTGCTGAGCTAAGGCACTGCTTACCAAATTACACGGAATCAATTACCGGTAGATTTTCGTCTTCATCAGAATCAAAAGGTATCTCTCGAAGAAAATGTTGAAATTGAGACGATAATGTGTTGCGATGGCAGCCTCTGGTCCACTGTTGTCAGACGACGGCACAGGCTATCAATAAAAAATAATTGACTAAGAGAGACCGTCCGCGCTTAAATGAAGACTACCTTTTGCCCGTCAGCACATTCCACAGCCAAACAGGAGCATAATAGAGACATTGATATATAGAAGACAGCTGTATTGTGTTTAGGGCAGAAGAGTAACACAATTTCTGACAGTAAACTGAACAGAATTCATAAAGAAAGGGTCTTTTCATGTGTCTTAAGCCGGGAAGAGATTTAACCTGAAGATTGAAAATAAAAAAAAGTTTTTGCCAGCCTCCTGCAGCCGCCCTGTGCCGGCGGCGTTAGGAAACGATCCTCCTGTCCCCCTTGTGGCTCCGTTTCTTTACCGTCAACTTACAAGTCGATGGCCCCCTGTGCTGTCCTTAGAAAAAGAAAGTTAAGGTTCCGCTCAATGTTGCAAAAATATAAAAAATGACTTTATTAAATACTAGTGACACAGCACAAGATACACCGACATGTTTCGGACACACACTGGTCCTTAATCATAGCATGGATCCAAAGTGAAACAGTGAGATTAAATAATCCACACACCACACCCTTTTTGCCCACCCCCAGCCAATCTAGAGGAACACCCTAGGGTAGTCTACAGGGCTGGGAGGGGTTATAAAATCAATTAAAAAACGTTTTGATGTAATCTTATGCAATCTAATTCAATCTAACTTATCTGCTTCGTTTTGTTTTACCCATGAAGTTTTTCTTTTTCCCAAATAGATACTTTATTTATTTATTTCCTCATTTTTTCCACTTAATCAATATTGTATCAATATTTATGGTGTGTGTTTTTATATGAATTTTCTATATGAATTTTCTACATGATTTTCTTGACTGCCATGTAATCCTTTTTAATTGATTTTATAACCCCTCCTAGCCCTGTAGACTACCCTAGGGTGTTCCTCTAGATTGGCTGGGGGTGGGCAAAAAGGGTGTGGTGCGTGGAGTATTTAATCTCACTGTTTCACTTTGGATCCATGCTATGATTAAGGACCAGTGTGTGTCCGAAACATGTCGGTGTATCTTGTGCTGTGTCACTAGTATTTTATAAAGTCATTTTTGATATTTTTGCAACATTGAGTGGAACCTTACCTTTCTTTTTCTATGGTTGGGGCATGAGTCACCTGGTTCCAGCTCTGTTTCTCAGGAGAAGGTTTGAGCGGATGTCACATTGAACATTTCTGTGCTGTCCTTAGCCGCACGCATCCTTGCTCCCGCTTCCGTTGCTGGGATTGTCCTGTGCAGGCGCAGTATGAGAAAATCTCTACAGGGGGCTGGCACTCCAGTATAACCAGTATATGGGGCTATTGCTGCATTCCATATGGGGTAATTCCTGCCTTGCACATAGTGGTGATTGTTACATTTCATAAAGTGATAGATGTCGCATTTCATATGTGAGTTATGCTGCTGGGGGAGGGGGACCCTCTCACCCCCGCAGCAAGAACCCCCATATAGATTGAAACATCCACTGCTATATAAAATGTAACAATCACCCCTATGATCAAGGCAAGAATCAACCCATATGGAACAGATAACATACGGTAGCATGCAGCAGCCAACAAGATAGTTTACTTACTACTAATCATAGATATTTACCTTGAAGAGCTGTTTTGAAGCTGACAAGTTACTGCAGACACATGCACATAGCACTGTCACGCCTATTGGCTCCTAGCGCTGAGCTCACAGCTACAGGGCACTTGTCCCACCTACTTCTGCCCTGCTCGCATAGGACAGCTGTCCCGTCTACTCATTGGTGTAGCCAATGGGCACAGTGAATGGAGGAGCACACAGTGTTTTGAATCACCACACTGGTTTCCTCCTGCGCTCCTCTCCTCTTCTCAAGTCCTGGCCACCCATGTGCAGGAAAAGCGGGATCGCGAGTGGCTGGATGCACAAGTGGAGGAGCTCCTGTCTCACTTTCCTGCCCAATCATTACAGGAACGTGGCAACGCTGGTCACACTGAGTGACTGGTCACTTGCACACAAAAAAGGTGAGCCTGTACACAAGCAGGCACTTGGGGCACAAGAGTAAGTTAACCCAGACACAGGCTGCCACTCAGGGGGCAGAGAAACGGGTTGACACTAAACACAGAAAACTTTGGTGACTCATGTATAAGCCGAGGGGGGGGGGGGAGGGGGAGAGACTTTAGAGCACATTTTTTGTGCTAAAAAATTTGGCTTATACGTGAGTATATACAGTACTTTCCGTTACTGCCTATTTTTAACATTGAGTCTTAAAGAGAATCTGTACTCTCAAATTCTTACAATAGAAAGCATACCATTCTATTCATTATGTTCGCCCCTCTTTGCCATTTCCGCAGCTTGCTGCCATGATCCTGGCTTTTAATCGCCAGTTTTAGGCAGTGTTTACAGACAAAAAACATGGCCGCCAAGCAGGAAGTGATGTTTGTATATATTTCATGTTACAGTATACTACAAGTTTTTATTACGTAGAGAATTATCTGCACTCCAGTCTGGGATTCTCACAGTTCTCATCATGAGACAGGCAGCTCCCTTCCCCATCAGAGAGCTCTGTCTGTGAGTAGTAAACAAAGCACACAGAGCCTGCAGGGGAAGTGGAGGGGGTGTGCATAACTTCTCCCTATCACAGCAGAGGCAGACCATTCCTTCAGTGCTGGTCGTAATGGAAAAATCTACGCTTACGGATCATTACGCGTAATTTTACGCTATTACGCATTACGCAATTACGGTTACGGCGTAGGAAATTATCTACGGTACATCACTGTAATTACGCGTAAACTTACGCAGTTACGCGTAAGGATACCGTAATGAAGGCGCTTACACTACGATGTTACGCGTAGTGCCGTAATACCCATTACTGCGTATTTTTTGACGCATGCGGACGATATGTACGCAATAGCCGTCAATGTGACAGTTATTGCGTACATATCATTCGTATGCGTCAAAACGTACGCTTATACTGAACGGCGGGAGAAGATACTATTGGTTGCTTAGGATGTTGACTGATTGGCTACTCTTAGAAAATGGGAGATTTTACGTTAGTAATTACGCGTAAAATTACGCATGCCTAGCAATTACGGTAGACAGTGTAATTACGATACCACTTACGATCTTACGCGTAAATAATTACGCGTAAGACCGTAAGTTACGCGTAACGCTTACGCGTAAATTTGCATTGAATTACGATGCGTAATTACGCTCATGCGTAATTTCGGCCCAGCACTGCATTCCTTCCTGGCTCGACAAGGCTTGACAAAGAAAAGAAGATTAGATATCTTACAGAGACAGTGCAACTAGAAAAGGCTGCAGTAAGCCAGGCGATATTAGAACAGGTATAGGAACTTATAGGATACAATAAATAATGCTGAAAAGGTTGTTACAGAGTCTCTTTAACCACTTAAGGACCAAGGGTGTTTTCTATCATATGTGCTGCGTGGGCTCTCCAGCCCACAGCACAGATCTGGATTGAGCCAGAGCGATCAGCCTTCCCCCCTTTTTTTCCCCACTAGGGTAATGTCCTGCTGGGGGGGTCTGATCGCCGCCGGCTATTTTGGCCTAGCGGGGGGGCTCCTCAAAGCCCCCCTCCGCAGCGTTTTTCATCCTCCCTCTATTTCCCTCCCTCCCCTCCTTCCCCTGGGTGGCACAGGACGGCGATCCGTCCTGCGCCGCCTCTGATAGGCTTCAGCCTATCAGATGCCGGCGATCCCCGGTCAATCAGAGGCCGGGGATCTCCTTTACGGCGCTGCCATATGATGTGAACAGTGGGGATTTCTTCCCCGCGTGTTTACATTTCACCTGCGAGCCGCGATCGGAGGCTCGCAGGCTGTTCACGGAGACACGGCCGGTTCCATGTAAATCCCCTTACGACCTGCTGCCGCCTATCGGCGTTAGGCGGTCGTTAAGTGGTTAAGCAACCAAAAAGCGCACTTATCCAGCATCAGCCAATCCACGTTGGTGGCAGATAACTGAAAATATCTATCTATCTATTTATCTATCTATCTATCTGTATATATATATATATATATATATATATATATATATATATATATCTATCAGATAGCACCTGAGATCCTAATTCATTTAAGCATTGTATTGCTGTAGTCAGTTCTTTGCCCGTAAACTGTTTCTTTTCCTGACTAGTAATGACAGATCTCCTACTCAACAAAATCTTAATTATATTCTCGGTTATTTAGAAGAAAACACCAACCGCATTAGACATATTATTTCTGTCATGCGGAATACCCTATTGCTTTATCACAATTACAAATATAGTTTGGGTCGGCTTACACCCAGGGATTTAATTTAAATGTCAAATTGGATTTGGCACAAGAAACATGAAGTCTGTCACTGTCCTTAGAGAGAACCTGACAGGCACATAATATATTTGCTTGATATCGAGCGCTGCTGTAAAATAAATCACTACTTAGCATATTTGCAAAGATTGCTTGGCATATTTTGGGAATTATTTTTATTGTACAACTCTCAGAAAAAAAAGTAGGTTCTGGTAGGAGAGCAGTTATTAAACTTCATGATTGACTTTTAGGAAAGTTATATACCGTTTAATGAGATGATTAAATTAGTAAATTAAATCCCAAGTTCATGCTCTTTTAAAAATAAAATAATGCATTTAGCTGAGCATTTTTTTTAAAAATGAGTTATGCATTTAAACATTTTTGAAGAAAAAAAATTTGCAGAAAAAAAGGAAAAATGAATTTGTACAATTTAGAATTCTTATCTACTCCTCAGCAACACCCAGCTGCCTGGTCATCTACCTATGACTTATTTAAAGCAGACCCAAACTCTTTTACAGCACACACTTCAAAGTCTTTATTTTGCATATATTTGCTGAAGAATTGCACTGCTCTGTGGTCTGTGTTTGTCCTTAATTAGTTCTTATCAGCAGCTGTGAAAGACTGAAGGAGCTCTGCCATGATTGCTGTTCCTGTACAGTAAACATTGAGGCGTAAGCCTTTTAGTGCTCCCTGCAAAATGAAAGTTTAATCTTCCTTTTTTTTTTTTTTCCATGATTTACATAAAGGCCAACAACCTAAAATGGGACAACAACACTGTCACTATCATCAAGAAAGCACAACACAGAGGATGTACTACCTACATAGTAAAGTACAATAGAGATGGACCAGGCACTGCCTCCTTGAACTTGCTTTTAATTCCGTTTTAAGCCAGAGAAAGTACAAACACGTTTTCAGCGTCAATACATACAGTGGGTTGCAAAAGTATTTGGCCCCCTTGAAGATTTCCACATTTTGTCACATTACTGCCACAAACATGCATCAATTGTATTGGAATTCCACGTGAAAGACCAATACACAGTGGTGTACATGTGAGAAGTAGATCGAAAATCATACATCATTCCAAATTTTTTTTACAAAATAAATAACTGCAAAGTGGGGTGTGCGTAATTATTCGGCCCCCTGAGTCAATACTTTGTAGAACCACCTTTTGCTGCAATTACAGCTTCCAGTCTTTTAGTGTATGTCTCTACCAGCTTTGCACATCTAGAGACTGAAATCCTTGCCCATTCTTCTTTGCAAAACAGCTCCAGCTCAGTCAGATTAGATGGACAGCGTTTGTGAACAGCAGTTTTCAGATCTTGCCACAGATTCTCGATTGGATTTAGATCTGGACTTTGACTGGGCCATTCTAACACATAAATATGTTTTGTTTTAAACCATTCCATTGTTGCCCTGGCTTTATGTTTAGGGTCATTGTCCTGCTGGAAGCTGAAACTCCTCCCCAGTCTCAAGTCTTTTGCAGTCTCCAAGAGGTTTTCTTCCAAGTTTGCCCTGCATTTGGCTCCATCCATCTTCCAATCAACTCTGACCAGCTTCCCTGTCCCTGCTGAAGAGAAGCACCCCCCGAGCATGATGCTGCCACCACCATATTTGACAGTATGGATGGTGTGTTCAGAGTGATGTGCAGTGTTAGTTTTCCGCCACACATAGCGTTTTGCATTTTGGCCAAAAAGTTCCATTTTGGTCTCATCTGACCAGAGCACTTTCTTCCACATGGTTGCTGTGTCCCCCACATGGCTTGTGGCAAACTGCAAACGAGACTTCTTATGCTTTCTGTTAACAATGCCTTTCTTCTTGCCACTCTTCCATAAAGGCCAACTTTGTACAGCGCATGATCTAATACTTGTCCTATAGACAGAGTCTCCCACCTGAGCTGTAGATCTCTGCAGCTCGTCCAGAGTCACCATGGGCCTCTTGACTGCATTTCTGATCAGCGCTCTCCTTGTTCGGCCTGTGAGTTTAGGTGGAGGGCCTTGTCTTGGTAGGTTTACAGTTGTGCCATACTCCTTCCATTTCTGAATGATCGCTTGAACAGTGCTCCGGGGGATGTTCAAGGATTTGGAAATCTTTTTGTAGCCTAAGCCTGCTTTAAATTTCTCAATAACTTGATCCCTGACCTGTCTTATGTGTTCTTTGGACTTCACGGTGTTGTTGCTCCCAATATTCTCTTAGACAACCTCCGAGGCCATCACAGAGCAGCTGTATTTGTACTGACATTAGATTACACACAGGTGCACTCTATTTAGTCATTAGCACTCATCAGGCAATGTCTATAGGCAACTGACTGCACTCAGATCAAAGGGGGCCGAATAATTATGTACACACCACTTTGCAGTTATTTATTTGTAAAAAATGTTTGGAATCATGTATGATTTTCGTTCTACTTCTCATGTGTACAGCACTTTGTATTGGTCTGTAATGTGGAATTCCAATAAAATTGATTCATGTTTGTGGTAGTAATGTGACAAAATGTGGAAAACTTCAAGGGGGCCGAATACTTTTGCAACCCACTGTATAAAAGGCAAACCTCGTATCAGTTGTGATGCGGGACTGGGTACGGGAAGGGTGACCAGGAGATGGATGGACGGCATGACAGCTGTTTCGCGCTAATCCAGCGCTTGCTCACGTGTAGTGTCCAGGGTCCAGGGATGTACTACCTATGGCAGCTGGAACTGTTTGGTCCACCACAAAAATGAATGGTTCAGTTCTACACTCTGATCATTGAATCAATCATGACATCATCTTTGACGGTATGGTTCAGCTCCTGCTCAGTACTAGAAGAGATGAGGCGGTAGCGCATTATCCAAACAGCGCAAAAAAAAAAAAAAAAACTATTGCGGATCATAGGTTTAAAAGAAGGTAACCAGAAGTGAGAAGTATATGAAGGATGCCATATTTATTACCTTTTAAACTATACCAGTTGCCTGGCAGCCCTGCTGATCTCTTTGGCTGCAGTGGTGTCTTAATTACACCACAAACAAGCATGCAGCTAATCTTGGCAGATCTGACAATAATGTCAGAAACACCTGATCTGCTGCATGCTTATTCAGGGGCTATGGCTAAAAGTATTAGAAGCGGAAATTTTGGTTACTGTTAGCTATATCAGTAGGAAGGTTAGTGTTATGCATATCTGTACAAAGGCCATACATATTCATGCACCGCTGGTGAGTTGGGTACAGGGAGAGCCAAATGAGGGCTCCCCCTGCTGCCAAAAAACTGCCTGGCGGTGTTAAATACTATTGCTCCTCCGAGTTGTCACAACTCAAAGCATGATGTAATTCAAGCTCTGGCATCCCCCCTAGCCCTGAATTACCCTTACATGCTCTGCACAGCATAGCACTGCTGCTATACATGCTTCATACAAAGGTTAGTGGAGGGCATATTGGTAATAGTGTTAGTGTTAGGCATATTGGTTAGTGTTAAGTCAGTTAGTGTTACGACATACCAGTAGGAAAGTTAGTGTTACATGAAAGGGTAGAGTAAGGCTAGAAGGATAACATCAGGGATAAAAATGCTACTAACTGAACAAGAATACCTCTAACATGACAATACCGATATTTTAACCGAGCATTTCTTCTTTGCTTTAACCTTCCTGGCGGTAACCCCGAACGTAGTTCGGGGTAAGCCGCGCAGGAGGTTTTATCAGGCCCTGCTGGGCCGATTTGCGTAATTTTTTTTTTGCTGGACGCAGCTAGCACTTTGCTAGCTGCGCCAGCACACCGATCGCCATCGCCCCGCGCCAATTCGCCGCTATCCGCGCCGCTGTAGAGCCCCCCCTAGACCCCTGCGCTGCCTGGCCTATCAGCGCCAGGCAGCGCTAAGGGGTGGATCGGGACTCCCTTAGACGTCACGACATCCATGACGTCGGTGACGTCATCCTGCCGACGGGGGAAGCCCTCCAGGAAATCTCGTTCTTTGAACAGGATTTCCTGATCGCCGGAGGCGATCGGAGGGGCTGGGGGGATGCCGCTGATCAGCACAATCATGTAGCGAGCCCTAGGCTCGCTACATGATTTAAAAAAAAAAAAAAAAAGCCCCCTGGCGGTTTTTATTATACCGCCAGGGAGGTTAAAAGATTATTTACAGCATGTAATATACTACCAGAATTTTATTTTTTTAAGCAGAACAACATTCAAACAGTTAAAAGAAGCACTTACTTTTTCAATAGAAAGCTCCCTGCAATGAGAGCCTCATCCGAAGAGGTAATAACATTATCATGTGTTTACTTAGTTGTAGCAAGAGAAGAATGTAAACGTTCCCTGGCAGTGGTGAAACTCCATCTAACATGTCTAGATCAGCAGACAACTTAGAAAAACTTGCTTTGTACATGACAATATATAAATAATGTAGCTATAAATAAAATGCAATGGCAGCTTTCACAGCAAAAAAACTGTACTTTGGGAACGTGTAACTTCTAAATGGATAATAATAATACTTGTGCACAAAAGCAAATATGATAACTGTATTTGTTATAAAAAGGAGGAAAACACATTTTTATTGAATACTAGTGGATGGCCCAGCGTTGCCTGGGTACATATTTGGCTGGTGTTGGCTCCGCCCATGTTTTCTAACCCTAACAAACAATTACTCAATGACCTAGTTTGTGAGCTTTGCAGTCTTTGGCATTAATAACTTACAGTGAAATGAAACAAATCTGATTGATTATGGTTCCACCCCCTTTTCTGACCCAATAACCAACTGTACCAGGTTTGAGGCGTGTGCCATTAACAGTGCAAGTATGGCAGCGATTGAATATTCCCCTTGAAAATCAATAGGTGAATTTTGACTGACTTTTTTAGGCTCCACCCACTTTTCTGAATATTAATTCCAGTCACCCAGTGACCAACTGTGCAAAGTTTGAGAAGCCTGCCATAAACAGTGTAAGAATGGCTGCAGTTTACATTTTCTCAGTGAAATTTGTATTTGTCTCCGCCCACTTTTTGGTTATGGGGATAAAAAGTATCCTATAGTATATTGCATGTAATGTACTACGTGTGTGCCAGATTTCGGTCTAATCCGTTCAGCCATTGTTGCGTGGTTGTTGAGTAACAAACATCAAAACATTCAGACTAGCATTTAGGATAGCATTTATGATATTAGTGAGGTTATGTCAGAGTTTAATACTGCTTTAAAGAATCAGCACTACTTGTACCAGAAAAATCAAATTGTTTAAAACAAATGTACGCAAGTAAGCCACCCATCACTGTAAAAAAAAAAAGGAGAGGATCTTCCAACATAGAAGAGGCGGAATCATTTGGGCAAATTCAGAATTTGCATGTTAAGTTACCAACGTATGACTGACACCTAGTTTTTCTTTGAAGGTAGTTTCTGGTCCAGTATTTCTTTACCAGACACTCAATTTTGATCGGCCAGGTTTGTAAACTTAATAAACTTGCTTTAAAACTTGGAAAAATGTAGCAGTTAGATTATACACTGCCTATAACAAGCAGAAAGCACAAAAGAGACAATATACACGAAGCAGCAATATATTGATAAAAGCTTGAACAGAGAACAGGTGATATTCAGGGATAATGGGGAAACGATTTCTAATGAGGAAGAGCAGTCAATGTTATGGGGCAAAGGGATAGCCATTATGTCTGGAAAGAATGACTTGGACAAAAGTTCGCTCTGTAAGAGATCAGACAGGAAGCATTGTGCAGGAGAGGTCAGATGACTGGACATGATTAAGAGTAAGACGGGTTTCAAGTAAAGGCAAGAGAATTTTGAGATGGAACAAAAAGGCCCATTTTAATAGCCAATTCTACTAACAGACATATAGATACTGAAAACATAAGGATTTATTAAATTAACTCTATACCAAGAAAAATGGTGTAAAGAGCTTAAAGAAATATCAAGGTAAAAATAAACGGATGAGACAAACAATTGTATCTATCTTCATACTCCTAAAATGACTTTTTCAGATATCCCACAATTTTATTTTATGTTTAAATCTACAGTATTTTTTACATGTGTATTATTTCATTGTCTCTGCTCAGTGCTAAACTGCACACAGACATCATGCTTTGTTTTCTCTCAGGAACACACACTGCTCTATTTTTTTTCTCTGCTCTCTGAGTAAACTTTATTTAACACTTCCTGGTTAACAAACAGACAAGATTGTCACATGACTCTAGATCAGTGGGTAAGTTGTATAAGAGCATATGAATAATCCCATATCTTAAAGAGACACTGTAATACAAAAAACGGGCCCCTAGGTGGTACTTACCTCAGGAGGGTGAAGCCTCTGGATCCTATGGAGGCTTCCCTCATCAACCTTTTGTCCCACAGTGGTCTCGCTGGGCCCCTTCAAAGCCACAGCTGACAATTTGCCAGGCTGGCTGTGGCTCCTGCAATAATTACCTTTCCCCGCTCCAGCGCAGGTGTAGTAGCGGCTCTCAGTTCGGGATCAGGCGGAAATAGCCGATCCAAGTCGGGTCGATTCTACTGCCCAGGAGCAAGCAGCCTGCACCTGCGTAGTACAGCGGACCTAACTGGGATCGGCTATTTCCACCTGATCTTGAGCCAAGAACCGCTACTGCACCTGCGCTGGAGCCAGGAAAAGTAAATATTTACATGGCCGCAGTTCGGAGGGGTCCTGCGAGACCACCGTGGGATGGAAGAGGACAGGGGATGTCTCAATAGGATTCAGAGGCTTCCCCCTCCCATGATGAGTACCCCCCAGGGGAACTTTATTCTGTTACAGGTTTTCTTTTACACTCTCAAATGTTTACTCCTGCCTTGATCCTGGTTGGATACGTGTTATTAAAAGCAGGAAGTAAAGCAACATTTTCCTAACAGGGACACAGACAGGAAGGAAAATATTTGTTTCAGATGTCTGGAGAAGGGCTGGAACATGGGCAAGGTTTTTATTGTCACCCTTGTTATTATCCAAACTATTTCTCCTGCTGTCTTCAATTACAGGATTATTAGGAACATCCTAATTATCCATCTATCTATCTATCTATCTATCTATCTATCTATCTATCTATCTATCTATCTATCTATTTATCTATCTTTCCATATATTTGTTACGGTCAGAACCTAAAGTCTGGCCACTTTGGGATTAGGCTAGCCAAAAGTGAGAAGTGGCCAGCTTGATGTTGCAATCTGCTAATGTGCAAACAACATCATAGATATGAACTTAAGTTTTCTGACTTTGGCTTGCCAAATACAATTCAATGGTGGAAAAGTGCACTTTCCTATTTGGGTAACAATATATTAAACCAATCAAGTCACCTGCCAAAAAGATTCACGCAAAGGAAGATAAAGTGGGTGGACATCTAGAGGCCAAATAGTAAAAATACCCCCTTAATACAATAAATTACACATATACATAAATCCCCATTAGAATACATAAATCCCCAATAGAATCAACCCCCTTAGCTCCCTCAAGTTGTAAGTAAGGGCTTGTAATTAGCGATGGATGCAAAAAAAGTGAAAAAATACACCTTTATTTCCAAATAAAATATCGTCCCCATACATTGTACTAGGGTTATAATTTAAATGTTGTGATAACCGGGACAAATGGGCAAATAAAATGTGTGGCTTTTATCCACAGTAGCATGCATTATTTAAAAACTATAATGGCTGAAAACTGAGAAATAATATATATATTTTTTAAATTTTTCCTGATTATTCCCATTATCATGCATTTAGAATTAAATAAATAAAATAAATGTATCACTCAAAGAAGGCCTAATTGGCGGTGAAAAAAAACCAAGATATATATCATTTTGTTGTGAAAAGTGATAAAGTTATTAGCGAATGAAAGGTAGGAGCGCTGAAAGGTGAAAATTGCATTTGACCAAAGGTCCATAAGATGAAGAACCCCTCAGTGGTGGAGTGGTTATTGTAACAAGTAACAGAAGTAGATTTTTCTGTATTTGTTCTTCTGTGGGGAAAACAATTGTCTCACATCCATTGCGACGCGCACTTACAAAGAATGTTTGTGTTTGTAGAAGCCGCAAAATAAACTTTCAAATAAAAAAAATAGATGGTGTAGGTTGTGCCATTACTGAGAAAAGTCATCATTTATTTAAAACCTAGTTTATTATTTATGCCAGAATGGTTGTTTTGAATACTTAGATAAATAGTGTATGATAAATATTTCAATAAGTGGCATGGATGTTTTGTCGGCGCTTTGGGAAGAATTTCTTAATTCACTTTTTGTGTTGTTATACTTATTTTGCATTTTAAGGATCATTTTTTTTTTCTAAATACTTTTGGGGCTGTCAGAGTTTAGAAAACTGTGCTGAACCTAACAATTTTAAGCTAATTTGGTGGCAATTAAGCAGAGAATGTAATTATTTTTTTTTAAATGATATCACCTCTAGTCCAGTGACTCAAAATACTGACTTTTTTTGTACTTCAATGGTAGGGTGTAAAACCCAACTGACTACTAGAGGAGAGGGGGGGGGGGGGGTGTACTTTGCATTATTCATGGCAATAAGCTAAAGGGGTCTATGTTTTGTGACTTTTTAATCATTAGTGCCAAGATGGTGGAAGTTTTGCCATGCTCAAACATATAATTTCATTTACTTTAAATTCACAAAGAGACTTGTAAAGTCATGTGTATTGCCTTATTATTATGGATTTATTTAGTATTAAAGTTTTTCTTAGGACTTTTTAGAACAAATTCAACAGCTCATGTGACTTAAAAACCCCTTTCCCCACTGCTGGTATGTATATCTACACCCCTGAAAAGTTACTTAAAGGAACACTAAGGAACACTATGGATTAACATGTTTTTTCTAAATTGTGATAAGAATAGTTTAGTGCTCCTAATCATTGGTGTATGTGCATTCAACTGCTCATCTCTTTGTTTGCTGTTATCAAAATACTTTCACAATTTACTGACAGCAAAGATGACCAGGGTGACGGACCAGTGAATCATAAGGGGAGGGTGAATCCCTCTCTCTACATATGTTAACCCTGTGTGTAAGACAGGTCTCACTAGCGGAACTGCAGCTGCTTGTGTCTCTGATTTTTCTTGATTGTTCAATCTTGAAGTTACCCTTAAAGAAAACCTTAACTGAGAGGGATATGGATGTTTCCTTTTAAATAATACCAGTTATTTGTCAGTTCTGCTGATATACAGTAGTGGCTGAATCACACGCCTGAAACAAGCATGCAGCTAATCCTGTCTGATGTCAGTCAGAGCACCTGATCTGTATGCTTGTTGAGAAGCTGTGGCTAAAAGTATTAGAGACACAGGATCAACAGGAGAGTCAGGCAACTGGTAATATTTTAAAAGGAAAAATCCATACCCTTCTCAGTTTAGGTTCCCTTTAACCACTTAAGCCTATCTGGACAAGTATTCTCGTCCAGATATGCACTACTAAAGGCAAACCGGACAAGTATTTATGTCCACTGTTCAAGCGGCAGTGAATAATATATTGACACCATACATTGTACTAGGAACAATGTGTAATATGTGGGACTAATGGGCTAATAAAATGTGTGAGTTGTGTTTATAGTAGCATTGCTTATTTTAAAACTATAGGGGATAGAATTGGAGAAATAGTGTATTTTTTTGTATGTTCCTATAAATTGCACAGAAAATAAAGTAATTACTGAAAACAATTATCGCCTCAAGAAGCTTAATTTGTGGCAAAACAAATAAATAAATAAAATATATACATCATTCATGTGTATGAGTAGTGATAAAGTTATTGGTGAATGAATGGGAGGAGAGGTGAAAGGGGAAAATTGCTTCCACCCTGAAGGTGAAAACACCTGCGGGCTAAAGTGGTTAAAGAGGAACTCCAACCAAGAATTTAACTTTATACCAATCAGTAGCTTATACCCCCTTTTACATGAGAAATATATCGCTTTTCACAAACAGACCATCAGGGGGCACTGTATGACTGATATTGTGGTGAAACCCCTCCCACAAGAAGTTCTGAGGACCGCGGTGCTCCTGGCAAACTGCCACAATGTAACAATGTCCACAGACATGAAATAGCTGCTTACAGCTGTCTCTAACGGCCAAAACAGCTAGCAGCAGCTACATAACCTGCCCACAGTAAAAATGTCACCATGTGATACATGTCAGAATGTAAATCGGGGAGAGGAAAGATTTTACAAAGAGCAAACACTGACTAAATCATTTATACATAATTATTGTAAAAATGAAGCACTTTTTTATTACATTATTTTCACTGGAGTTCCTCTTTAAGAATAACTACTTTGAGATCTTGCATGATGCGTCCTGGTTCACAGAAGTGTCTGGCCACATGTGTGTCCATTTTCCCCTATTGATTTTAAAGCGGTTATGGTTCATTTTTACTATAATTATGTATAAATGATTTTGGCAGTGTTTGCCCATTGTAAAAATCTTTCCTCTGCCTGATTTACATCTTGACATTTGTCACATGGTAACATTTTTACTACTGGCAGGTGATGCCACTAGAAAAAGATGCTGCTTGTTTTTTTGGCAGTTCTAAACAGCTGTTATTTTCCACAATGCAACAAGGCTCCAGCAGTGTGATATCAGTACCTCAGTGCTGTGAGGCGCTGACATCACACTGTGGGAAGGGTTTCACCACAAAATCAGCCATACAGACCCCCTGATGATCCGTTTGAGAAAAGGAAAAGATTTCTCATGGGAAAGGGGGTATCAGCTACTGATTGGGATGAAGTTCAATTCTTGGATACCGTATCTCTGGCATTTCATGAAGAGTATCATGTACACAACATTGGATGACTCACAGGAAAATTGGTCTGGTATTTCATGATTTTTCTGTGAGTTTGGTATTTCTATATACAGTAGTAGTAAAAAGTATGTGAACCCTTTGTAATTATACGTGTTTCATCACAAATTGGTCATAAAATGTGATCTGATCTTCATCTAAGAAAACGTTTGGTTGAAGTTATTGCTGCCAAAGGAGGTTCAACCAGTTAGAAAATCCAAGGGTTCACATACCTTTTCCACCTGCACTGTGACTGTTTACATGGTGTGTTCAATAAAAACATGGGAACATTTAATTATGTGTGTGGTAGTGGTATTAGTTTAAAGGGATACTGTAGGGGGGCCGGGGGAAAATGAGTTGAACTTACCCAGGGCTTCTAATGGTCCACCGCAGATAACCTGTGCCCGCGCAGCCACTCACCGATGCTCCGGCCCCGCCTCTGGGTCACTTCTGGAATTTTAGACTTTGAGGCAGGGGTCACACTTGTCAGCTTTCGTGCACGTTTTCTGCACAGAAAAACTGATTTCAACTGGGAACTCATGTTAATCAATGGTCTAGGTCACACTTGAATGCAGATTTCGCACACAGAAAAAAAAACTGACATCTTGCACAATTTGTTTTCTCTATAAATGACATTATCTGCTGTAAGGCAGGGGTCACACTTGTCTTTCAGTTTTCTGAAAAGTGTAGAAAACTGAAAGACAAGTGTGACCCCTGCCTAAAGTCTGAAAATCCTGCTGTGCCTGCGTTGCCGTGTCCTCTCTCCCGCTGATGTCACCAGGCGCGTACTACGCAGGCACAGACCATACTGGGCCTGTGCAGTGCGCTCCTGGTGACATCAGCGGGAGTGAGGACACGGTAACGCAGTCACAGTGGTTTTCAGACTTTAAAGTCTGAAATTCCAGAAGTGAACCAGAGGCGGGGCTGGAGCATTGGGGAGTGGCTGCGCGGGCACAGGATGTCTGCTGGGGACAATTAGAAGCCCCGGGTAAGTTCAACTCATTTTCCCCCAACTGCCCTACAGTATCCCTTTAAGCAAACTGTGATTGTCTCTTGTTGTGACTTAGATGAAAAGCAGATCACATTTTAGACCAATTTGTACAGAAATCCATATAATTCCAAAGGGTTCACATACTTTTTACTACTACTGTATATACTCACAGATTATCATGAAAAAATACCAGACTCATTTTCCTGTGAATTATCCAATGTTGTATACTTGATACTTTGCATGAAATGCCCCTCAAGAGGAAAATGTATGTGTGTGTATATCTATATATATATACAGTATATATATATATAAAAAACATGCACGGAAATGAAGCAGCACCACTTTAAAATCAACCAAAAGTATAGATCAGGCAGGGTGGAAAATTTAAAACAATTGAGGGCAGGTCAATAGGCGTGCATGGAAAAAGGCACTGTGAAAAAAGGACCCTGAGTTGATAATAAAATGGCGCCGGTTATTAACAAAATCTGATAATGATAAACATCGTTGTCAAGCTAATGATAAATACCGTTGTAATAATAGACGAGAAATAATATTAACATTAAATATTGTTATGCAATTCAACAATGCAGCTTAACCCAACCCTACCCTCACACAGAACCCTCCACTGGTGGTGCCTAAAACTAACCACTACCCTGGTGGTGCCTAACCCTAACCACCCCTCCTGCTGGTGCCTAACCCTAACCAACCCCTGTGGTGCCTAACCCTAACCCTACAATGGTGCCTAACCTTAACCTCTTGAGGACTGCAGGGCTAAACCTCCCTAGTGACCAGGCCATTTTTAGTAAAATTGGCCACTGCAGCTTTAAGGCCAAGCTGCAGGGCCGCACAACACAGCATACAAGTGATCCCTCCCCCCTTTTCTCCCCACCAACAGAGCTCTCTGGTCTGATCGCTCCCCCATGTTTATTTATTTTTTTATAAATATTATTGTTGGCATTTAAAAAAAAAAAAAAAAACTGTTCCTTTAAATACCTTCCCTCCCTCCCTCTCCACAGCCAGCTAATTATGGCGATCGGCTGTCATAGGCTTCTTCCTATGAGAGCCGATCGCTCTCTTGTCCCCAGTACAGTGCTGCTGCCGATCGCATCGCTGTACATAGAAATAGACGGCGATCACGCCGTCTAACATTCTCCCGAGCGGCAATAGCCGTTCAGAGACTGAAGGCGGGGCGGAGTGGAGCCCCCCAAGCAGGAGATGCGCGATCTCCTGCATTAGCTGGCCCCAGAACTTTATGCCAATCGGCGTTAGGCGGTCCTGGGGCTGCCGTCGCGGCCACGCCCATCGGCGTGACGCGGTCGGAAAGAGGTTAAACACCCCCCTGGTGGTGCCTAACCCTAACCAACCCCCTTTGGTGTTGCCCAAAACTAACCACTGCCCGGGTGGTGGCTAACCCTAACAACTCCCCCTGGTGGTGCCTAACCCTAACTACTCCCTCAGCAGAAACACCCTTTTACACATAGTAACAATAATATCTTTGATAACATAACATTTGTAAATATAAACAAAATAATATGACAAAAACTATAACGTTGCAAGCTTCTAAAACAATAACATACTTCAAAAACTCTAATGTTCTAATGTTGTTAATGATATTTATCACAGCACCCTTCTTTCTGCTTTTTTCCCCGTATTAACGATAATTGCATTAAAGTCTATGGCGGCGCCCTTTTCATCCACGCTCAGCCAGCGTTCTTTTTTTCCTGCTACTGGTCAAGAGTATTGGTTGAGCAATGGCCTATAGCTTTGCACTGCATTGAACAGTGTCCCTCTGCATTTCAATTGATTTTCAATAGATTCCCTGCTGGTGGAATCTATTGGAATTCGATGTACAGTGTACAGTAGAAACTGATTTCTCCTGAATTGATTCTTTTCAGAAAGGAATCAATCGTTTTGGAACATTGGATGGAAATCTATAAATACCGCATTGATCCATTGATCTGATGGAAAATTGCTCTCCTGCTGTTCCACTGCCTCTAATACTTTTAGCCACAGACCCTAAACAAGCAATGCAGCAGATCAGGTGTTTCTGACAAAAAAAACTGACCTGATTAGCTGCATGCTTGTTTCAAGTGTGTTATTCAGACACCACTTACCAGAAAGAGCATCAGGACTGCCAGGCCACTGGTATTGTTTAAAAGAAAATAGTTATGGCAGCTTCTGTTTGTCTCTCACGTTGTGTTCCTTTTAACATCTTCCAGGATTTCTCAACGGTAAGGGTAAATAATCAAGTGCAATGGAATAGCAACAATTCATGAGGCCCCCAGCAAAACTTTGATGGGGCCCTCAGTGTTCACACCCTTTCCCTTGCCTCCTCTTGGTTCCGTTTGCGACCTGGGAGGCGGGGGCCCATCTTGCAATTATCAGTGTTGCTCTCCACGGCCGCGTGATCACGGGTAACCCATGATCACGAGCTGTTTTTCCTGATCACGAGGTCGGATTCCAAATTTGTGATCGTCTCTCAATCACGGATTTAGTTCCGAATGCTCCCGTGATCGTGGTTCAAATCCGGCTCGTGATCACGGATGTAGCCATGATCATGGGCCAGGATTATTACCTGAAAACCCGACAACTTTAGCGGTTAATAACAAAGCCCCCTTACATGCTATAAACACCGAATTTGCAGCACATGTTAAGTAGAACAGTGGGAACAAGGGAAATTTTTTTCAAAAAGACCGTATAGTTTTTGAGAAAATCAATTTTCCAAAATTTTACAGGAAAATAGTATACATTTAAATGCGGTAAATGACTGTCAATGTATTTACCGCATTTACATGTATACTTTTTCCTTTGAAACTTCCTTTGAACTTTAAAATCAATTTTCTCAAACACTATAAGGTTTTCTTTTGTTGAAAAAAAAAAACCGTCCTCTTGTTCCCACTGTTCTTCTTAACATGTCTGGCAAATTTGGTGTTTCTATCATGTAAGGGGGCTTTGCTATTAACCACTAAAGTCGGCGGGTTTTGCCAGTTTTTAATCACAAATATTTTTCTCATTTGAAACTGTAACATTGATTTTCTCAGAAAGTAAAAGTTATTTTTGAATTTGAATTTAAAAAGTTGTTGCCACTGAGCACCTTTATAATCCATGCAGTTTTGGGGATTGTAGCATGTATGGAGGCTTTGCTATTAACGTTAAAGTCAATAGCTGTGAATACATGTAGAATCCATGATCACGGCTGTGGTCACGGATTTTTCATGTATTCACGGCTAAAATCCTAGTTACAATTCAGAGCTCCATTTCAAATCTGGATCATAATCACGGCGTATCCGGATTTTGATTCTGCCGTGGCCGGATTTACTTGAATTCGTGATTGGGGGTATCCGAGCATCACTGCTATTTATCATAAAACTGTAAGGAATTTACCTGCTAGTGCTGAAAGCGCTGCTCAGACCCAGGCTGAAGCTGCCACTTCTCAACACTTGTTTCCCATCGCCTGCCCTGCCAGTGAGTCATAGTCCACATACACTGATAGGTGGAGGGTGCGTTCACAGTACGCCCCCCGAAAGGGTAAACAATAGTCAGCTGACCTGCTCAGCTGACCTGCTCAGCTGACAGGAGCGAGATCAGATGATCCCTTACTGATTATGCCTTGCTGTGTGATTGGTTGAGCGGAGGGTGGTCGGCCACTGATTAGAAAAGTATTGCTATTTAAATGTGCAGAGTACTCCCAGTCATTGCCCGTGATAAGCATAGCTTTGGCTAGATGCTTGGTGCATACTCTGAATCCTGTGTTGGTTTTCTGGACCTTGACCTCGGCTTGTATTGGACTACTCTGTTGTATTTAACCTGATTCCTGGTTTACCCTTTGCCTGCTGCCTGGGCTGACCTCTGCTAAGTTACTGCACTCCTGGACTCCCCTTGATTGCTGGCTGGACCGACCTCTGCTAAGTTACTGGATTTCCCTTGATTGCTGCCTGGACTGACCCTTGTTTGTTTACTGGATACTCCTTTGCTTACTGCTTGGACTACTTGTTACCCATGGACTTGTCTACTGCTAATACACAACGTTGATAGGCTCATCCTTCTAAATTAAGGTAATAACCCATGTGTTACTGCTGAACTGTTAATCTGTGTTTGTGATACTGCTGAACTGTGTTGCTATCCTCAGTGGTGACCTCTGGTGGTACTCTGGCTTTCTCGACCTCAGCTGCTATACCTTGCACCTCCAAGGCCTGGGTGTAACCGAAGTCGGGCAGGTGTTATTTCCTCACCTCCCGTTCAAGCAGGGACGCGCCACACAGGGTAAAAAAGGTGGTGATAGATTGGGGCATAACAGCTGAAAGAAAGCAGGAGATCTGCCAGGCATTACAAAAACAAGTGTGGCCATTATTAGCAAAGTTTCCAACTGTCCCTCTTTTGAAGGGACAGTCCCTTTTTGGGAATCAAATTCCTCTGTCCTTCTTTCTTCCTCAGTTGTCCCTCTTTCAGGATTTAAGAACAGATATATGTAAACATATGTATTCTTCTACTGAAAAAAATGTGTTTCAGGGCCCGTTTCCACTATCACGAATCCGCATGCATTGTCTGCGTGCGGATTCGCATAGCCAATACAAGTGGATGGCCCTGTTTACACTTGTCAGTAATCCTGAGCGTTTTTCTGTGCGGGAAAAATCTGCACGGAAGAGTCCTCAGAATTCGCACCCCACATGCCGCTATGCAAATCGCCACTAATGTATTTAATAGGAAAATCGCATGCGGTTTTGGCATGCGTATTTTACTGCGATTTCGCATGCGATTTCGCATAGGAACTAATGTCAAATCCCCCAGGCAGTGACATGGTTAAAATTGCATCAATACTAACATATGCGAAATCACAGTAAAATACGCATGCGGAATCGCACCCACATGCGATTTCGTCAGCGGGAAATCAGTGGCGATTCCGCAGCGCACAAGTGGAAACGGGACCTAATTGGCTCCAAACCTCATTCCCATCCTTAAAATGTATATATTTCTTATTCTCAAATGTTAAAATGAAGGAAAACTAGTGATGATAGAAAAGACCAGTGTGGTTTGAAGGATAAAGTTACATCTTTTTGCTTCAGAATATTTTACAATATTCATGACGATTATGCAAAATGTCACATAAATTTTCGCAATTACACCGATACGTAATTACTATTTGTTAATCAAATTGATTTTGTACAAGCATTCGTAATTACACAATAGTTTATGTGCAATTTACGTATAATTTTGTGCCGACTTTGTTGGTGAATAGCAAAGCCCCCATACATACTATTGCTACATAGGTTAAAGAGAATTGTGGGTACAAGTTAAAACATTTTTTTCAAAAAGACCTTGTAGTTTTTGAGAAAATCGATTTTAAAAATGCAAAGAAAAATGCAAGTTTAAAAACCATTTTTCTTTGTATTTTTAAAATCGATTTTCTCAAAAACTACAAGGTCTTTTTGAAAGAAAGGGGGCTTTGCTATTCACCACCAAAACACAAAATTATGCGTAAATTACACGTAAATTCATGGTTAATTATGCTGTTCCCCAAAATTTCGCATTTGGAGTACCATTTGTAAATGTGAATTATGATGCTTAGTTACGCATAGGCGTAATTTCTGGTCATCTCTGCTGGGCACCTCTGGGATTGCAGGGGCAGCTCTGTCATAGTTATGCCCCTGATCCAGGGCTATAAATCACAGTTTCTCTGCAGCTGAACTGCAGTGTAAAGCTACATACAGAAGCTCACTGGGCATTATTAATGTTGTCAAATCTGAGTTATTTAACTTGTATAGATGGCTGTGGGAGCAGGAGTGCCTGAAACCTTGGAAGCTTGTCATACACTTTAATTGGACCTGATTTAAACAACATTTCTTTTTTTTTTCTTGTGTTAAATATTAAGATCTAGAAACCTTACCTAGTGTATGTTTTACATTCGGGGAAATTAGGCTTGACCTTGCATTTAGTTTCAGACTCAAGAAGAGCACATTGTATTTATGAAATCTTAATGAGCAAGACTATTGTGCCAAGTGTGTGTATATTCTCAGAAATAGCTATTCTTCAAACACCGCTTAGACTCACATTCCTACTGCTTGATATCTATCTGTAGGCAGGAGAAAAAAAATTCTTAGTTATGTATCATTCTCTTACAGCAAGTACTTCATAAAACTACATCAAAGATTTCTTTCTGATGATTTCCAGCTCATCTTGTATTCGTGCTGCTTTGTTTTCTCGTGGGGTTGTAAGCTTGAAAACCAGCACCTTTTAAAGTCTTGAGTTTCAGAGAAAAAGTACATGAATTTTCGAAAAGCAAAAGGCTTTTCATTCCTCAGGTACAAAAAAAAAAAATTCTGAAGCTGAATAGAAATGCACTGACTGGGCATACACAGAAAAGAATTCCACAAGAGCCAGAAAAGAACCCAGAGTTGTTTACCAAACCTTTGACCTTGTTGCAGGGTTAATTACTTCTCGGCACTCTGAACACTCCCTGATGGCTAAGAATATTTTTTACTTTTTACGGATTATATGTTGGCAAAGATATGTTAAAAAGTATCTGTAACCAAGGATTGAACTTTATCCCTAATACCCCCTTTCCCACAAGAAATCTTTACCTTTTCTACAACGCATCATCACGGGGCTCTGTATGGCGTATATATAGTGGTGGAACACCTCCCACAGTGTGATGTCAGCAGTTAGGTCCCTACATCATACTGTGGGAGCCTTGTTGCATTATGGGAAATAACAGGCTGTTTCCAACTGCCAAAAAGCAGCATCTCATTCCACAGACATTACCTGCCAGCAGTAAAGATGTTGCCATGTGATACATTTCAGAATGTAGCAATGGTAGATAAGGAACACCCTGAGATAAAAATACAGGGACACCTGGAGCCCGGATGGTGCAGTATGTTCGAGGATTGTGGAGGTATGTTAGAAAATAGGTCAGTACTCACAAGGATGGGTTGCAAGATTAGCAACCATCAATTGCGCTTGAGGAGGATAACCACCTTCAAATGGGTATAAGTTGCCACCTATATAGGTCGCACTCATAAAAGAGGACCCACCTCGAAGTGGGGCATGACTGTGGCAACACATGATGGAGAGGTGCCCAAGAATATAAAAAAGTTAAAATATAAAAACAACTTGAAGTGGCTTACCTCATACAAGAATTCACTTATGGTACAGTAAGAAAAATTACTTATTGAGCACAAGGCAACACGTTTTGTGAGATCCAACTAACTTCATCAGGCCAATCACTGTGACAGGGGAAGATAAACATTTAACATCGGGCGCACAACACACTTGTGATTTTAGAATGGATGAGGAAAAACTTTACAAAGGGCAAACACTGACTAAATTATATATAAGTGATTATTGTAAAAATTAAGCCCTTTTTTTCATTATGTTATTTTCACTGCAGTTCCTCTTTAACCAGTTCACCCCCAAGGGTTTTTACTCTAACGGACCAGAGCAATTTTCACTTGTCAGTGCTCCACCCTTTTATTCCCTAATAACTTTATTACTACTTATCACAAGAAAATGATCTATACCTCGTTTTTTTCGCCACCAATTAGGCTTTCTGTGGGTAGTACATTTTGCTAAGAATTTTTTTATTCTAAATGCATTTTAATGAGAAAAAAAAAGAAAAAAAATCATTATTTCTCAGTTTTTAGCCATTATAGTTTTAAAATAAAACATTCTCCTGTGGATAAAACAAACACATTTTATTTGCCCAGTTGTCCCGATTATTAAACCATTTAAATTATGTCCCTATCACAATGTATGGCGACAATATATTATTTTGAAATATAGGTGTTATTTTTTTTTTTTCGTTCTGGCCATAATTATCAGCCCCAATGTAATAAATTAAACTTAATTTTCCACCATAAAATATAGATTAAAAAAGCTGAGTCCATAAGGCAACTATTTATTTATTTATTTCAAGCTGAATTTTTTTTACAAGTGTTTTTTTTTTTGGGGGGATAGGGGGGGGGGGGTTGGAAGTGTAATTTTATTAATGATGTGTATGTACTTGTGAATGTATGTATTTTGTATGTGTAATATACTTTTTGGCCACAAGATGGCGCTAGTGAACACTTCATTATAAGAGGTGATCACTTTTTTTTTTTTTTTTTTACACTTTATTGAAAAGTAACAATTTCCTGTTTTTGTGAATGGACGTAGCCGCTTTTCGCGGTCACGTCTATTCACTCCAGGCACTGCGGTTGGGTATAGGACCATTCGGTCCTCTTCCCCAATCACTCAGCACGGGATCCCGGTGGAAACGGCGGCGTCAGCGGCGCGCACACGGCGGTAGCAGCGGCGGGAATGCGTGACATATTAAAACGTCATGTTGCTGTTAATAGAGTAAAGCATGACGTTTTAATACATTAGGGTGTCATTAAATGGTTAACATCAGCAGTCATCAAATTAATTGTTTTAGGATGTCTAGACTAGGGGTAAACATTTTTTATTTTTGAACGGGCCGCATTCCTCTAGAGTGCATCTTGCATCTTGAGTTTATGTCTCCTTACCTCCCTCCAGAAAATGTGCAGACAGTAGATTGGAGGGAAGAAGAAGAAGAGAGGAGTGGAACCCCCTCCTCTTTTAGCGGGCTACCTTTATAGCAGCCGCAGGCTGAATGCAGCCACCCCCCTTATATAGGGGAGGGGTGGGTACAAGATCTCCTCATTCCTTTTGGTTGCTAGGAACTCTGCTAGGGACACTGTGATTGGCCCGAAGTGCATTTCCGTAGTTACTTGAAGTCACAAAATATAGAATGCACCTTTGCATACACCTATAATCGGCATTTGTGATTACAGCCGATTACCAAGTTTTGTTTTCGATTCCGTAAGTGCCATTAGTAATTTCCAAGTCGGTATGAGCACCACTAATTGTCATGGTAAATGGCAATGACACATGCCCAGGAAGAAATAAAAATTTTGAGTTTAAAGAAAAAGAGCTATGCACACTGCACACAATGGCACATCAGCAATTCACTGTGTGAATTCTGGGCATTGCTATTGAGTTTTCTGCTCCAGGAAATGGCTGCAGTGATTGCCAGCAAACAGCTGGTGATACTGCTTTTAAAACATGAATCTTGTCAGGAAAAATATTTATAAAGCATCCTTGCAATCTGAAAAATATTGAATTAATTACTACATTAATATTGTATTAATTTTCACTTTTTATTAAAATAAAGCACATCCCCCTTGCCAAACCTTATTTATTCCTGCATGAACCATGCAGATTGATTGGCCATGAAGGCAAAGTGAGTACGTGTGAGGCTCCACCTCCTGACCAATACCAGCCCACATGGGGTCCAACATAGGGGTGATACTTTGAATGTGAGTGGAACCCTCCTCTTGCAAAAAACTTTTAGCCTAATCTTGAGGAGCCAGAAGCTTGCCCCCACACCTGTTGCTGAGAGGGGATGAACTCGATGGACGTATGTCTTTTTTCAACCAAAATAACTATGTAACTATGAAAAAAGACTGGGGGGGGGGCAAGGGATAGTCGGAAATTCCATTTTCCCATTACGCAGAACTTCCGATTTCCGCCAATGCCGATGACCAATTTTGTGGATTTTTTATTGTTTTCTGATTTCTCAGTTCAGATTTACGATGAGGGTTTTTTTGGGTATTTTTTTGCATTCTCTGATTGGACAAATACTTCCAAGTTGATTCTGCATTCTCTGATTGGTCCAATGCTTTTGAGTTCTGCGATTGAGCTAAAATTACAGAGTTGGTGGTTTAGCGTTAAGATGTGTTATTAATTTCATCTATTATGCCTGTTAGTTTCATTCACAAGATCATTTAAAAAAAACAAGCATTCATTGGCTCAGGGAACACATGTTCCCTTGCACATATAAACATCTGAGGCAAGCATTGTGGTGCGATTCGCCATCCTATCTTACCGCAACACCAAAAACTAGATTCATATGACTCAGCGGCAGAGTGCACCCACAGGGTCATATGTATAATGACCCCCGCCCCCACATGCCGCTTACGTGTTCTTCGCCTCCTTTTACCACCCCTAGCCCAGTGGCATACTCCCTGATGGACAGGAAGTACATCACTGGGATTCCTGGCTTTCTCATCTCATTTGTGTAGTTTAACACATGCACACCGCACTGTCGTTGCCAATGAATTAATTTTTTGTGTCGCCCATTGACTTCCATTCTTTGTGCAGCCACAGAAGTCACACAGTAATGCACTGTTTACTATGTGGTGAGTCGGTGGTGAATCAGAAGCTTCTTGTGCAACACAACACGGTTAGTGTATTGTTGCATTATCCAGTGTGCAGAAAGGGTAGCGCAATGCAAAGAAAGTGCCTTAAAGAGTAACTGTCAGGCTGCAGAAGCTAATTTAAACCTTTATTCTCCTGTGTTAAACAGTTTAGAAGGAAGCCCAAAAGCCATTAGTGAAGATAAAAATCTCAGTTACCTTTGATGTGTGCTTATCAGTAAGGCTGTTAAAACCCAAGAGGACGCAAGCCGCATACTATACTGCAAAGCATTCTGGGGCCCTCCCCTCGGCTGCTAATGAGACGTTACAGCAGCTTGTAATCAGTCCAGCGCGTAGCACTGATAAATCTCCCCGGGCAGAGTACACTGCAGGAGTCAGCTATTGTTCCTAGCCACATGGCTCATTAATATTCACTGCACACTGTGTTGTTCAAGTACCAGCTTATCTGTGATCAGGAAGCAGGCAGGACATGACGACACATTTGACAGAAGAACATGGAGCCTGCCATGAGCTGTCAGGAGCATCTATCTCTGCATATACTATATACAAATTCTGTGAAATCCAAACGTGGACAGTGAAATGCATATGTAATGTAAGTACAGCCAATCTTTAGCTACTGATATATGTGTTTATTTTCTCTGAGACCTTATACCTAACAGCTCCTCTTTAAGTGTAAAAGGGACCTTACAGCTGCCAGGATCATGCATGTCTGTGCATGGGGGCCCATATGCGCGCCTGCATGCTGCATGATCATGGATCATGCCCTTCTTGTGCAGCACTCATTAATAACAGAGTATATATATCTAAGCCCCTGGGGGTAAAGTGAAGTTTTCTGGGATGAAGATATACATAGCAAAGGTTGACAGGTGGTTAAATAAGCAAGCATAGAGGTTGCTGATAACTGTTGGCAAGTCAAAATGTGTGTTAAATAGGGAATTCAGTGTATTTATGTCATACAACTAAATGACTTGTGTGGGTTGTTGTCACTCATGGAAATTCATCAGGAATTTAGTAAGTGCTAAAACAGCAAGGTAAGCCAGGGCCGGCCCGCCCACGAGGCGGGGTGAAACTCTTGCCTCAGGCGGCACTTCTGGGGGGGCGGCACCCATCCATCTGTGGGTGTGGGGGGCCGTCCGAGCTGGAGGGGATAGCAGGAAGGAAGGGGGTATTGGGCCTAGCGGCGGGGAGGGGGGGCGGACCCCCCCTCTCTCACCTGGGTCCCCTGTACTCCGCTCCCCTCCAGCTTTAAAGAGTTAATTTGCCGCCGCTATTGTAAGAGGCACGGGCGGGGATCACTCACCTTTTCCATGTTCCAGCGTGCGCTCCACTGACGTCACTTCCTGCTAGGCCGCCCACTGTATTGTAAGTGGATTGCGTTACAGGAAGTGACGTCAGTGGAGCGCACATTGGAACGCAGAAAAGGTGAGTGATCCCCGGCCGTGCCTCTTACAATAGCTGCAAAAACTTAACTTTTTAAAGCTGGAGGGGAGCGGAGGACGGGGGACCCAGTTGAGGGAGGGGGTCCGACCCCCCTCCCCGCCGCTAGGCCAATACCCTCTTCCTGCCCGCTATCCCCTCCAGCTCGGCGTCCCCTTACACCCATGGCTTGGGGGTGGGGGCGGTGATTTCTTCAAAGTTTGCCTCAGGCGGCAAAAAGTCTAGGGCCGGGCCTGAGGACAGCCATACTACTCCAGGAAAAAAATATATATAAGTAGATGAATACTTGTTCAGCTCACATAACACATTTTGATTTCAGAAAAAACTGTTCCAGACATTTTCCATATTTACTGTCTTTGACTAAAGCCAATCCTGATGTAATTTCCTCCATTGTTATTTTTTTTCTCCTGACCTCAACCAATCAGTGAGGAGCAGAACGTGGGAGCGGAGATAACAAGCTTCCCCCTCAAGTTAATGTACCAGAATAGAGCCAGACTGACTGAGATAAGATTCATTATAGCAGACACATTTATGATTATATTGGAATGCTTGCAATGCAGGGCCAGGATGTAGACTACATAATAAACACAGAGCATTGGGTAAATGAAACTTGATTTTATGGCTGACCATCCTGCTTTGAGAGCTCACATTGGCTGTGCAGTACCTAGGCAGTCAAAACAATTTTGCCAAATTGATCATAATGTACTAAAAGCCCAAAATTGTTTGCACCGATGGATTCAGAAATCACATATAATGAGTTAAAATAAATGACATCATAAGCAAAGGCATTACACACCCACTCTGACAGTTTCTGAAGTCCCAAACAATATATCACATCTACCACTTGTTCTTTCTTACAGAGCTAAAATCCAGCAATTAATTTCAAAACCCCTGGCAGATGTCTGGGTTTTAATAACACTAAAGTAAATATCTGACGTTTGATAGGCACAAAGAAAACGTTACCTAACATAACGCATAACAGTAAATTACGATGGAAGATTTTATTGGTTTTGTGTTGAGATTTGTTATTAATTTCCTCCATTGTGCCTGTTAGTTTCTATACATGGGGAAGCAAATGAGGTCTCGGAGGAATATGATGTCAAAGTATGTCTGCAGTATCAAGAATTCTGTGAGACTTTATAGACAGCACCCATGGAGCTGTACAATTTAGCCAATATTATTGTGGAAGACAAGCTACTTCTGTTTTTCCAGTGGCATAAGCTAAATTAAATTGGACAGATTTCTCCTTGGATTTAAAGTGTTTTGCAGTGTATTCCCAATTTGTAAGGTTACTTATATTCTCTTTAGGACCTCATCCAGATTTGTTAAAGTACAACAGTCACAATTCTATCTCACCCTCATTTTTTATCATTTTATTGTACAAAAATGAAGCTATTGAAAAATGAGCATTGAAAATTACAATTGGTTTTGCAATAAAAAAACAAAAAGTATGTAAAATATATAATATAAAATTAAAATAATGTATTATTAGTGATGAGCAAAATGTCAATATTCTTTTTGCATTCATTTAATGTCCATCAGGGAGTATTAATGTAAGATTCGATTTTCGAGCGAAAATTCAATCAAAATAAATGTTGTCATTTTTTGTATTTTTTTGTGTGCAAATTTTCATGGTAAAATATTGTTTTCCACGTTTTCTCAGAATAAAAGTACTGTGAAAATATTGGGTTTTTTTTCGCATTTTTGCAGTAAAAATATTGGTTTTCTGCATGTTCATGGTAAATATGCTGGAATTGCAAATATTCAAGCACTTTTTTTTCGCAAACATTTTCTCAAATTGAAAATAAGTTTTTCAAAGCGAAAAGGATTTGGCAAAAATTCGCAAGCAACACTAATAAGAACATATTATGGGCAGCACGGTGTCGTAGTGGGTAGAACTCTTGCCTTGCAGTGCTGGGTCACTGGTTCAAATCCCAGCCAGGGCACTATCTGCACAGAGTTTGTATGCTCTCCCCGTACATTGGGTGGGTTTCCTCTAGGCACTCTGGTTTCCTCACACATCCCCAAAACTTGCTATGGAACAAGTTATGGAATACAAAGAAAGAGTACACTGAGAGCCCAATATAGTGTAGTATGTACTGGCAATAATGTGATATTATAAAGCAAGTATAAATATACTCCCAAACCAGGGTTACCATCCAGGCAGCCTCTTTAAAGGCAGGTGGGGAGATTAGACCTGTCACCACTCAGGAATAAAAAGTTGCCCTCTGTAAATCGGAAGAAAGGGGTAACACCCTGCCTCCAAGGGTGGACTGAGGCAATGTACAAGCAGACAGAGGCGCTAAAAGGACACAATTAGCTAAAACATTTAAAAATAGAGGAGGCAGAGGGTTACCTCCTCCTAGCAGACACAAGATTCTGTTGATAATGTTCAACTAAAATGTATTTATTTACATACTCCAAAGTGCAGTGCAAAGCGTTCCGCAGGTATGATCCCGCTTCATCGGGCAATAGACGGAGCATATAACAATTGTAGGTCTAGATCAAAGCCAAATGTCTCTGTGTCCAGTTTAAATCCCAGCCTGGGACTATCTGCACAGAGTGTGTATGTTCTCCCAATGTGCGTGGGTTTCCTCCTGGCACTCTGGTTTTCTCCCACAGCCCAAACACTTGTTTTGGGACAAGTTATGGAATACAGAGCTATTAGAGCAACAGCCTATGTAATGTGGGAAATTGCTTGACCATATTTTAAAACCCTGGGATTTCATTTTGCTCCCTGTCAAAAAAGTAAATGTTAAGCAAATATTTAATTTTGTGCCATAACTCAGTGTTTTTCTTCTTTAAAGTGAACCTATAAGCGCTATATGGAAGCTGCCATATTTATTTCCTTTTAAGACCAGTTGCCTGGCTGCCCTGCTGATCCTCTGCCACTAATACTTTTAGCCGTAGACCCTGAACAAGCATGCAGCATATCAAGTGTTTCTGACATGTTTGTCAGATCTGACAGCATTAGCTACATGCTTGTTTCTGGTGCTATTCAGTCACTACTGCAGTCAAATAGACCAACAGGGCTGCCAAAAGGAAATAAATATGGCAGCCTCCTTATCACTTTCACCTCAGGTTCACTTTAAAGACTGCTGTGATTTAGGTGAAATGCATGAACAAACTGCTTAGAGTAAAAATAAATGAATTAAAAAAAAAAGTAATTTCCTGTAAATAATTAATTTTCCTCTAAAAACGTTCAGAAAACAATTACCACTGTTGAAGGAGTTTTCCAGGATTTATGTAGTATGGATGCATAATTTATTATGCTTTACACTGCGGTGTTAATATTTTCTTTCTTAAATATACATGCAGGTGACGGTGTAAATTAACTAGACAAAACGATTTACAGATTGTTATTAAATATTCTGTCGCAAACACTGCACCCACCCAGCTGTGAAACAGTCAGTTTAATTATGCATTCAAATGAAGAAACTGTCTTAAAATGGGTCTCTGATCGATAATGCGGTACACTTGTATTATTGATTTTAGCTCTCTTCTAAGACACAAGCATGTCACCCCTGGTGTCACGGGCGCTTGCCTGTCTGAATCAAGTGACTGGTGCATATGGGTTCCCATGAGTGTGTCATCATGCTGGATCATGTCCCTAGTTCCAAAAAGTGATCAGCACCTCCACAGTAGCTCTTGTTAAAACATAGCTCTTTATTCAAAAAAGTTTAAAAGCCATAAAAATGGACAGAAGCATGGGGCTGGATTCCAGCGACAGCCCGCTGTTTCAGACCTCTCAGCCTTTCCTCAGGCTGGACAGTCCCACACTAAACACTATACATAGCACTCATCTTTTATACTGGCCTCACAACACACTACCCAATCATAGAGGGCAACGTCCTGGAGGACCTGATGGAGAACTGTCGTGGCTTGAAAAGGACCAATGGGATCGTGGAGTATGGATCCACTGTGCAGAACAAAGTCCCGCACCAGCATGATCCCTCCGGATTATGTCCCTATGCATGGGGTCACAAATAGAGATGGCCCGAACAGTTCGCTGGTAAGCAGTATTCTGCGAACATCGGCTGTTCGCATTCATAGCAAACAGCAAACATTTGGCGTGTTTGATTTGACTCCTACACTTATCATTGAGCTAAATTTTGACCCCTTACCTCACAGTCAGCAGCCAATCAGCTAGCACCCCTTTCTGGACCCCCACACTTACCTAACAAAAAGCAAGTAGCGGTGGCCATATTGGATTAATTATCTGCTGGCTGATGACTGTTAGTGAGAGCAAAAAAAATGGCTGTCAATTAACATTAGGCCTAGGTTCCAGACAGCGGTCATGCAGCCCACATTGTGTGCAAAGTCCAACCGCACAACTGGGACATGACAGTTTTTTAGCCAAGACACCTCCAAAAAATGACGCAGCAATTGTGTTTTGGGTTAAATATAGGTGGTATCAGTGGCCTGTGGCACTCTGGTCTGGCAGTGGGAGCTGCACAGGCAGCAGGAACAGGGCAATGCAGCATCAGGTGTAACGTGTGCCAGGAGCATGTTGGACGTGGCACGTGGCACTTGCTACGCGTCACTTCGCACTTGCCACGCATCACGTGGCACTTGCCACGCGTCACGTGGCACTTGCCAAGTGTCACGTGGCACTTGCCTTGTGGCACGTGGCACTTGCCACGTGTCACGTGCCACTTGCCTAGTGTCACGTGCCACTTGCCAAGTGTCACTTGGCAAGTGCCACGTATCACTTGGCAAGTGCCACGTATCACGTGGCAAGTGAAACGTGACACATGGCAAGTGACACGTGGCAAGTGACACGTGACACTTGGCAAGTGACACGTGACACGTGTCAAGTGCCACGTGACAAGTGGCAAGGGCCCCGTGACACGTGACACATGCCAAGTGCCACGTGACACGTGCCATGTGCCGAGAGACAGTCAGGCAGCAGAGGAGAAGACACTAGTGCACACTAACTGTCACACTGGCACTGCTCACAGCACAGCAGTTCTGTACAAAGCTAACGCAGTAGTACTACTACTCTAACAACTACTAGCACACTGACTGCAGTACTACAGTACTAACTACACAATAACACAGTACTCCTATCCCCTAATCCCTAACCTAACCTGTACCTAAGGCTAATAGCTGGCCAGCAGGCAGCAGCTGGTCTGGTCTGTGCACAGCACACACACAGACACATAGCAGCTGCCTGCAGCACACACTCTGACTGTCACACAAATGACATCAAGCTAATTAATGATTTAACAATAGTGTAGTGATAGAGAAGGGGTTAATCACTGAACAGCTTTCGGTTTATCACTGCTAGGCCAGCACTGGAGCACACACAATCAAGCTAATTAACGATTTAACAATAGTGTAGTGATGTTAGTGAAGGGGTTAATCACTGAACAGCTTATCACTGTGTACAGCCCTTGCTACTAGGCCCAGCAGCACTCGAGCACACATTCTGACTGTCACACTATGGCATCAATCAAGCTAATTAACAATTTAACAATAGTATAGTGATAGTAGTGAAGGGGTTAATCACCGAACAGCTTTAGGTTTATAACTGTGTACAGGCTTACAGCCCTTGCTAGGCCACCAGCACTGGAGAAAGTCTCTCAGTGAGCATTCAGCAAGCTAAGACGATATGTCTCATCATTGCAGCCCTCCTAATTATACAGGGGGGGGGGGGGGGCTGGCCAATGTCCCTTTCTGTGATTGAGCACCAGGGTTTAGGCTGGGAGCCCTCTGATTGGCTCAATGAGGTCAGGTGGGGTTGGCCAGGGTTCCCCTCTGTGATTGGTTGCTAGGGCTTCTGCTTGGAGCCCTCTTATTGGCTCCAGGATGTCATCTCCTTAGTTACAGTATTTCAGATCCGGATATCCACAATACCCGCATTATACGGCCAAATATTCGCAGATAGCTAGCTGGATTTTTTTAAAAATCCAGGATCTGAATCCGAATCGGATAGCGTAAAAAAGTTTGGATATCCGGGTTACCTGGATATCCGGAATCTGGATGAGCATCCCTGTTTGTGACACTCCACAGCCCACTGGCACCCAGAGCTGTGCATAATGAGATTTCTGCCGTTTAGGGATTAAAACCCGACTTTGCATCAACTCTGTGATTTTTGGTGGAACTTTTGCCATGGATCCCCCTCCGGCATGCCCCTGTCCAAGTGTTAGACCCCTTCAAACAACTTTTCTATCACTTTTGTGGCCAGAAACAGTCTTTGTAGGTTTTAAAATTTGCATGCCCAATGAAGTGTATGGCAGTTCGCCAGAATCGTCTGCTCGCGAACATTTGTGGAAGTTCGTGTTCACCGTTCGGGAACGAAAAATTCTATGGTTGTGACATCTCTAGTCACATACAGGGATGCACACATTTAGGTGTTTTGATGGTGTAAGTGTTGCTGATAAAAGACATAGGCATCTTTTCACATGAGAATGTGAAAGTGCTTTTGGACCATGAATTTGGGCCAAGCTGCCTATGTAAGCCTGCAGAGAAACTCATGGTACCTGTAGAAATGCAGATAGTTTCTATAAATGAGTGTCTTCTCCAACTTGGAGCCACCTGACTTGGTGGCTGTCCTCAACAGTTTATACAGTACATAGTCTCTGGCGTAGCTAGAGACTATGGAGCCCCACAGCAAAATTTTAATGAGGTCTTTAGATCTAGGCACTCTTGAGCAATGTCACCTGCCCCTAACCTATGGATATGAGTTTGAAAGAAAATAAAGCAGAGGGACACCAAGAGCCCCAATAGTGTAATTCATCTTGGGGACAACAAAATAAATGAGAAGTTAAAATTATACTTACAAACCAGGGTTACCAATAGGCAACCACTGTATAGGCAGGTGGGGAGAACAATCCTGACCCCACTCAGGGTGGACTCAATGTAGTGTACAAGATACAGAGGTGCCAAACGAATAAAAGGTAAGTAAATGAACTTAAAAAAACAACTGGTTAAACAGAGGAGGCAGCGGTGGTCTTACCCCCCCCCCCCCCCCCCCAAACAGACACAGGCAAGGACTGCGATTCAGACAGTCAACAATTTATTCGGAACTCCAAAAAACAATACAACGCGTTTCACGGGCCATACATCCAGCTTCCTCAGGCAAAATACAGTAGGAGTCACAGCATCTGTATTATATCAGCGAGCTCGGCGCCTCTGAGCTCTGTTTTTTGGAGTTCCGAATAAATTGTTGACTGTCTGAATCGCAGTCCTTGCCTGTGTCTGTTTGGAGGGGGTAAGACCACCGCTGCCTCCTCTGTTTAACCAGTTGGTTTTTTAAGTTCATTTAATTACCTTTTATTCTTTTGGTGCCTCTGTATCTTGTACACTATGGATATGAGTTGGCTGGGCAATTTATATTTCCATGAAAAGTACACTGCATATAGTCCATGGGCACTGAAACAAAGTCAAAGGGTAGAAAAACAAAGGAAAGTAATAGTGAACAGTAAGTACCATCTGGGCCCCAATATCTCCAGGCCCCCATAACAGTTGCTATGGCTATTGCTACGTCCCTACTGATTACGTAATAGAAAGGAAGCCTTGCATTAGATGCTGGAACTGGCTATGTGCATCAAGAGCAACTATACTCAATTTAAAGTAGAAGAGATGAGACACAGTATCCATAAAGTGCACCTTTATTAATCCGCTGGGTACATACAACATAGCTTACAATGGGGGTGTGCAAATAGGTACCCTGACAGCCAGGGGCGTAGGAATAGGCCCTGCAGCCCCTGCGCCCGCGGGGGGGCCTGGCCCCCCCCTGGGGCCCGCTTGGGGCCGTTTTGTGGGTGCTGGAGGGGTGGCAGCGTGAGGGGAAAGCCTTGCCCACAGTCGGCGGGGAGAGGGGTAGTTCCCCCCTCTCCCTCACCTCGGGGCTCTCCCCTCTGTGCTCCCCTCCAGCTCGTAAGTGTCTGTGGGGCTGTGGTGGGCAGCGAGCGGCGGGCAGATACATACCTGCTTCCGTGCGTTCCATCGGAGACTTCTCCCTCTAGCGGCTGACGTCTGACGTCAGCCGCTAGAGGGAGAAGTCTCCAATGGAACGCACGGAAGCAGGTATGTATCTGCCCGCCGCTCGCTGCCCACCACAGCCCCACAGACACTTACGAGCTGGAGGGGAGCACAGAGGGGAGAGCCCCGAGGTGAGGGAGAGGGGGGAACTACCCCTCTCCCCGCCGACTGTGGGCAAGGCTTTCCCCTCATGCTGCCACCCCTCCAGCACCCACAAAACTCCGAGCGGGCCCCAGGGGGGGGGGGGGCATATTACGATTTTCTGGTGTCTGCTGCCCACATTACGATTTTCTGGTGTCTGCTGCCCACATTACGATTTTCTGGTGTCTGCTGCCCTCATTACGATTTTCTGGTGTCTGCTGCCCACATTACGATTTTCAGGTGTCTGCTGCCACATTACGATTTTCAGGTGTCTGCTGCCCTCATTACGATTTTCAGGTGTCTGCTGCCCTCATTACGATTTTCAGGTGTCTGCTGCCCACATTACGATTTTCAGGTGTCTGCTGCCCACATTACGATTTTCAGGTGTCTGCTGCCCTCATTACGATTTTCAGGTGTCTGCTGCCCTCATTACGATTTTCAGGTGTCTGCTGCCCACATTGTGATTTTCAGGTGTCTGCTGCCCACATTACGATTTTCTGGTGTCTGCTGCCCTCATTACGATTTTCTGGTGTCTGCTGCCCTCATTACGATTTTCTGGTGTCTGCTGCCCACATTACGATTTTCAGGTGTCTGCTGCCCACATTACGATTTTCAGGTGTCTGCTGCCCTCATTACGATTTTCAGGTGTCTGCTGCCCTCATTACGATTTTCAGGTGTCTGCTGCCCACATTGTGATTTTCTGGTGTCTGCTGCCCACATTACGATTTTCTGGTGTCTGCTGCCCTCATTACGATTTTCTGGTGTCTGCTGCCCTCATTACGATTTTCTGGTGTCTGCTGCCCACATTACGATTTTCAGGTGTCTGCTGCCCACATTACGATTTTCAGGTGTCTGCTGCCCACATTACGATTTTCAGGTGTCTGCTGCCCTCATTACGATTTTCAGGTGTCTGCTGCCCTCATTACGATTTTCAGGTGTCTGCTGCCCACATTACGATTTTCAGGTGTCTGCTGCCCACATTACGATTTTCAGGTGTCTGCTGCCCACATTGCGATTTTCAGGTGTCTGCTGCCCACATTGCGATTTTCTGGTGTCTGCTGCCCACATTACGATTTTCTGGTGTATGCTGCCCACATTAGGATTTTCTGGTGACTGCTGCCCACATTGCGATTTTCTGGTGACTGCTGCCCACATTGCGATTTTCTGGTGACTGCTGCCCACATTGCGATTTTCTGGTGACTGCTGCCCACATTAGGATTTTCTGGTGTCTGCTGCCCACATTACGACATTCTGGTGACTGACTGCTGCCCACATTAGGATTTTCTGGTGACTGCTGCCCACATTACGATATTCTGGTGACTGCTGCCCACATTAGGATTTTCTGGTGACTGATGCCCACATTGCAATTTTCTGGTGACTGCTGCCCACATGGCGATTTTCTGGTGACTGCTGCCCACATTGCGATTTTCTGGCCCACATTACGATTTTCTGGTGAACAATGCCCACGTTACGATTGTCTGGTGAATGCTGTCCACGTTACGATTTTCTGGTGAACGCTGCCCACATTACGATTTTCTGGCCCACATTAGGATTTTCTGGTGAACACTGCCCAAGTTACGATTGTCTGGTGAATGCTGTCCATGTTACAATTTTCTGGTGAACTCTGCCCACATTACGATTTTCTGTCCCACATTACGATATTCTGGTGAACGCTGCCCACATTACGATTGTCTGGTAAATGCTGCCCACGTTACAATTTTCTGGTGACTGCTGCTCACGTTACTATTTTCTGGTGACTGGTGCCCACATTACGATTTTCTGGTGAACTCTGCCCACATTATGATTTTCTAAAGGCCCACATTACGATTTTCTGGTGAACTCTGCCCACATTACGATTTTCTGGCCCACATTACGATTGTCTGGTAAAATGCTGCCCACTTTACAATTAATTTACAGTGAAACGCTGCCCCATTACGATTATTTGGCACCTATGGGGGGGGGCCCCATCCAAATATTCGCAGGGGGGCCCAGTGATTTCTAGTTACGCCCCTGCTGACAGCTGTTGCCTGGCGCTATCACTTCGTCAGAGAACCACAAAGGAATGAGGGCATGTAGCCACTGTGTATGTTCCCAGAGGATTAGTAAAGGAGTATATTATGGATACGGTTCCTCACCGCTTTTTTTTTCAACAATTTATACTGAGGTTGATATATCGTAAAAGCAGAATGAAACCCAGCATTTCTTCTTTGCTCTAAAAATTATTTACAGCATATTATATTCTACCACCATTTTTTTTTACCAGTACAGCATTCAATTAGTTAAACACAGGCCTTGAAAGTTCAGTGCATAGAAATCTGGACGCATCCGAAGTGGAGATAATGTTATCTTGTGTTAATACTTAATACGTCATTGTATCAGGTGAGGAATGTGACACATTTTCTGTGTCAGAAGCTCCTGCCTTCAATACTGATGGCTAACACGGTACAATACCCTACTGCCTTCAATACAACATGAATAAAACCAGTTATGAATAAAATGCAAAGTCAGCTCTTAAAGTAAAAAACTGTACTTTTGGGAACTTGTTATTTCTAAATGAATACTCATACTTATGCACAAATGCAAATATGATAACCGTATGGCATATAAAAAGTAGAAAAAAACATGTTTTTGAATATTATGTCAGGGTTTTATACTACTTTAAAAAGGGTTAAATTAAATTCTTTAAAAGCAAGAAGTTTTAAATCAGGATGATACCATTTATTGGCTAACTAAAAATGAATAAAAATAAGCAAGCTTTCGGCCTTTCAGCCTTCGTCGGGCTTATATCCTGTTAGTTTGCAGGCTGGTGGTACAGACAGCTTATATACATGCAACATCAAAAGGGAAAACAGATATTTTTTTCAAGCATAAATACATGTCATTGAGATGCCTTAAGTGAAACAGAACATCTAAATGGGGTTAAAGGTTGTTAGCTAAGATAAGCATCCTTGTTTACGCCATGCTCACAGACCTGGATTAGGATTGACCCAGAGGTATCGTAAATTCTTAGTTCACAAGTTCAGCTAGAATGGCTGAGAAAGTTTAAATATCATCCGCCTCATACCAATATAAGAAGTTGTTGTCCTTATTCAAACCGTTCTGCACTTAATGACATGTATTTATGCTTGAAAAAAATATCTCCAATCCAATCCATCCAATCCAATTAGAAGAATATATTGACAACTTCATGAAAAGAATCAAATTGTAGATACTGGACAAGCAAATACAGACACGCTACAACCTCAACACTCAAGAAAGGAAAGCAATACTAAACCTTAAAAGCAACAACAACATAGTAATTAAACCAGCTGACAAAGGAGGAGCTGTAGTGATTTTGGATAAATTCACCTATATTCAAGAAGCAAACAGACAGCTCTCCAACAACACCTACTACAAAAGACTAGAAACAAACCCCACGCTACAATACTCAAGGGAATTAAAGAATATGCTTAATGATCTTTCCTCAGTATCATCTAACATACTTACATTAATACCAGCTAATCCTAAAATAGGCACCTTCTACATCTTACCAAAAATACACAAAGAAGGAAATCCAGGTCGTCCTATCATCTCTGGTTTGGGGACACTAACAGAAAAGATATCTGGTTGGGTAGAAAACATTCTTAAACCCATGGTTAGTGTTGGGCGAACACCTAGATGTTCGGGTTCGCGAACGTTCGCCGAACATCGCCGCGATGTTCGGGTGTTCGCGCCGAACTCCGAACATAATGGAAGTCAATGGGGACCCGAACTTTCGTGCTTTGTAAAGCTTCCTTACATGCTACATACCCCAAATTTGCAGGGTATGTGCACCTTGGGAGTGGGTACAAGAGGAAAACAAATATTTGAAAAAGAGCTTATAGTTTTTTAGAAAATTGATTGTAAAGTTTCAAAGGAAAAACTGTCTTTTAAATGTGGAAAATGTCATGTTTCTTTGCACAGGTAACATGTTTTTTGTTGCCATGCAGTCATAAATGTAATACAGAGAAGAGGTTCCAGGAAAAGGGACCGGTAACGCTAACCCAGCACAAGCAGCAGAACACGTGATGGAACAGGAGGAGGCGCAGGAGGAGAAGGCCACGCTTTTTGAGACACAACATCCCAGGCCTTGCATGAGGACAAATAGCGTGTGGATATAGCAATGCTTTTTGCCGCCATGCAGTCATAAATGTAATAAAGATGAGAAGTTCAATAAACAGGGACTGGAAACGCTAACCCAGCAGCAGCACACGTGATGGAACAGGAGGAGGTGCAGGAGGAGAAGGCCACGCTTTTTGAGACACAACATCCCAGGCCTTGCATGAGGACAAATAGCGTGCGGATATAGCAATGCTTTTTGCCACCATACAGTCATAAATGTAATAAAGATGAGAGGTTCAATAAACAGGGACCGGCAACGCTAACCCAGCAGCAGCAGCAGCAGCACACGTGATGGAACAGGAGGAGGCGCAGGAGGAGAAGGTCACGCTTTTTGAGACGCAACCCAGGCCTTGCATGAGGACAAAAAGCGTGCGGATATAGCAATGCTTTTTGCCGCCATGCAGTCATAAATGTAATAAAGATGAGAGGTTCAATAAACAGGGACTGGAAACGCTAACCCAGCAGCAGCACACGTGATGGAACAGGAGGAGGCGCAGGAGGAGAAGGCCACGCTTTTTGAGACACAACATCCCAGGCCTTGTATGAGGACAAATAGCGTGCGGATATAGCAATGCTTTTTGCCGCCATGCAGTCATAAATGTAATAAAGATGAGAGGTTCAATAAACAGGGACCGGCAACGCTAACCCAGCAGCAGCAGCAGCAGAACACGTGATGGAACAGGAGGAGGCGCAGGAGGAGAAGGCCACACCTTTTGAGACACAACATCCCAGGCCTTGCATGAGGACAAAAAGCGTGCGAATATAGCAATGCTTTTTGCCGCCATGCAGTCATAAATGTAATAAAGATGAGAGGTTCAATAAACAGGGTTTGGAAACGCTAACCCAGCAGCAGCACACGTGATGGAACAGGAGGAGGCGCAGGAGGAGAAGGCCACGCTTTTTGAGACACAACATCCCAGGCCTTGTATGAGGACAAATAGCGTGCGGATATAGCAATGCTTTTTGCCGCCATGCAGTCATAAATGTAATAAAGATGAGAGGTTCAATAAACAGGGACCGGCAACGCTAACCCAGCAGCAGCAGCAGCAGAACACGTGATGGAACAGGAGGAGGCGCAGGAGGAGAAGGCCACGCTTTTTGAGACACAACATCCCAGGCCTTGCGTGAGGACAAATAGCGTGCGGATATAGCAATGCTTTTTGCCGCCATGCAGTCATAAATGTAATAAAGATGAGAGGTTCACATAGCAGCCCGTCTCCTATCCCTATATAAGGAGCACGATGCCCCACTCTGGACCTTCTTAGATATGCCCGATAGTCACCCCATCAAGTTACGCACCCTCCTTTGGATTCCGAGGCATCTTAGACCAAAACAACTAAGCCCATTCCTTACTTCAGATTTAGTGACCTGGGACTCATTCAGGTACTCAGGAGGACTGCAATCCCCACATTTACCCCTATGCCCAATCATACATAACCCTCTTTTCCCACCGGGTTACGATAACCCTGACTCCTTTAAATGGTGGGGGGACCACCAATTTCTCCTAGTCAAAGACTTCCTTACAGGAAGAGGCCTCCTGACATGGACGGACATTAAAGACAAATTTGACCCTCCCCCACATGAATACTTCAGGTTTTTACAGATAAGACATTGGATTTCCGCCCTCATACGAGACAAAGAACTCCCATTGCTGACCTCCTTTTTCGAGGGTGCGTGCCTTGGAAGTCCATCCGGCCCTGGCTCCATCTCTAGTATCTACTCCAGACTCTCTCGCCCAGAATCCGCCAGATTACACCCATATATCTCGAGCTGGGAAAAAGAGCTGGATCAACATAGGGAAAGAGCAGACTGGGCTGACTGCTGGTCACGTATAGCCAGCTGCTCCACAAACGTATACGCTATAGAATCTGCATACAAAGTATTGACCAGGTGGTACCTTGTCCCCTCAAGACTACATATCCTTTCCTCAGCTATTGACTCTAAATGTTTCAGAGGTTGTGGAAGGGAGGGCACAATGTACCATATATGGTGGCAATGCCCACGCCTCACTCGTTTCTGGAGCAGGACTTTTGGCCTTCTACAGTCCCTCTTCCATATTACCATACGAAAGGATCCATGGATAGCTCTATTCCATGGCAAGGTAGAAGGTCTCACGACGAACCAAAACAAGCTTGCATCCTTCCTTTTTCTATCTGCTAAAATGACAATAGCTAGGAACTGGAAGAAAACACCTTCAAACTTTCTGGAGGTTAAAGCACGCATGTCAGAATTTATGGTCAATGAGAAATTAACCAGTGTCCTACGTAACACACATAACAAATTCCTCCACATTTGGCAACCCTGGATCGACCTGGAGTATCCAAACACAAACGCTAACCTATTTACAGCATACTAGACTCCTCTGGGCTCTGCTCTCTCTTTCTCTTCTTCTTTTCACCCCTTTTCCCCTCTGTTTCTTTTCCTGCCCTGCCCCCTCTTCTCTCCCTTTGCAGTCCCTTGGCCAGGGGACGGGGAACATAGAGGATAGAGGGACAGTTTAGCCCCTCCCTCCTCTCCTTTAGCCTTATCTGTAAACGCCAGCTCCCAGTCCTGACCACTGTGGAGCCTATAAGGATCAAGTTCTCTGTTATATGTTCATTTTTTGTTATGATAGTACATACTGTATGTTTGGGTTTGACCCTTCTGGTACATGATGCCTTAAGCTGCCAGAACGCCTTCAAACCATGACTTGCTTTATAAGAACCATATATGTACAACTGTTTGACTTGTTCACTCTGTTTATAAAATCAATAAAAATATTGAAAACAAAGATGAGAGGTTCAATAAACAGGGACCGGCAACGCTAACCCAGCAGCATATAGTGTGCTATATAGTGTGGCTGAGCGAGCAGTGTACTACTGTTCCCAGCAGACACAGAGTGGCAGTAAACACAATGCTATATAGTGTGGCTGAGCGAGGTACACAGAGTGGCAGTAAACACAATGCTATATAGTGTGGCTGAGCGAGCAGGGTACTACTGTTCCCAGCAGACACAGAGTGGCAGTAAACACAATGCTATATAGTGTGGCTGAGTGAGGTACACAGAGTGGCAGTAAACACAATGCTATATATAGTGTGGCTGAGCGAGCAGTGTACTACTGTTCCCAGCAGACACAGAGTGGCAGTAAACACAATGCTATATAGTGTGGCTGAGCGAGGTACACAGAGTGGCAGTAAACACAATGCTATATAGTGTGGCTGAGCGAGCAGTGTACTACTGTTCCCAGCAGACACAGAGTGGCAGTAAACACAATGCTATATAGTGTGGCTGAGCGAGGTACACAGAGTGGCAGTAAACACAATGCTATATAGTGTGGCTGAGCGAGCGGTGTACTACTGTTCCCAGCAGCGACACACAATGACTGGGGGGACCCTGGCTAGCGTGGCTGGAGCGCGAACTACCCTGCCTGCCTACCCAAAGCTAAACCCACAGACAAATGGCGGAGATATGACGTGGTTCGGGTATTTATTTGCCGTAGGGCAGATCGGCGATCCCCGGCCTCTGATTGTCCGGGGATCGCCGGCATCTGATAGGCGGAAGCCTATCCTTCAATGCGCAGGACGGAACTCCGTCCTGCGCATTACGGAGAGAGGGAGGGAGGGAGGTAAGGAGGCAGAGGGCGGAAATGGCTGCGGAGGGGGGCTTTGAGGAGCCCCCCCCCTGCGCAAAACGCAGATGGCCGGCGGCGATCAGACCCCCCCGGCAGGACATCCATCTAGTGGGGAAAAAAGGGGGGAAGTCTGATCGCCCTGGCATAATACTGATCTGTGCTGCGGGCTGGAGAGCCCACGCAGCACAGATCAGGCAAATCACCCCTGGTCGGTAAGTGGTTAACATAGACTTCCTGCTGGTGGCATCATCATAGACTTTTCATGGACTTTCACAGTCCACCGTCAAAGGTCTCACCTAAGGTTGGGAACTCTGTGAACATCCTGAACAGTCACCTGACCATTGTGCATCATTTCTGGCTGCTTCTGGCGCAAGAGCATTGCTAGACCACTTTGTCCTAGTAGGCCCTGTGTTCGGGTTGTCTACCCTTGTACATTGTACTTAGTTCATTGCCTGTGCTTTGTATCGATCTCCTGGTATCGACTTCCTGCTTTGTCTGACTATTCTCTTGCTCACTGCCTGTATTACTCTTGATCTCCTGATTATCGATTGATTGATCTTGGCCCTGTCTGACGATTATTTTGTGAGCTGATTTTGTGGATATATATATATATATATATATATATATATATATATATATATATATATTGCATAATCATTGCTGCTGCATAATTTCTAGTGTGTATATTGCGTGATCTGGTGATCTCCATCATACAGCAGCGCCGTATGATGTAAACAGCGGGGATTTCTTCCCCGCGTGATTACATTTTGCCGGCGAGCCGCGATCAGCGGCTCTCCGGCTGTTCACGGAGACACCCTCCGTGAACTGACATGGAAAGGCACCTCGATCGAGTGGCCGTTTCCATGGTAACCCGCAGACGACCAGTTTACGCCGATCGGCGTTAGCTGGTCGTCAAGAGGTTAAAGGACAACTGAAATGAGAGTGATATGGAGGCTGCCATTGTTATTTCCTTTTAAGCAATACCAGTTGCCTGGCAGCCCTGCTGACCCTCTGCCTCTAATACTTTTCGCCACAGACCTTGAACAAGCATGAAGTAGATCAGGTGTTTCTGACCTTATTGTCAGATCTGACAGGATTAGCTGCATGCTTGTCTCTGGTGTGAGTCAGTCATTACTGCAGCCAAACAGACCAGCAGGGCTGCCAGGCAACTAGTTGCTTAAAAGGAAATAAATATGGCAGCCTCCATATACTTCTCACTTCAGTTGTCCTTTAAGCAGCATGACACGCTGTTCGCTAAGATTGTGATGGCACTTGTGCAGAACGCTCCAAGCAATAAGAGTGCAAATGGAGGGTATCATCCAAAACCGCGCTCATGCAGTGGCCTACAACCCAGCTGGATTGTGGACTCCAGTGCACCACAATGGAGAGGACCTGAGCTGAGCTGGTCCTAGACTTTTTGCTGCCTGAGGCAAACTTGTGAAGATGCGCCCGACCCCCGCCCTTTCCGATTTGGAATGATCCATTATCCGACAATTTACTCTAATTCATTTAATTCAAATGAAACACTGCTGTTCTCCTGCCTCCCCCCTCCTCACTCACTGTCAGACTCCTCACACAGCACAACAAGCTGCTTTTCCCCAATGATGACCTGTTCACCTCACTCACAGTACAAAACCGCTGCCCCTGTAATTTCTGTGCCTGATGCAAATGTTTCACCTTGCTTCATGACAGAACCAGCACTGGACCTGACCCGCATGGAGGGCACTAACAGACTACATGGGGCTCGAGGGAAGCCCCAGGTGAGTATAAAACCTTATGATATCTTTACCTCAGGTTTACTTGGGCTTTAACTTACAAAGCTACAGCGATTACACAGCTCCACTGCGTTGACATAAATGAGTATATTTATTGGCTCTTTATAACATTTACTTTTTTTAATCCCTAACTTTATCTGAGACTCTCTGGTGCTTTCTAAATGAAATACATTTGAGGCCATTGATTCCGTGAGCCGTTTCCCATAATAAAGCTGTCCTCCAGCTGATTCCTCTGCAGCGTGACAGCGAAGAATGCTTTACTATCCGAAATGAATCTTAAGATCATTGATATAGCTACTGGCGACACTTTCTACCTATAGAGATTGGAAAGGTCATGAGTGTAGCAGCAGATGGGAGGTTGACAGCACAATGCTGCCTGAGTCATCTTACTTCTGCCTTATTACAAGCCTTTAAAAAAAGAAAAAGAAAGCAGATGGCTTAGTGTGGGGGAATTGTGAACATTTCACGGCAAAGCTGAGTGGTGACAAAAAGTGGTATCAATGAGATAAGACGAACTCAGAAGTGTCTCTCACCACCATCTGGATCATGTATGATGTGTCAGTTGTGCTACGGTATCAGTTCATACATTTTATCCTGTTATGTGTCTTGGTAAACGTGATTTTGCACCGCCCAGGACAGCAGGAAATGAAGGGGTGGGGCTTGATCTACAAAAAAAAGCACCCCCCCCCCCATAAAAATGGATTGAGCTTAAAGTAAGCATGGGGTAAAAATACACTGATGAGATAAACAATTGTATTTATCCTCTTCCTACTAAAAATTACTTTTTTTTCCATCAATAAGTTTTTATTATTTTGTTGAAGCAGTTATAACAATTATAACAGGGTGATGCAACACATCAATGTCAGTACAATTGGATGAGTATTGATATACAAGTACAGATATTAAACATATAAAATACTTGAAATATGATGTGAAATAATGAAATATAGATATCTATATAATGCTTAAAGGTTTTCAAGATCTACATCAATAATATCTAGCATTTTTCTGATCAGAGCATAATTTTTTCAAGCGTTGTATTGCCCGAGATTAGTCTCCTCTCTAGGTGTTGAAACACATCATGTCAAGAGAGGGGTTGTCTGTTATATGGCAGTCATAGAGTGGTTTTTATGCCCTGAGATTGGGAGAAGAGAAGAAATAAATCAAAACTATCAAAACTATCAAAATGGTAACTAATAGCTATCAACTAGTAAGAAGTAGAGGAAACTTAGCTACGTTGAAATCTGCATCTTGGGGACGGTAGGGTAGTTCTGAGTGAGCTAGAGTATTAATAGGGAGGTTGGTGTTGTTGGTGGATATTCATTTCATTTATTGGTGATTTATTACTGGGTTTATTGGTGGTGTAGTTTTTGCATCTATTAATTATTATGCTGGGGATCGTTTACTCTGTGGGGATATCTGCTGGCCAATCAGTTGTAAATTCAAGTATAGAGGAAGATGACGTGAGCAAGGTTTTACATTCTCTCAGATTACGCTCCATGCATAGATTTAGGTCTACTGCGTTTCTCACCTGATTCAAGAAAGAAACGTCCATGTTGCCCCAATTTTGTAATATGAGGGATCTGGCCGAGGAAACAATATGAGTTATGATTAATCTGAATTTAGGTGGAAAATTTTCTAGCCCAATGTGAAACAAAGCCAACTCAGCTGTTATTATTGTTGGTTTGGAAAGTATTTTGCCTATTAATTTAGATATTGCGTCCCAGAATGTTTTAATTTTTGGGCAATGCCATAAGATATGGGATAGTGAGCCAACGTTACCACATTGCCTCCAACATAAAGCTGAGGCCGAGTTGTCAAATTTAGCTATTTTTTTGTGGAGTGTAGTACCACTTAAGGAGTATGTTGTGTATAGCTTCCCTATGATTGGTGCAAGCAGAGAATTTGTACAGATTTCGAAATGCCAGCGAGATGTCAGAGGGGGTAAGGGAGCAGTTGAGGTCTTCAGACCATGCACGGGTATATTTATGGAGAAGCGATTGAGTATTTGCCATTAATGTTTTGTACCATACTGATATTCCTCCTCTAAGAGAAATCGGGGAATAGATGAGGGTGTGTATATGGGGTGATACATTAGTGATAAAATTACTTTTTTTTTTAGATACCCCACAGTTTTATTTTATTTTAAATCTACCGTTACAATTCTACAGTTTCATTGTCTCTGCCCAATGACACGTGCATCGGAGCATGCCAGAACTAAAATCTATGAACTATTGACCCCTGTTATCTATTTCCTGCTCTCAGAAGCCATTTTCTGCCAGGAAAGTGTTTGATTGGCTGTAATTCCTTATCAATGAGGGATACACTATAGTTGACCACTTGCATACTTGATTTTTAACTCTTTCAAGCACAGAAAGAAAAAAAGGAACACAGCATAGTTATTTGTGTGCTTGGCTTCATGTCACATGTCACCTTGGGTATCCTTTAATCAGAAAGATAATCATAAATTTTGAACATTTTAATGTATTGAAGTGAAGGGGAGGGGCTTGATTCAAAAAAAAAGATTGAGCTTAAAAGAAACATGAGATGAAAATAAATCTATAAGATACACAATTGTATTTATTCTCCTTCTCCTAAAATGACTTCCTATAGATATCTCTATATTTAAATATACTTTTTAAGTTTTTACAGTTTCATTGTCTCTCCTCAATGACACATGCAATGAAGTATGCCAGAACCAAAATCTATGAACTATTGACCCTTTTTATATCTCATCATGTCATATGTCAACTGGTGTATCCTCTAACCAGAAAGAGAAAGAAAAAAAAAAATCGAAAAAAATAATTAAAAACACATAGCTGCATGCGGGACTAAGCAGACAGCATGTAGGCCACTAAAAGTTTTTTTTTGCAAGTTACACTTGAAAAAAGTCCACAAAGTTCAAAATGTAAACATAAAAATAAGAATAGGAACCATTTGCACAAGTTACCAAATGTAGCAATGAAAAACTCTCTGATGTGTGTATGAATATGAATATGAGTCTGACCACATATTCACAAGACTGCACTGTCCTTAGTGTCTAAGCTGCAAGGCTATTCCTGGAACTTGTAGTCCACCACTCAGCCACCCCCTACGAGCTCCCTCATGCATTCCACAGGTGTATTACTTTTCCAGCGTTCCTCCCGCAGAACGCACAAGAGAAATTTAAAAAGGACATTGCAGTCTTGTGACTGTGCGGTCATTCATTCATGTACATGTCAGAGGGTTTGATTGCTAAACAAGTGGCTTGTGCAAATGGTTCATACTGTTATTTTTGACATGTTTACATTTTGAACTTTGTAGACTTATTTCAAGTGTAATTTGCAAAAAACAACAACTTTTTAACGCCCTACATGCTGTCTGTCCACTCCCTCATGCAGCTATGTGTTTTTAATAGTTTTTGGATTGTTTTACACCTAATAAAGATTGTCTATGTATCAGCAGTTCCAGATTTTATCAGCAACAGCGCCACCTAGCTGCAGCCACATTTTCCTTTGTCAGACTATGCCGACCATTGGTGCTCTACAGGAAAATGCCAATGTCGGACATAGTCCAACATGTGATCGGAAAAAAATTAAAGGACTTACGAGGCGAATCTACTAAAAAAAAGTTATTTACTTTATTGCAATAGCTGACCTCAGACCAGACGATCGGTGCCTCCCTTGTCATAGACTCTCTCTTATCTAAATCCACGCTTCATTACACGACCCGACCCTCCCTCGGGTCGCCTTATCTGAGGGCGATCAGAATCGCCGCTTTAAAATTGAAATGCCTTCGTAGGTTCGCATAGCCGCTGTTGCAGCTGCGCAGGTTTCCAGCCCTGTCTGTGGGCCGTCCTAGCTCCGTGCACGCTGATATACGTCATGTGGGTGTCTCCACATGACCGCCCACATGACTAAGTTGTGTTCCAGTCAGCCGCGCCCCCTGTAATCACGCTGGCACAGGGAGCCATGCTCTTCTTCTCCTGCCTTTATGAGAGGCAGCTGTGGGCTGGTGAACAGGCGAGAGGAGGGATTATGTGAATGGGAGCGAGTTGCTTTCTCATTGCACTTGGGAAGGGAGGGATGGCGAGTGCAGCGCTTTCTCTGTGTGAAGTGACAGGTGGAGAGGACAGTGCTCGCCTGGACTCGTGTGGCACAGCGTGATTACAGGGGGCGCGGCTGACTGGAACACAACTTGGTCATGTGGGCGGTCATGTGGGGACGCCCACATGATGTATATCAGCGTGTACGGAGCTAGGACGGCCCGCAGACAGGGCTGGAAACCTGCGCAGCCGCAACAGCGGCTATGCGAACCTATGAAGGCATTTCAATTTTAAAGCGGCGATTCTGATCGCCATCAGATAAGGCGACCCGAGGGAGGGTCGGGTCGTGTAATGAAGCGTGGATTTAGATAAGAGAGAGTCTGAAAATGACAAGGGAGGCGCCGATCGTCTGGTCTGAGGTCAGCTATTGCAATAAGGTAAATAACTTTTTTTAGTAGATTCGCCTCGTAAGTCCTTTAAGTGAACCTGTGTCCGTCTGGAAAAAGGCTGATTTTTAAACTGTGCCAGCCCCTCCTCCCTCCCTCTACAAGTTGCGTCCAATGGCTAACTGTGGATATGATAAATGAAACGCTAACTATTTTGGCTTGCATGCTATTTTTATGAAAATCGTATGCAGCTTCGGATTGTACATGAGATCTGCAGATGAGCTTTTTTTGTCCTCCTCTAGAATCACCTCCTCATATTCATGTATACAAGACTTCTCATGTGCTTCATCCCTCCCCTGGAGTGCTGTTCCACAGCACATCCGTCACTCTCAAACCTTTGAAATCTTTAAGCGCCTTCCTCTGATCTCTCCCCAAATTGTACTCCTTACTAGATAACCTAAACACACACTGCCTGTATGTATACTGCATACTTCTTCAATCCCCACCTCTTGTTGATGCCCCCATTCCTTTAGATTGTAAGCTCACCTAGAGTGTGTATGGTTTTGCTTCTTGCAAAATTATGCTCCTTCATCCTTATCTGTAAGGGCTAGGGCACACCAAAATTGCAATTAGAATCTCTAGCGTTCAGCCATTGCAATTTTTGTAAATCGATTTCAGAGCGATTTTTGAAAGAATGAGTGTTTTTGCTCATTCATTGAAGCTGAATGGCTCCATAAAATGCTACATGCAGCACATTTGCACTTTAAAAAAAATCACAACGCTGCTGTGGGAACACCCTCATAGTGATACATTAGCCAAGTGCTTTTCAAAGTGCTGGCGATTTGAAATGTGCTCAGAAGTGCTCTTGGTGTGCAACAGCCCTTAGCCAGATTCACTGTCTATCTTTTAACAAGTGTTTTGTTTTTTGTTTTTTTAACTTACCGTATATTCCGGCGTATAAGACGACCCCCCAACTTTTCCAGTTAAAATATAGAGTTTGGGATATAGTCGCCGTATAAGACTACCCCTCTTCCAACACACACCGAATTAAAATAAAAAAAATCATATACTGGTGCTTTGTATGAACAGATACTGGTGCTGTACTGTATGTGTTGCCCAGTATATAACAGTATATAGTCAATTGACTTGTTGCATTGGTCAACTCTCCTTAAGTAGACTGGTCAGCTCTCCTTGTCTACCTGTTTATCAGAGTGGTATGGAAGAATAGATTGCACTCCCTCAGCAGGGAGATCTGAGAGGCGGTAACAGGGTAGGGCGTATCACCCGGCATCAATGACACCCGGAGTATAAGACGACCCCCAACTTTTCAGAAGATTTTCATGGGTTAAAAAGTAGTCTTATACGCAGGAATATACAGTAATCAAACAAAATGTATGTCATTGTAAATCCTTACCTCTCAAAGATGTTATAATTGTTAGCGATGATCGTAATTTGTTGATTACAATTATTTAGTGATGAGCACAAATTTAGCATAATTGTAATGTTGCATTGTAATTCGCAGTTACAGTTGTGTTCAAAATTATTCAGCCCCCACTGAAATTGAGTGTTTTGGAGAGTTTGACATTGATTTTGATCATTTCAGTCATCTTGTTTACAATTAAATCAAAGAGGCACTTGTAAGTCAGACAAATATAACATAACATTTATAATGAAGTAACCACAAATGTCTTTTCTGTGCTCACATCATTATCAGTTTTATTCAACCCCCAAGTGACATTCATTCTTAGCACTTAGTACAACATCCTTTTCCAGTTATAACAGCTTTTAAACGTGAAGCATAGCTTGACACAAGTGTCTTGCAGCGATCTACGGGTATCTTAGCCCATTCTTCATGGGCAAAGGCCTCCAGGTCAGTCACATTCTTAGCCTTGCGTGCTGCAACCAGGGCAGGCCTTAGGTTTACACAGCGCCTTGAGCGTAACCAGATTTTGGTGCCCCCCCCCCCCCCCCCATTCATCTTACACGCACACACGGACGCACGCACGCACACACACACACACTTTTATCCTGAGTTATCTTCTATGAGATCATTTTCATCTTCACTTTAAAATAACTTATGTATATATATATATATATGTCCTGGGGATGGGGTGCGGGGTCTTATTTTTACTGGTGGTGTGGGGTCTGACCAGTCAGTTGGGGAGATGGCCAGCCCGGGTCTTGAGGGACAGTCACACCCAGTCACCCACTGTCACACAGCCACACAGCCAGGTCAGGGCAGGGTGGCTGACACTGTGCCACTGGCTGGCACACTGCGCGCTTCCAACCTCCTCCTATCACGGGGCCAGCAGCGCGGGGCGGAGACTCTCATACTGCCACCAAGAGGCTGCAGCAGTTGTTGCTGGTCTTCGGCCCCATCACCCCCATCTGCACCAGGGGGCGGAGCCAGAGAGGGAGACAGTCGCGCGCCGCGGTGCAACCAAGCCAGAGCCCGCAGCCGCCGCAAGTGAGCATAAATTAACAATATGCGGCCGGGCGACAGGAGAGCGGCGCGGCGCCCTCACCCTGGAAGCCGGCGGCTGGCGCCCTGAGCGATCGCTCCGGTCGCACAGGCCAAAAGCCGGCCCTGGCTGCAACTGCTTTCTTTAAGTCACACCAGAGATTTAAGTCTGGTGACTGTGATGGCGACTCCAAAATGTTCCAGCCTTAAATCTGCAACCATGCTCTAGTGCAGGGGTCCCCAACCCCCGGTCTGTGGCCCTGTGCTGGTCCGTGAGTCGTTTGCAGCTGGGCCGCGGGTCTGTCCTCTCGCCCCCTCCCCCTGCAGCCACCGCTGTGTTACCTTAGCTGGCGGCCACTTCCTCTGTATATATCCTGGTCAGCCTCTCTCCCGTTTTCTCTCTTAGCAGGCAGCGCATCTCCCAGCTGCTGTGAAGAGGCAGGAAGCTGGGCAGTGGTTCCCATGGTAACGGCAATACGCATCGCCGTTACAGGAAGCCGCACTCCTGCTTCTGCCTCTTTACAGCAGCCGGGAGACGTGCTGCCTGCTATGAGAAAAAATGGGAGAGAGGCTGACCAGGATATATACAGACAAAGCAGCCGCCAGCTAAGGTAACACAGCGGTGGCCGCATGCAGCTATACTGGCTATACTGGGGCATCTATACTGGCTATACTAGGGCATCTATACTGGCTATACTGGGGCATCTATACTGGCTATACTGGGGCATCTATACTGGCTATACTGGGGCATCTATATTGGCTATACTGGGGCATCTATACTGGCTAAACTGGGACATCTATACTGGCTATACTGGGGAATCTATACTGGCTATACTGGGGCATCTATACTTGCTATACTGGGACATCTATACTGGCTATACTGGGGCATCTATACTGGGGCAGATATACTGGCTATACTGGGACATCTATACTGGCTATACTGGGGCAGCTATACTGGCTATACTGGGGCATCTATACTGGCAATACTGGGGCATCTATACTGGCTATACTGGGGCATCTATATTGGCTATACTGGGGCATCTATACTGGCTAAACTGGGACATCTATACTGGATATACTGGGGAATCTATACTGACTATACTGGGGCATCTATACTGGCTATACTGGGACATCTATACTGGCTATACTGGGGCATCTATACTGGCTATACTGGGACATCTATACGGGCTATACTGGGGCATCTATACTGGCTATACTGGGGCATCTATACTGGCTATACTGGGACATCTATACTGGCTATACTGGGGCATCTATACTGGCTATACTGGGACATCTATACTGGCTATACTGGGGCATCTATACTGGCTATACTGGGACATCTATACTGGCTATACTGGGGCATCTATACTGGATATACTGGGGCATCTATACTGGCTATACTGGGGCATCTATACTAGGACATTTATACTGGCTGTACTGGGGCAGCTATGCTGGCTATACTGGGGCAGCTATACTGGCTATACTGGGGCAGCTATACTGGCTATACTGGGGCATCTATACTGGGGCATCTATACTGGCTATACTGGGGCATCTATATTGGCTATACTGGGGCATCTATACTGGCTAAACTGGGACATCTATACTGGATATACTGGGGAATCTATACTGACTATACTGGGGCATCTATACTGGCTATACTGGGACATCTATACTGGCTATACTGGGGCATCTATACTGGCTAAACTGGGACATCTATACGGGCTATACTGGGGCATCTATACTGGCTATACTGGGGCATCTATACTGGCTATACTGGGACATCTATACTGGCTATACTGGGGCATCTATACTGGCTATACTGGGACATCTATACTGGCTATACTGGGGCATCTATACTGGCTATACTGGGGCATCTATACTGGATATACTGGGGCATCTATACTGGCTATACTGGGGCATCTATACTGGGACATCTATACTGGCTGTACTGGGGCAGCTATGCTGGCTATACTGGGGCAGCTATACTGGCTATACTGGGGCAGCTATACTGGCTATACTGGGGCATCTATTACTGGGGCATCTATACTGGCTATACTGGGGCAGATATACTAACTATACTGGGGCATCAATACTGGCTATACTGGGGCAGATATACTGGCTGTACTGGGGCAGATTTAATGGCTATACTGGGGCAGCTATACTGGGGCATCTATACGGGCTACACTGGGGCAGCTATACTTCCTAGATACCACCCCCCCCTTGAAAATTGTCCCCCCCCCACCCCTTTCCGACCCCCGCGACCGGGCCCCAGGGAAAGATTTGGTCTGGATAGTGGTCCCCGAGCCAAAAAAGGTTGGGGACCCCTGCTCTAGTGGACTTGGAGGTATGCTTGGGATCATTGTCCTATTGAAAGGTCCAACGTCTCCCAAGCCTCAGGTTTGTGACGGACTGCATCACATTTTCTTTCAATATCTCCTGGTACTGAAGAGAATTCATGGTACCTTGCACACGCTGAAGCTTCCCTGTACCTGCAGAAGCAAAACAGCCCCAAAGCATGATTGACCCCCCCACCCTGCTTCACAGTAGGCAAGGTGTTCTTTTCTTCATAGGCCTTGTTCTTCCGCCTCCAAACCATTCTAATTATGTTTCATCAGTCCACAGAACACTACCACATGTACAAGGACTTTGCTATTAACCGCTAAAGTCAGCACGGTGGCGTAGTGGTTAGCGCTTTCACCTTGCAGCGCTGGGTCCCCGATTTGAAGCCCAGCCAGGTCAACAGCTGCAAGGAGTTTGAATGTTCTCCCCCTTGTCTGGGTGGGCTTCCCTTGGGCACGTCAGTTTCTTTCCACATCCCAAAAACATACAGATAAGTTAATTTTAATTGGCTTCCCCCTTAAATTGGCCCTAGACTATGATACATGCACTATGCATACACACATAGACATATGACTATGATAGGGACTAGATTGCGAGCCCCTCTGAGGGACAGTTAGTGACAACACAATATACTCTGTACAGCTCCAGTAAAAGCAACTTCAGCGCTGTATGGTGCTTCAAGTAATCATTCCATCACCAACACCCTTCAAAGTGCAGGCTCACCGGCTTCCAGAAAGACCGAAGTTATAAGGTCTATACGCTTGTCTGGTCACCAACACAATCACAGCTTCCAAGGTATGTACTGTGCAGGACGGAATGCAGATGGGAGAGTGGCACCCCACTGACATATTGATAACGTGCTTTTCTGCTGAGGGTCCATGTCACAAGGGCCCTTAAGTGAGTATCTGGAAATGTTTTTTATGTTCAATAAATAGTGTTGTTTTTAAATAAGGAACACTTAGATCTGTTTATTTGGTATCATTATCTATATGCTGGGATCATCTGTGTTGTATGAAGGAGGACAACGGGCCCTTGGAGGTCTGATGCTAATCTTGGAATCCGTCCTGCGCAGTACATACCTTGGAAGCTGTAATCGTGTTGGTGACGAGACAAACATATAGACCTTATAACTTAGGTCTTTCTGGAAGCCTGCACTTTGAAGGGTGTTGGTGATGGAATGATATCTTGAAGTACTGTACAGCAATATATAGATATGGGAAGTGTTTCTGATGCTGAAAGCAGGATAATTAATGTAAAAATGTATATTCTGAATAATGTTTTACAGTGTATTACAGTATGTGTCATTACAGCTCCTCTTTAAAGAGAACCCGAGGTCGGGATTTTAGAATGAAATCTATTTACAGAGACTGGGTCTGGCTATAGTGCCCAGCCTCTGTTGCTATTTGAATCTCCCCTAAGTCCCCCCTGCGCTTTGTTGTAGCCCATAAATTACAGCCGTGCTGTCGGGCAATGTTTACCTAGCTAATGTCACTCATGCCACTCTCCCCGCCTCCTGCAGAGCGCAGGTCCCGCCCGCGTCCCTTTCCTCCAATCAGCGGCGAGGCAAGGGACGCAGGCGGGGACCGACGCTCTGCAGGAGGCGGGGGAGCGGCGTGAGTGACACTAGGAAGGTAAATACAGCCCACTGCGACACGCTGCGTTTCGACAGCGTGCCTGTAATTTATGGGGGAGAGCGGAGCACAGGGGGAACTTAGGGGGGATTCAAATAGCAACAGAGGCTGGGCACTATAGCCAGACCCAGCCTTTGTGTATAGATTTCATTCTAAGATCCCCACCTCGGGTTCTCTTTAAGGTCTATCAGCAGATAAAAAAATAGAGAGAGCAAGTGATTTTTTTTCTTCCGAATTTGGAAAAAAATGTTCACTTTATGAAAACTAGTAATTAAAGTACATTGCCATTGCTTTTAGGGCAGGCAATTCTGTACTTCCATATATCACTAAAGCCATTTATCTCTATTTTAGACAATGGCCTTTCTCTGACACCCATTTCAAGATTTACTAAAATTATTGTCTTCAGAGGGTATAATTTTATCTCAAGTCTGCTATGCTCACCTCTTAGATGGCTGTGTGCTGTGAAACTTCTACTCTATGAACCACCATTAGGATCTGTTAGGATTGTCAATCAAGATAATTGATGTAGAGAAAATGTGCTATTTTCGAATGTTAATTACCATAAAGACTTTAAAAAAAGGAACACATACTAAAGATGATTTTCCCCTTTGTGTCATATATTTGTTATGTTCTAAATATTATACAGCAATATGATTTTCCTTATTAATGTCATATACTGTATATACCTGAATAATACAAACCAAGACAATTTTTTTTGCTCTTAAAATGACCCCCAGAGACAAAATCTTGACCCATATTCTGGCCATTACTGGATTTCTAGTGGTCCCACCTCCATCCCCCATAAAGCATACCCTTTGTGTTCCACCCATTTCCCATAGCTAACAAGCTAAGAAACCTAACTTTCTTCTGACCCTGCTTGTGTCCTCTTGCACTGTTTCTCTGGTGTCTGGTAGCTGTTGACCTACATCCCACCATCTCCTTGCAGAGTGTATCAGCAGTGGAAGTACATGGAAAGTATCCTACTGCTCTGAAAACGGCCACGCTGCATGGGACTCCTTCTGGTCTTCCTGGTAGGATCCATCCTCTAGTTCTCACTCGGTAAACACCAGAGGCCCTGCACCTTCATAAGATTTAGTATTAGGCCAATGAACGGCATGTGTGCTTGGCATGGGTCTGAAGCTTTAAATGCATAAATGGGATGCAATATAAATGTACGCATTTGTAAAACATGTGTAATTATGCAAAAATCCACAAGATGGAGTGCTTGCACACTTTTGCTTGTAGTATAATTGAATTCCAATGCAAATGATTTGACAAGGGCATTCAGCTATAAAAAGAACCACTAGATGGTGCCAAGTGTAACTATGCCATTATGTCCTGAAGAAATTGCTGGTTATGCAATGAAACCGGTCGACTAAGTTTGGCCAGGCCAGGCCACCATTCATTTCTCATCCAGTAAGGTTGCTGTGCGTTTTCCAACCACACTATCCTAGCATCCTGAGGCCTGAAGCCGCTGCGGTTTAGAAGAGACAATGTTTGCAGCATAGTGGCCCCCTCCTGGCATGCGGGGACGCCCGCACTTTGCAAGCCCATGTGAGAAGGGGAGGGTGTGGCCACCGTCATAAGCGACCACCGCAAGGCTTCTGGAGACTACACGATTACCCCCCATGTGTACGTGGGTGAGGGTAGGAGTGGTGAGATCCTGGCTTTTCTTTTAAGAAGCACTATATTTATGGACATGTAAAGGCTTTTTTTGCTGGCCAGCGAAGATTGCATAGTCCTGCGTGATATAGTCCCAATGAATATGGCTGGACTTTTCAGTTTAGCAGCAGTTAGCAAGGACTGTTATGCAGCACAGCAAGTCTAGAATAGGCTGGCAATGAAATATATGGGGTACGTTTATATGGTAGGTTACAGTATTGTTTTAATACACCAATACCTTTTGCAAGAAACGTGTCTCAATTTCTTTTATATCAAACACCAGAGGCCTCTAGTGTTTTGCAAGCAAACCCTAGAGGATGAATCCTACATGAAGAGTGACCAGAAGGAGCCCTATGCAGTGTGGCCAGCCTGAAATGATAAGATATTTTTCCTGCACTTCAATACACTTTGCAAGGGGACACTGAGAGGGAGGTCACCAGCCACTAGACTCCAGGTTCAGGCAACAGTGCAAGAGGACGTAGGGAGGGTGGGAGTTATTTGGGGCAGCTTGTTACCAATGGGAAATGGAGAGGACACCATATGTTTTCTCTGGGAGGGAGAGGGTCACCACTAGACACCAGGTGGTACTGTATGTGAGAGTGAGGGTGGACCAATAGACACCAGTAAATAGGGGAGGGATGGGGAACCACAAGAAACCAGCTGATGTTGTATAGGAGAGGGTGGAGGGACCACAAGTGACTTGTGAACTCCTGCTAATACGAACCTCCTACCCGCCGCAATGTCGTGGACTCCCTGTACTGTGCCCATGCAGAGGAGGACACGGGGACGCAAAGGGGCATAGAGCAGGATACATGGGGACACAAAGGGGCATAGAGGAGGACACAAGGAGGACAGAAGCAGACACAGGAGGACACAAGGTACAAGGGGGCATGAGGTACAAAGAGGGCATAACCCACAAGATGCCCCTTCGCCATGGATGCACCAGGTTTAGTATATTTTCTTTTTCACCTGGTCTCTGTTCTCTAAACCTAGGTGCGTCTTATGGTCAGGAGCGTCTTATAGTCCGAACAATACGGTATATCTCATTAGTAACAGTTAAAGCCTTATCTAATAAGGCCTTGCTGTTTCCTCCAGTTGCCTACCTTTTATCTTCAGTCAGTAACCTACTGGATCCCTCTCCTTATCCCTGAGCCCTTTTAAGGCATGTGCACTTGAGTGATGACATCAAGGCGTCTAGAGAAAAACACACAGTTAGGAGCGAGTGTGTGGGTGTATATATTTATGTATATGGTATATATATATATATATATATATATATATATATATATATATATATATATATATATATACAGGTCCTTCTAAAAAAATTAGCATATTGTGATAAAGTTCATTATTTTCTGCAATGTACTGATAAACATTAGACTTTCACATATTTTACATTCATTACACACAACTGAAGTAGTTCAAGCCTTTTATTGTTTTAACCACTTGCCGACCGCGCACTCATACCGTGCGTCGGCAAAGTGACAGCTGCAGGACCAGCGACGCAGTTCTGCGTCGCCGGCTGCAGGCTAATTAATCAGGAAGCAGCCGCTCGCGCGAGCGGCTGCTTCCTGTCAATTCACGGCGGGGGGCTCCGTGAATAGCCTGCGGGCCGCCGATCGCGGCTCGCAGGCTAAATGTAAACACAAGCGGAAATAATCCGCTTTGTTTACATTGTACGGCGCTGCTGCACAGCAGTGCCGTAAGGCAGATCGGCGATCCCCGGCCAATCAGCGGCCGGGGATCGCCGCCATGTGACAGGGGACAGCCTGTCACTGGCTGCACAGGACGGATAGCGTCCTGTGCAGCCCAGATTGCTAGAGGGGAAAGGTATGAGAGGGAGGGGGGAATTTCGCCGCGGAGGGGGGCTTTGAGGTGCCCCCCCCCCGCAACACCCGGGCAAGGCAGGAGCGATCAGACCCCCCCCAGCACATCATCCCCCTAGTGGGGAAAAAAGGGGGGCGATCTGGTCGCTCTGCCTGCACCCTGATCTGTGCTGGGGGCTGCACAGCCCACCCAGCACAGATCAGCTAAAACAGCGCTGGTCCTCAAGGGGGGGTAAAGGGTGGGTCCTCAAGTGGTTAATATGGATGATTTTGGCATACAGCTCATGAAAACCCAAAATTCCTATCTAAAAAAATTATCATATCATGAAAAGGTTCTCTAAACGAGCTATTAACTTAATCATCCGAATCAACTAATTAACTCTAAACGCCTGCAAAAAATCCCTGAGGCTTTTAAAAACTCCCAGCCCGGTTCTCTTTACTCAAAACCGCAATCATGGGTAAGACTGCCAACCTGACTGCTGTCCAGAAGGCCATCATTGACACCCTTAAGCAAGAGGGTAAGACACAGAAAGGAATTTCTGAAAGAATAGGCTGTTCCCAGAGTGCTGTATCAAGGCACCTCAGTGGGAAGTCTGTGGGAAGGAAAAAGTGTGGCAGAAAATGCTGCACAACGAGAAGAGGTGACCGGACCCTGAGGAAGATTGTGGAGAAGGACCAATTCCAGACCTTGGGGGACCTGCGGAAGCAGTGGACTGAGTCTGGAGTAGAAACATCCAGAGCCACCGTGTACAGGCGAGCAGTGGTGCTCAGCAGAGCTCGAATATTCGAGTAGTTTGAATATTCGAGCTCTTTTTCAGCTATTCGAGCTTGAATACCGAGCTCGAATAGCTGCACCTATTCGAATGGGCTATTCCAGTTAATTCGAATAGCCCATTCACTATTCGCGCTATTCGAGCAAACAGCGCTATTCGAGCTCGAATACCGAGCTCGAATAGCATCATAGCCCAGATTGATGTCCTTAGAGCCAATCAGAGGGCTCCCAGGCCCTCTGACAGCAGCCAATCACAGAGGCGGACCCTGGCCAGCCCCTACCCTATAAATAGCGGCCGCCATTTTAGGTTTTTCCATCCTTGCCTGACTTTGTACAGAGAGAGATCTGCTCCTTTGTGCTTTGGCTTAGCAAGAGCTTTATTGTGGTCAATCACCTAGCGTTTTTGCTCACATACACCTCCTATATACACCTATATTGTTGTTCGTTAGATAGACATTGTATTTTAGTTAGTAGCTTGTGTGTTACATAGAGACAGCCAGCTGCTGCAGGCAAGCTTACACAGCTTTAGGCCTCAGGGCCTTGCCTGTGTGGGCACAGCTGTCCTCCTGTCCTCTGTTAGTTTATTTCTCATCTATACCAGTGTTTCTGCTGTCCTTTACTACTGAGTGATTGTATTTTGTAGTATACTGTAACTGTACACTCACTGTCACTGTTTGTTCGTTCATAGCTCCTGCGTGTGCGCGTGCACTGTCTGTACAGTACACACACTCTATTTCCTTCTGATTACTACTGATTATTGTAATTTCTAGTTGTACTTACTGTTACTACTTACTGTACTAGGGACACTCAGTCACTGTTCATAGGCTAGCTCCTGCGTGTGTGCGTGCGTGCACTGTCTGTACAGTACACACACTCTATTTCCTTCTGATTACTATTGATTATTGTAATTTCAAGTTGTACTTACTGTTACTACTTACTGTACTAGGGACACTCAGTCACTGTTCATAGGCTAGCTCCTGCGTGTGTGCGTGCGTGCACTGTCTGTACAGTACACACACTCTATTTCCTTCTGATTACTACTGATTATTGTAATTTCTAGTTGTACTTACTGTTACTACTTACTGTACTAGGGACACTCAGTCACTGTTCATAGGCTAGCTCCTGCGTGTGTGTGTGCGTGCACTATCTGTAGTGTACTACACACAATCTATTTCCTTCTACTGAATCTGATTACTACTGATTATTGTATTTTCCAGTTAGTGTACTAGGGGACACACTCACTGTTCACTGTTCACACTTACTGATTACTGAATTATTGTATTTTGTATTAGTACTGTACTAGTAATCACTTAGCAATCTAATCACTTAGTGATTAGTGTCACCTCACCCACCAACCCACTCCATTAAAGTACCCCACTTTTTTACCCGCCCTTTTAAAAAACTTTTTTGTTTACGCCCAAAACATCAAAGATGTCTGGAAGTGGCAGCCAGTGCGGTTTGGGCAAGGGGAAGGGCAGCAAGGGAATCAGGAGGAGAGGGAGCAGCATTGTGGCGAGCCGCGGCCGTGCCACCATGCACAGTTCCGCAGCAGCAGCAGCAGCTGCGTCAGTGGCTAACATTCCGCCTCTAGCCACTGGCCGTGGACGCCTTGGGCGCTGCCCAGCAGGAGCATCTGCAACTCACGCTGCAGAGACACAGCAGCAGCAGCGTGTAGTACCTGCTCCTATTTTCCTCCAGCCGGGTCGGAAACGTCCCATTGAGGAAAAGGATTCAGCCACTGTGGTGCAACTGATGACGGAGGATGAGCAGCCCGCCATCAGCTCTGCATCCGAGGCCTCCACCCTCACCACCACCACCACCACCTCTGTTCGCAGCAGCCACCCAGCAGGGCCTGGGGAGGAGGCCAGTTCACCGTCAGTCGCCGACCTGTCATTCAGCAGTCTTTTGACCCCAGGCATGATGAGTCAATTGTCTGCTGTTGTTGGCGATTTGGAGGAGGAGATGCTGATGGGCACTTTGGGGGATGAGGGATTGGACAGCAAGACTGTGGCGACAGTCAAGCAGCCCATCCATGCATCAGGAGAGGAGTTTGGGGGGTCATCATCCCAGCAGGACATGTTTCAGGAGAGGGAGGATGATGATGACATGGTGACAGACAAAGACTGGGTGCCACCAGCTCCTGGGGATGTCGTCGTCAGCAGCTCTGAGGAGGAGGATGCGCTTGTGGGCCTTGCAAGGAGGCGCATCATTGCAAGCATTGGCAGCAGTAGGCAGGTCCCACAGCCTGCTGGTGTCTCAGGCTCAGCAGCAGCAGCAGCAGCAGCATCTGCCAGTACCACCACCAGCCGCACCCAAGCCCCCCCCCCCCCCCAGCCACCACAGGGAGACAGGCAGCAGCGGCTCCAGGCCGTAGGGGGTTGTTCTTGTCACCAATCTGGCGATTTTTCACAGTGCCCACAGTGTACAGCAAGTACGCCACTTGCAACCACTGTCAGCGGAAGTTGAGCCTAGGTGCAGACCCCTTAAAGTTCAGCACCAGCTCGCTCATCATCCACCTTGCTGCTAAACATTTCCACCAGCATGAGGAGTTCCAGAGGCTGAAGGCATCTGGTGCTGGCAGTGGCACCACATCCATCACTGCACAGCCTTCAGCAGCAGCAGCAGCAACAGCAGCCACCCGCCCTCCTGCTCCTCCAGCAGCACCAGCAGGAGTGCGGAAACGCACTGCTCCTCCCCCCTCTGCAACTCCTGCCGCCGACACTGAGGCCTGTTCTGGCAGCCAGTCCTCAGTGGCCTCTTCTGCTGTGTCTGCTGATTCCCGTGCTAGCAAAAGGCCACGCCAGAGCCTTTTGAGCGAGTCCTTCCAGGGGGTGGTTAGGGCTCTGCCTCCCAGCAGCCGTCGCGTGCGTCAGCTGAACGGCTTGCTGGCACGGGCCATGTGCTCCCAACTCCTGCCGTACACGCTCGTGCAGGAGGGGAGCGACATGCGTGCGCTGCTTGCTTGTGCAGCCCCAGACTAGCAGCTCCCCAACAGACACTTCTTTGCCCGCAAGGCCATTCCTGCACTGCACCGCTTTGTGATGGCCAATGTGGAGCGAGGGCTGGAGCACGCGGTTGGTGAAAGGGTCCACGTCACCATGGACTCCTGGAGCAGCCGCTTCGGGACAGGCTGCTACCTGTCCTTCACTGTCCACTGGGTCAGCTTGGTGGAAGGGGGTGAGGATGGGAGAGCAGCAGCGGGCACAGCAGCAGCAGCAGCAACACAGTGGGTGGTGCCACCCCGCAGGGTCAGGGGAACTGCAGCAGGTTCCTCCGATCCTCTGCCATCCTCCGGCACACCTGGCCAAACCCCCCGCCTCAGCAGCAGCGTGAAGCCACGCCACTGCCAAGCGCTGCTGCAGTTGGTCAGCCTTAGGAAGACCAAACTGACGGCAACCCATGTGTTGGCCAAACTACAGGAGCAGGAGAGGATTTGGCTGACCCCCAGAGGCCTCAGAGTTGGAGAGGTGGTGGCCGACAATGGGGCCAATCTGGTTGCCGCAATTGACAGGGGAAACCTGACCCACATCCCCTGTCTTGCCCACGTGCTGAACCTGGTGGTGCAGAAGTTCTTGCGCACCTACCAGGGGATGGGCGAACTGCTGGAAACGGCAAGGAACGTTGTGCGTCACTTCCGGCGCTCGGCTGCAGCCTGTACGAGCCTGGAAGACGTGCAAAAGGAGCTGGAGCTGCCACGCCATCGGCTGATCCTTGACATTCCAACTCGCTGGAACTCCACCCTGGCGATGTTGGAGCGTCTGGTTGAACAGAAGCACACTGTCAACCAGTACCTTGCCCTGGCCACTGTTTCCGCCGCTCAGAAAAGGGACAAGACCAGCAACATCCCGTCCATCATCCCCGATGACGACTGGAGGCACATGCAGCAGGTGTGCTTAGTGCTGGCTCCCTTTCTGCAGGCCACTAACATGGTGAGCAGGGACCATGCTATGGTCTGCGAGTGGGTGCCCCTGGTTTGTCTGCTGAACAGGGCCCTCGATGCTTTGCTGGAACAGGGAGCGGCAGCCTTGGACCAGCAGGAGCGGCAAGCAGCTGCACAGTCCACCTCTGAGGGGGAGGAGGAGGAGGACTTGGTGGAGGTCCCTGACCTTGCTGCTGATGAGGGGGATCAGCACAGCGCAGCTGAGTTGGTGCGGGGTGGAGAGAGGATGAGGCTGAGGAGGCAGAGGAGGAGGATGAGGACAGCACTGCCCTCGATGTGCCAGCACACGTGGCCCGCCTCTTCCCAATGGCAGCACACATGCTGACGTGCCTGCGCAAGGACCCCAGGGTGATCCAGATGAAGCAGAGGGAGGACATCTGGATCAGCATAATGTTGGACCCACGCCTCAAGGGGAAGTTGAGCCAGTTCCTGCCGCCTGCAGGAGGAGACCCAGCGCAACAAATAAGGAGTTTGCAGCAGGCCCTTGTTGAGCGCTTGGAGGAAGCCTTCCCCCAGCCTTCCACCCCCACTGTACAGCCAGCACAGAGGCAGCAGCAGGTGCCTGCATCCAGCAGCAAGCGCCCCACAGACCTGCTGTCTCTCAGCAACGAGCTCTACAGGACTGTAGAGGCTCCGGCAGCAGTGACTAGAGAGGAGGTGCATGCAGCAGCATCCTCCTCCGGTCACAGCCAGCGCCTGACCCGCATGGTGGCTGACTACATGGGGTCCTACAGCGGGCTCGACAGCGATGCCCCTGTTGATCCCATGGAGTATTGGGTCAAGCGTCTGGAGATCTGGAGAGAGCTGGCGCAGTACGCCCTAGAAGTGCTGTCCTGCCCCCCTTCCAGCGTGCTGTCCGAGCGCTGCTTCAGTGCAGCTGGTGGCGTGGTCACCGAGAAACACTCACGTCTGTCTCACAAGTCTGTGGACAGAATGACGTTTCTCAAGATGAACCAGGCGTGGGTGGAAGGCGAGTTCCTGGCCCCTGTTGTCGGCGAGAGGGGGACATGAACTGGCTCCCGGAAGAACCATCGTTAATGTGCCTTACCACCCTTTACCACCTCCTGGCTCCTGCTCACTAAGCCAGCCTGGTTCACTTTGACTATTACGTCACCTGCAGCCACACATTTTACATATACAGTGGGCTGCTGTGTACTGCCCTTCTGCTGTCTGTCTGTCTGTGTTTCCCACTGCCAGGGTACACAGATTTACCTTCTGCTGCCACTCTGCCACCAGCTATTACATCCAACAATAGCTACTCTCATTACTCCTCCATTCCTCCTGCTGCTGCTGCTGTCTGTCTGTGTTTCCCACTGCAGGGTACACAGAATTACCTTCTGCTGCTACTCTGCCACCAGCTATTACGTCAAACAATAGCTACTCTCATTACTCCTCCATTCCTCCTGCTGCTGCTGCTGTCTGTCTGTTTGTTTTTCTCACTGCCAGGGTACACAGAATTACCTTCTGCTGCCACTCTGCCACCAGCTATTACGTCAAACAATAGCTATATCTGTGTAATTTGCTGTGAAAACAAAACAAAAAAAACATTTAAAAAAAAGGTTTAATTTTTCTGAGGTGCCCGGGTTGAAAACTGTGTTGTCCCAGTTGTGTATTGGACACGATGTGGGCTGCACGACCGCTGTCTGGGACCTCCTGTTGTGTTTATTTACAGCCCTGGTATCACCGCTAGGTACCAGGGCTATTATGTCACGCTGCCTGCCTCATTGACTGCCTGCTGCCACACACTCATCCTCCTCCTCCTGCTGCTGAATTTATCTCCTGCTGTCTGTGTGTTTCCACTGCCAGGGAGCACATACAATGGCGCTTCCACCATGCGCCACTAGCTATTTGTTACGCTCAAAAATAGCTGCATTTCTTTAAAAAAACAAAAAAAATATATATATACTTTTTATTAATACTTTGTGATATTATTTTTAGAGGTGTCCGGGTTGAAAACTGTGTTGTCCCAGTTGTGTATTGGACATGATGTGGGCTTCACGACCGCTGTCTGGAACCTCATGCTGTGTATTTACGGCCTGGTACCACCACTAGGTACCACACAGCCTATTATGTCTCGCAGAAGAGGATATAGAAAAAGAAGATATAGAAAAAGAAGATATAGAAGAAGAAGATGAAGAAGAAGAAGATGAAGAAAAAGAAGATGAAAAAGAAGATGAAGAAGATGAAGATGAAGAAGATGAAGAAGATGAAGAAGATGATGAAGAAGAAGAAGAAGAAGAAGATGATGAAGAAGATGAAGATGAAGAAGATGAAGAAGATGAAGAAGTAGAAGAAGAAGAAGAAGAAGAAGAAGAAGAAGAAGAAGAAGAAGAAGAAGAAGACGATATAGAAGAAGAAGAAGATATAGAAGAAGAAGATATAGAAGAAGAAGAAGATACAGAAGAAGAAGAAGATGAAGAAGAAGAAGAAGAAGAAGAAGAAGAAGAAGAAGAAGAAGAAGAAGAAGAAGAAGAAGAAGAAGAAGAAGTATATACACTACTGAACAGAATTTTGGACAAAACTTCTCTTCTCTTTCTACCTTTTTTTTTTTTAAAGGAACATCCCCACATAATCACTTGCTGTTGTTACTTGGAAAAAAAGATGTTTCTTGCATCGTTCACCCTCAAAACAAGTGTTGGAAGCTATTTAAGGCCAATTCGAATAGTCAGCTCGAATAATGAGCTCGAACACCGACTCGAATAGTGAGCTCGAAGTCCGAGGTCGAATCGAATAGTAAAAAATATTCGACTCGAATATTTGACCGAATTCGAATAATTTACTATTCGAATTCGACCAAACTCGAATAATAAAAAGGGGTATCCGAGCATCACTGCAGGCGAGTTCAGGAAATGGGCTACAGGTGCCGCATTCAACAGGTCAAGCCACTTTTGAACCAGAAACAGCGGCAGAAGCACCTGACCTGGGCTACAGAGAAGCAGCACTGGACTGTTGTTTAGTGGTCCAAAGTACTTTTTTCGGATGAAAGCAACTTTTGCATGTCATTCGGAAATCAAGGTGCCAGAGTTTGGAGGAAGACTGGGGAGAGAGAAATGCAAAAATGCCTGAAGTCCAGCGTCAAGAACCCACAGTCAGTGATGGTCTGGGGTGCCATGTCAGCTGCTGGTGTTGGTCCACTGTCTTTTATCAAGGGCAGGGTCAATGCAGCTAGCTATCAGGAGATTTTGGAACACTTCATGCTTCCATCTGCTGAAAAGCTTTATGGAGATGAAGATTTCATTTTTCAACACGACCTGGCACCTGCCAAAACCACTGGTAAAGGGTTTACTGACCATGGTAATACTGTGCTTAATTGGCCTGCCAACTCTCCTGACCTGAACCCCATAGAGAATCTGTGGGATATTGTGAAGAGAAAGTTGAGAGACGCAAGACACAATACTCTGGATGAGCTTAAGGCCGCTATCGAAGCATCCTGGGCCTCCATAACACCTGAGCAGTGCCACAGGCTGATTGCCTCCATGCCACGCCGCATTCAAGCAGTCATTTCTGCAAAAGGATTCCCGACCAAGTATTGAGTGCATAACTGAACATAATTATTTGAAGGTTGACGTTTTTTGTTTTAAAAACATTTTTCTTTTATTGGTCGGATGAAATATGCTAATATTTTGAGATAGGAATTTTGGGTTTTCATGAGCTGCATGCCAAAATCATCAATATTAAAACAATAAAAGGCTTGAAATACTTCAGTTGTGTGTAATGAATCTAAAATATATGAAAGTCTAATGTTTATCAGTACATTACAGAAAATAATAGACTTTATCACAATATGCTATTTTTTTAGAAGGACCTGTATATATATATATATATATATATATATATATATATATATATATATATATATATATATATATATATATATACATATATATAGGGCTACATTTCTAGTGCAATGTAAATGTTGATGCAAGGCTCTGAATCACATCATCACTGCAGAAAAGTAGTACATTCAGAATATCTATTTTTATGATCTTGGCTACACTTCCTATAGCTATACATTGCTGTTTATAGCTATGTAGCCCTGTCCTCTCACTGAGGCTTAACCTAGGCTGTTTATTATGTGGAAACCCTCCCCCCCACCCCACACACACATACACTACCTCCCAGCAGAGATCTTTTCATCTGGCTTTAGAACACTCAGTAAACAAACATTCCACATGGATCACCTGCCAGTACCAAAGATGTTGCCAACTGTGATAAATCCCAGAATGTAAATCAGGAAGAGGAAAGATCTTACAGTGGGCAGAAAACTGACTAAATAATATATAAATGAATATTGTCAAAAAATAAAATAAAGTAAAATAAAAAAATGTTATGTTATTTTGACTACAGTTCTTCTAAAAACATAGCGATATTGTTGTACAGACAATCCATCAAAAGTATCTCTTCACACACTATGCGCTGTAGCCACGGTTTTGTCCTAAGGAAAACCATCTATTTTATTTATTATTGAAATGTGAGCATGCCGGGCCCGGTACCCCATGCCACGTCCTCTTAGTAGCTGTTTTAATAGTACCTAGTTCAGTCCCATGTTTCAGGAACTGTGAATAAGAAGCTATAAAACTGCCTGCTGTTTCCCTTTGATATTCTGCACAGCTTCATTTTCTTGTAAGAATCAATACAATTTATGTGACTGAGGAGCAAATCCGCAGAATACGCTGACCTAATGTATAAAGAAATGTGTGAGTTGTTGTACCATTTTAATGACTTGTTTGGCTTGAAAAGGAAAAAAAGTGTTTTAAAATTTGCACTTTGGATTTATTTAGCAATATTAAATTATTGTGAAATCTGCAGTTTGAATGGGTATTTTTACTATCATGCAAATTTTTCAATCTGGTAGATAGAACATTTCAGGACTGTAAGCAGAAATTGTGGGGCACTGCACGCATGCACATTATTTATTTATTTATTTATTGTATTTATAATGCGCCAACATATTACGCAGCGCTGGACATTAGTTTAGGTTACAGACAATATTTAGGGGTGACATACAGCAAAATGACAATACCTGAATACAAGAAAGATCAGATCATGCAGCACAGTATGAGTACAAGGTAATGCTTAGTCAGTCACTGAAGGGGAGCATGGAGATTAAGCAAGTTAGGTTCACTCAAGAGGCCTAGCATGGGTTCACAGTAACGGAGGTGCATGATCAGGTTGGACACAAAAGGAGGAGGACCCTGCCCAAAGGCTTACAATCTAAAGGGAGAGGTAGGGACGCGAGAGGTAGGAGACCAGAGTTCAGCTGTGGGTTTAGAGCACTTGTGAGGGGTAGTAGGCCAGAGTGAAAAGGTGAGTTTTGAGGGCTTTCTTGAAGATGTTGAAGGAGGGGGCTGCCCTAATGGGTGGAGGTAGGGAGTTCCATAGTGTTGGAGCAGCTCTTGAGAAGTCCTGGAGGCGTGCATGGGACTGGGTGATGCGGGGGGCGGTTAGGCGAAGTTCATTGGAAGAGCGGAGTGAGCGGCTAGGTGTGTACCTCTGAGTAAGATCGGAAATGTAGGTTGGACAGGTTTTGTGGACAGATTTGTAGGTCAGACACAGTATCTTGAATCTGATTCTGGACTGGATAGAAAGCCAGTGGAGGGATTCAAGGAGGGGATCCGCCATGGTGGAGCGATGGGAGCAGTGGATAATTCTGGCTGCTGCATTCATAATGGACTGCAGTGGGGCTGTTCGGGTCATAGGGAGACCAGACAGCAGGGCATTGCAGTAGTCAAGGCGGGAAATTATGAGGGCATGGATGAGGAGTTTGGTGGTGGCAGAGGTCAGGAAAGGGCGAATCTTACAGATGTTACGAAGGTGGAAGTTGTGGGACTTTGTGAGGTTTTGGATGTGGGGAGTGAAGGAGAGTGCGGAGTCCAGAGTGACACCCAGACAGCGGGCTTGAGAGGTAGGGCGAATGGTAGTGTGGTTAACAGTGACATGCACATCTGGGAGGTTTATGGATGTCCGGGGTGGGAAGATCATAAATTCCGTTTTGTCTAGGTTTAGTTTCAGGAACCTAGCGGACATCCAGGAGGAGATGGCTGACAGACAGGAGGAGACCTTGTCCATGGTAGTGGTGGATATGTCAGGGGTGTGGAGGTAGATACACACTTTTTTATGTTTAACCTTTAGCTGCCAATTTTAGAGGTTGTTATTTAGAGGTTTGCAAGTGCTCCGGGCCAATATATGTATTTTATTTGTTTAGGTATTTATGTTAGCACATTTTTTTAATTTATTTGTTACATTTCCCTGCTTCAAATTAGCACTGCTGTAATGTGTATTTATGGCCACTTATCACTAGGGGAAAGTGTGAGACAATAAAAGAGGGCATCCAATTTCAGTTTCTACAGAGAGATCAAAGCAGTCCAAGAATTTACAGCACAACGAGTTCTGCCAACTGAGGTCAAATGCAGTGCACTTATCTCAAACTAGATATCCCTATCAAGGCTGCTAATGGTGTTAAAGACCATGGGCCATATCATATCACTGAACTCGCCAGAGCTAAGCACTGGCGAGTTCTTAATTTAGGAGATGGAAGCATCGCCTGATCTAAGGCTGTGCTCTACTGTATGTAAGACCAAAGCAACATTATTTCCACTTGTTTTATTTTTACATTTTTACATTCCTGTGCTGGTCACCTGTCTCTGGTATCCGACCAAGCCAATGTAACTATGCAGATATGGACCCATCTGGATGCCCTCCATTCAGTTACTTGCATGCACTCTACCTAAGTGGAATACCTGTCTTACCACATATTACCAAATTCAGGAGCCAAACCTCTCAGCTGGCCGACCAATTAGAGGATACCAGTTGTTACCACCAGGCTAGATCCACCTAGCAGTTGGGGATTTTTTTTTCTCCCACTCAATTTTACTCATGGTATGCACTACAAAGCATGCATTGGTGCATACTATGCCTCTATTAGAAATCCCAGTAACGAGCCTAAGGACCGGTTCACATTAGAGTAAAAAAACGGTCCGTTCAGGGAACAGATTGTAGCCTATGGATCCACTCACATTTGTCCGTTCAAATGGATCCATTCCACATGATCCTCTGAACGGACCACAACTTTGGTTCTGCTGCAATTTTTCCGGAGCGCTGAGCTCAGCGGAATGGAAACAGATGCTAAGTCCTGCCATGGGGCAATGAGAACACTGCATGTTTCTTCACACTACTTAATGAAACGGACAGTTCTAAATAGAAAAATACACTTCAGGGGTGGGGGTCTTGCTTGTTGGGAAGTGAACAGGAACAAAACCAACAAACGACATTTGGAAAGCGCTTTTCTACAAATTTTCTAGTAAATTTTGATAGTAAATTCTACGCATCACTTGTGGCTGTCTAACTCTGATGCGGCATAGGATTTACGCCTCTTGCTGCTTCCACACCCGACGCGAACGTGCGCACCCGAGAGGGGAGATTAGGCTGTCATATAACAACTGACATCTCCCCTCAGTGATCAGCAGCCATCGGCTGGCGGATCGTAATGAACACTATTAGAGCAGCGGTGGTAGGAGGGGAAGAAAAGGATCCACTCACCTTCCTGATGTTCTCCCTGCATTCATCACATGCCTACGCTCTGCCCGGCATCTATGCTTGCTCTGACTTAAGTTTCAGATCCCGGCTTGATGACGTCATTAAGCTGCGACCCCGGAACTTAGCGGCAGTGCAAACAAGTATGTCGACCAGAACGGAGGGGGCTAGAGCTGCTCATTGCTGGAGCCTGGGAGGTGAATAAAGGCTGCTGGCAATACAGGGGACACCTGGCCACATTGGGGACACCATACCCAGCTAACAATACTGGGGATCCGACTACCTGAAACCCCCCCCCCCCTCTCCCACATGTAAAATGGCCTGGTCCTTAAGGGGGGTTAGGCAGTTTTTGATGCTGACACGAGAATAATTAATGTAAAAACTGGTATCCTGAATAATGTGCTTCATTGTACTGTATGCAATTATGGTCCCTCTTTCACTTGAATGTTTGCTGTGATGTAGATTGTCTGATCCTTTGCAATTAAGAACTTTTGAAAGAAACAAAAGATAGAAGCAGGCATGCCTGTGGTTATTATACACAAACCCTTGTCTCTGCGCCTGTTGTTTGATGTTAATTAATGGTGAACAGCAATACATCAACGCTTTGTTATTTTCTTCAATGTTAAGAACAGAGACACTGGAAGCTAATCCTTGCATTATATAGATTGACTCAGTGTCAAACAGGGGATTTCTCATGATTAAACCCCCTTTGACACGTTGATCAACCTAAATGTTTATGCTAAGTGTGGCTCATCCAATTCCTATGTTTTTCTTCAGCCCACATTCAAATAGTGTGAAGCAGAGATGGATTAAGATGTAACATCCTAGGCATGGTTGTAGATTTGGGCCCCCTTCTAGTGGTCCTTTTGGTAGGCTGAAGTGGAAAGGGTCAGAAAAGATGGCAGGTGGGCCCCTTGACACCCACTAGTCCCCAAGCACCTGCATAGGTTGCCTGGTGGAGATTCTGCTTTGGTGTGAAGATGCAGATACTGGCACTAGATGCAGCAGGGAGTCATGGAGGAGCTGAAAGGGTTATGGGTAGTGTTCTCTCATTTAGTCCAAGGTAATCGGAGATAGAGAGGTACGGGGGCACAACTTACCATAAAAACCCTTTATTTCAGCTTGGGTAGATTCTAGACATTGGCTGTCATGGGTGATGCTACACTGGGCCTCCCCCCCCCCTTGGGAGTCACTGTACACCCCCTGAGTACCCCCTCGCTCAGTAACAGACAGTTCACTGTTAACAGTTCACTGTTTCCAGGCTTCAGCAGTGTAAAGTGAACAGGATAGGGGTCTGTAAGAAACTCTCCATGTCAGCCTGAGTCTATGTAGGCATTAAGTAAAAAAAGGGTCTTATCTATTTGCCATAAATACATCACAGCCCTTGCAAGTTCCTTTGTAATTAATGTAATTAGATCATAATAACGTTTGCAAAATAAATCTAAATCTAACTCCTGATTGTATGTTCTAACAATGTCAGTCAGGAGGAATAGAGTCTGAAGAAGGCTTACAAGCTGAAAGCTTACTGTTTTCCTTTTAAATTAGCCAATACACTAGAGCGTTGTCTCCAGCAATGCGTAGCTGCTGTCATAAGAAATTACACATACAGTGTTTCTCTCCCTCCTGCCTCTTCCCCCTCCCCTTGCTTGCAGAGTCATGAGACAAAGGCTGGGGGGCTGGAATGATTGGTCTATGATCTGTCCACACAGGAGCAGCTTGCTAGCAAGTGGAGATGAAAGCATGTCTGTAAACTAGCCAAGTAGCCAATTTGGCTAGTTTTGTGACTTTGTGTGTCATCATAAAATGTCAGTGAATTTTAGAACATTAAAATTCAGGAATAATTGGTTTATTGAGATTGCCTCCACTTAAAGGCCCTGACTCACAGAACCTTTAAATGATTTAAATACTCGCTGTGTAATTCAGCCAATAAGATGTCAGCTTTTCTTTCCTTCCGCCCAACAATTTTATTGTTGAAAGATTATTTTCGCGAGACAATAACCTTGGTAGGCATCACATTGCTCCAATTTTTATCTTTCTTCTTTTCATAAGCTGACTTGCGAAATAGAACGTATAGTTATATTTTTTAATGAAATAAAAAGCTTAAGCCTAAAAGAATCATCACATTTCTAGCTGTCGAGGCATCCATAACATTTTGCATGTCTTATTAAGGCACTTGAAGGATACAACATCATTTAGCTGTTTGTTTCTTCAGCTGAGTAGGCAAAAAGGGATAGATATTAATGATGATGTTTTGCTACAGCTAATGGCCTTCTTCTTCTGTTTCTGATATTTAATCATTTGCCTTTGGTTCAGAAAATAGTGTTTCTTTGTTTATAGAGAAGGAGATCATTTACATGTTGTAGATGGTGTAAGATCAGATCCCAGGGGCGTTGCCAGCCCCAAACATAAGTGGCACGTGTCACGGATCTATTCTGGGGTGCCCTGGTTTAGTGTTGATCGAACACCCAGTTATTCGGGCTCGGGTGGGCTCAGCCGAACATGGTCCAGATGTTCTGGATATTCGGCCGAACACAGAGCCTAATTGAAGTCAATGGGGACCCGAGCATGCCTGCTTTGCAGGCCTGAAAAACTTGCAAAATGGGTTGGAAATAGTGGGGGGCATTTACACATAGATCTTAGGCTCAGAATAAAAGCAGGGACTCATGTTTGCAGAGCAGTGCGCCAATTATACTTGACAGCACAACTGTTCCCAGCTGGCACTAAAAGTACTGTTTTTTTTCAACAATAAGCAACAGTAAAATTCAATGAACTGTGTTTTTTTATGGGCACAACTGTTCCCAGCTGGCACTGAAAGTACTGAAAGCACAGTGGCATCTGGCAGTGCCTGCTGGCAGTGGTGAGGCAAGGGTGCTGTAGCTGCTGCCAGTGGTGAGGCTGGGGCACTGTGGCTGCTGCCAAGTGCCAATGACTGGCAGTGGTGAGGCAGGGGCTCTGTGGCTGCTGCTGGGCCACTGGCAGTGGTGAGGCAGGGGCTCTGTGGCTGCTGCTGGCAGTGGTAAGGCTGGGGCACTGTGGCTACTGCTGGCAGTAGTGGTGAGGCTGGGGCACTGTGGCTGGTCTGGCTGGCAGTGCTGGCACCTAGCCGCTAGCTCTCCTACCTACCCCTAAACCCCAATGCGAATGGCAGAGCTAGCCTCGCGTTTGGGTATTTATATACCTGACCACGTGACCCGCTTGGCCAATCACAGCTATGGTCACAGCCAGCTACGCTGTGTGACCAACCATAGCTGTGGAAAAAGCATCGCCGCCGCTTATTGGCTGCCTGCAAGGTGCCAATGAGCGAGGGGAGGAGACCGAACAGCACGGCTGAGCACCATGCAGTGCTCGGCTGTGCTCAACCCGAACCCGAACAGGCGAATGTTCGGGGAATACCGAAAAGTGCCAAGCACTGTTCGATCAACACTACCCCGGATGTCCCCAAGGCAGAGTCAAGCAGCGGGTGGCAGTACTCACTTCCAGCCGCTTGGTCTCCAGATTAGGCAGACATCTTCTTTTCTGGACTTCTACCCTACTATTTGAGAATGGATCAGGGACTAGCTGGGTACTGTTATGCCTTTAAGGGGCATGCAGGGAGCTGTGGTTCTTCTATAGGGTCATTCTGAGAGTTGAGGTGCCTCAATGGGAGGCCCATAGGAGCATGGAAGGGGGTCCATTAGAATTGCTTGCTATAGGGGGACTGTCAGACGACCTGGCAGCAGGCCATGGCTTCAGCCATGACCACACCTACATGCGGTTCCATGACCACACCCATTTTTAAACTGGAGTGACCAAAAGTGCTCTGGATATCTTAGGATCCAAGCAACCCCCCTGTCATATTCTGACTTTTAAACTACTGACCATTTGTCAGAAAACTGCTAAACTGAGCTTTTTAATGTTTTGGTTGGGTGCAGGGACGGATTTCTGGGAAGGCCAAAAAGGCCATGGCCTAGGGTGATAAAATCAGATAAGATAAGAAGGGTGGCAGACCTTGGAGAGAGAAGAGGTCATATGTTAAAGTAAATCATCTCTTCTGGTCCTCAGCGCAGCGCCCTGCTCTGCATTTATGTCTAAATTCCCGTACTCCCTGCATATCTGATGATTATCCCGTCCTCTGTATGATGGACATACAGTACATGCTACTGTGTGAAAAGTGCTAGTTTACAGTAAAGCAGACAGAACTGCATTCAGTTTTAATGCACACATTCACAGAGGAATTTCAAGTAATTTTGAATCAGGATGATACATTGTACAATACTCTACTGTTACAGAGGAATTTCAGCTCTGCTAGTTACTTCTCCCTCTCTCCTACAGCTGTCAGAATGACTCCAGGTAAAGACTTTCTCTTGCACAAAAGGTGGATCAGCGCAACACCAGGTCGCCTCCGAATGGCCTCCAATCAGAGGTGCGCTGGGCCCCCCCAGAAGCTCTGCATATGTTTGGGTTCAAGGTGCGTTTGTAGTTTCTGGGGGGGCTCAGCGCACCTCTGATTGGAGGCCATTTGGAGGCGACCTGGTGTTGCGCTGATCCACCTTTTGTGCAATTTTCAATTTTATTTGATTAGCCGCACCCAGGCTATGCATATACATAGGTTAGGATTTAGTTAGTGTTAGGCCCCTCCCATGGAGGATCGACTTCTTTGCAGTGGGAGGGACGAGTACTTAATAGGTTGCATGCAAGCTGTTACAGGAAACTAACATCCTCCTCCAGTGGTAGACAGGTCATGTGTATGCTCGGTGTGTATTATATCCCACAAGTGGGGCTTGCACTCTTTTGCAGGTAGGCACTTGCCTGTTTTTAAGTAGCGCTGTTCATTTCCTTGCTATGTGCTTTCTCTTATCTAACCTAAATTTATGACTGTTTAGCTAGCCAGGGATGTTTATGGCATCAGTGATCTCCGCTTCAGTTAACTCTTTCCTGACTCATTTTAGGATCTGCCTTTCTGTTTTAAGCACTACATTGTCACTGTTTAAAGGACACCTACATCTATGCCATTGTATGTAGTTTAGGATCCTTCTAACTACCCGTAGCAGTAGAGCATTGTACCATATTAGCCCTTAGTGAAGGCAGAAAGTTTTCAATCAGGATTTTATTATTTATTGGCTATTATGATTAACTCAAAAGAAAAAGAAAAAGCTTTCTGCTACTAAGCTGCCTTCTTCCTGTATACTGACAAGATGTTATTTGTTACTTACCAGTACTCTATTTTGGGTGGGCTTCTCTCCATTGCGCTGCATTGTCACCTGTCTGTGGCTCTGACTGACAAAGAAGCAGCACATGGTCTGTCCACTCGCGCTCCTTATATTTTGCCGCTCCTGTCTGGATGTGCACAGGAGGCAAGTGTTATGGGTATGTATACTTGACAAGTACTGCGCATACACGAGCGTCATTTTTGAAGGATGCATGCCTAGAAGTATTGGCTGCTGTGCACATTCTGGCAGGAGCGTGGAATTACAGGGAGCACGAGTGGACAGAGCATGCTCTGCTTTTTTGTTGAATAGAGGGCAGAGCAGCAGAATGGAAAGGACCCCATTAAAATCCATGATTACTAGTAAGGTTTTTGGACTGAATAGTGTTGGGGGAGGGGCAGTTGAGTGAGCATTTGGTAACACCTGGCCTTGGGTGCTGTAGAGTACAAATAGAGCCTTGGTCGGGTGATGTGAACCCTAAGATCCCAACGTGCAATTGGATCTTGGGGCCCCCTACCCACCCCTGCTGCAAAGTCAGCCCCTAGGGCTCCCAAGCCGGCTGTCCTTTTTTCACCCAATCTATTTTGCTCCCTGGGGCCCCTTCACCATTTTTAGCATTATTGTTACTCACCTTTTCCAGCGTTCTGCTCCATCTGTGTGACTGTGTCTGCCGTCTTCTTCTCAACATTGGCTGCCTCTTCTTAGTGACCTAGTGCATGCTGAATGTAAGGACATGTGCCGGGTCATGGAGAAGAAACAGTCAGTGTCGGGGATAAAGACAGGGAGCACAGATGGGGCAGCACGCCGGGATAGGTGACTGCCAAAAATGGTGCAGGGGCCCTGGGGAGTAGTTTGGGGGAGATGTTTGGCAGAGCAGGGAATGCTGGCAGCACCTGGGGGCCCTGGGACAATTGCTCCCTTTGCTTTTATGGCAACATCGGCCCTGCTTTTCCCTTACTTGACCACTATCTTAATTCCCGATGAAGAGAAGAAAAGCGGGGCTAGTACTAACTAGTTCAACTCTTGCCTTCCTCTATATTCTGTCAGAGGTTAGGAGCTCTGATACAATATTGATCTGACCGCTGCCATCTTTCATTTTGTACTGTTCAATTAATGCAATGCAATGCAATTTGTTAATTAGAATTAGAATGTTCAGGTCTTAAAAAGGGTGGTTTGGGCCACAAGGGCAGGCTTAAAAGAAGCATTAGGAAGGGGGTTTCTGGTAAAATATATATATATTTTTAAATAAGGAAACAGCAAGGCCAGCTTAAGCAGCTTCATGGCCCTGGGGCAAGCTTAAGCAGGTGGCCCTTTATACCCCCCATAGTCAGGCCCCCCCACCCCCCCCCCCCCCCGCTGATAAACACAGGTAGAGATGGCACGAACCTCCGATCCTGTGAAAGTTCGGTTCGCATGAACTTTCGCGAACTGCAATAGACTTCAATGGGGAGGCGAACTTTGAAAACTATAAAAATTTATGCTGTCCACAAAAGTGATGGAAAAGATGTTTCAAGGGGTCTAACACCTGGAGGGGGGGGGGGGGCATGGCGGAGTGGGATACACGCCAAAAGTCCCCAGGAAAAATCCGGATTGGACACAAAGCAGCGTTTTAAGGGCAGAAATCACATTGAATGCTAAATTGCAGGCCTAAAATGCTTTAAAACATCTTGCATGTGTATACATCAATCAGGGAGTGTAATTAGAGTACTGCTTCACACTGACACACCAAACTCAGTAGTGACGGCCGTGCTGGACTGGTGCGCACCATGGCCAGAGTGCAGGCCATGGCGGTTTTCAAGCCCATATGGTCACCAGGCTGTGGTAGCTCAATGATAGAACAACAGTGACTGTCCAGCTGATCAAATTTGGTCTGTCCACAATGAAGCAACGACCTTATTATCCTTGGTGTGCCACCCCCCGAGACACTCATATAGCCGGCGGTCATTGCTTTATTGTGATATGCAAGCCCCTTCACCGCAGCAAGGTAATGATCACGAAGGGGAATGGGCGCATGTACATGCCTTTTGTTTTGTTGTTGCAGCTGCACTGCAGCCAGAAAAATTAGGCAGGCATGTACATGCACCAGAAAAATGATTATAGCGGCCGCTGCTAGCAGCGGCCTTAAAAATTCAGGAATCCGCCTGGAGTCATGGATCCTGTTGGTGGTGGCGGAGAAGGCAGTCAAGCCGCCTGTGGGTGGATATGCTGTGTGGGGAGTGACTTAGTCTTGGGGCAGGCAGTTACACGGCGTGCAGGCAGAGATGCTTTGTGTGGGGACTGACTTAGTCTTCAGGCAGGCCTGACTGTGCTTTGCAGACTAGGCATCCGTGGTCAGATGGACCCTTGACCCAACGCTGTATGCCAGAGATGTCACCACTTGCCTTTCAACACCATGGTACAGTTTAGGTATCGCCTTTTTTGAGAAAAAATTGCGGCCTGGTATCTCACACTGCGGTGTGTGGCTTTGCTTTTGTGTGCTGCTTTTCCTCAGGTGGTCATCCCATTGCAGTTTGTGCTTTGTAATCATGTGCCTTCATAAGTTAGTTGTCCCGACGCGGGTCTTGGTCTTTCCACGGCTCAATTTTCGGTGGCAGAGAGTACAGATGGCATTGCTCTCATCTGAGGCAGACACACACAAAACTTTCCACACCGCTGACATTGAGCCCTGGGGTGATGGCACTTTAGTGGTGGTGGCCGACTGCGTGTTAAGTGGGGTGCCAGAATCGGAGGAGGAAGATATGACACGCTTCCGTGCGGAAGCTGAGAAAGATGAGGTGTTCTGTGTTAAATAGTTAACTACGTCCTGATGATATTGGGAGTTGATGGCACGTGCCTTCTTCTGAACACTGTACTTTGGTCGAGGGCTGCACGACAGCACGACAGCGCGACCTTGAACAGACCTGCCAGGTGGCCTGCCTCTGCCTTTTGTTTTGTCCATATTGGGGGGGGGGGGGTGAAATGAAAGGTATGCACTGACTTGACTAATATAATGTGCAGTCACACAGGTGCAGTTAACAGGTATGCACGGAATGGTATATCACACTGTGTGCACTCATGTAGGTAGGTGGGTGCACTAAGCACAACAGGTAGGTATATGCAGTTATGAGGTGAGTGAAATGAACACAACAGGTAGGTATATGCAGTAATGGGTATTACAATGTGCACCTGTCACACACACAGGTAGTCACTGAATGTTCTGGGCCTGGCAATGGCACACACACAGTATGAATTATCAAGGCTGTCTATGCAACACAAATGTCAGTGGGAGTGTGCTGTTGCTCTTTTACTGCTTACAGTGATGGCCATTTGAAGCTCTGGAGGGCCACTAGATATGAGCAAAAATGCAACATTTTGCAATAATTTTCACATAAATAATGTTAAATTCGACTTTCGAGCAAAATGCCATAGACAAAAATGTTGTGATAAGTTTGTGATTTTTCTAATTTTTTGCACTTTTTCTACATTAAGAAAAAACAATGTTGTGCTGTTTGTGAATTTTCACAGCAAAAATACATATTTTTTTACATTTCTGCAAATTTTCACCGTATTATGAAAATACAGATTATCTTCTCAAAATGAAAAAAAAAAGCATTTTCAATGTAAAGATGACTGGCAAAAATTTGCAAACAGCACTGAGCGTTTGGCCCATGGCCCTTGTGTTTGACAGTTGTGAACTAAGGCGAATGTCTGCAGTGTGAATGTATCCAAGATAGTGAAAACCAAAGTTTTTTTTCTGTGAAGTTCAGAAGCTGCTGGAATACAATCTATGCTTTACTCGCATGTGTTTATAAAGCAAGCTAGATGTAACAGTGCAGTTTCTAGGAGAAATAAAAAGGGTACGGGAGGAAATTACATCAGGATTGGCTTCAGTCAGAGGCAATAAAGATGGAAAATGCCTGGAACAGTTTTCTCTTTATTTACAATGCAAAATTCACTGGAATCAAAACCTGGACAGTACAATACATGTGTTATGTACTGTAAGTATAAAAAGTATTTATTTACTTATATGTTTTGTTTTTTCCTGGGAAGGGAAAAGGTTTGGACTAGAATGGGCAATACTGTAAATTTACTTGTGTACCAAAAGCCCTCAGATATTTCTTTAGATAGAGAAGATACATGTTCAGAGAACATGTCCTTCTAGTTATCAAACAGACACATGCCGTATGGAAACAGCAGGACTCAGTCTTTGGAACAATGCCTACGAAGAAGCCGTTTTTGCGCTCCTTGGCATCCTATAGCTTGAACAGCTGTGCAATGCCACGTTAAAATGGCAGGTTACATGGAGTTCTACCCATGGTGCAAGACAGTGGGAAGATTAATCAAAGACTTATACTTTGTCTTAGACAAGATATATATCTCCTATCTCCACATACGCTTATTCATCAAACTGTTGGATGTTTCTAGTCTTTGATGAACAACTTGAAAGAGGTTTTGGATAGAATTGTTGTGGTTTTCAGTAAATGTGGGGTTTAGTGAAAAGTGACATGATTGCTATCGGATGGTTTATTTTTTACAGCTTCCCTCACATAGAAATGACTGCATTTAAACAGATCTGTGCTTTGACACGGCTGCATTATTCTACCACAAAGGAGCGATGCTTCTAGTAAAACAATAATGTAACACTGTCATGTTGCATTTGTGACTTCCTTACATATTTCCAAGGTCAACAAGGGCAAGATTAATTGAAATTGGTTTTGATAACCCATGGGCTTCCCAGGCTGTTTTTATGCAAAGCCTTTCTTCTGGCTGTTATGATGGTCGTACTTGTCATTGTGTTGTAGAATGACTGTATCCTTAAAGAAAATCTGTAATGAAAAAAACTCCCCTGGGGGGTACTCACCTCGGGTGGGGGAAGCCTTTCAGATCCTAGTGAGGCCCCACAGCGGAGGAGAAAATCATCCCAGAGTTGCGGTGATGTAAATATTTACCTCTTGGCTCCAGCGCAGGCGCAGTATCCACTCTTCCCACGGAGATAGGCGAAAATAGTCGATCTCTGTCAGGCCACTCTACTGTGCAGGCGCAAAACTCCTGCGCCTGCACAGTAGAGCGGACCCGACGGAGATCGGCTATTTTTGCCTATCTCCATCAGAACAGCCGCAACAGCACCCCTGCTGGAGCCCAAAAAGGTAAATATTGCACAGGCTGTCGGATTTGTCGCCTGTGCGTTCCGGGGGCTGCAGCGAGACTGCCGTGGAACACAGGAGGATGGAGAAAGCCTCAATAGGGTCCAGAGGCTTCCACCTACTGAGGTGAGTACCCCCAGGGGAACTTTTTTCAGTACAAGTTTTCTTTAAAACAGGCATATGTAATACAAACAACCATGTACAGGTAAATACAATTGCCACACTTTGTCCGCAAGGATTGGACCCTAAAGCTCAGTGCTCACCACCTGACTTGTCCAGTGGTGTGTCCCATGACGACGAGCGTTCGACGACTCCTCATGCGACATTACATGATGGCACACGACAGGCGTGAATGGGAAGTCAAGCGATCACATTACTTTGCAGGGAGTCATCAGGTATCTTAAAGATCTGATACGTCATGGTGGTCATTATCGGCGTGCATTGCTAAACGTAATTGGCATGACTGCGCGTCTGTACCCACATCACAAGATTGTGGAAATGACCTCTCAATGCTCAAAAAAAAAATCACCTGTCATCTGGACAATCGTGTGAGGGATACAAGTGGCCCTCATAGGTAGCTGCAGGTGCCACTTAGTATTAGGCAACCAGGGCCTTAATATACAAGATAAGGGATGAAGTATAAATCACTGATACATAATATTCAGGGCCAGTCATCAATGCGAGCCAGTCTTATACAGACGGCAGAGTGGGTGGGCGGCGTGAACAGGGGTAGCGGTGATTGATTTGTAGGCGCCGGTTTCTGATCCTCAGGGTGCCAGAGGCTGCTGGTACTGAAGGGGTTAATTACTAGTCAAAAACAAAACAGGAAATGTTGGTTCTGTTATGTTAAGGATGTATTTATTATAGAAATGACACCATATTATTATACTGTATGTTTACAAGACTCCCTAGTCAAACCAGAAATCAGATCTCAAAGGTAATAAATGAATGTGTACTATTTAACATGTTCCTAAATTGAAAACAAAACAAAACAAAAAACACTCATAATAATATTGTACTCAACAAAAATAAGTAAATATAGAAACTAATGAAATATATAAAGACACCACTAATACCTGATATACATACATAAATATAAAAAGTAGAAAAGAGGTGCAAGTTAAAAGAGATAAATAAACAAAACAAAAAATCAAACGCTTTTTATAGTCACTGTAGATGAAAAAAATAAAAAATAATCACATAAACATAGATTTTCTTTTCCCCATATCAAAACAACAAAACAAGTAGATCCTAATTGTGTTTACAGTAGATCTTACGGAATATCTATGGGAAAATAAACCACTTCAAACGTGTGATAATAAATCAGGAAAATGCAATACTGTTTTCCTTCTGGCCATAAGAAAGAAAAAAGCATATTTTCTATCCCTTTTGAGATATGAAAGTGTCTAGTATATTTCTATAGAGATCTACAAGGTATCAGAAATGTACTGTTAAGTGGTGCAGGGTGATTAAGTAGCTTGTTCATTAAGCTTGTGTGACGGTTAAGTGTCCTTCCCGTTCGGTAAGCCTTAAGTTACTTTGTTTTAAAACTAAATCACCAGGCAATGTGAATTTAATTGCTTTGGGTTTCAAAAACCCCCTTTGCAATCTCCTTGAATTACCAGAGAACCTTCCTACACCATAATCAGACAGAATAGTAATTTCTTCTTTTTTGTCCAAGGGGGGTACTTTAGTATACTTTCATCAGAGAAAAAGTCTGTACATCCATTCTATTAATTTATGGGCTCTTATCAAATGTGGATAAAATTTCAATATATTTCAGTTTTACGTGCTGATACCTTATTAGATTTCATTTGGAAGCAAGAAAGACAAGAAGGATTGAGTCTCTCCGATGTAATAAATTATTTGTGTCCCTGGACTGAGCCGTTATTTTCTGTGTGAATTAAACAAGTAATCACATTTAAATAAAATGGAAAGAGACGATAAAGGACAACTATCAAAAATGCCTGAATTCTTAGTTTTTGAGTGTATTATTCAACAAATTATACATTCATGCATGCATTTTTTTTCTTTTAATTACATGAAAATGTATTCAATGTGAATAGACCACAAAGGATCAGGGTTATCCCATTTTGAAAGAGTTTGACTGAATAGTAACCTATGTGTTATTCTGCAGTTATGAAATCACCATGGGTATGATCCAGTTCACTTTTTCTCCTACGTGATATTTTCCATTATTGATAAAATACCCTTTAAGCCACCAGCAAGCAAGAAAATTCATTTGACAGTACTTTTTCACCTACTTTTTGGTACTTTTTCAATTACAGAGAGCAAAAGTTAGTTTAACCGGTTTCGGTCTATCTGGACGAGCTTTCTCGTCCAGATAGGCACTGCTGCTGCCCCCGCATGGTGTGCGCGATCGGGTGCGCTCCCGCCGCCCGCCGCTAGCCCCCGATCAGTGAATGGGAATATAATTCCCATTCGCCGATCTACCTTTCCCGCAGAAAAACCAACGCTTTCTATTGAGAGAGCGCGGTATTTCTGCCCACTGGAAACTTCCCCATGTTCTTTTAGTTCCTGGATGCGAGATCGTTCACATCCAGGACTTTTTTGACTCTTGTGGCCAAATAGTAAACTGCACCTACATACAATTTTCAATATACAATTATCTTCTTTTACATTTAAAATTGGCTGTTTCCCTCCCACACCAAAAATTACCCACATACATTTTTTGTTGAGGAAAAAAAACAAAATACAATAAAAAAAAACAAAAACAACATAAATAGTTACCCAAAGGTCTGAACTTTTTAAATATGCATGTCAAGAGAGTATGCTATTATATTATTTTAAATTATAAGCTTATAAGTAGTGATGGACGCAGATTGAAAAAATGCACTCTAATTTCTAAAAAAAATATCGGCGCCATAAATTGTAATAGGGACATCATTTAAATGGTGTAATAACCGGGACAGATGAGCAAATAAAATACATCAGTTTTAATTACGGTAGCATATATTAATTTCAAACTATAATGGCCAAAACCTGAGAAATAACGATTTTTTTTTCATTTCTTTCTTAATCTTCCTGTTAAAATGGATTTAGAAAAAAATAATTCTTAGCAAAATGTACCACCCAAAGAAAGCCTAATTAGTGGCGGAAAAAACAAGATATAGATCAATTCATTGTGATAAGTAGCAATCAAGTTATTGGCGAATGAATGGGAAGTGAACGTTGCTCGGATGCAGGTTTTCGGCACTGCGGTGCTGAACTGGTTAAAGTGAACTCGAGGTGAAAGTGATATGGAGGCTGCCATATTTATTTCCTTTTAAACCATGCTAGTTGACTGGCAGCCCTTCTGATCTATTTGGCTGTCGTAGTGTCTGAATAACACCAGAAACAAGCATGCAGATAATCTTTTCAGATCTGACAATATTGTCAGAAACACCTCATCTGCTGCATGCTTGTTCAGGGTCTATGGCTGAAAGTATTACAGGAAAAGAGTCAGCTGCATAGCCAGGCAACTAATATTGTTTAAAAGGAAATAAATATGGCAGCCTCCATGTCACTCTCACCTTGGGTTCACTTTAAACAGAAGGTAAAAAATTATCTCCTAAGAGAAAAAAAATGGATCAGGTCAAGGCCCATTTGCAATTAACTTTTTCTCCTGAGCTATCGCCTTGAAGATCACTTTCAGCTTCTCTTTAAAATAACTTTTCAGCATTTTATAATTGAAAAAGTATCATCTAGGAGAAAACTTAAGAGGCAAGCTGAATTCCATATGGGCCTCTATGTCTTCCTAGACTTTCCACTGGAGTTTATATTATGCATTTATTGTACTAGTACCAACATAGCACACTACACTAACACAACTCCCAAGCTAAACTGTGTCAGAGAGAAAGCAGTTCAGCCTTATCATCGTATCTGCTTTGTTTATCTATGATCAGCAAGGAATGTCACTATGTCCTTCTGTTTCGTGATTTTTCTGATTAAAGGGCAACTGAAGCAAGAGGGATATGAAGGCTGCCATATTTATTTCCTTTTAAGCAATACCAGTTGCCTGGCTATTCTGCTAATCCTCTACCTTTAAAACTTTTAGCCAAAGCCCCTGCACAACCATGCAGCAGATCAGGCATTTCTGACATTGACGTCAGATTTGAAAGATTAGCTGCGTGCTTGTTTCTGGCATTATTCAGACACTACTGCATCCCAATAGACCAGCAGGACTGCCTGGCAACTGGAATTGTATAAAAGGAAATAGATATGGCAGCCTCCATATATTTCTCACTTCAGTTGTCCTTTAAAAGCTCCATAGCTAAAGGCTCCCCTACACTGGTCGATTTCAGCCATCGATCGATCGATTAATTCGTTGGAAGCGATCGATCAAAAATCGATTCAATCAAATCTATCAATCGATTTGCGTCCAATTTCGATGGATTTGATCTATCTGACAGGATGGAAAATCTAGGTCAATCTGCTGCTGTCAGCAGAGCAATGGCCCATAGAGTTGCATTGGATCTAATGGTCCAATAATGCATTTAGATTGATCGATCGATATTGGAAATCTGCTCCTAGTGTGTGGCACACATAAGATAGATTCCTGCCTTGACAGGCATCTGACAGAAATCTATCTGATGGTCAAATCTGCTGCAAAATCTATAAGTGTATGGCCACCTTTATAGTGCCACATAATTTTTGCTCTTTTGTCAACAATGCACTCTGCAGATATTCCCTAAAAAATAATTATAGGGCATATGAAGCTGATGGTCTGTCGTCACTGTCATATGAGAATAGTTTTTCAGCAAGCCATTCTGCCCCAACTTCAGCATATCCCAGGCTGCACCTTGATGGGAAATATGTCATCACGTGAAGATCCAACATGCTGGATTATTTTTTAAGTATCCTTGGGGTACACCTGGACATATGTTCTCATCCAAAGCAGACCTAAATGGGGGCCTTGGCCAAATTCAGTCCTGCATGTATATGAGGCTTAACCACTTCCTATTTGTGAACCTTTAGTGCAGATAGGACAATTATAAAAAGTCCTGCTATTGTGTGTGGTCACAGTGTCCCTGTGGGAGTCCTGACCTTGCAGGTGCAGTAGCATGAAGATGTTTTTCCTCCATTGGTTTTGTGCTACTGCACTGGTGTGGTCAGGAATAGTGTAGGTGCACCGTGCCTATGCTTTTACATGGATGGGTGAGCTATCGTGAATAGTAGTGGTGGGCAGAAATTATGCCTATGTGTAATTACGTAAGTTGTAATTACACATCGTAATCTTAATGCAAAATTTGCAGATAATGCGTAAAAAAAATTGAATGCAAACGTAATAACTGACGTAATTATGCATAATAGCATAATGTACGCTTAATTTATGTGTACTTTAATTTGTGAACGTTTTTACGCATATGAACAGATTTTTTGCATTGATCATTTAAACAGCAGCACACTGGCTGATGTACACAATTTTTTATGCATACCAACACATTTTTCGCAATGCGTAATTGCGAATGATTACGTGAAATTTTACGTAATTGTATTTGACCCATTACCACCAGCAACACCAGCAACACTAGTAAATAGGAGATGGGACCCAGTGAGCAGCGGTGGGCCAGAGACGGATCATCCAGAGGCTTCCTTCTACCTTGTTATGTATCTAACTTTCTTATTTTTTTTTAAAGATTCTTTATTCATAAGAAATTTTTTATACAAGAAGAGAAAATACAACACAATACAGTAAAACAATCAACTCCATTATTCGTCATCCAGGAGAAATGACATGGTGCAGCCGATAGCAACCAGAGCCATCAGCATAGATGATAACATAAAAGCATAGATAACGAAATGTGGGTGTTGAACTTATCATGTACAAAATTTCCCATAGGTGTAATACATAGATTATTATATAGTACCTATAAACGCACGTCAGAACTTTGTTTTTCTTACCCAAGTCTCATTTTTAGCTGCACAGAAGCTAGGCTCCACCACATCAAAGAAATCTGCCCAGGCATTTTCCCCTGATGCTGTGCAAAGCATGATGGGATTTCTGATATTGTTCTCATTGCCTAGCATGCGCAGCTGGGAGGGGTGATCAGGACACAGGACAGTTGGAACTGTGCCTCATGCTTCCTGTCACCTCCTTTCAAACAAAAAGATGGCTGCCCCCATGAAATCACAAACATTTGCCTGTTCTTTTAAAACAGGGTGGGTAAAAGATTATATTACCTATCTATTTTGTTAACACAACTAATGTAACTTTATGACAGTATGTCTGTTTAGGCTGAAGTTCCTCTTTAAACTACCTCACTGCTGTGCCCGGCAGGGGTTGTCCCACGCAAAATATTTTTTATCTCAACAGAGGTGCTGTGTGTAGGCCTCTCATGCCACCAGGAAATGGCGGGGCAGTGCTGACAGCACCCCAGCATAGCAACTGCACCTGGTGGGGGGAATAGAACTAAAGACAGCTTACACCCAGGCGTAGCCTCTACCCAGGGGGGACCATCCACATTAAGCCTTCAAAGAAAATATTATCTACCTCACTACGAATTGCAACCAGCTGCAAGAGTATGCAAAATTCATGACATCACCAAAAGATGGGGATGAGGTGCAGACTTCCCCACCCCAGGGGCAATCAACATCAAGGGAGCCACCTGCACCCCCACTACCACCACCACCACAGGAAGGAAGGACTGCTAAACTGCATTTAATACAAAAAGTGGTGTGTGCTCACACCAGGTATCACCTGACTTATATACTGGCGGCTAAAATGTATGCTGACAAATTCAAAGGGCACTGCAAATGCATATTGTATCCACTTGCCAGAATGTGCAGGGTTTCACTGCTAAATCATGATCTCACTGCTATACCCTGCAGGAGGTGACCCATGCAAAATACTTTGCATCTCAACAGGGGCCCCGCGTGTAGTCCACTTTGTGCCCCCAATACAGGGGGGGGGGGAGGAAAGAAACTGACTGCAATGGGGGGGGGGGGCGGAATAGAGCCACAGAGAGCTCACCACCAGCCGTGGCCACTACCCGGGGATTAGTTATGCAATATATTTATGCAATATTTGCATGTGCTGCTTATTTACATTTGCACTTTTCTGATAAGGCTAAGCCTAAAGCAATATATATAGTATTCCCATCATCAGTCAACTCAAAAGACTTGTTTCCAAACTGCACCAGAGAATGTAAAACATACAGTAGTTAATCTGTTAAAGACAGGAAAAGCTGATTAGGCCTGGCTGGATGGTAATTTGGATGTTTAGATGTTAACTCTTGTGGCGTAAAATCAATTGGATGTATGGTGGTTGGTGTTGGTGCTCACGTTTTCCAATAGCAATTTAAAATCAGTATTAACATTGATTATATTGCTGTAATGGGAGTACAGCTGTATGTACAGATTGTTAGCAAGGCGTGAATATATTATTTGTTAGCCGTAAAATGTACTGTATTTTTGGTGAACACTTTTTAGTTACTATTACTTACAATAAAAAAAAGAAGTGCACTATATAGCAACATTTGTATATTAATGGTATCTAATTTGTATTCTATAAAATGGCACCATTACTGAGATAAATCATATATAAATACATTTGTTTTGAACTATGCCTATTTAAGTGGAAACACTATACTGTATAACTTTGTTTGCTCTGTCAAATTGTTAACCTTCAAGTCAATTACTCTGGTCTGGATTGCTTGAATTTACTTCTGCCCTTCAGCCCAATTTCTTACAGTAATTACTTTGGTTCACCTCCTGCCATTCAACCTCATCCCTCCAGCAGGTAGAGAGGACTACCCGTCACACCAATTCTCCTTTATATTCACTTTCCAAGGTCTTCAAAGTGCCGGCTTCTGCACTTGAAATGGGAATGGATGCAATCCGATCGATTTGACAATCAGACATGAGGGCTTGATTCACAAAAGAGTGCTGTTAGCACTGCCGTTTTCGCGTGAATTTTCGCATTGTGCGTGGTCGCGAATTTTCACGCAAAACGATGGTTTCACATGCAAACGTGAATTTTCGCGTGAAAACGATATCGATTTCGCGGCAAAGTTCGCGTTTGTGCGTGAAAACGTTATCGTTTTGCGCAAAAATTCGGGATCGCCCGAAATGCGAAAATGTACGCGAAAACGGCCGTGGTAACAGTTAGCACTCTTTTGTGAATCAAGCTCATTGTCTGAAGAATCATATCGCTAAATGCCACCTTTAGTATAATCTCCCTACAATAAATTGAGCATTTTTTTAGGTGGTGGTGGGGAATAAGGGTGGAGCCAATTAACTTAGCATGTTCTTGGGTTTAGGATGGAAACCAGAGTACCCAAAGGAAATACACAATCAAATGAAGAACATAAACTCCATGCAGATAGTGTCCTGAACAGTGGCATAATTACAATTCATGCCCTCCCTACCCCCAGAAAAACTTTTATGGAACCCCCGCAGTGTTCACACCCCTTCCCATTCTCCACCTTGGTGCCCTTCATGGCCTTTGGGCCCATCTCACAAGGTCATAAAAAGGGTCATAAAACAAGTGTAGCCATCAAGATCCTCAAACCCATAACAAGTGAGGACACTAAAACACCTGATCTGAAGTATAGTCTCCTGTATAGGAGTAACAGAAGGATAGTAGTTGCGGGCGGCCCCAGAGCTCTGGGCCCTTTGTGATTGCAGAGGCTACATTCCTTCAGTTACACCCCTTGGTCCTGACTCCTGGCTGAAATTCGACTTTAGACTCCAGCATTAAAAAGCAAGAGAGCAATTGACTATGTAGTTTTAATGATGATCAAAGAGATGCAAATACTTCAGAGTTTATGCAAATGTATGTATTTTTATGCAAATATATGCAGCTTGAAAATGCACTAATCAAGTCCCACCCAGGTTTAAACTGGTCTAATTTTAAGATGCATATATTTGCATAAAAATTGACATACATTTGCATACACTTGAAAGTATTTGCATGTCTTTGATCATCCCTAGTCATTATTATTTAGTTGCTAAATCAAGAGCATAAATCACATGGCTGAGATCCCTGGCTGCACACTTCTTGCCAGATGACAATGTAAGGGCAACCAATAAGCCATAGGTCAGCACTACCAAACGTTATTGACAGAATTATATTGTAAAATATCACAATATCCTGTGCAACAGGTCAATATAGACAATTGAACAAAAGGAGAAAAAACAAAAAAAGTTGCACCAGGATATGCTAATAATATATTACCTTTATTAATCACTTGAAAGTATTAAAAAACATAAAAACAGAGTAAAGGGGGCGGGGTATGGCTGCAATAAAAAATGTAAAGTGCCACAATAATTGCATATGTTTGTATCTACCATCAAGGATATATGGGTAATAATGACAATAATTGCTCCCAATAGAAGTACATCTCATAATCATATAATACACCATCCATTAATATAAATAACATTTGAGAATATACAATCATGCATGCTTACAAGACTTCTCAAGAGCTGCCCCCACCCTATGGAACTCCCTTCCACTCCCCCTCAGACTCGCTTCTTCCTTCAACTCCTTCAAGCAAGGCCTCAAAACACATTTCTTTAAAATAGCCTACCCCACATCTACTACACTCTAACTCTCTGTCAATCACCCTTTTCACAGTCCCACCTTATGTGTTCCCCCACCCTTTAGATTGTAAGCCTTGGCAGGGCCTCCCTTGCTCCCTTAGTGTGTCCTTCTTAATTTTACTACCCCGGCAATTACACCCTTCTCATGGACTAACTCGTACTTGTTTTGCCGGGTCTCTGTAAACCGCATTTTATACCCTGATTGTATGTATAACCTTGTGCTATGTTGTATAACCGTTTGCTACCTCTCTGTCTGTCACCCCTTGTTGCAATATATGTATCCCTGTTTATTGTCCAGCGCTGCGTAATATGTTGGAGCTGTATAAATACAATAAATAATAATAATAATAATAGACCACGCAGCCTACCTCATATTTAAACCCTCCCCTTCATACTATAAAATGACCCTGGGGTTCTTAGACAAATATGTGCCTCTGATGAAGTCGGCATGGCTTGCGACACGGGTTAGGCTCGGCAGGTGTAGTGCGCTAGTTTGCAATCTCCATCCAGGTAGCAGACCTTCCCCACACCATCTCATTCTTATCCGATAGAATATAATTTCCTTTTCCCATGCTACTTCCTTTCTTCAACTCTCTCTATTTGTGGATGTTACGTCTCTATCTCACTCTTTCCCTCACTGGGGTGACTTTTCTATTCACGCTGTGCTCAGTGCAATACATTCTCTCCTATACCTTTGGTGGCTCTCTCTGCACCGCACTTGCACTTTATGCATGTGCGTTGCAGGCGCAGTTGGCTTGCATCATTGCTCTGCTGCGCAAAGTAACATATGTATTATTGCACTTTGTTATTTCTCTCTTCATTGAACACACATAGGCCTCAATTCACTAAGATCATGCTGGAGATAATAAGGCAAGAGAAAACTTACCTCCACATAAGAGAGAGTTATCTTATCTCTTCATTCCTTAAGTTACCTCCTCTGTAGTTAAGTTACCTCCTCTGTAGTTATTTTACCTCCTCTGTAGTTAATTTACCTCCTCTGTAGTTATTTTCACATGCAGTTAATAAACAGCCTGTCTTTAACTCTGGAGTTATTTTAAGGATTAAAGAGTTAACTTAAAGACAGAAGAGTTAACTTTAGGTTTGCCTGAGATAAAATGTTTCCTGAATACTACATGCCTTATCACCATGGTAACAACTCTAGAAGAGTTATTAAAGACAGGAGAAAAGCTTAGTGAATTGAGGCCATACTATTTTATGATTGTACATTCTCAAATGTTATTTATATTTATGAACAATGTAGGAACATTCATTAATTGATATATGGTAGTTTGGAAGAGGAGGCTTTACGGTCCTTATTTCCTCTACTGAAACCAGCACTTAAATCTACATAGTGACACAAGACAAGACAAATAACATTTATATTGCACTTTTCTTCTGGCAGACTCAAAGCACTTAAGCTGCAGCTCTTTAGGGAGTAGCAGTGTTAGGGAGTCTAGCCCAAGGTCTCTTTACTGAATAGGTGGTGGCTTGCTGAACAGGAAGAGCCAAGAATTGAACCCAGGTCTCCTATGTAAAAGACAGAGCCCTTAACCAGTACACTATTCAGCACCTGGAGAGAGCAGCTTAATAGGGAAATAGGAAATTTGGGCACCTATGGCTAATGGACGATTTGGGTGCCCCGTAGGCGCTCGCGCTAATGCAAACATCGTTAATACAGAGTCCAAAGCAGAAATTTGGGCACCCGATAAATATTGTTTTCAGCATTAGAACATTATTGTTTTTGAAATTTGTAATCATTTTGAAACTTGCAGCATTATAGTTTTAGAGATATTTTATTGTTTGTATGTTCAAATTTTAAAATTGTACGTTTGTAAAGGTGTTTGTGCAGGGGGGGGGAGGGTAGTTAGCAAAAGGTATCAAGAAATGGTGTTTGTATGGGGAGGAGTGGTAGGGGGTCAATAAAGGGTCTTTGTGCAGGGGCAGATATATATGGTTAGGTGTCAGGAAGGGTGTTTGTGTTTGTGTGTGTATGGGGGGGGGGGGGCTAGGGTTAGGCATCAGGAAGGGTGTGTGTGTGGGGGGGGGGTAGTTAGTGTTAGGCATCATGAATGGTATTTGTGCATGAATGGAGGGTTAGGGTTAGGCACCAAGAAAGGGTGTTTGTGAAGGGGTGGATAGTTAGGGTTAGAGGTCAGGATCAGGAAGGGTGTTTGGGGGGCAGTTAGGGTTAGGCTTCGGGGAGGGTTCTGTTTGAGAGTACAGTTAGGTTAAGCTGTTGCAAAATGTCGGCAAGATTCTCAACTGTTTTATTATCATTATTAACAATTTTCATTATTATTATGATATTATACGCCATCCACACTTTACCACTTTACCACTGAGGGGTTTTACCCCCTGAGCACCAGAGCAATTTTCACCTTTCAGCGCTCCTACCATTCATTCGTCTATAACTTTATTATTACTTATCACAATGAAATGAACTATATTTTGTTTTTTCCGCCACCAATTAGGCTTTCTTTAGGTGGGACATTATGCCAAAAATTATTTTATTCTAAATGTGTTTTAATGGGAAAATAAGAAAAATGTGGGAAAAAATTAATTATTTTTCAGTTTTTGGCCATTATAGTTTTTAAATAATGCATGCTACTGTAATTAAAGCCCATGAAATTTATTTGCCCTTTTGCCCCGGTTATAAAACCATTTAAATTATGTCCCTATCACAATGTTTGGCGCCAATATTTTATTTGGAAATAAAGGTGCATTTTTTTCAGTTTTGCGTCCATCCCTAATTACAAGCCCATAGTTTATAAAGTAACAGTGTTGTACCCTCCTGACATAAATATTTAAAAAGTTCAGTCCCTAAGGTAATTATTTATGTATTTTTTTAATTGAAAATGTTTTGATTTTTTTTTCATTACAAAAAAAAAAAATGGGGAGTGTGGGAGGTAATGAGTTAATTTTTTGTGTATAACTAATTCATTTGTGTTTGAAAAATTTTTAGGGTGTAGTTTTACTATTTGGCCACAAGATGGCAACAGTAACTTTTTGTCTAATGCGACCTCCAAGCGTCCTTCCGGACGCTCGGAGGAAGTATAAGGAGGCTGGACACGTGAGTTTTTGTTCACAATGATCGCGCTGCCCATCGGAGAGCAGCAGATCATTGCGGGGCTTAGATCAATGAACGGGAATGGATTTTCCCGTTCATTGATCTCCGGGCGAGCGGGCGGCGGCGTGTTTACTAGCGGCGGGCGGCGCGTTTACGAGCGGGAGCGCGGGCAGCGGCGGGAGTGCGCAAAGTACGGATTTCTCCGTCCCTGGGGGTTAAAGGATGGAAATAGGGACGGAGAAATTCGTATGGGCGGGGGTAAAAAGTGGTTAAAAAACGAACAATATAGGTAGATGTTAAAGATTTTTTTTTTATTAACGTAATGAATGTTAACAATATTTTTATTAACAAAACCCTGCACCCTTTTTTCCTTGTGCCCCTGTTTTATGCATGCCTGTATAAGGCAGCTGGATGAACATTTCTTGAGTTGCTACAGACATCTAAGGCAAGCTAGGAAATTATATTTGGACAGCTAAAATGAGAGTAGGAGTTTGGTTGCTATGCAGCAGTTTCAGTATTATTATTTTATACTTGCAAACACAAATGACATCAGTAGAATGAAAACAGCAATAGTTATAAGAAAAACATAAACATTGGAATGAGAACAGTGTCTCTACACTGTATCAAAATTCAAAAATCTTATCCAGCATCTAAAACAGGGCTGCAAGGACACTGAGTGCTATTTTTAGCAACTGTGTCCTTGCACATTTGAGACAAGGAGCCACACAACTCTAGAGCAGGGTTCATGCTGCATTTTTCAGCATGCAACTTTACTGTATGACTTAAAGCCAGCATAAGTCAATGAGATCGTTCACACTTAACTGGACATTTTGCAAAAACTGCAGCAGTACAACATAATTTTGCATACTATAGGTGTTTTCTTTATTCATAGTCATTAGATACTGTGAAAATGCTTGCACATTTAAATGCGGATGAATGTGCAAAGTTTCAAAAAAAATCATGCACAGAAAAACTGAAAAGTTGTGTTTCAAGGTATATTTTTTGTTCTAACAGTTAGATTCCAAAGTGCACTGTCTGCAATGCATTGAAAATATTGGAAAAAACAGAAAATTTTTTGTGAATTGGTCTTCTTTGTAATTACATTATACTTATGGTGGACATTTGTTACATTCCATTGGGATAGAACTTTTTAGCATCCCTTTATAGTTTATGCTCTTGTCCATACCACAATGTGTATGCAAAGTGCTAGTTGTATTGTGTGGTTTGCTTATCTTAACCACTTCACCACTGGGTGGTTTAACCCCTTGAACACCAGAGCAATTTTCACCTTTCAGCGCTCCTTCCATTTATTCGTCTATAACTTTATTATTACTTATCGCAATGAAATGAACTATATCTTGTTTTTTTCGTCACCAATTAGGCTTTCTTTAGGTGGGACATTATGCCAAGAATTATTTTATTCTAAATGTGTTTTAATGGGAAAATAGGAAAAAATGTGGGAAAAAATTATTATTTTTCAGTTTTTGGCCATTATAGTTTTTAAATAATGCATGCTACTGTAATTAAAACCCATGACATGTATTTGACCATTTGTCTCAGTTATACAACCGTTTAAATTATGTCCCTATCACAATGTTTGGCGCCAATATTTTATTTGGAAATAAAGGTGCATTTTTTTCAGTTTTGCATCCATCCCTAATTACAAGCCTGTAGTTTATAAAGTAACAGTGTTATACCCTCTTGACATAAATATTTAAAAAGTTCAGTCCCTAAGGTAACTATTTATGTTTTTTTATTGTATTTTTTTTTGTAATTACCAAAAAAATAATTGGGGAGTGTGGGAGGTAATGAGTTAATTTATTGTGCTGCGTAATATGTTGGCGCTTTATAAATTCAATAAATAATAATAAAATAATAATAATAATAATATTGTGTAAAACTAATGTATTTGTATTTGTAAAATGCTTTAGGGTGTAGCTTTACTATTTGGCCACAAGATGGCCACAATGAGTTTGTTGTCATGCGACCTGTAAGCATCCGGAAGGACGCTTGCATGAAGCAGTATGAGGCTGGGAAAATCACAATGATCGCGCTGTTTCTCATAGAAGCAGCAGATCATCGCGGGGGCTTAGATCAACAAACGGGAATGGATTTTCCTATTCATTGATCTCTGGGCGAGCGGGCGGCAGCGTGCATGAGCGGCGGGAGTGCGGACAGCTGCAGTAGCGCAGGAGGTATGGATTTCTCCGTCCCTTGGTTTTTTTTGGGGGGGAAAAGGGACGGAGACATTCATACCGTGGGGGGTAAAGTGGTTAAGCAATGTATATATGTCAATATGGAAAAGGTAGAACATTTTCCATCACATTATTCTAAAAGGCTCTCTCTGATTGGAGAGGGAAAGTGGAGAGTAAATGGTGCAGGAGACTCAATTTCACATCTACAAGGAAGGGCATACAGTGTTTATAATTTGCTAATGAATGCAATATTACTTTAAAAATATTAGAACCTGATTGGATTAGTAAACTGCTGGCCATGGAAAATTAAAATATTACTACTTTATCCTTTTATGCAACCTATACTTCTTGTTAAATTTATTTCATTATTATGTAATATTAATTTTATTGATGGTCAGTGTTGGAAAATGAATTAAAAAGAAAAAAAAAAGAAACAGACTGGAAACTTTCTGGCAGATTAATTTCTTCCTTAATACAACGTTAAATTTTACACATGAATTACTTGACAGAATTAGATCCAATAATGAATTATTATTCATCCCCACTAAATAACATTCAAATATTATAATTATCATTTTAATAAGAAAATATACATATATTATCATAGAGTTGGCATTGAAGTATTTTTTTTATTAGAATTGGAAAAAAAAAATCTGTATTATAAATTCAAATGTAATTATGAGGTACTCCTGACCATTTTAGGTAGATCTTAACAACCAATCAAACGTTAAACGTTGGTTATGTGTAAATTAATTAAAAAAAAAATACAAAATATGGGATAATGCATTTTGCAATTATTTTTTGCACTTTTGATTTGCCATTGCTGCGGCAACTGGCAGTTATCATGATATGAGAGACATCCAGATTGAAGCTGTTATTTTAAAAATAGACTTTTATCCATTTTTTTCGGGGCATTGTTACAGGACTTTAAACTTCAAACAATGGCTGTTGGAGTCCCAAAAAGTTTTAGGGGTTGCTGATTTTTAACAGTATTAAATATTATACCTAGGGATGCTCATTCGGATTCCGCTGAAATAAAATTTCTGCATTTCTGATCAGAATACTCCAAAATCAGATTTCTGTGGAAATACCGTATTACCGCAACTTGATACTTTTAGCCCAATCACAGAACTTGGGCCAATTGGAGAATGCAGAGTCAACTTGGAAGTATTTGGCCAATCAAAGAATGCAAAAATGACCAAAAATAGACTCCTTGGAAATCGGAAAACATAAACCACATCTCTGCAGTAATATTGCATTATGCACAACTCGGTAGTTTTAGCCCAATCACAGAACTCGGAAGCATTGGACCAATCAGAGAATGCCGAGTCAGCTCAGAAGCATTCGGCCAAACAGGGAATGCAAAGGATGACCAAAAAAAGAATCCACAGAAATTAGAAAACGAAAATCTGCAGAATTGGAAATCGGCATTGGTGGATATGGGAATTTCTACGAAATTGGAAATTTCCGACCATCCCTAATTGCCACAACCAATAAATCCATTAGTCTCAATAAATAAATATATTTGAATATTTTTTGAAAAAGTAAATTGCATATGGGCCCATGTCTCCAGACTAAAATCAAACGCACTTTCATAAACTTGGAATTCATTTCAGTAGCAGTGATTAGCAAAACGGCAATATTCTTTTGCACACATTTTCATGAAAATAATAAAAACATTATTTTCAAACAAAAATCTAATTGTAAAATCATTTTGCAATCATTTTGCAAGTTCTGAGAAAACACATTTACAGATTCCATGGACGTTTGCATATTCTGTGAACATATTTTCGCAAAAGCAGGACAATTGTGAAAATAAGTTTGCAGACAGGCAAACACACGGCTGTACTGATATGCAGCTTACTGTATGCTGTTTTTTAAATTACTTTTAAAATTTAGATGGATTATCTACGTCACGCAGGACTTCAGGTCCTGCTCAGGGACGTAAATAATCGTCTGTTGTGGCAGATGGCCGCTGCTTGCTCCCGGGCTCGCTCCAGCACAAACACGCATCACCACCTGTTAGAGGGTAGATCAATTAATGGGAACGCTGTGCTCATTCATTGATCTAAGTCCCCATGTCAATGATCACCGGCATCAATGAGATGCCTGCGGTCATTGTAGCACTGAAAGTTACACAGCCACGCATAACTTCCTGTTGGCATACTATTAGAATGTGCAGGAAGATTATGCATGAGGACATCTTGTGGCCAAATAGTAAAATTACACCTATATATTTTTTTTATTAAAAAAACCCTACACATACCACATATTTAACATTAAAATTACCCCTTACCTCCTACACTCTCCCATATTTACCCAAATAAAGTATATGCATTAAAAATGACAATTTAAAAAAATACATAAATCGTTACCTTAAGATTGAACTTTTTTTTAATATGTATGTCAAGAGGGTATATTAAGGTTATTTTTGAAATTATGGGCTTGTAATTAGTGATGGATGCAAAACTGAAAAAGGCAACTTAATTTCCAAATAAAATATTGATGCCATACATTGTACTAGGAAAATATTTTAAATGTTTTTACAGCCGGGACAAATGGGCAAATAAAATGTGTGCATTTTAATTATGGTAGTATGTATTATTTCAAAACAATAAAGGCCTAAAACTGAGAAATAATGATTTTTTTAATTTTTTCTTATTTTTCCTATTAAAATGCATTTAGCATAACATAATTCTTAGCAAAATGTACCACCCAATGAAAGCCTAATTTGTGGTGAAAAAAAAACAAGGCTTTTTGTTGTGATAAGTAGTGATACATTTATTGGCAAATATATCAAAATGTGTGTTTTGTTACTACTATATATTGGCAACCATATTTCAAAACTAGATTCACAAAGACACATTTCCAAGCAAAAATAACTTTAGAAAATATTCAAACTCAACACTATTAGATCCTGCAATTGTTGGCAGCAGTTTGAATGCAGATTTGTCTGACTTTAGATAATCAAGTAATAATCATTTCATGAAGAATGAGTTGCAGCAAGTGGCACAATACTCCTCAATATTCACAAATAATAAAAAAAATAGTAACTCAGATTTTACTGACTACCGTAAGCAACATAGGAAAGTAATTTAGAGTGCATTTTACTCTGGGATAAATGTCCTTCTTATGGTGCCCATACATGGTACAATGTTTCATTTTTATTTTCAATGAGATAAATTAGTTCAATTATCCCATTAGATGAAAAAAAATCACACAGTTGTTTTCGAGGTACCATACACGAACGCTCGATTAGGGTGAAAATCCGGGGAAAAAGTTTGAATATGCCGAAAGATCAAATTGAGAAATAAGGTTGAGACAAAAAATAAAGTATTCGATCTAATGGTTTATTCGATCAGAGCTGTATTTTACCTCAGGTAGTTAACACAGACGGCAGTTGTTGATCAAATCGTCTATTGAGCTGTATTTTTCCTGTGAGTGGTTCAATGTATTCATTGTGAAGTTAATATTACCTTAGAGCAACTACTATATACAGTAGGTGTGTTTTACCTCACAGTGTTTGTTTGTTTTTTTGTGCTGGGGAATTTTTTTTTACCACAGAGCAATTACAAATGGCTCTATTAACTAACAGGAAGAAGGCCAAAATTGGATTTGCATTGAATCTATGGACTCTCCTTGATGAGGACAAACCGAAAAGGAAATGGTGCAAAAATTGGCTATTCGATAAAGAGAAATATTTCAATGTGACACTGTTAAAGATAAAGATAAATATTTCAATGTGACACTGTTAAAGAAAACCAGAGATGAAGCACCCTCATGTATTGTATTACATTTATCAGTGGGAACATGACAGTAAACACCTACCCTGCTTTTAGTTTCATTCTTCTCTGCTTAATCTGTCTGTTATCAGCTGTGATAAGAATCCCCGACTGAGCATTCAGTCTAGGTTTGACCTGGAATCATTATAGCTGAGTCAGTCTTCTGTGGAGTCTTTTCAAGCCCAAGACTGCCCCCTCCTGGTTCAGCTTTCCTGCTTTGCATACTCACAGCTGATGACATGGGAGGGGCTGTTCCTGCAGAAAGAAGCTCTGAAACAGACAAGTGTGGCTGTGTGATCTGAATGCACTGTGCAGCCAGTCATCATTATTATCTCCTGTATGCAGTTTCATTTCTATGAGAGACACTTCCTACAGGCAGCCACACAGCATAATAAAGTTGAAAGCACACAGATGAAAGGCTGCAGCAGCAATCCTGCTTGTCTATAGTCTCATAGAGGCTAGACAGCACATCCAGAACAGCTCATAACCTGGAAGCAGAAGGGATATGAGCCGGCGGCCATATTGGATTTTTCTTGGAGCAATAATGGATAAAAAAACACTCAAAAAGGCACACCAGAGTAGAAAAATTATCAGGTAGAGCATTTATTCTTTACAAGCTATAAACTGATATGTTTATTTGTGTGAATCGTTCATCTCTGGTTCCCTTTAAGAGAATTAAAGGGAAGGTTCAAGCAAAAAAAAAAAAATGAGTTTCACTTACCTGGGGCTTCTACCAGCTCCATGCAGCCATCCTGTGCCCTCGTAGTCACTCACTGCTGCTCCAGTCCCCCACTGGCAGCTTTCTGACCTCGGAGGTCAGGGCCGAATTGCGTACATTTTTACACATTCCCGCTAGTGCAGGAACATTAACGCATACATTTTTACGCGTTAGTGGTGCAACGCGTAAATTTTTGTTCCTGCACTAGCTGGAATGCGTAAAAATGTATGCAATGTGGCCCTGACCTCTGAGGTCAGAAAGCTGCCAGCGGGGGACTGGAGCAGCAGTGAGTGACTACAAGGGCACAGGATGGCTACATGGTACTGGTAGAAGCCCCAGGTAAGTAAAACTCATTTTTTTTTTTGCTTGGACCTTCCCTTTAAGGGTGAATAATCCAGAAGATTTCCATAATTATCTACAAATGGATAATGCAACTTTTCACATTACAACAATGGTTAGAGCAAAGAAATAAAGATTAACTCTTCAATCCTGTTATTTTTAACAATACAAATAAAGATAAAAAACTTTTAAACATTTCTAACAATTTAAATCTTTTCATACAATTTAACATACATCATACAATTACAACACACAATCATCTAAATTTTTCCAGCATGTCTGATCAGATTTTTCTCGAAAAAAATGGATAATCGTTCGAATTTCTTAATCGGAAAAAAAAGACTCTTTTTATTGTAACGTTTTTATTGTACCGTGTATGGGCACCTTTATGAAGATGTATTTTACATTTTAAAATTTTTCACAATAGGGTCCTCTAAAGTGGATTCTGCGCATGGCACCCAGCACTGAGCGCTAAAACTAGGCACCGCCTCAGCATTAATGTTATATGCGTGAAAGGGTAATTCAGGGTTCTGATTAGTGCTGGACCTTTACACCTTACTCCGAGTTGCGACGACTCGGATGGGTAATAGTATTTTATATCAATCAGGGATTTGAGCGGGAGCAGGGTGAGCCGCCATTCGGCCCACCCTGCACCCAGCTCACCAACAGGGTACATATACGTACGCCTTTAAAGAGGCCCTGTAGTGACATATAGTAGAATGCAGTAAATTTTTCAGGGTACCCAATGTTACAGGAATTTTCCTGGTTTGGCATCAAAAACACTTCCTATATCTATATGTTGCTATGTACAGTATATTGGTATGTAGCCACACCGTACCAATAATGCTTAGCCTAGGCTGTTAGCTATGTGGAAGTCTCCTCCTAGAGCATTCTGGGAGAAAAGGCATTTTGTTTTCACTGGCTTAAGAAGTTTCAGAAACAAACATTGTGCAAAGCTGCACCAAGGTTGTGTAGCTATGTGGAACTACTTCGGCGCCTGCCAGCACTAAAGGTGCGGTTCCTGTGATAAATTTCAGAATGTAAATAATTTATAGATGAATATTGTAAAAAAAAATTAATACACCATACAATACATTATTTTCACTAAAGCTCCTCTTTACAGTGTCATTTTGGGGAAGGATCAGCAGCGGAGTATTGCACTTCTGGCTCAGTATTCTAAGGCAGGGCAGCTTATGTATCTCTCCAGGAGTCTGGCCCACCCTAAAGAGGCAGGTGAGGGATACTGACTAGGGTATCAGGAAATAAGGGCACCAGTTGAGGGTAGACTTTAATGCAATTATCATTAGTATGGAAAAAAAAGCAGAAACAAGGGAGCCGTGATAAATATTGTTAACAACATTAGAACATTAAAGTCTTTGACTTACAGTGGGTTGCAAAAGTATTCGGCCCCCTTGAAGTTTTCTGCATTTTTTCATATTACTGCCACAAACATGAATCAATTTTATTGGAATTCCACATGAAAGACCAACACAAAGTGGTGTGCATGTGAGAAGTGGAACGGAAATCATACATGATTCTAAACATTTTTTACAAATAAATAACTGCAAAGTGGTGTGTGCATAATTATTCGGCCCCCTTTGATCTGAGTGCAGTCAGTTGCCTATAGACATTGCCTGATGAGTGCTAATGACTAAATAGAGTGCACCTGTGTGTAATCTAATGTCAGTACAAATACAGCTGCTCTGTGAGGGCCTCAGAGGTTGTCTAAGAAAATATTGGGAGCAACAACACCGTGAAGTCCAAAGAACACACCAGACAGGTCAGGGATAAAGTTATTGAGAAATTTAAAGCAGGCTTAGGCTACAAAAAGATTTCCAAAGCCTTGAACATCCCACGGAGCACTGTTCAAGCGATCATTCAGAAATGGAAGGAGTATGGCACAACTGTAAACCTACCAAGACAAGGCTGTCCACCTAAACTCACAGGCCGAACAAGGAGAGCGCTGATCAGAAATGCAGTCAAGAGGCCCATGGTGACTCTGGACGAGCTGCAGAGATCTACAGCTCAGGTGGGAGACTCTGTCCATAGGGCAACTATTAGTCATGCACTGTACAAAGTTGGCCTTTATGGAAGAGTGGCAAGAAGAAAGGCATTGTTAACAGAAAGCATAAGAAGTTCCAATTGCAGTTTGCCACAAGCCATGTGGGGGACACAGCAACCATGTGGAAGAAGGTGCTCTGGTCAGATGAGACCAAAATAGAACTTTTTGGCCAAAATGCAAAACGCTATGTGTGGCAGAAAACTAACACTGCACATCACTCTGAACACACCATCACCACTGTCAAATATGGTGGTGGCAGCATCATGCTCGGGGGGTGCATCTCTTCAGCAGGGATAGGGAAGCTGGTCAGAGTTGATGGGAAGATGGATGGAGCCAAATACAGGGCAAACTTGGAAGAAAACCTCTTGGAGACTGCAAAAGACTTCAGACTGGGGCAGAGGTTCACCTTCCAGCAGGACAATGACCCTAAACATAAAGCCAGGGCAACAATGGAATGGTTTCAAGCAAAACATATCTATGTGTTAGAATGGCCCAGTCAAAGTCCAGATCTAAATCCAATTGAGAATCTGGGGCAAGATCTGAAAACTGCTGTTCACAAACGCTGTCCATCTAATCTGACTGAGCTGGAGCTGTTTTGCAAAGAAGAATGGGCAAGGATTTCAGTCTCAAGATGTGCAAAGCTGGTAGAGACATACCCTAAAAGACTGGCAGCTGTAATTGCAGTACCACCAACAGTGCATGTTTTGTGGAAGTCCACAGAGGCAGTTAATCAGCTCTGCTGAGACACTAATTACCTCACCTGTGAATGTGTGTGGTTTTATGCAAAACGCACACTGTTGGTGGTATTTGAGGACAGGGTTGAAAAGCCCTGCTCTATACAGTCTATTCTATTGAGCTGAACTCCCCATCAGATAAAAATATTTGCAAGATGCTGCACACAAAGATGTTGTACACATTCAAAAGATCAGTATCTGCAAAAGATCTGTTCCTGCAAAAGATCCGTTCCTGCAAAATGCATTCATAGTCTATGATATCTGCAGATCATCATACACACCTTGTTAAACAGACATTTATCTGCAGATCAGATCCACCAGGATGGATTTTCAGATCTGCAGTTGATTGTCAGATATGCAGATGAAGTCTGTTAAACAAGGTGTGTATGATGATCTGCAGATATCATAGTCTATGAATGCATTTCTCAGAAATGCATCTTTTGCAGGAACAGATCTTTTGCAGATACCGATCTTTTGAATGTGTACAGCAACTTTGTGTGCAGCATCTTGCAAAGATTTTTATCTGATGGGGAGTTCAGCTCAATAGAATAGACTGTGTAGGTATGGCTCTCATACTACATGAAAGGTGGTAAAATTGGTCTGTGATCTTGCCTTTTCTAAAGACTTTTATCTCAAGTGTGTGCGTAGCATTAGAATCTTTAGACTGCTTTCACAGTAAGATGTTACAGGCGCACGTTAGAGCAGCCTGTAACGCAGCCCACCGCACAGCAATGAAAAATCAATGGACTGTTCACAGTGCCCACGTTGCGTTACATTGTAACGCAGCAAGTTAAAAGAAAGTGCTGCATGCTGTGCATTATACACGGCTAAGCCGCGTTAGACTGTTTGCACATGCTCAGTGATGTTGGAGGAGGAGGTCTCCCCTCCTCCTCCGCAGCCAGCCACATGGCTAATTAATATTCACTGCACTGTGACGTGCAGTGTTTACTTCCTGGAGCGGCCGCTCTGTGCAGCGATTGGCTGGCGGGACCACGTGATGCGGATCACGTGGTCTCCGCATCGCACAGCACAAACGGGGTGTTGCGTTAGGGGCACGTTATGCGACCTATAACGTCCCCTAAGACGCAACGTCCTGGTGGGAAAGAAGCCTTACTTGGGTCTCACCCTTCTGGAGGTCTGTATTATTTGCACAAGTAAGGCTTCTGCTAACTGTCGGTCAGAGCAAAAGAGCACTATAATAAAGATTTTGCAGAAACTATTTTTTAAAATGTATACGCGTTGATTATATTAACATTCTCAGTCAACCCTCATCCTACTATTATTCTACTGGTACCTCTGTACGCAAATAAGAATGCTGCAGGGAGTTCTATATCTGGTCTGGAAAAAAAAGTTGTTTTTAGTTGACGAAATTACTTTAGGAAATTAGCTAAAGCTGATCAATGGCACTTGCATTCTAGTCACTTTCTCTCATCTAGAATCAAATGCATTGTTCAAAAAAATAAAGGGAACACAAAAATGTTGCCTAAAAAATGACACAAAGAAGTATAGCAAATGCAATATTAAAAAAAAAAAAAAATAGACAATATATTATTAACCTCACTAGCGGTAGGATTATTTTCAGATGTTAGGATCTGAAAGTGGTGCAATTTTTTCACACGCTTTTAGACCCTAAAAATCATATCCCTAGATAGATCTGCCGTAACCTTGCACGTTACTCACCTCCCACGGATTCAGCTGAGGGTTACCGCTCTGAGCTGTGGATTTCCAGCTCATGCTTGACTCTGGCTTACCGCTAAGTAGTGATGATTGTAATCAACAAATTACGATTTCGCTAAATTTCACGTAAATTTTCGCAATAACGCTTATACGTAATTACGATTTGCAAATTCAATTGATTTTGTGTAGTCATTCGTAATTTCGCATAAAATGTAGCTAAATTTCGCGTAATTTTGCAAGGAATAGCAAAGCCTCCATACATGCTATTGACACCAAAATTGCTCCATATGGTAATGAGAATTGTGGGTACAAGTAAAAAAAATAATTTTGCAAAAAGACTTTATAGTTTTTGAGAAACTCGATTTTAAAAATGCAAGTAAAAAATGTTTTTTAAACTTTTAAAAGCCATGCGCATTTTTAAAATCAAGTTTCTCAAAAACTACACGGTCTTTTTGAAAAATTCTTTTTGTGACTTATACCCGCTATTCTGCTTAACATATGTAGTAATTTTGATAGCAATAGCATGTATGGGGGCTTTGCTATTAACCTTTAAATTTGGCACAAAGGTGTGCGAATTTTCGCAAAAATTACTACTTTTACATACGAAATTAATTACAATTTTCTCTGAAATTTCGCATTACGATTACGATGTGTAATTGCGAATTTCGATGCGAAATTTCGGCACACCACTGCCGCTAAGGAAACACTAGAAAAGTGAAGAACACTTGCCTATTAAAGTGGACCTGAACTCTTGCACTGGACAGAAGGAAAACATAGAGCAGGTGTGCCCACACTTTTTCGGCTTGCGAGCTACTTTTAAATTTGCCAAGGCCAGGAGATCTACCAACCAACCAAGTAGACAATGAGCGTAACTAAGGAACGTTTGCTATGCAGCATGGCTGCACCTAGCATGTGCAAGTTGTTTTTTAATAAACGCTGCTAGACCAGCACAGTTTGAGCCCCAATTGAGCCCTATATCACCTGCATTACAAGTGAGATAGTATGCGTCATCTACTGGATGAATATCATATCCTGATGCAGATAGATAGATAGATAGATAGATAGATAGATATGCACATGCACATTCAATGGCCACTATGGATGGGACCCCGGGAGAGAAGATAAGAGTGGAGCTGCTTTGAGGGACACAGAGGCTTCAAGGGGCTGGAGGAAGCCCCAGATAAGTAAATCTGCAGACATTTAGTTTAGCTCCTGTATCATAGTGATCAACAGATAAAACCTGCTCTTTACTTACTTGCATAACAATAGTCCAGCATTTAGGACCCTGCAGCATGACTTCTGTCAGTCCTGGTAAGATCCTTATCACTTCACTACTGTTGCTGAGAGTGGAGGGGGCAGGGCGATGGCTAATCAGCATTCTCTCCAAAGTAGTGTCACTTCTTCCCTGCTGGATCTCACCACAGACAGCCCCGTTAGGAGGGAGGGGAGGCGGCCTGTACTTTACACAGGAGCTGTTATCTCCTGCTCTCCGGACAGAGCACAGCTGCAGCACGTGTCTGCGAAAGCCTGAGAGAGAGAGAGAGACACTCGGGGATGGGAGGGAGCAGCCTTTCCAGGAGCAGACAGGCACCATTGTTCTCTTGTAAATCCAGCCCTGGGCGGAAGTATTGCTTCCCGCTCTGCCCCCGGCCATGACACTACATCATGGCAGAGCCGCCCCTGGCCTCTCAGCGAGCCTCTCTCTTCCCCTGATTGGCGAGATCAGCGGCCAGCAGCAGAATCTGATAGGACGTGGCCAATTGGCTGCGTTCTACAGCTGCCAGCCGCAAAATTCAATAGGACGCGGCCATGAGACCGCAATCTACCAAACAGGTGGTCGCGATCTACCGGTAGATTGCGATCGACCTATTGGGCAGCCCTGACATAGAGGAATGCACCCTGTATGTATTTAGAGAGTTTAGCCTGTCTAATTTCCCCTCATCTGTGACTAATTACAACTGTAATTTGAGGAAGATAAGCTCAGGGGCGCCGCGAGGCACCAAGCAGACCAAGCGGCCACTTGGGACCTCAAGGTCTTAGGGGCCTCGGCGGCTCCGTGATGTCGGCGTGATATTACTGTTTTCCCGCAGCCCCGCGGGACTGGCAGAGCAGAGCAGGGCTACGGGAAGATGGCCGCCGCCAAAGCCCTGTTCTGGAGACTATTTATGTCTCCAGTACAGGGCTTCGGGTGGCCATCTTCCCGTAGCCCTGCATTCAATCAGCGCAGGAGATTGGAGGAGGGAGGGAGCTCCGTGGGAACTGCGCGCCTGAGGAGCTGGCCGGGAGATGGGGAGAGAAGACTTCTGCCAGTGCCAGGTGAGTAAATTCTTTTCTTTTTGCAGCCCTAATTGCGTTAGATATCTGCTGAAAATGTGCCCTAATGTGCCCAAATTGCGTTTGATATCTGCTGAAAATGTGCCCAAATTGCGTTTGATTTCTGCTGAAAATTTGCCCAAATTGCGTTTGATATCTGCTGAAAATGTGCCCAAATTGCGTTTGATTTCTGCTGAAAATGTGCCCTAATTGCGTTTGATTTCTGCTGAAAATGTGCCCTAATTGCTTTTGATTTCTGCTGAAAATGTGCCCTAATTGCGTTTGATTTCTGATGAAATGTGGGCCAAATTGCGTTTGATTTCTGCTGAAATTTGGCCCAAATTCTGTTTGTTTTCTGCTGAAATGTGGCACAAATTGCGTGTGATTTCTGCTAAAATGTTGCACAAATTGCGTTTGTTTTCTGCTGAAATGTTGCACAAATGGCGTTTTTATTTTCTGGTGTCTGGGGTAACTGTTGCTGCATTTATTATTTAATGGTCATAGTTGGCTATATTTGCTGTGCTATGGTTAAGATCCGCCCATACAATGTCATGGCCACGCCCATCAGTCACTCCCACATCCATGTTTCCCCCGCAAACAGCCCCGCCTCAATCTGCCCTCCCGCTCCACCCTCATGTCATGGTCACGCCCACTTATGCGGGATAGCCACACCCATTTTTGCCCCGGCGATAGGGCAACTTCCTACAGTCCCCTTGGGGCCACAAAAACCTTAGCTGCACCCCTGGATAAGCTCAGAGGTGCCTGGCTCTTCTACTGACCACATATGCTATTGCTCCGTTGTTATCGCCTAATGAAGCGGGATCAAACCTGTGAAACACATTAAACATTGTCCCCCGGAGTATGTAAATAAACTTATGTGTATCTTTCAGAGCAGAGAGGAAGTTCTTAGTTCAGGTCTGCATTAATACCGTAAAATGCTTGAGACAGGCAAGACCGGTTAAGCTATGTACACAGGCAAGGTCAAATTTAGCCAAGCAGTGGCTAATAAAGAAGGCCTTGGGAGAGAACCTAATATGTGTACAGTGGTTTTAGTTCCCCTCTGCACATCAGTGAGTAATTCACCCGATGGAACAACTCAGCTGAGGACTAACTGAGGACATTATTTTACTCAGCCCATCTGTTTCATACTGCTCAGTCATGTACTAGCATAGATAGCAACAGAATAAGTTACTAGCCTGGAGGTTAGCAATGCATCTGTACAGTCTCAACCCCAACTGTCACCTGAGTGACCAAGTCTCTACCCTCCTCTAAAAACATGCTTCGTACATTTCTACGATGCTTAAAGCTTTGTTCACATCTAAAATCGCAATCGCGTTTTGCAGTTTTGTGAGTGATTTTTCCCCTCTACCGGCGCTTACCTTCTCGCTACAATATTTTGTAAAGCGATTTTCAAAGCGCTTTTGCAGAGCGATTGTTTTTTTTACTTCCCAAGTTAGGAAGTGAACTATTTGACCTGGAAAAGAATAAATACAATGGGCTCTATTCAGTAAACGGTGCTAAGTGTTAGCACGCCTACTTAGCACGCCTCTTCACGCCTAAACCAGCTGTTCACGCATTAAAACGCGTGCGAAATGCATCGCGTGCAAAGTCCCACGTGCAAAACTCCAGTGCGCGTGAAACGTCGCATCGCGGTGCAACGAAAATGTCGCACCTAATGGCCCTATAACATCGCATTGGATGCGATCTTAACGTCGCACCCATGCAATGTTAAAGTCACATGTATGCAACGTTAAAGTCGCATCCAATGCGACGTTATAGGGCCATCGCAATGCAACATTTTGCACGCACCGATCTTTGCGCGTGCAAGGTTTTGCGCGCGGGACTTTGCGCGCGGACTGATTTGGAAAACGGTGCTAACCTAGTTAGCACTTAGCACCCTACTTAACACACCCAAAGTGTTTAGGCGTGCTAACTGGGTTAGCACCATTTGCTGAATCGAGCCCAATGTGTTTATTCTTAAAAGCGTGAACACAATCGCAGCACAAAGCGATTTTGTGAGCATTTTGCGCTTTTCCTATACCTTTGATTGTAGCAAAATACCCCTATAATGGTACATGCAGCGCTTTACTGAGCGGAAAGCTGGCGAAACGCTCAGATATGAACTATCCCATAAGGATTCATTGCACTAGCATTTTTTTTAAATCGCCTGCGCTCAAAAAAAACACAAGGTGTGAATGAGCCCTTAGTCATTTATGCTCAGTGCATTGTAATCATATGTGTCTCATGCTAGCTAAGTGGCCTATATCAATATTTTAGGGTGTTTTTAATATAACCTATGTTTATTAAAATGGAGTAGGTTTTCTATCTTGCATTCCATATTGCTGCTATTTGTGCCATATTTTGGGAAGCAACTCATCTGTTCTTTTTGGATTTTTGCCAGTGCCTATTCTGCTTTGCATTATGCTACAAGCTTACAGGTACAATGCTTTTTGTTTCTTGCTAAATCGTATTTTTTTTCTTGTGCTCTTTGTCTTGGGCAGATTTCTACCACTAAGGGCTCTTTTCCACTATGAAATGCGATCGCTATTGCGATCGCGATTCCGATCGCGATCGCAATCACTTTTCAATTTCCACCATGCGATTGCGATTGAGCTACTATACTCATTATAGTACAGCTCAATCGCATACAAAATGCGGCAGGACGACGATTGCGCTTTGACCAAAATTGCATCGCAATCGGATCACACTAATGGAAATTGCTGCTGCAGTTTCCATTAGTTTAATGTACCTTGCGATTTGTGATCAGAATCAAATCGCAAATCGCAGGCTAGTGGAAAAAGGCCCTAATAATAAAGGTTTGTACAGAACTGAAGGACTGCTTGCGGACCAGGCCTGGCCAATCACCCGCTTATAGCACAAGTTAAAAAGAAACATGTCTGAGATTATTCTGCAATCCGCTGTTGGCCAAAAATTAAATACAGTCTTGGGTGAAAGGCTCAAATTCTGCCCAGAACACTGGCTGCATGGAGTTACCTTGTATTTTTGACTTTGTTAAAATGGGTGTTTTGTCATCCTTATTGGGGAGATGTTCCTGAATCAATGCAATAATTAAATGGAGGAAAACTGATGCAAAACAGGAGTGAACACTGGTAGTGTTGCTCAGAACAACCAATTAGAGTTCTTACTCCAGACAACTGCTCAATTTTTGTGCCTACATAAATTTTTTTTTTGTACTGGTTTTGGTAAAGCCTACAGCAATACACCTTAAAGGGCAGCTAAAGTGCGAGGGATATGGAGGCTGCCATATTTATTTCCTTTTAGGCTGCTTTCACAGTGGGACGTTACAGGCGCACGTTAGAGCAGCCTGTAACGCAGCCCAACTCACAGTAATGAAAAATCAATGGGCTGTTCACAGTGCCCAGGTTGCGTTACATTGTACTGCTGCACGTTCTATGAAAGTGCAGCATGCTGTGCGTTATACGTGGTTTTAGCCACGTTAGACTGTTTGCACATGCTCAGTAATGTTGTTTTATTGTTTTTTGTGTGCAGGAGAGGAGGAGGGGAGAGTTTTGCCTAGCCACATGGCTAATTAATATTCACTGCACTGCAATGCCGGTTCTCTTCCTGCTACCAATGATTCATATGAATCATTCTCTGCCTGCTAGCAATGATTCATATGAATCATTCTCTGCCTGCTAGCAATGATTCATATGAATCATTCTCTGCCTGCTAGCAATGATTCATATGAATCATTCTCGGTTCTCTGCCTGCAATACCAGTAGCCTGGCTATGTACACAAAAAGGCAAATGTAGTACGCACACTACACGCGGTCCTGTCAGTATAGTGTGCGCTGTTCATTTACGCGCGACCCTTCTAAGTGGCGTACAACGTGCTTGTAGCTCAACCGTCATACTTTACTAGCCTGGCCGCTACTACCTTAATTAAAAGGGGAACTTCAGCCTAAACAAACATACTGTCATTAAGTTACATTAGTTATGTAAATTATAATAGATAGGTAGTATAAACTCTTACCCACCCTGTTTTAAAAGAACAGGCAAATGTTTGTGATTTCATTGCGGCAGCCATCTTTTTGGTTGAAAGGAGGTGACAGGGAGCATGAGACACAGTTACAACTGTCTTGTGTCCTGATCACTCCTCCCAGCTGTGTGCACTAGGCTTCAAATCTCAAATTCAAAATAAAAAACAAAAACAAATTTGCACCAAAACAGCAGAAGGAGAACAACAACATCAGAAATCCCATCATGCTTTGCACAGCATCAGGGGAAAAATGACCGTTCAGCTTTATTTGAAAACTTCTTTTCAGCTAAAAAGGAAGCTTGAGCAAGAAAAACAAAGTTCTGATGCCGTGAAACTGTTAGGCCTTGTTCACATTATAGGCGTTTTTGTAAAATTTTAAGCCCGAAAGATTTTCAAAATCCCCCTGAAAGCGCTTGTGCAATGATTCTCTATGACAGAGTTCATATCAGAGTGGTTTGTTTGCGATCCGCTTTGAAAAGCGCTGCTTGGGCCATTTTTGAGGTGATTTGCCTCAATGGAAGCTATAGGAGAAACGCTAAATGCTCACATAATCGCTTTGGCAAGCGATTGTGTGAGCATTTTTTTTTTAAATACGAGCAAACGCGCAGAAAATCGTCAGAAAACACTTTAAAAAACATGGGAAAAAAGCACACTGCGGATGGACACGCGAGCCGAACGCAACACCAAGCCTTTTCAGTGCTGCCGAGTAGATTTTTAGTCTGAAGATTAACTTAACATTACAAGCGCATTGCAAGTAACTTAAAAAAATGCACAAAATGCTGACAGGACCACACATCGCATGCATGCTAAAATTAACCTGCGCTGTGTGAGCGTGTAATATTTAGTGAATCAAGCTCTATATCATATAGATCAGGGGTCCCCAAGCTTTTTCGGCCCAGGGAGGGGGGGGGGGGTGTTGTGCACAGTGGGCCCCTGTGGGGGTGGGGGGGGAGTTGTTGGTGCAGTGATCCCAGTATAAGGAGTATAGTTGCCCCAGTATGGGTAGTATAGGGTCCTCAGTATAGATAGTATATTTGCCCCAGTATAGCTAGTATAGTTGCCCCAGTATAAGGAGTATAGTTTCCCCAGTATAGGTAATATATTTGCCCAAGTAAAGGTAGTATATTTGCCCCAGTAAAGGTAGTATATTTACCCCAGTATAGCTAGTATAGTTGCCCCAGTATAGCTAGTTTATTTGCCCCAGTATAATTAGTATATTTGCCCCACTATAGCTAGTATAGTTGCCCCAGTATAAGGAGTATAGTTGCCTCAGAATAGGTAGTATATTTGCCCCAGTATAGGTAGTATAGCTGCGACAGTAGTTACACTAGTTACTGACCAGTATTGAGGTAGTATTCCCTTAGTGGCGGCTGCTTCTACTTTCATGTTTTTCTGATCAGCCCCTCTCCTCCATGCTGTGTTTTCTTTCACAGCAGCACGTCCCCGGCTGTTGTGAAGAGGCAGGAAGCATTATAGCGGTTCCCCTGGTAACAGCGATATACATGCAGGAAGCTGCTCTCCTACTTCTTCCTCTTCACAGCGGCCAGGGGGCGTGGTATTGTGAAAGATGCAGCATGGAGGAGAGGGGCCGACCAGCAGTTGTGCGTGCGCTCTGCATGCATTCAGCCGGGTGCACTCGCGGCTAATGAAGGCTGGATTGAATTAATGTAAAAATCATTCAGAGACAGGGGGATTATCCCTATATTGGGCCATGGCCTGACATAGATCAAAGTATCCATCCAAGATACAGCTGTTTTTAATTTGCTGCACTTGTTGCATGATTTACACTAAGGCGAAAGCCAACATATGTGCGTTTCATCCAATTAAGTACACCAAACAGAACAAAAAAATGTAATTAAGGAACATGACAATGTGTTGAAACGTAAATCGGTACAATGACATTTAAAATCGGGCATTCTTTTCTGCCTCAGTTTATCACATTTTTTTTAAATGATTACTTTTTTATTCCAAATGCCATGTGTGCAAATGTCAAATGGAGGGATTATTTGTTAAATTTTCCTGGTATTTACTCCATGCCAGGAGTCAAGTGCGGAAGCTTACTGCTGCATCAATTCTTACCACTTTCACAAGCTGCTAATCAAGCCCGCGAACTTAACAAGAACTTTCTTACAATCGAGTTAAATAACTTCACAAAGTCGTGCTTATCATTGTATGCCTTTTTTTATAGGAAAATTCTAACTAAATGTTAAGTTTTATTTTGCAGCTTCCGGTTTGACTGCTAAGGTGTTTAGCTAGGGATTCAATTTTGTTTTCCTGTTGTTGAAAAGATAAACCTGGCCCATACACACACCAATCTGATCATTTTAAAGTGGACCTGAACTCTTGCACAGGACAGAAGGAAAACATAGAGAAATGCACCCTGTATGTATTAACCTCCTTGCCGGTTTTCCCGACCTGAGCTCGGGGTAGAAAAAAGCAGCTGCTATCGGTGATCCCGAGCTCAGGTCGGGGTAGGCATTGCAGAGCTTTAACTGTAGTTGTGGAGTCCCGCGCGCGATCTCGCTGTGCAGCGGGACTCCAGCCTCTCTCCCCGGCAGTGTGGGGTCTTTCCCTGGCCGCCGGGATCCCCCATGTCCCCGCTATTCTTCCGGGGACCCGGCAGCCAGTTGGAGCAGCGCAGCCGTGGTGGTGGCAGCAGAGCGGTGGTGGCAGCATGACGTCATCGGGGGCGGGGCTAACATTGAAAACGAACTTCTCTATATTAGAGAAATATAGAGAAGTTCGTTTATATGTATATTAGCGCCATCTTGTGGGCAAAGAGAAAACTGCAGCCCAGGAGCCCAGGAAGGTAATTTTTTTTTTATTTTGCTGCAGATCTCCCTGCCAGAATGATTTTTTTCAGGTTTTAGGGTCTGAAAGAGTGAAAAAAAATTGCACCGCTTTTAGACCCTAAAATCTGGAAAGAATCAGACCACCAAGGAGGTTAAGTGAGTTTAGCCTGTCGAATTCCTCCTCATATGTGACTAATGACAACTGTAATTTGATCTCTCAGCTGTGTCAGCTGGCTGCCTTGGCAGAACTGCTAATTTGTAAACACAGGATGTTAACCCTATGTCTGCTTCCAGGAAAGTAGGAAGTAGACACACTGCAGAGCACAATATGGGCTTGATTCACAAAGCAGTGCTAACTGTTAGCACGCCTGTGAAAAAGCCCCTTAGCACGCCTAAAAGAGCTTTTCACGAACCGCATCGCGCACAAAGTTATGCGCGCAAAACTTTACGCGCGTAAACCTTTATGCGCACAGTAAAACTTTATGCGCGCATAAAGGTTTACGTGTGTAAAGCTTTGCGCGCATAACTTTCTTAACCTTCCTGGCGGTAAGCCCGAGCTGAGCTCGGGCTATGCCGCGCAGGTAGATATCTCAGCCCCTGGTGGAGCGATTTGCTCCATTTAAAATGCTGTACGCGCAGCTAGCACTTTGCTAGCCGCGCGTACAGCTTGATCGCCGCCGCTCTGCGGCGATCGCCCGTACGCAGCGGCGCAAGAGGGCCCCCCCCCGCCAGAGCCCTGCGCTGCCCGGACCAATGAGTTCCGGGCAGCGCTATGGGCTGGATCGGAGGTGTCTGACGTCAGGACGTCGGCTGACGTCCATGACGTCATTCCGATCATCGCCATGGCGACAGGAGAAGCCAAACAGGGGAGCGCGTTATATACGCGTTCCCCTGTTTGCTATTGATGCCGGCGACGATCGCACTAGAGGGACACATGCGCCCTCTAGTGGTGTTTCATGTAGCTACCACTCTGGTAGCTTTACATGAAACACAAAAAAAAAATTAAAAAAAAAAGGATTTTTGCCATTTTGGCAAAAAAAATTAACCGCCAGGAGGGTTAAAGCTTTGTGTGTGCTAACTACTTAGCACCCTAGTTAGCATGCCCAAAGCCTATAGGCGTGCTAACTAGGTTAGCACCGCTTTGTCAATCGAGCTCTATGTATCAGCTGTAACAAAGAAATTTATTTCTTTAAAGGTTATTATGCTGTTGCTTATTTTTTAGAGCAAAGAGGAAGTCCTGAGTTCAGGTCCGCTTTAATTGAATCTGCCAGACATGCATTGCTCCAATACATTTGATCAGGGATGCATCACGAGGTCTTAATCACGAGTAACTCATGATAACAAACCGATTTTTGCGATCACGAGGTTGTAATCGGTATTAGTGATCGACTCTCGATTACGAATGCCGATCACGAATGCACTCGTGATAACACTCGTTACCTGACTCGTGATCACTAGTCGGTATTTGTGATTAAAAAACAGCCGACTTTTACAGGTAATAGCAAAGCCAGCTTATATGCCAGAAACACCAAATTTGCCAGCTACGTTAAGAAGAACAGTGGGAACAAGAGGAATTTTTTTTTTTCAAAAAGACCTCATGGTTAGAGAAAATCGATTTTAAAGCTTCAAAGGAAAAAGTATACATTTAAATGCATTAAATGGCAGTTAATGTATTGTTTTTTCCGTTGAAACGTTAAAATCGATTTTTCTCAAAAACTATAAGGTCTTTTTGAAAAAAAAACTCCTCTTGTTCCCACTTTTCTTCTTAACGTAGCTGGCAAATTTGGTGTTTCCAGCATGTAAGGGGGATTTGCTATTAACTGTTAAATTCGGCAGGTTTTTAATAATGAATACCATTCGTGATTACATGTGGTTATTCAACTCAAAACTGCACTCGAGTCGGATATCCCTTTCTACTCATGTTCGTGATCATGAGTCCATTCGTAAGTGGGTGGAGTTGAATTCGTGACCACTCGAATTCGTGATTGGAGGTATCCGAGCACCACTGCGATTTGGTCAACTTTGTGTAATTTATTAATTGAAAGTCTAAACAGATATGCTGGAAAATCTCTGTGCGATAGGGATGGGGCTAAAATCTATCAAAAAATGAGTTTACCATGTGAAGATAAAGAAGAAAAGAATTGGGCAGCAGGGCGTTTGCTTCCAGACTTTAATCCAAAGTTACACCCAGAGATACATATAATTGGGAGTGAGAGATGGCCTAACACCCCTTTTGCTTGAACAACCGGCTTCTCCAGAGTCCAATGGTAGGTAGTATGCAGCATAAATTCATCACATTATAAATTGCCAGCTCTATTTCAAGTGCTGAGCAATTTATAGCAATTCAAAAGTGCTTTTAAAGAGCAATTTTTTACAAAAGCTTTTTCAAGTGCTTTGCGATTTCCCTGTACCTTCCATTATATCCAAATCGCCCCGAAAATGGTACAGGCAGCACTTTTGTAAGCGGATCACAATCAAACCGCTTACATGTGAACACTCTCATAGGGAATAATTGCACAAATGCTTTAAGGGTGATTTCTGAAATCGACAGCACTTAAAAAAACGCAAATGCTCATAGTATGAACAAGCCCTTAGTGTATGTCACTCACCACCCGCATTTTCTGCAATGGAGCTGCTGGAGTAAAGACGAACACTTATATCGCGCTTTTTCTCCTGGTGGACTCAAAGTGCCAGAGCTGCAGCCACTAGGACACGCTCTATAGGCAGTAGCAGTGTTAGGGAGACTTGCCTAAGGTCTCCTGCTGAATAGGCGTTGGCTTACTGATCAGGCAGAGCCAAGATTTGACCCCTGGTCTCCCGTGTCAGAGACAGAGCCCTTAACCATTACACCGTCCGCCACCCCTACATTGCAGTATCCAGGTATAGGTTACAGTGTTCCAGCCAGCATAGGGTGCCAGCCACTCTGTTCTTATTCCACCTTGGATATTAGAGTTTACCATGTTGGAATCAATTATTACTTGAAAAAAATCCAGTTGGATAATAGTAATGAGTGGGCACATTTTTATGCTTGATCTCAATGTGAATTGGGCCATTTTTGCTTGCCAAACATTTTTACAGACTTGGCACCTATTTTGTTTTAAAATCCCGCTCCATTTCAAGGGCTCAAATTCATCAGTGTAATAACCAATGGGAAACTCCAGTGGCAAATTCAAAGGTACTTTTACCAAGATTCCAACGGGTGTTGGAGGTGTGGTAGGTGCCATGGGGAAGAGAGGTTAGCAGGTGCTAGCAGAGGTGCTGAGGGTGCTGGGGGGAGGGGCAACGGGTGCTGATAGTTGTGTAAGTGGCCGGGGACTTAGCCCCAGCAAGGCATCTTTAAAGGGGAACTTCAGCCTAAACAAACATACTGTCATTAAGTTACATTAGTTATGTTAATTAGAATAGATAGGTAATATAATTTTTTACCCACCCTGTTTTAAAAGAACAGGCAAATGTTTGTGATTCATGGGGGCTGCCATCTTTGTCATGGGGGCAGCCATCTTTTTGGTTGAAAGGAGGTGACAAGGAGCAGGAGACACAGTTCCAACTGTCCTGTGTCCTGATAAGTAACCCCTCCGAACTGCACTCGCTAGGCTTCAAATGTCAAATTCAAAATGTAAAAAAAAAATTTGCACCAAAACAGCAGAACGAGAGCAACAACATCAGAAATCCCATCATGCTTTGCACAGCATCAGGGGAAAAAAGCCCGGGCAGTTTTCTTCTGTGCAGCTAAAAATCAGGCTTGTATATGAGAAACAAAGTTCTGATGCTGTGAAACTGTTAAAGAAACACCAGGCCTTTTCAGTGCTGCTGAGTCGATTTTTAGTCTGGAGGTTCACTTTAAATGTGCCTCCAGAGCTCCCTATTGGTCCCACAACAGACCAACAGAAATCTTCCTCGGGTACATTTAATGATGCTTTGATATAGTTTAGTATAGTGAGTGTCTGCAGTGGGGAGTGATATAGGCAGGGGATTGTTTCCAAAGATATTAATTAAAAGTAACAAATTAAGGATAATTTAGAGTATTTAAATACTTTACTCATTGTCATGTCTTTGTGGAAGTGGGTATGGGGAACATTATAGCCATTTCACCTGGAGGGTTGGGCATCTAGGGGTCCTCTTGTTAAAGAGGACCTCTTTGATGCCACCATGCCACCCACACCCAAAGGCATGCACACTGGAAGTGGGGACAAGCCCCTGTTTCTGGGAGAAATTTTGTAAACAATAAAGCAAATACTGAGAATCCCCCATGAGGAGATGGAGTAGTCCAAAACCTGTCAGTTTTGCCCGATTTGTACTGCCTACTGTAAGTGACAGGGACATAGGATAGTAAGTAATGTATAATGCATCTTACTCTGACAAAAGTGTTTCATATATGTACAGTATATATTTTACATATTAAAAATGTTTATGGTAGTGGTCCTTTAAATGCACATTTCTATGAAAGATTGTTATCAAAATTGTACCTTAACATTATTAAAAGGTATTTGCATGCAAAGCAAAACTATTAGCATCTCATTGACAATCTTTTAAATGGGCACCTTTTTTAAATGTATGCCCCTACCCAGGAAGGTTCTTGCTGGTCCATGATCTTTTTTTATGTTTTTAGGTGTCTTCTCCATCTGCATGGTGGTTTTTTTTACCCTTTAGTAGACAATTTATTTAGAGGCTTGCAAGGGCTCTAGGCAAATGTATTTTATCACATTGTTTTATTTCTTATTTGTTACACTACCTTGCTAATAATAAGTATTGTTGCAATGCCTATTTATGGCCATTTGTAACTAGGGGGCAGTGTGGGACAATAACAGAGGACTTCTGCTCTCAGTTTCTATATTTTCTGTTACCAGAAAGACATCAAAGCATTGCAAGAATTTACAGCGCAATGAGTTCTGCCGACTGAGGTCAAAAGCGGTGTACTTATCTCAAATGAGATCATTCCTTTGAAGCTATGAATGGATAAAGTGTTGTGTCCACTTGTGTCAATTCTGTACATTTGAAAAAGTCACAGGTTGAAAAGGGCATGATAGATAGCTGCTAGTAGAATATTCATAATATTACCCATATTTTACTACTCATTTCAGATAGTAAAATATTGGTACTGTCCTAACCTAACCTTACCCTCATACAGAGCTCTTCCTCTACCCTCCCTAACACTAACAATCTAACCAATAGGCAATGCCTAACCTTAAGACCACCCTGGTGAGGGCCACCGCTTCCATAGAGGCAAAGACAGCAATTGCCCCAGGGCCCTAGAGCCTGTAGGGGCCTGGAGGGCATGTGTCCCCTCCCCTCCAGCTATGGTGACCACATACATGCCGGCAGGATAAGAGGTCAGGATCATAGAGCATGGCACTGCCTCCTGTGCCCTGCCTGGATTAGCTAAGATCCCAATTTGTGTGCACTCTAGATTTGTAAGGGAAAGGAGAAGGGGAATAACAATGCTTTTGGGGACATAGGATGGACATCTAATGATTTTATTGTAGTGGGATGGGGCTTGGGAGTCAGCTCTGAGGCTGTGTGTGTGTGCGTGGGGGGGGGGGGGGGATTGCTAGGGCCCTCCCATTTTACTTTTCCCTTGGGGTCGCATTGTAGCTAGAACTGCCCCTGGTGGTGCCTTACCTTAACCCCGAATACCTAACACTAAGGACCACCCCCTTGCAATGTCCAATCCAAAGACCCCCCTGTAGCTGTCTGACCTTAATCCATCCCATGCTGATGCCTAACAGTATCTGGTGCTGGGCCGAGTCCTGGTTAGATAGGTACCTAATAAAAAAAAGTAAGTGCCTGACCGCCCCATTTTTTTTCTTATACATTTTTATTGACTTTTTATCATTAACAAACCGTATAAGCATAGTAACTTTCTAAAAGAAAGGCATAGAAACAATTACAATAGTATCATCCAAGGTCAGCACATTACTTGAACAGTAACTATTGCAATTTATTACTAAACCATTGCTAAAAGCATATCCGGGGAAGACTCGTTAGACCTTAGATGTACCAGGAGGGTTTGCAACTTGTTAGGTACATTGTAGTAACAAAGAAACATATTAATATAGTTAAGGCAAGATGTGTAGGTGCCTTAGTATAACAAACTAGTACCCATTTAGGATCAAATAGTGCTTATTGTTAGTGTCATATTATTGTTCACTTGGTTTTGGGGTGATTATAGGATCGCCTAGAATTAGTTACAGAGGTCCTTGTCTACACTCAATCTTGACTTGGACTTGCAACTAGAGGGAATGGTCAGCCAGGGGAAAAGCTGGGTTTGGGATGTCTCTGGAGGGTGGGGTTGGAGCAAACCTGTATAGTATGTAGATTTGAGAGTTTTTATTCAGAGCTGTAAGAGTTACATTTTTAATGTAGGAAGCAGGCCCAATCAAAGTCCCATTTATCTTTCATTATATTTTGATTATTTTTGGATCTGAGGAGATGTTCCATATTAAGATTTTGATCTACTACGTTTATGATTTAAGGTATTGATGGAGTCTGAGTTTGGTTTCAGTTAGAAAACAGTAGTTGTCTAGTTGCACATATGATGTGTGTAATAGCCAGTCTCAGGTTTATTGGGAAATTATCAATGCCTATGTGGAATAGGGCTAGTTCAGGAGACATTTTGAATCTTGAGCCTGTCAAGGATGAGATTAGTCTCTCTCCTTATCCCCAAAGGAGTTTCACACCTAGGCAAGCCCATAATATATGATGAAGGGTGCCAATGCCCACCTGTGAACAGTTTCTCCAACAATAAGGGGTAGGATTAGGAGATTAGAGATAGCCCAAACCTTCGATTTTAGGTTCGCGAACCTTCCGTGAAAGTTCGGTTTCCGCAATAGACTTCAATGGGGAGGCGAACTTTGAAAACTAGAAACACTTATGCTGGCCAGAAAAGTGGGTATGATTAGGAGATTAGAGATAGCCCAATCCTTCGATTTTAGGTTCGCGAACCTTCCGTGAAAGTTCGGTTTCTGCAATAGACTTCAATGGGGAGGCGAACTTTGAAAACTAGAAACACTTATGCTGGCCAGAAAAGTGATGGAAAAGAAGTTTCAAGGGGTTTAACACCTGGAGGGGGGCATGGCGGGGGGGGGGGGGGGGGGGGTAGACGCCAAAAGTCCCGGGGAAACATCTGGATTTGATGCAAAGCAGTGTTTTAAGGGCAGAAATCACATTGAATGCTAAATTGCAGGCCTAAAGTGCTTTGAAACATCTTCCATGTGTATACATCAATCAGGGAGTGTAATTAGAGTACTGATTCACACTGACACACCAAACTCACTGTGTAATGCACCGAAAACAGCTGTTTGTGTAGTGACGGCCATGCTGGACTGGTGCGCACCATGGCCAGATTGCAGGCTGTGGCGGTTTTCAAGCCAGTATGGTTGCCGGCTGTGGTAGCTCAATGATAGAACAACAGTGACTGTCCAGCTGATCAAATTTAGTCTGTCCACAATGAAGCAACAACCTTATTATCTTGGGTGTGCCCCCCCCCCAAGACACTCATATAGCCGTCAGTCATTGTTTCGGCCTTAAAACTTCAGAAATCCACCTGGAGTCTTGGACCCTATTGGTGGTGGCGGAGAAGGCAGTCAAGTGGCCTGCGGGCAGAGGTGCTGTGTGGGGAGCGGCTTAGTCTTGGGCAGGCAGTCACACGGCGTGTAGGCAGAGATGCTGTGTGTGGGGACTGACTTAGTCTTCGGGCAGGCCTGAGCATGCTTTGTAGACCAGGCATCCGTGGTCAGATGGACCCTTGACCCAACGCTGTGTGGAGAGATGTCCCCATTTGCCTTTCAACATCACAGTACAGTTTAGGTATGGACTTTTTTGAGAAAAAATTGTGGCCTGGTATTTTCCACTGCGGGGTGTGGCTTTGCTTTTGTGTGCTGCTTTTCCTGAAGCATATGATATGCTTTTGGGTGCCCAAGGGAATGGGTTCATGATTTGTTCTTTTAAGTTTTTTGAAATGGAGAAGCCCAGGATCGAGGATTTGCTTTCGTTCACTTTATATAATGAGACTTGTGAGAATTGCTTTAAGAAGAGTATATAGTAACTTGGTGTAGGGAAGTGATGGGATCAGCAACTGATATGAGGACATTGTCCGCAAACAAGCTTATTTTAGGTGATAGGTGTCCCATGGGGATTCCATGTTCTGATCTTTCTGATCTTTCTGCCAGAGTCTCCATTACTAGGTAAGATATTAGGGGGGATAATGGGCAGTTTTGTTATTACAAAGGATTTAAACATAAAACCAGATATGTAGAGATGTACAGAGGCGCCAGTAGGATAAAAAACACTAAAAAGTTTAAAATGTTCGGGATGCGGTGGTGGTCCAGCCAACCTAAAACAGGCACAAGCGGGATTTTGGCTGCGAAACGCGTTGCAACCAGTTTTAGGAGTATGCAAATAAATTGTTTACAACTTTAATCGACAGTACTTGTGTCTGTTTTGGGTTGGCTGGACCACCACTGCATCCCGAACATTTTAAACTTTTTAGTGTTTTTTATCCTACTGGCGCCTCTGTACATCTCTACATATCAAGCTATCCACCCTTGGTGGAAGGGTGTCACACCCTCTTTTTTCCCCTGTCAGAGAGCGACGTTTTAATCCTGAGTGGGGACAGGCTTCTTCTCCCCACCTGCCTACTCAGTGGTTGCCTTGGAAGTAACCCTGGTTTGTAAGTACAAAACTTATGTCTCATTTCCTCCTACCCATTATCCGATACATATTACACTATATTGGGCTCTTGGTTTTATATTTCATATCGGTATAAAACTAGATATGTTCACACATGCTGATGGGGATTCATAAAGTCATTATCGCTTGATGGAACAACCCAGAAATCCCAAATTTAGTCAGTACCTCACTCAGGAAGCCCCAATGGACTCTGTTGAAGGCCTTCTCCGCATCCAAAGTAAGAAGCAGAGAAGGCCTCCGACTAGAGTCCAAGGAGTGGAGCACGTTCAAAATCCGTTTAGTTCCATCAGCTGCTTGCCTGCCCTTGGTGAAGTCCACCTGGTCCAAAGATAGCAGTTCAGGTAAGATCTCAAGTATTCTATTAGCTAATAGTTTGGAGTAGAACTTTGTATCGCAATTTAACAAAGATATGGGACGGAAATTATAGGGGCATGTATGGTTATTGCCTGGTTTGGGGATGACTGTTATAATAACCTTAGTGAATTCTGAGGGGATATGGCCTGAGGTAGAAAAGGTGTTAAAAAGTGAGGTTAATTTTGGGGCTAAGGGGATGGCAAAGGTTTTATATAATTTGTATGCAAAACCATCAGGGCCTGGTGCCTTGTTGGTTTTGGCTTTTAAGATGACGCTTAGAGTTTTGGAGATTGTGAAGGGAGCATTGAGAGCTGCCTGATGTTGGATAATGATGGTTGGGAGCTTAATTTTCTCTAAGAATTTTGATATGGTCTCAGAGGTAGGTTAAATTGTCAGCATATCATCTTTTAAGTTATATAATGCCCTATAAAAATTGCTGAAAGCATCGACCGCCCACTATTTTAGTTTTTACTATAGAAAGTATCCTGGGCTCTTTTTTAACTATTCTAGTGTCAATTTACATCCTGGTGTCTGTTGCAAATTTTAAAAAAATACCTGGGCACATTTAAAAAAAAAAGGCCGATGGACAAGAGTTTTCCTGAGAAGGAAGGGGGAAGTGTTTGTAGAGATTTGTTTTTTTAGCGATGCCCAGATATGCACTTTAGAAATATATTGTAAGCCCTCTCGGTCTGCTGAACCCGTGTTTTCTTATTGTTAGCACGACATCTGCTGATCAGCAGCGGCATCCTCGGGATTAGCATACATTCCATTTTTAATTTAAGAGATGAACTACCTGTTGAACAAATTCCAGTAAACATCACGGCAATCAAGCCAGAAAAGGCTCCCTCCGTCTACATCAACACGAAAGGTCATCTGCATGCTTCTATAGCAACACCGTCTGGAGATCAATCATCTATCCCAGATCTTCGAGGCAGCCAGAAAACTCAACTGCATCTTGCTCAGACATACATTAACTTCAGGCGGCCGTGGCTGAAACCACCACTGTATTCTACATGTCCTGAATCATTTATCGTAGACAGTCAGCGCTGGAGGAAGCAATGAGTACATTCACATTCTAATCAGGAGGTAGACAAGATGCATTTGTGTCCCAGGTAGAACCCATTTCTCTGCTGTAACAATGCTGATTCTTTTCTGAACAGTTGTTTAAAGTGTAAACAAGTCAGGGGAAAAAAAAGAGAAGATGAAAAGAAACAAAAACAACACAAACAAGCAAAACAAAAAAATAGTGGAAACCCCTAATGTATTTATTGCAGGCAGGTGGCAATGTGATAAAGGTCATGTCACTATACTGTGAGCACTGAGACAAAATCTGACAGCCGTTTCACATATCTGACATCTACTTAAAGCAGGATAAAATGCTAAAAATCATTAAAAAAAAATTCACATTGATTGAAATGTACATAAATCATTCCCTTGGCAATAAGTAATAATTGCACATGTTTAGGAGTATGTACCTGTTTGAACCGGCAGTCCCTTTGTGACATACAGGTGAAACTCGAAAAATTAGAATATTGTGCAAAAGTACATTCATTTCAGTAATTCAACTTAAAGGAATACTGTGGGGGAAGGGGGGGGGGGGTTCGGGGGGAAAATGAGTTGTACTTACCCAGGGCTTCTAATGGTCCCCGCAGACATCCTGTGCCTGCGCAGCCACTTGCTGATGCTCTGGGGCCCCGCCTTCGGTTCACTTCTGGAATTTCCGACTCCGTCTGAAAACCACTGCGCCTGCATTGCCGTGTCCTCGCTCCCACTGATGTCACCAGGAGCATACTGTGCAGCAGGCACAGACCATACTGGGCCTGCACAAAACACTCCTGGTGATGTCAGCAGGAGTGAGGGCACGGTCGGGAAATATTTCTAGATTTCAGGGTCTAAAAGTGGTGCAAATTTTTTATGTGCTTTCAAATCCTAAAACCAGGAAAAAAATCATGCTGCTACAGAGATTTGCAGCACCCCCTGCGTGTTACTTACCTCTCTGGGTGCTGCACTTCTCCCCCATCCTCCAGGTGGCGCTGTAACCCTGTAGTGAGATTGTCATCTGTCATCATTCCTGACAACAAACAGCGATCTCACCAGAGGGAAGCAGACCCTCCGAGGACAAGAAGGAAGGGGAATGGCTGCCGGCGTCTGTATCCCGGATAGGTGAGTTGAATTGCCCACTGTGCATAAGACTCTGCATAGACCTCCCAGCAGCTACCATGAGTCAGGCTTGGGGTTACCACTCTGAGCTGCAGTTTTCTTCCCCGAGCTTGACTTGGGGGTTACCAACGGGGAGGTTAAGTTGAATTACTGAAATAACTGGACTTGCACAATATTCATATTTTTCGAGTTTACCTTGTATGCTGAGCAAGAGGAAGTAGATTGTTATGATTGCACCCCGTCAGGCCTCCTTCTATCGACAAGCTGTTTGTTGGGGATTTTACAAGTGGACTGCAGCCCAGGGGCAGATGCTTTGAACAGCACTACTGGGACTCAAAGGTATCTTATAGGCCCCTTTTACACTTGCAGGCTAAACCTGCAATGTGTTGCCCTATTTTGTTGCAAGGGGCCGCAAAAGCAATGAAAATCTAGGGAGACTCTCTCACTTACTGTGGTCCCTTGCTGTGTACTGGAAGTGTCTGATCCGAGGGAAAGACAACGGTGTGTTACTGTAAGCACAAGTGCTTAGCGCACGGTACTTGAAGTAATGGTAGTTTATGGACATAGCACAGTGCTTTGCGGCAAGTATGCGCAGACCGACATGAAAACGATGGCTAGTGCAAAATATTAGCTATTGAGCGCCAAAGGCAGAAATTTGGGTATCTGATAAATATTGTCATCGTTATAGACAATATTTTGCAATGTATTACTGTTGTTTTAACATATTTATAGTTCTAACTGCTATAAGAATGATAGGATGAAGATATGATTAAAAAAATGTTATAGACAATATTTTACAATGGCTTCATCCCTTGTCCTTTTTTTCCTGGCACTCTTATTTATTGTATGCATGTGAGGGTACTTCTTCTGACTGAAGCCAATCCTGATGTCATTTCCTCCCTTACTCTTTTTTTTCTCCTAGAAACTGCACTGTCATATCTAGCTTGCTTTGTAAACACACATGAGCACAGCATAGATCAGATTTCAGCAGCTTCTCCCTTCTCAGACTCGTGTCACACTGAATTTCCAGAGCCAGAGCCAGGCAAACTGAGATAAGATTTAATACAGCAGAAACTTTTCTGATTAGATTGGAATGCTTGCAATGCAGGGTTAGGTTGCAGACTGCATAATAAACACAGAGCAGCGGGTAAATGGAATTTGATTTTGTGGCTGACAAACCCGCTTTAAAACAACCTTATGCTAATCCACCAATGCATTAAATGCCTTAAACTCTCATTGACCATATGTCGCTTCAGCCTCTAATTTCAGTGTATCTCTCCTGATATTAAGCCTTTTTATACAGTTCCCATTTTTCCTGCATATAATGTGACATAAGTGTTAAAACAGTCCTTTGAGCTAAATTCCATGGCACAGCTGGTATAAAATGTATCAAAATGTCAGTACAATGCACCAGAGGGCAAAGTAAAGCCAGAAGCATCTACATTACTAAAGGATGTTTTTTTTTCCTTCTTTTTACGCTTTTGTTCTTAGCGTAATCTAGAGATGACATTTTTAGCATCAGTCATGGCCAAGGCTTATTAAAGTGCTAATGCACTGTCTTTACTTCCAGCACCACCAGAAACAGCCCGGCCATTAAAGGACCCCTTGGGGTTCAGTAAAATTGACGGATTGTCTCAAATTACCAAAAAGAGCTGTTTCTAGGCCCCTCCAGAGGACACTAACTAGCTGGCAGATCAATGCTGATTCCACCCTAGGATGGAGAAGTGTGGAATATAGGAGGAGACAAATAAACAAGTTAACATAAAGCTGACATATTAGATTAATGATGGTGTTCATTTTGTCAGTGAGCAACATGAAATGTATTGAGTTAGCATTGGCATTTCTGTGCGGTGCAGTTTTCTGTAGACTGCATCTCTGGGCAAAAGCTCCAATCTTTCAGTACATGGCATTGTTTAGAATGTAAAGCACATGCTTTTATTTTGAATCCAGCAACAAAATAGTTAGTCACCTTTAAGAGACCCATACACTGGTCTATTTCAGCCCTCGATCGATTCTATTGAATCGATCAGAAATTGATTTTATCAAATCAGCCGATTGATCGATTTGGGGATGATTTCGATCGATTTGATCTATCTGACAGGATGGAAAATCTAGGTCGATCTGCTGCTGGCAGCAGATTGATGGCTCATAGAGTTGAATTGGAACTAATGGTGCAATAATGCACACTATCAAATCGATGGATCAGATATCGATTCTGTCAAAGCAGCCGATCGTTGGATGTGCAGCCAAATTCAATCGATGTCGATCGATTTGATCTATCTGACAGGATGGAAAATCTAGGTTGATCTGCTGCGATCAATGGCCCATAGAGTAGAAATAGATTGAACGGTGAAATCATGCATTTAGATTGATTGTCAATAGATTTCCAATAGATTTAATTCTGAAATCTATTGCAAATCTGTTCCTAGTGTGTGGCACACATCAGATAGATTCCTGTCACATTGGACCTGACAGGCATTTGACAGAAATCTATCTGATGGTCGAATCTGCTGCAAATCTATCAGTGTATGGCCTCCTTTACCCACTTGATTCCTGCCTATCTGACCTAGGATATTTAAAGTGAGTCTGAAGCCAAATAAAAATAAAAACCAGATACTCACCTAAGAAGAGGGAAGGCTCTGGGTCCTATAGAGCCCTCCCATTCCTCCTACAGTCCCATTGCTGGCTACCCTGTTAGCAGTTTCCGAATGATGGGTTGGAGACTGCTCTCTGCTGCTGCAGGAAGCTTTGGAAGTCTTCGGAAGCCTGAGTGCTCTGAGGACGGGTGGCTCTGTACTGCACAAGCACGAGCACGCAACTCAAGGACTCGTGCATGTGCAGTATGCCTTCGAAAGCCTCCTGCAGCGGGAGATTTGAACAGGGAGCCAGTGCTGGAAAGAGCGGACCATGAGAGGAAAAGGAAGGCTCTATAGGACATAGGGGGAGATTTATCAACACATTACCCAAAGTTTTTTCTTCTTAATCTGTTCTAACCAGCAGGGAGAACAGTTTTGCATGATAATAAGAACCTTCTTAAATCCTAGTAATAGTGGCAGTTTAGCATGGATTTCTAGAGCTGCACTACAGTTAAGAAAAGTGCAAATCTATCCCTAAGCTGGCGCAGAATAAGAAGTGCTTGATAGCAGTTTTACAGATGTAGAACTGCAGGCTAGACACGATTGAAGAGTTCAGGCTATACATGATTTGTGTGGTGCTCCTCCCCCCTGCTGAATTCCTCCTCAGAGCCTGTTGCTGCTATCAATACAGCAGGTGTGTTGGTTACCTCAGCAACAGCAATTTCCCTTACACACTGCACTGCCAGAGAGACCTTCCTAGCTCCTCCTATTTTACAACAGTTTTAGAAGGAATCTGCACTAACTAATAATTTCTTAAGATGCCTGAGACAGTTCTGCACGGATTTCTAAAAACCTACTAATATTTTGTCTCAGACACTCTTGAGAAATGTCCCCCATAGAGCCTTCCCTCTCCTTAGTTGAGTATCTGTTTTTTGGGGTTTTTTATTTGGCTTCAGACTCCCTTTAAAGAGAAACTTTAACCTAGCACTGAACTTCATCACAATCAGTATCTGATTCCCCTTTTTCCACCAGAAATGTCTACCTTTTCTCAAATGGATCCTCGGTGGTGGGCTGGGAGGATGGGGTCTGTATGACTGATACTGTGGTGAAACAGTGTGATGTCATGACCATGGTCCTGGAACCTCGTTGCATTGTGAGAAATAAAGGCTTTTTGCAACTGCAGAGCAACTAATATCTCCCTCTGTGCATAGAACTCTCAGGAAGTAAACATGATGTTGCCACTTGTGATACATTTCAGAATGTAAATCAGGAGAGGAAAGATTTTACAATGGGCAAACACTGGTTATAAATAATCTATACATGAATACTGTAAAAAAATAAGCAATTCTTTTCACTATGTTATTTTCACTACAGTTCCCCTTCTTAACTCAGTGACTTCTGTCATCTGCTTGACAGAAAACTCTGGTCAATTACATTAAACAAGAGAAGTCCCCTTCAAGAACAGCACCACACTGACCAGAATTAAATATTGAAATAATCAATCTTTATTTGGACAACAACAACACTTTTAATAACTTCACCTCCAAGGGGGTTTCCCCTTAAAAAAACAGAGCAATTTTCACCTGTTAGGGCTCCATCCATTCATTTGCCTACAACTTTATTACTACTTATCACAACAAAACAATCTGAATCTTGTTCTTTTTTTTCCCCCACGAATTAGGCTTTTTTTGGGAGGTACTTTTTGCTAAGAATTATTTTATCCCAACTGAATTTTAACAGGAAAAAGAGGGAAGAAATTGAAAAATTCATTATTTCTCATCTTTTGGCCATTATAGTTTTAAAATAGCACATGCTACCGTAATTAAAGAGACACTGAAGCGAAAAAAAAATTATGATATTATGATTTGTATGCGTAGTACAGCTAAGAAATAAAACATTAAGATCAGATACATCAGTCTAATTGTTTTCAGTACAGGAAGAGTTAAGAAACTCCAGTTGTTATCTCTATGCAAAAAAAAAGCCATTAAGCTCTATGACTTTCAAAGTCGTGGAGAGGGCTGTTATCTGACTTTTATTATCTCAACTGTAAGTAAACAAATGTCTTTTTCTCTGCCAGAGGAGAGGTCACTAGTTCACAGACTGCCCTGAAAGAATCATTTTGAATGCTGAGTGTTGTGTAATCTGCACATATTAGAGAATGATGCAATGTTAGAAAAACACTATATACCTGAAAATAAAAATATGAGAATATTTTCTTTGCAGCTAATCTTCTAGTAATTATTCATAGTACACAACCAATTCATTATATCATATATTTTTTTCGCTTCAGTGTCTCTTTAAATCTCCTCCATTTTATTTGCCCATTTGTCCCAGTTATTGCAACATTTAATTTTTTCCCCTAGTACAATGTATGGCGCCACTATTTTATTTTGAAATAAAGGCGCATTTTTTTCAGTTTTGCATACATCCTTAACCACTTAAAGAGGAACTCTAGTGAAAATAATGTAATAAAAAAAGTGCTTCATTTTTACAATAATTATGTATAAATGATTTAGTCAGTGTTTGCCCATTGTAAAATATTTTAAATCCCTGATTTATATAATAACATTTATCACATGGTAACATTTTTACTGCTGGCAAGTGATGTAGCTGCTGCTTGCTGTTTTGGCAGTTGGAAACAGCTGTAAACAGCTAGTTCCCACAATGCAACAGGGTTTACAAACCGGAAACTCAGAATTTCTTTGTGGGAGGGGTTTAACCACAATAGCAGCCATACAGCGCCTCCTAATGGTCTGTTTGTGAAAAGGAATAGATTTCTCATGTAAAAGGGGGTATCAGCTACTGATTGGAATAAAGTTCAATTCTTGGTCGGAGTTTCTCTTTAAGCCCACAGGGTTGTTTATTTTTTGCATCTGAGCAACTTTCACCTCCCATTCAATTGTCAATAACTTTATCACTACTCATTACAATGAATTGATCTATATCTTGTTTTGTCCACCACCAATTAGGCTTTTTTTGGGTGATACATTTTGCTAAGAATTAATTTATTCTAAATCCATGTTAACAGGAATATTAAGAAAGAAATGGAAAAAAACATTACTTCTCAGTTTTTGGCCATTATAGTTTGAAATTAATACATGCTACGGTGATTAAAACCCATGTATTTTATTTGCCCAATTGTCCCACTTATTACACCATTTAAATGACGTCCCTATCACAATGTATGGCGCCGATATTTTACTTGGAAATAAAGGTGCACTTTTTCAATTTGCATCCATCACTATTTACAAGCCCATAATTTTAAAAAAAATTATATTAATATACTCCTTTGACATGCATATTTAAAAAGTTCAGACCCTTAGGTAACTATTTAAGTTTTTTTTTTTTTTTAATTGTAATTTTTTTTTAATTAAAATTGTATTTAGATAATTTTTGGTGTGGGAGGTAAACAGCTAATTTTTAATGTAAAAAAATGTATTTATTGAATGAAAAATGGATGTGGGTGTAGTTTTACTATTTGGCCACAAGATGGCCACAGTCAAAAGATGGTCACATTAGGAGGATGAGAATTTTTTTTAAATCAGAAAAACTGCAGCCTTTGATAAGAGGCTGTCGGTTTTTCTGCGGGGGGGCTTCGAGCAATGAATGGGATCTATAATTCCATTTATTGATCGCTGGGCTAACGGCCGGTGGTGGGAGCATGTTTGGCCCACGGGAGTGCGCGCAGCCTATCTGGACGAGAATGTTCATCCAGATAGGCTTAAAGTGGATCCGAGGTGAACTTTTACTCATTGCATAATTGTGTTCCTTTCCTATTATTTATAGGGAATTCCGATCACCGCCACCACCCGCTGATTAGCCGCCGATTGCCATGCCGCGTCGACCACCCCCCCCCCCACCTCCGTGCGCTGCCTGGCCAATCAGTGCCAGGCAGCGCTGAGGGGTGGATCGGGACTCCCTTTGACGGGGTAAGCCCTTCAGGAAATCCCATTCTTGGAACAGGATTTCCTGATCAAAGATCACCGGAGGCGATCGAAGCGGGCGGGGGGATGCCGCTGCACAGGGGCTATCATGTAGCGAGCCCTAGGCTCGCTACATGATTTAAAAAAAATTAAAAAGACTGCTGCGCTGCCTCCTGTTGGTTTCTAATACACCGCCAGGAGGGTTAAGTGGTTAGTTACAAGACCATAATTTATAAAGTAACAGTAATATAACCTAATGACTTACATATTAAAATAAAAATCAGTCCCTAAGGTAAATTTTTCTGTATTTTTTTACTGTATTTTTTTTATATATATATACACATTTTTTGGTCGATAACTATTGGAGAGTGTGGGAGGTCAGGGATTATTTTCAGATGTTAAAAAAGTATTTCAATTTAAAAAAAAGTGTAGAGATGTAATTTTACTATTTGGCCACAAGATGACTTCGCGCATAACTTCCATATGCGTAGTATTACTATGTAAAGAGGAAGTAATGCGTGCATGTGTTAGCAAAAAAGACTGCTGCGCTGCCCCCTGGCGGCTTCTAATAGACCGCCAGAAGGGGTTAAGTGGTTAGTTACAAGACCATAATTTATAAAGTAACAGTAATATAACCTAATGACATACATATTAAAATAAAAATCAGTCCCTGAGGTAAATTTTTCTGTATTTTTTTACTGTATTTTTTTTTTACATATACACATTTTTTTGGGGGGATAACTATTGGAGAGTGTGGGAGGTCAGGGGTTAATTTCAGATTTTAAAAAAAGTATTTCAATTAAAAAAAAGTGGAAATGCAATTTTTGTCCGCAACACTCGCAAAGTAAATACGTCACCAAGCGTGCTAGGGCTCAAATATATAATATAAAAGGGAAGCGATTTTTTATCAGACAGCGATGTGGACGCAGAAAGCGAACAAGGAGGGGTGGTAGGAGACACAAGAATGAGACATCTCAGGGATCCACACACTCCACGGGTCAAGAGAATGAGAGAGCAGCAACACATGGATTAAAAGTAATTAATCTCACCAATCATCAGTTAACTAGGGCTGAGCAGGAAGTGTTAACAAGGGGTCTCACGTTTTCACCTATGAAGGGTCTGGACAAATTTGAACTCCTCAAAGATGTTTATCTTTTTTGCAGAAAGTTGACATTTAAGAAATATTTTGATGGTGGCATAGAGGCCCCGCCGCACATGGAGTCTTCGGACAGGCATGTCTTTGAGGATTTAATGGCATTACTACAAGAAAATCAGCGAGAAGAATCGGTGAGTGATCGATCAAATGTGTTCAGACCTAAATCTAAACAGATTATTCCCTTTGGCTCATGCCCTCAGATAAAGTTTTTCTTTGAGTCGGTTTGTAAGGAAGTGGAACGTTTACCCATTGTTCGACATCAGGGCCAAAATTTGAGTAAAGAGGAACTACAAGCCATCAGAGACTTATCTAACAATGACTTTTTTTTGATTAAGGAGGCGGACAAGGGTGGCAATGTTGTCTTATGGCCGAAAGAGATGTACTTACAGGAAGCATACAAGTTATTGAAAAATACCAACAATTATGTGCCTCTACCTGGAAACCCAACAGATTATTATAAAGCACTACTGGATGATATACTCACACGGGCCTATAATACAGGTAGTATTTCTAAAAAGGAATTGGAGTTCCTTATGGTCAAGCACCCAGTAATACCCACTTTTTATTTACTACCAAAGGTCCACAAAAATGCCACATGTCCACCAGGCAGACCTATTGTAGCAGGGATTGGGGGACTTACTGCCCCATCTGTGAATTCATTGATTTTTTTCTACAAAAACATGTAATTAGTTTAGACTCACATTTGCGGGATAGCTCTGACCTTCTGCAGACACTTGAGGGCCTGGCAGTTATGCTGGGTACCCTTTTAGTGTCTTTTGATGTAGAGTCCTTGTATACAAACATTTCACACACATGGGCATTAAAATCTATGGCCTACTTTTTGAGTATGGAGGGGAATCACCAGAGTGAACTTAAAGGACTACTTTTGCGCCTAGCCGATTTTGCTTTGAGTCACAATTACTTTTTATTTAATGGCTGCTTCTACAAACAGGTCTGCGGTGTGGCGATGGGCGCTAAATGCGCCCCATCTATTGCCAACCTCTTTTTGGGCTTTTGGGAGCGGGAACTGGTGTTTGGCCCAGCTATGGATAGGTTTCAATCACTAATTTTAGGCTGGCACCACTTTATTGATGATATATTTATGCTATGGGGGGGGCTCCAGAGAAGAGTATTATGAATTCCTTAAAGTACTCAACAACAATGAAATGAATATTCATCTAACTGGTCATGTTTCCTCCACAGACATTGATATTTTGGACATCAAAATTAAGATTGATGAGGATGGTCATTTGAACACGGACCTTTCCGCAAGCCGACCTCGGTAAATTCTTTGTTGCACTATGGCAGTGCACACACTAAACCTTTAAGTAACAACATACCGGTGGGACAGTTTCTTCGTATACGCCGTATTTGTTCTAACCAGGATGATTTTTTTACACAGGCACGTGGTCTAACTGAGCGGTTCAAGGACAGGAGATACCCTAAAAAAGTGATATCAGATGCCTATCAAAGGGCAAAGTCCACTGAAAGAACAAGTCTTCTTTATCAGACTCCCAAATCAATCAGCCAATTGGTAAGGCTTAGTACTACGTATAATAATCAATGGAGAGACTTGTATCGTATCTTCAATAAGTCTTGGCCAGTTCTGCTTTCAGACTCCACAATTGCTAAGTTTATTACACCTCAGGCTTCAATAACTGCCAAAAGATGCCCAAGTCTCAAGGATAAACTCTGCTCGAGTTTCTTTATTGATGGAAAAAAAGAGATGCAGGGGCCCTTTAAGAGGCAGCTACCCTTGTGGTGAGTGTAATATATGTCAGTACATGAGGCCACAACAGTCCATTTCCGATTTGGGAGGAACTAAACAGTACAGGATGCAGAGCTACATCAATTGCAAAAGTAGAGGAGTAGTGTATGCGTTATTATGTCCCTGCAACAAGATTTATGTGGGCCAAACAAAGAATATGCTTAAGACTAGGATACAACAGCATCTATCTAAGATCAGGTTAGCAGCACGTGATGCAGCGAATGGTCAAGCTTTAACATCAGTAGCCTCACATTTCCTGTATGTACATGGGGGTTCACCCGTGGGACTGCGTGTAATGGGTATTGAGCAGATTAGACTGGGTCAAAGAGGTGGGGATTTAGTTAAGAATCTCCTAAAGAGAGAAGCTAGATGGATTTACCAATTAAATAGTATGGCCCCTTTGGGCATCAATGAGGAGATTGATTGGACTGGTTATTTGGGGTGAACACTCTAATGGGGTCTTGTCTGTTTGGGACAGTGTTCTGTGATGTTTACTGCTGTATACATGTTTATATTGATTTTTACAATTTGTGTTTTCATACAGACTGTTATACATGCATTTAAGACCTTTGGTAATTATATGTGGACTTCTATATAGTGTGGATTCTATACTATGGACATACCCTCCCCTTTTGGACTCCATGTCTTCCATCATTTGTCTTTCGCCAATGGAACTGGACTTGGGCCTGACTCACATGCCCACCATTGCGGCGGTTATGTGTCGTTTGTGTGTGCTCTGGGATCTTCATTTGCATGCCGTTCTTTCCCTGGACCTGTGATCTTCAAGAAGAAATCTTTATCCCTCTATTTTGGATCTGGATCTGTGTCAAGTTTTACATTGCAGCCGTTGTGCGTCGGTTTGCGCACGGTTTTGGGACTTGGACACATGTACTGTGCTCTCCTGCTTTGGGAGCACTATAGGTACTATATATACATTAATGGCACTGCCCCTTTAAGTATTTTTGCTCTTGGCGTGTTTATGTATTTAGTATGTAATTATGTGACAGTATAGATATGGATGAGAATTTTTATGTATACCCATGTTATATCTGTGTGCATATATGTGCATATTTTTCCATGTTGCCATCATAGTGTATTGATTGAGCTTTTTTAGATTCTTCTATTCTGGCTCTGTGGGCTGGGGCTGCCTTTTGCATGTGTTTCCCTTCCCCTCTACAGTCAGCGGCTTCCTGGTTCTGCCGCTGCGCTTCACTCTGGTTTTTACTTCCTCTTTCCGGTCTCCTTGCAGCCGGTGATGACGTCACATCTGGGTGACGCGTCACCGGCTCAGATGTGCACGCCCTCCTTCTTCTTCCTCATTTAAACGCCGTCTTGGCGTGCATCAATTGCGGTGTCCTCTCTCCTTCAAAGCGGGGTGACGCCCGCGGAGCTAGCGGGACTGTCCTGAGGGGTACCGACTTTTCCTCCTGCTGTCTGCATCATACCACCTTCACTTGGGCATAAGTATCTTCCTTGTTGCACTTTACCTTTCTTCTTATGCACTTTACCTCATAGGCTGCTCCTATATAGCTGTTGTTTTGCAGCCATTTGCACAGTATTTTTGTATTCACCTTATACTGTATATGTATTGTATATATATATAATTTTTGCTATTTGCACAGTATTTTTGCACTTATATTACTGAACCCGGGTTCAAGCACTGTTGGGCTTTATCAGAAGCCCACCTTTGCTGGTATTAACATTTGTCTATCACAGATCTTTATGCATTATGATGCTATAACTCATACATTTATATGATATAATCTTTTCAGCAGGATATTGATTTGGCCGCAGTTTTTAATTGGTTTTATTCATTGTTGATTCTCATTGTGTCAATAATTATTGCATGTTAATATATTGGAATAAACTTTTTTGTATTTTTCCCAGTGGTGCTGTACATGTGGGCTTTCTTTTCTTCCCTTTTATATTATATATTTGAGCCCTAGCACGCTTGGTGACGTATTTACTTTGCGAGTGTTGCGGACAAAAATTGCATTTCCATACAATTAAGGCGGTCTCTCTTTACCGCCTTCTCGGTCCTGCACCTTGCTATTTTTATTGTAGGAGCAGTGTGTATTGTGTCACTGCCCATTACGTTTTTTCATTAGTTGGATCTGGCTTTTGATCCGCATTTATCTTTGACACTGTGAGACCCAACATGGAGGGCTTTCTGGATGATTTGGAGACTGGGTGGAGTAGAAGATTTGAGACTGCATTTTCTGGGGTTGGTCCAGGTGGTGGTGGTAGTGTACCTGAAGAGGCCAAACAATTATGTAGAACATTTAAAGACCTTAATAAAGCCTATTTGAGATTGTGGTGGAATGTCCATAGTCTCAAACAGTACAGGGAGGAAAACATCTATCCAAGAGGCCTAAGGGTCCAAATCTTCCCAGCATGGGAGGTGGAGGATGACTATAGAACCACATGGGAGACTGGCTTAGCCAAATGCTCTGTCATCATCATAGATATACTGAGCATGATGAGAAATTAATGACAAAGAAAAAAGCAGAGATTAAGAAGCTTGAGGCCTCCCTTTTGGCTCTTGATAGAAGCACTGTTGTCCAACCCTTTCTTAAACAGCTTAAATTAGACATGGATAATTTTGAAAAATGTATTATTGATGGTAAAAAGAAAAAATTGACTAGGGATCGCCAGGATTATGACAATGGAGCAGCCTATAGGTGGAGGCATAGGGGAAATGGGAGGAAGCGAAGGAGACACCCCAGGCCCAATAGACCCAATGGAGAAGCCCCCCAACCCATTAATTATGAACAGAACCCGAGAGCCCCACAAGCCAATGATACGATCTCTACAAGCGATTTTTTATCAGACAGCGATGTGGACACAGAAAGCGAACAAGGAGGGGTGGTAGGAGACACAAGAATGAGACATCTCAGGGATCCACACACTCCACGGGTCAAGAGAATGAGAGAGCAGCAACACATGGATTAAAAGTAATTAATCTCACCAATCATCAGTTAACTAGGGCTGAGCAGGAAGTGTTAACAAGGGGTCTCACGTTTTCACCTATGAAGGGTCTGGACAAATTTGAACTCCTCAAAGATGTTTATCTTTTTTGCAGAAAGTTGACATTTAAGAAATATTTTGATGGTGGCATAGAGGCCCCGCCGCACATGGAGTCTTCTAAACAGATTATTCCCTTTGGCTCATGCCCTCAGATAAAGTTTTTCTTTGAGTCGGTTTGTAAGGAAGTGGAACGTTTACCCATTGTTCGACATCAGGGCCAAAATTTGAGTAAAGAGGAACTACAAGCCATCAGAGACTTATCTAACAATGACTCTTTTTTGATTAAGGAGGCGGACAAGGGTGGCAATGTTGTCTTATGGCCGAAAGAGATGTACTTACAGGAAGCATACAAGTTATTGAAAAATACCAACAATTATGTGCCTCTACCTGGAAACCCAACAGATTATTATAAAGCGCTACTGGATGATATACTCACACGGGCCTATAATGCAGGTACTATTTCTAAAAAGGAATTGGAGTTCCTTATGGTCAAGCACCCAGTAATACCCACTTTTTATTTACTACCAAAGGTCCACAAAAATGCCACATGTCCACCAGGCAGACCTATTGTAGCAGGGATTGGGGGACTTACTGCCCCCATCTGTGAATTCATTGATTTTTTTTCTACAAAAAACATGTAATTAGTTTAGACTCACAGTTGCGGGATAGCTCTGACCTTCTGCAGACACTCGAGGGCCTGGCAGTTATGCCGGGTACCATTTTAGTGTCTTTTGATGTATCAGAATCAGAATCAGAATCAGAATGTATTATCGCCAAGTACAACGGTGGGTTGTACCCGGAATTGGTTTTGGCGCATACAGGGTCGTTGGTGAAGAGACAAGAAATAGCATACAGTTGAGCATGGCACATACATAGACGTGGGACAAGCATACATAGGACAACATTACAGCTTGTGCATACAATTAAGCAGAGTGCAGCATCACATGCAGTCAAGCATGGGTCATACGTATAAACAATAAAAGCAAAAATAAAAAGCAGTACAGAGCATTACAGCATACACATACAGTTAACGTTATACAAAACATAGCAAAGCATACATTGATAGCAGGAACAGAAGAGTGGGACTGGAGAAGCAGCCTGAGAGCTGATATGAGCGCTGCCATTTTCGGCACTGGACGCTACACAGCGACACGCTCCCAACAAGACAGGTGCTCCGATTTGTCCACGAAAGTAGAGAGAGAAACTGAGAAAGCAACTGAGAAAGCTGAGGGGCATCATGAGGAGGCGGACAGCAGAGTTCACTCGGACCAGGTTGCCCGAGGAGCAGCGCTCCCGATTTTGAGTCCGCCCGGCTAGGCAATGAGGGCGCAGACACAGTGGGGGCCCTGTGGGGCCAGGGTGCACCCGGGGGCACCCCTGGGTGGTGGATGTGGGGCCCTGGGGCATCCCGGCTGGGCAGCAGTGGTGGACAGGCCAGGGAGGTCTACCTTTGGTGGTGGCAAGACACTGATGCCCAGATGTGGCAGCCAGCTCCACTGTGAGGGGAGCAGCATCATCTCTGTGGCTGAGTGGTAGCCTGCCTACGGCAGGAAGAATTGCCATTCCGGGGCAGCAGCACTGGACAGTCACCTGGCGGCGAAACAGCTGCAGGCCACGTGGACAGGATAGGCCCAGGACTCCTGGCTGCTCGGTGAGGCGAAAGGAGCTGGAGCCGGAGCCTCAAAACGCAGCCGCTGGCAAACACCCCAGTGGCACTATGAGCGGGGGGACCCGGCGGCAGGTGGCACTGTATCGGAGTCCTTGTATGTAGAGTCCTTGTATACAAACATTTCACACACATGGGCATTAAAATCTATGGCCTACTTTTTGAGTATGGAGGGGAATCAACAGAGTGAACTTAAAGGACTACTTTTGCGCCTAGCCGATTTTGCTTTGAGTCACAATTACTTTTTGTTTAATGGCTGCTTCTACAAACAGGTCTGCGGTGTGGTGATGGGCGCTAAATGCGCCCCATCTATTGCCAACCTTTTTTTGGGCTTTTGGGAGCGGGAACTGATGTTTGGCCCAGCTATGGATAGGTTTCAATCACTAATTTTAGGCTGGCACCGCTTTATTGATGATATATTTATGCTATGGGGGGGCTCCAGAGAAGAGTATTATGAATTCCTTAAAGTACTCAACAATAATGAAATGAATATTCATCTAACTGGTCATGTTTCCTCCACAGACATTGATTTTGTGGACATCAAAATTAAGATTGATGCGGATGGTCATTTGAACACGGACCTTTCCGCAAGCCGACCTCGGTAAATTCTTTGTTGCACTATGGCAGTGCACACACTAAACCTTTACGTAACAACATACCGGTGGGACAGTTTCTTCGTATACGCCGTATTTGTTATAACCAGGATGATTTTTTTACACAGGCACGTGGTCTAACTGAGCGGTTCAAGGACAGGAGATACCCTAAAAAAGTGATATCAGATGCCTATCAAAGGGCAAAGTCCACTGAAAGAACAAGTCTTCTTCATCAGACTCCCAAATCAACCAGCCAATTGGTAAGGCTTAGTACTACGTATAATAATCAATGGAGAGACTTGTATCGTATCTTCAATAAGTCTTGGCCAGTTCTGCTTTCAGACTCCACAATTGCTAAGTTTATTACACCTCAGGCTTCAATAACTGCCAAAAGATGCCCAAGTCTCAAGGATAAACTCTGCTCGAGTTTCTTTATTGGTGGAAAAAAGAGATGCAGGGGCCCTTTAAGAGGCAGCTACCCTTGTGATGAGTGTAATATATGTCAGTACATGAGGCCACAACAGTCCATTTCCAATGTGGGAGGAACTAAACAGTACAGGATGCAGGGCTACATCAATTGCAAAAGTAGAGGAGTAGTGTATGCGTTATTATGTCCCTGCAACAAGATTTATGTGGGCCAAACAAAGAATATGCTTAAGACTAGGATACAACAGCATCTATCTAAGATCAGGTTAGCAGCACGTGATGCAGCGAATGGTCAAGCTTTAACATCAGTAGCCTCACATTTCCTGTATGTACATGGGGGTTCACCCGTGGGACTGCGTGTAATGGGTATTGAGCAGATTAGACTGGGTCAAAGAGGTGGGGATTTAGTTAAGAATCTCCTAAAGAGAGAAGCTAGATGGATTTACCAATTAAATAGTATGGCCCCTTTGGGCATCAATGAGGAGATTGATTGGACTGGTTATTTGGGGTGAACACTCTAATGGGGTCTTGTCTGTTTGGGACAGTGTTCTGTGATGTTTACTGCTGTATAAATGTTTATATTGATTTTTACAATTTGTGTTTTCATACAGACTGTTATACATGCATTTAAGACCTTTGGTAATTATATGTGGACTTCTATATAGTGTGGATTCTATACTATGGACATACCCTCCCCTTTTGGACTCCATGTCTTCCATCATTTGTCTTTCGCCAATGGAACTGGACTTGGACCTGACTCATATGCCCTCCATTGCGGCGGTTATGTGTCGTTTGTGTGTGCTCTGGGATCTTCATTTGCATGCCGTTCTTTCCCTGGACCTGTGATCTTCAAGAAGAAATCTTTATCCCTCTATTTTGGATCTGGATCTGTGTCAAGTTTTACATTGTGGCCGTTGTGCGTCGGTTTGCGCACGGTTTTGGGACTTGGACACATGTACTGGTGCTCTCCTGCTTTGGGAGCACTATAGGTACTATATATACATTAATGGCACTGCCCCTTTAAGTATTTTTGCTCTTGGCGTGTTTATGTATTTAGTATGTAATTATGTGACAGTATAGATATGGATGAGAATTTTTATGTATACCCATGTTATATCTGTGTGCATATATGTGCATATTTTTCCATGTTGCCATCATAGTGTATGGATCGAGCTTTTTTTAGAGTCTTCTATTCTGGCTCTGTGGGCTGGGGCTGCCTTTTGCATGTGTTTCCCTTCCCCTCTACAGTCAACGGCTTCCTGGTTCTGCCGCTGCGCTCCACTCTGGTTTTTACTTCCTCTTTCCGGTCTCCTTGCAGCCGGTGATGACGTCACATCTGGGTGACGCGTCACCGGCTCAGATGTGCACGCCCTCCTTCTTCTTCCTCATTTAAACGCCGTCTTGGCGTGCATCAATTGCGGTGTCCTCTCTCCTTCAAAGCGGGGTGACGCCCGCGGAGCTAGCGGGACTGTCCTGAGGGGTACCGACTTTTCCTCCTGCTGTCTGCATCATACCACCTTCACTTGGGCATAAGTATCTTCCTTGTTGCACTTTACCTTTCTTCTTATGCACTTTACCTCATAGGCTGCTCCTATATAGCTGTTGTTTTGCAGCCATTTGCACAGTATTTTTGTATTCACCTTATACTGTATATGTATTGTATATATATATATAATTTTTGCTATTTGCACAGTATTTTTGCACTTATATTACTGAACCCGGGTTCAAGCACTGTTGGGCTTTATCAGAAGCCCACCTTTGCTGGTATTAACATTTGTCTATCACAGATCTTTATGCATTATGATGCTATAACTCATACATTTATATGATATAATCTTTTCAGCAGGATATTGATTTAGTCGCAGTTTTTAATTGGTTTTATTCATTGTTGATTCTCATTGTGTCAATAATTATTGCATGTTAATATATTGGAATAAACTTTTTTGTATTTTTCCCAGTGGTGCTGTACATGTGGGCTTTCTTTTCTTCCCTTTTAAATTAAAAAAAAGTGTAGAGATGTAATTTTACTATTTGGCCACAAGATGACTTTGCGCATAACTTCCATATGCGTAGTATTACTACGTAAAGAGGAAGTAATGCGTGCATGTGTAAGCATCGTTTTTTGTGAATGGCGGCGCCGCCCAATAGTTGGCTGCGGTCATTCACACAGGGACTTAGATCAATGAATGGTAACTGTGTTGAAATGTGAGAAACAGCAGTTGCAAAGTCTAAATGACAAAATAGTGTGCAAGTGAGTAGGGAGGATGGCTGGTATCTATTGTGGCAGTTAAACTGCTATTCAGTAAATGCTGTTAAAAACAAAGAAAACCCAAGAATGAACTGGCCCAAAACATGTCGGTTCTGTCAGATTTTAACTGCCTACTTTTTTTTTCGCAATACTGGTCCTTTCAAGGAAACCAGAGACGAGTCTAACTAAAAGTTTTATACATGCCGGGGCCTCCTCCAGCCCCATCCACACAGATCACTCCCACCTCAGCCTTCTCTATCGCCAGTACCAGGTCCCATAACTTCCTCCAGTTGTGACCAGTCTGTGCAAGAGAAGTGCGCCCTCTAGGTATTTCTCCGGCGGCTGCCAGAGAGATACGTAGAGAGCGCACTTCTCTTGCGCAGGCTGGCAGCGATTGGCTGAAGTTACGGGACCTGGTACCGAAGAGGGAGAAGACTGAGGACGGAGGACGGAGGCGTGGGAGAGATCTGTGCAGATGGGGCTGGAGAAAGCCCCAGGTATGTATAAAACCTTTAGTTAGACTCGTCTCTTGTACACTTTAAGGCTTCAGTAGTGTTTAAATCACAACTGAAACAAGCACATAGATACTGGCTAATTGGATTAGACATCAAACAGAACACCTGATGTGAATATTAGTTCAGGGCCTATGGCTAAAGATATTAGAAGCAGAGGGCATACATCTAAAAAGGGTGTTGTTGTAATTCGGGTACCTGTGATAGCTGTTCCCAGTCTGTGCAGATCATAATTCAAAATTCTCCTCAACAGAGAGAGGAATGTCCATGACACTATACTTGATGTTGTCAGAAAAGACTTAGAGTAGATTCAGTACCCACAAGACACCCTGGGTCAGGGTAAACAGTAACCAAAAATCAACATAAACCAAACCTATACATTCTAACATGACGTTGGAGTGTGGGTGTCAAAGCACCCTCTAGAAAAGACACAGGAGACAAAAAGGGAGCCCAATGGAGTAGTGTGTCACAAGTAAATAGATGAAGAAATGGTAATAGGAACTACTCGCAAAGGTGGGTTGCAGAGGGGCAACCGACCACAAGAAGCAGGTGGAGACAATTAACCCGACTCCACTCGGGGAGGTCACCGGGGACCTGGGTGCGGTCGCTCTCCTTGAAGAAACACAGGAAGCAGATCCTAACCGTGGTGAACCACGGATGCTCTGCTTCCACCCCTCAGACGGGTGGCGTGTGGGGGTATAATAAGCACTATTTGGGTAAAAGAGGCGCCCTGGTGTGTGATAAAAGCATTTAAGAACAGTTTAAAAATGACAAGGAAATGAGGTTGCTTACCTCAATGACGAAAAAATATTTGTAGTAACAAAAGATTTTTATTAGTGATAGCACAGGCAACGCGTTTCCTGAGTCTGAGCCCGCTTCCTCAGGCCAATAACAGTGCCAAACTAAATGAACAGTCCAGCATAGGGAGCCTCTCAATGCTGGACTATTCATTTAGTTTGGCACTGTTATTGGCCTGAGGAAACGGGCTCAGACTCAGGAAACACGTTGCCTGTGCTATCACAAATAAAAATATTTTGTTACTACAAAGATTTTTTCGTCATTGAGGTAAGCTACCTCATTTCCTTGTCATTTTTAAACTGTTCTTAAATGCTTTTATCACACACCAGGGCGCCTCTTTTACCCAAATAATTCTAACATGATGCCCATCCCCCACCCCATCTCTTGCCAAACCATCTCTTATTGTTCATATCTCAAGTTCACCCAGGTATGCACAAATTTTGCCCTTCAGGTACTATTCTGTGTCCTCAAACATCTTTATAACCTGGGCTATTTGTTCCCTTGTATATGTTTTTTCAATAAAAGGCTGACATGTTTTAAAAAACCTACATTTCTGTATTGCTCGGAGGAGTTGAATCTAACCATTTTTTCATTACTACCTTTTTAGCAGCTAATAAAGCAAGATGTTCAAATGTATTAATAGTAGGTGTTTCCTCCTCATCATCAAACAATCCTGGGCTAGGAAAAAGACAAAAGAGTGGATTGAACTCTTGCTTGTAACCCGTAATGGACCCTGAGAAAGAAAGAACTTACCTCCAAAAACATTGGATACTATCACAACTCCATAATATGTGATTCAAATCAGGGGTTAAGTCTTGACATCTCAGGCAACTCACTAAATTCAGTGGAATACAGCGTGACCAAGCGTCCAGCGGGATGCGAAACGGCCGTGGCTTGACCCGCCTTTCTCTCATCTAATAACCTCCTCCACCGACAGCCTGTAGCACAACCTTTGAGGTAAAACTGATGGTTGTATTTCCTCTGTTATCACCGAATTGTCACTACAGTCGCAATAAACCAGTTTAGGGTTTAGGACGGAAAGTACAAATGCTTTTGTCTTTCTACTACAACTCACTAAATTCTCCCTACCTTTATGTTTATATGGTCCTGTGATAGGAATGTATGCTCTATAGACTATTCTGAGGTACATTTCCCTCCAATCTTTTCCCAACACTGCTTTTCGGACCGCATTTCAACCATCTCTCAGAAATTCATAAGCCTCATCTCGAGTTATACCCATCATATCTGCCCATTTTTTAAGATGATGGAAATAGCCCATGGGTTGCTTTTGTGTCTCCATAACAATTAAATAAAGTCATGAAAGAGACACCTAAAATTATTTTCAGCCACTCACCTGAAACAGGTTTGAAGATCAGGAACATAAAGCTCTGTACACATGTGCGACCGCAATCATCGGAAACGTTTTTAAAAATTGCCCCAACGACATTAAAAGAAAGCAATTATCTTCCAGGTAGACTGATCCATCCTGGTGGATTGGTTCAGAAGATAATTGCTGTAAATCTTTTATATCGCATGTTGCCAAACAATTGTACCATTCAACATACTCACGTTGCAAATTTTGCACTCCCGGGCCCTCATTTTCAAGCTTCTGGTAATGATTTCAACAGGAGACAGTTGTTGTGCCATAGTGGAATTCAACTGTGCTCCGACATCGACATTGAATGGCTATCGCTAAATTTTGGTGATTCCTCGTTTCCTGACGACCACGGTCGCACACGTGTACATAACTTAAGTGGAAGATTAAAACATCTTATTCACTTGCTGTAGTAGCAAGCATTATAGCCAGATGGTCTATATTGCCGATAGGAAGTTAATATTTTTAGAAGGAGATGACAGTAGTGGCCACCACCGCTCTCTACTGATGGGTGGACTTTAAGGCCAGGTCTTGCTTCATCATTTTGCACAACTCCATATGGTTTGGTACAAAGCCACAGGTGCACTTTAACTTACATTATCATAACACATATTAGTTGAAAACAGTCTAATGCATTTTAGATTAGATTATATTTACTTTTCCAGGCGTTCAGGCACCTTTCACCCGCGCACCCGCAACGTTATTAATGATATATCAATATTTGATGATGCAGAAAATGTAAACATCTCATAATTTGGCAATCCTAACTTAGCAAGATGAACTAGTATCAGGGTGGCATAGGTGTGATACACTTGAATAATTACAAAGAAAAAGATGGATAAAATTCAAATTAAAAAAAATGAACATGATTGCAGCTATTTTTTTTTACATGAAAACAAAATAAAAATTAAACATTATTCCTCACCTCAGTCGTGCTTAAAGGATGAGCTTTACTGAATGTATTTAATGATTAAAATTGCTTCCATTTTACTATATTCATGCATACATTATTTAGTCAACATTAACCCATTGTAGAACCTTTCCTCTACTGGATTTGCATTTCTTAAAAGATACTTTAGTAGTTCTAATTAAAATCTAAAAATGATGCCCTGAGTGTATGTGGGGAAGGGGGATGCTTATAGACTTAATACACCTTCCATGGCCCTGCACCTGTCATCAGTTCGTCCGCTACTGTCCAGGTCCTGGTCAGAGCAGTCAGCACCCTTTGCCGTGGACATACTGCTCTGCGTACATGCAGTATGTCCTCTTGGGACACTTGTGACCGTGTTGAATTCATCATTGCATGGTGTTCGCAGGTACAACACACCAGGTCCCTGGCCCATGAGGACATGCGCAAAGCAGTATGTCTGGGTCAAAGGGTGCCAACCGTTCCAACCAGGACCTGGACAACGGCAGCAATAAAGCGCAAATGAAGGCATATACTTGGCCATTGGAGGTGTGGTAAGCCTATGTGCCCCTCCCCCCGCACACAGGGTTCATTTTTAGATTTTAATTAGAATTGCTTTTTAGAAGGAGGGCTTTTCAGTCTCTTTTAGTCCCCTACACTGTCCTATTCATTTTGGTTCACCCGAGCTGCTTGGTTACTCTGTAATTAAAACTAAGTTATCCTTTAATTTATCACAGGGGTGACATATTTACTCCTTTCAAGGTGCATCACTGTTTTTGTTGTGTGTCCTGAAATGAACAAAAACATACCTTGTCTCCCAGAGTGCACTGGGAGGAGACGTTTACATAGTTAAAAAGCCTAATCCAAACATCACTTAGAGGGAAGGGTTACATATACATCAATATATAGAAACTGGAAGTGTTTCTGATGCTGAAACCAGGATAATTAACATAAAATGGGGTATCCTGAATAATATATATTCTACTGTATGTCATTGTGGTGCCTTTTTAATGACAGTGGGGATTGGATTCTGGTTTAAAACAAAGTAGGCAGAGAATTTTGTGTCTCGGTAAGTAAAACAGTGGGTCTGGGGAAGGACATGAGCATCACAACTGGTTTCGTTGATGTAACTACATTTTGTCAACGGGGTTGTCGAACATTGACTACACTGGGCAAACAGTAAGCTGAGGCCATTATTAGTGCTGCCTTTGGTGTTGGCACCTCTACAGGAAGAGCATTGATTGCCTTCCTTGAACATGAAAGTATTGCATTGACTTTTGCATCTATGCCCATGTTTATTATTCTAAATCCTCAGGATGTCCACACAAAAAAAGTACCATGGACGTTCTTGCTTATTGCTTACCTCTGTTTGTATTTAGCATGCAATGTCCGCTACGAGCCCTGGATAATTTGTGATTTGTTTTTCGATAATGTTTAGATTAGCTCTGCCATATGCTGAACTCTGAACTCAATACGGATGAATAATGACCTACATTTAATTAAGGAAAACACTATGTACACTAATTAGCAACAAGAGTTGCATAACAAAGTGGAGAAGTGGCAAAGCAAGGCTTGCAGTGGTTAACACATTTTGTGTACTCTCAGCTACAAAGTCTGTTTTTATTTTCTTTTTTAATTAGTGGCCACAAAACCGACAGTTATGTAATTTTAGTGAAGGTTTTAAAAATCAGAAACGCTTTCTCATTTGTGAGAGTTCATTTGCATACAGTTCCCAAAATGCACAGACAGAAGTTATGCATCATTTAAAGGAAATACTGATAATGTTTCAGCAAGTACTTCAGGTTAATGTTTATAAAGCTTTTGAATCCAATGACTGAAGGCAAGATCACTCACTGTCTGTCGATATGACTATATGAGCATCTGCTTAGGGACTTTACTCTGTGAAAATTGCCATCAGATTCCTCGCATTTCAGGGTGGCTCGAGTACTGGATTTCTGGGAAGGCCAGGAAAGGTCATGGCCTTGGGCAGTAAAAGCAGAAGGGTTGCAGGACTTGGGAGAGATAAGTGGTAAAGACCCATATGCAATTCACTTTTTCTCCCGAGTTTTCTCCTAGGAGATAATTTTTTTATTTTCTAACTTTTCAGAACTTTGCAATTAAAAAAGTACCATCAGCAGATAGAAAAGTACTATCAAAACTAGTTTGAGTATTTTATTGCTTGGTGATTTAACCACTTCACCACTGAGGGGTTTTACCCCCTGACCACCAGAGCAATTTTCACCTTTCAGCGCTCCTTCTATTCATTCGTCTATAACTTTATTATTACTTATCCCAATGAAATGAACTATATCTTGTTTTTTTCTCCACCAATTAGGCTTTCTTTAGGTGGGACATTATGCCAAGAATTATTTTATTCTAAATGTGTTTTAATGGGGAAATAGGAAAAAATGTGGGAAAAAATTATTATTTTTCAGTTTTCGGCCATTATAGTTTTTAAATAATGCATGCTACTGTAATTAAAACCCATGAAATGTATTAACCCATTTGTCCCGGTTATAAAACCATTTAAATTATGTCCCTATCACAATGTTTGGCGACAATATTTTATTTGGAAATAAAGGTGCATTTTTTTCAGTTTTGCATCCATCCCTAATTACAAGCCCGCAGTTTATAAAGTAACAGTGTTAATCCCTCTTGACATAAATATTTAAAAAGTTCAGTCCCTAAGGTAACTATTTATGTTTTTTTTTTATTGTATTTTTTTTTTTTTTTAATTACAAAAAAAAAAAAAAAAATTGGGGAGTGTGGGAGGTAATGAGTTAATTTATTGTGTAAATGTAATGTTTGTATATGTAAAATGCTTTTAGGGTGTAGTTTACTATTTGGCCACAAGATGGCCACAGAGTGTTTGTTTACATGCGACCTGTAAGCATCCGGAAGGACGCTTACAGGAAGCAGTAGGAGGCTGGGAGACTCACAATGATCTCGCTGTTTCTGAAAGAAGCAGCAGATCATTGCGGGGGCTTAGATCAACGAACGGGAATGGATTTTCCCATTCATTGATCTCTGGGCGAGCGGGCGGCGGCGTGCACGAGCGGCGGGTGTGCGCGCACGAGCGGCGGGAGCGCGGACAGCGGCGGTAGCGCGGAAGGTACGGATTTCTCCGTCCCTGGTTTTTTAGGAGGTAAAAAAGGGGCGGAGAAATCCGTACGCGTGGGGGTAAAGTGGTTAAAAGGTATTTTATTGACAAATTTGAAAATGTCACTTAGGAGAAAACTCAGAAGAAAAAGTTAATTGCACATGGGCCAAAATGTCAAAGTATCTTTCCTGGGGCCCTATGCAATTCACTTTTTCATCTAGGAGATAATTTTTCATCTTCAAATTTAAAATAACTTTCCAGCACTTTTTAACAAAAGAAAGTACCACAACATAGGTGAAAACTTAATATATAATTATTTTGAGTATTTTCTTGCTTCCTGGTGGCTTAAAGGGCATTTTATTGACAAGTTTAAAAATATCACCTTGGAAACTCAGGAGAAAAAGGTAATTGCATATGGGCCCTGGTCCGCAGCCACCCTGCTTTGCTCTACACACACTTTGTGCTGCCTGCATTCAAGAGTTCCCTGCATCTCCCTCACTTCCTGCAAACCACGGTGTGTTGACTGTCATAGTGTCATCTGCTACATCCAGGGCCGGCATTTCCATAGAGGCAAAGGGGGCAAGTGCCCTAGGGCCCTAGATTTTGTAGGGGTCCCCAAGGAGTGTGTCCCCTTCCCTTCAGCTATGGTGACCCACAACAATGAGGCTGCTGTGTTTACTCTGTGTAGGAAATGGAGGAGGTGAATAATGGGAACCCCAAAAATGCTTTTTAGGGGACATATGATGGACACCTAACAATATTGTGTGATGGGAAAGGGGAGGGGGAGTTTGGATCATGCCTCGCTGCCAGTTCAGGGGCCCTGGGGGTGATTTGATTAGAAGTGGGGGCATCAGGGGAGCCTCCAAGTTACTTTTGCCCCAGGGTCCTATCGTAGCTAGAACTGGCCCTGGCTACATCCACTGACCTAAACTGATGATCCTTTCCCGCGTCTGTGTGAGGAGTGGAACATACAAGCTACCGTGAGATGGGCTAGGAGTTGTACAGCAGAGAGCAGAACTCCTGAGTTCAGTAAGTTTTCAGCCACACAGGGAATATCAGCTCTGCTAGTTCCTTCTCCCCCTCACCTCCAGCTGTCAGACAGTTTATTGCTGGTCAATGACTTGAGCCCTGTATTCAGGGGCATAACTAGACTTAAATGTGCACTATGGAGAAAATTTGTAAAATGTAAAATATGTGCAAACATATACAAACACGAAGTACGTTTTTTTCAAAAGCACTTAGTGAATGGCAGTTGCTCTGTCCAACTGCCAAAAAACTGTGTAGCGAGCAGGGAAGCTGGCCAGCATCATTGTTTAAATCCATTTTAGGGAATATCTTTATAAAGAATAAGAATCCCCTATGAAGAGGTGGACTAGTCCAAAACCTGTCACTTCTGTCAGATTTCTATTACCTACTGTAAGTGACAGCAACATAGGAGAAAAGTAATTTATGCCTCATTTTATAAAAAAACTTACTTCTTATTTGTCTACGTTTGCACATATTTTAAATGTTACAATTTTTCGCCATAGTTCTCCTTTAATAGGGTCCTCCTGCAAAAATGATAGCATGGGGCCCCCTTGGTCCCCAAACCCCATGAGGATCACATGATTGGGAGCCAGCGAATGGCAGTAGCAGAGAGTGTTCTGCTGTGAAGCAGCATCTTGAAGCAGTAAAAAACACTCACACTACTGGCTACTCTGCATGGCAGGAGGAGGTGGCGGGGACAATTTTTGTGAGCGAAAGGGGAGGTCTTTTTGCTAACTGGCTTTACTGCCGGTTGGGAAGAGGAAGGAGGAGGGGCCCCCAAAGCCTCTGTGCTTCCCTGCGATGGCAGGGGTCACAGTTGGTGACAGTAGGCTTTGGATGCTGGAAAGTACTAATCCAGGGTGGCCCCATCCCCACTTTCTAGCTCAGAGCACCAATTAGTGTGCAGAATTCAGCCCGACAGGTTCACTATGAAAGTGGGAAAAGCATGATTTTGACAAGGGGTTAGTGGATTAGGTATTTAAAAGAAATAAAATTAGTATTGTATGGTGTTTAATATGTTTAATCTGTAAACATTATCTGTACATAAATTTTACTTGTTCTCTCTCACCTTTCTCTCTACCACCCTAGGCAGATAAACATGGGTACAGTAGGTAAACATGCGAACATGTAGTACCAAGCCTAGTTACAACTTTTTTCTTTTCATTGGAAATTAAAAAAAAAAAAGCTTGGTGCTCTCCAATTACAGCCAAGTGCAGCTCTATTGAAAGCAGGAACAAAACATTTTTAAATGGCTGTGCAAACAATGCTGATAGCAAAAGGGCACTCTTCTAAAAGTTCTAAAGCTAATGATTTATATTTGGGGGATCTGAAAGAATCATGTTTTACACCACACTGATATGGGAGTTGTGCATACTTCACAGGAAAATGTAACCCCTTACAATAAAGATAAGAATATTATTTAGTGTTTTATATTGTCAAAAACCCCAGTTCCTTGTTACACCTCTCACAGCCTCAGACTGTTAGCGAGTGGGGGAGGGGGGAAGTTGTTTCTAACCTGAGGATAGGAGGAGACTTTTCATCACTGAATGATCCATTTCAGTAATTTCTACATAGTTGGGTAATTTCCACTGAGTTTCATTGACAAGTTTGATTCCTATGAAACCACGGTCTACGCATATTCTCCTTCATGTAGATATGAAAAATTAATATCATCGATTGTTTAGATTCTGATAAATAGTTTATACTGTTTGCCAGCATTGATTAAACATCGGTATTTTGTCATATTACACTTAAAACTAGGAATATTGAATTTGTATCACTATAATGTATGAGCAAAGATTTTTTACTCCTAAACATATGTGGATTTAAGGATGTCTGGCACATGTCTTCTAGCCTTCTAGTGTGTGTGTGTGTAATGTGTAGTGTGTGTGTGTGTGCGTGTGTGCGTGCATGCGTGTGTGTGTGTGTGTGTGTGTGTGTGTGTGTGTGTGTGTGTGTGTGTGTGTGTGTGTGTGTGTGTGTGTGTGTGTGTGTGTAAGTGTGTGTGTGTGTGTGTGTGTGTAATGTGTGTGTGTGTAATGTGTGTGTGTTTGTAAAGATTTCTTGTTGTTTCCAGGGTCTAAAGGCTCATAAACACGTGCAACTATTCCACCCAACTATAGTCTAAACTTGGTATGCTGGACAACCATTGGGCATGTGCAAACAACTAGACAACCAACTGATTACAGGTGGTTTGCCCAATCCACCTGGAGGATCAACTCACATGATTGTTGTGCTGATATCGTGTAGTTGGCCACTTGTGAACAAGTCGACTGAACGACTTGAACTTGTTTTAAAGAACAAGCGACACCCATGCTAACCTAGAAATAAAAAAAAACACATATATAAGTAGATAAATACTACTTATACTTACATAACAGATGTATTGTGCTATCCACATAATGATTCCTGTGAATTTTACAAAGGAAAAGCAAAAAATCCTATTCTAAGCAGTGGCCATCTTGCCAAGCTAATGCTGACATCATATCCTCCCTGACTCTTGTGTTCCCCCCTCCATTCTCTTGCTCATTGTGTATTCATTAGTTGCCCTCCTCCCAGAATCTTCAGACACTCCCACTGAGGTGTATATTAACAACTGCACTGTCGCTTTTTTGATTTACACATCCAATCACTGAGTCACCTCAGCCTTGCTTGTAAACACAAGTGATCAGAGGGTGTTTCTGATAAGCAGCAAGGCAGGGAAATAAATGGAAGAGGAGGAATATATTATAGATAAAAAGAACTCCCAGCATTCAACTGTTTGGCACTAGGGCCAGTGCTCCTAAAGTATGTGATAACTGCAAACCATAACAGCAGAAAATGTTTTACAAGTTTTGAATGCAGGATTAGCATCTTTATCACTTAATACACTCAGACCAGTTGCTGTTGAAATTTGATGTTTACGGTGACAATACCGCTTTAAATGTGGTAAATGTGCAGTCTGTAATTCCACTTGTGTGTGCAATATGTAAATGAGTTGTTTGTACTTGAAAGACAAGTCGTGTCCAAGGGTTCGCGTGTGATTAATCATGTTGTCTTGTTGGTTGTACAATTTGTTGGATGTGTGTACGCAACTTAAGGCAAGAATTTGTCCATTTAATTCCTGTATTCTTGAAGGGAATCTTAAGTTAATATTAAAAAATGATTTTAACTTACCTGGGGCTTCTTGCAGCCCCTTGAAGTCCTCCTGTGCCTACGAGGCTGGTCCAAGTTCCTCCGGCCAGCAGAGGCGAGCCCCACTAAGCTGGCCTGCCATGCATCTCATCATCACGCTCTCGTGGGACGGAAGTGTTATGTGAATGCTCTGTACATGAAAATTACTACTGTGCATGCTGCGGGAGTACGATCAGGGTGCGTATGGATCGTGGACAGACACGCATGCATGGTAGCTACAGGCCAGCTTTGCGGGGGTCACCACTGCTGGCGGAGGGACTTGCACCAGTGTGGTGAGCACAGGAGGACTCCAGGGTCCTGCAAGAAGCCCCAGGTAAGTTAAAATCATTTTATTTTTGTCTTTAGTATCCCTTTAAAGAGAACCCGAGGTGGGGTTCTTCCATCGCAATCCATATACAGAGGCTGGGTCTGTCTATAGAGCCCAGCCTCTGTTGCTAGTTAGTTTCTTTCAAAGCGCGCTGTCAGACCCCATAAAACACAGCCGCGCTGGCGACACGCAGCGTGTCGCAACAGCCGCCTGTGTTTAGCTCACTACTGTCAGTCTCGCCGCTCCCCGCCTCCTGAATCGATCTGGTCCCTGCCCACGTCCCTTCCCCTGCCGCTGATTGGAGGGAAGGAACGCGGGCGGGGACCGGAGCGATTCAGCAGGCGGGGGATCAGCCGAGACTGACAGTAGTGAGGTAAACACAGCCGCGTAGCGCGGCTGTGTTTTATGGGGTCTGACAGCGCGCAGGGGGGGCTTTGGAGGGAACTAACTAGCAACAGAGGCTGGGCTCTATAGACAGACCCAGCCTCTGTATATGGATTGCAATGGAAGAACCCCGCCTCGGGTTCTCTTTAAGTGGAACTCTATGCTAAGTGCATTGCACTAATTCTGATTTCCATGAAATTCCAATTTCCATTTTCTGAAATTCCGCTCGGAAATGCGGATTTCTGATCGGAAATGCGGAAATTTTCAATTCCACGGAATCTAAATGATCATCCCTAGTTGTGGCATATCATATATACTATTGCTATTACACATACGACTCACGACCTGCTATCTCTCAAGTATATTTTCATGTTACGTTTGCTTTAATGTTAGGTCATATATAATGAGTCAAGTATAAGTTTGTGTTGGATCAGTTCTGATTTCCCCACAGGTGATACTTGGAGATCTCTAGAGATTCCTTAGTAAATCAGATTTTCTTTGATAATTTCTCCTATAAAACTGACAGCCGGTTCCTTTTGGAGCCATCACGTATCTATCAAATATCTTATATTAAAGAAGCATTCATATCACACCTTTCGCTTTTATGTTTTATACAAAATTCTCCCTGCCTTTTCATGTTGCTTGAGTATTTTCAATAAAGTAATAAAAGACAAAGATAAAAAGGCTGTAATAAAAGTCAATCAATACTTGAAATTTCTGAATAGCATGGAAATAAAAGGAATCCGAACTAGGTGTCATGATTTCACCTTTCTTTATATCTCTAATGGAATTTAAAATCAACATACAGAGAACGCAACTGATCAATAATTGTAACGAAAAGATGACATTTCTTCAGGTGTCTTTGGGATATGACGAACATTAGAAGAAGAGTAAAGATGTAAAATGAGTGCTCGACTCATTCTGCCTGTGTCACTGTTACCAAGGTTCTTCTCGACGGTAAGTAAGAGGCACCCAAATATATATAAGATAAATAAAAAAAAATATAAAAAGGGCATAAGTGAATTGTGGGCCCAATGAAAAATTGGGCACAGGAACAGTGGCAATAGTAGAAATAAATATTGGTTAATTAATTAATTGTTGTTAGCGAAATATGATATTGGTAATTGTTACTGATATTTTACTATAACTAAACCTAACCCTACTCTCACACAGAACCATCCACTACCTATGCGTAACCCCAAGACCCCCCTGGTGGTTCCTAACCCCCCTGGTGGTTCCTAACCCTAAACTCCCCCGCTGGTGCCTAACACTAAGACCCTCCCACTCCCCCCCCCCCTCGGTGGTGCCTTACTCTAAGACCCCCCTGGTGGTGCAGAAATAATTTAAAAAAAGATAATTATCAGGTGCTACCTGGCACCTGAATTTGCCCCTTGTTGCTGGTTATGCTGGTTTGAAAACAGAGAAAAAAAACATAAAAAAAAAATTAGGGCATTGCCTGGCACCTGAATTTCCCTTTTGGCATCGGCTTGCCAATATTTTCAATTAAATTCAATTTTCTATGGCAGCTCCCAATTTGCCTGATACCGTAAAAAGGAAGTAGTTGCTGGCTTATATCCATAATAGCTAATACACATATCTCTCAGGCATGATATTTGACCCGAAGAAACTGACTGAGATCCGTGAAACGCTTTGCCTTTCTGTGTCATTCAAATACAGCTGATTTTCCATTGCAGGTTTAGTTTAGAGACTGCCCCGTACACGAATAACTTGCAATTACATTTCATACATACAAACAAGGTTGTCTTCATGCACAAAATATACAGTACTGTTTTAACCATTACATATTTTTGTTGCTATATGCTGCACAAGAGAAAGGGATGTGTGCTCTGACCAGTCAACTCCTGATTTAAATACTGGCTGCCTCAAGTCTATTGACTAATTAAAATGGCAAAGCGTTTGCATATTGCATTCGCCCACCAGAATATGCAGGATCTAAGCTATCCACCTGCGCTTCCTGCAGGAGTTGGCCCACGCAATATACATTGCATCTCAACAGGGGTGCCGTGTGTAGGCCTCCTTGTATCCTTCTTGCTATATGTTACAGTATTGTATAAAATGTTGTAAGCAACTTAAAACACATGAAAGGCACATTGAAAACAACAAACATTATTGTTTATAATCCAGACTTGTGTGCAAGTAAATACTTAATCCACGCCTCACTCATTATTTATGACACATGAGTGTCAACTCAACATACAAGCAACCACCCGTGAATGGAACTTATAAGTAGTGTTGGGCGAACAGTGTTCGCCACTGTGCGGGTTCTGCAGAACATCACCCTGTTCGGGTGATGTTCGAGTTCGGCCGAACACCTGACGGTGCTCGGCCAAACCGTTCGGCCACATGGCCGAACTAAGAGCGCATGGCCGAACGTTCCCCGAACGTTCGGCTAGCGCTGTGATTGGCCGAACGGGTCACGTGGTTCGGGCCCGAACGCGCTCTGATTGGCCGAACGGTCACGTGGTTCGGGTAAATAAATACCCGAACCACGTCATATCTCCGCCATTTGTCTGTGGGTTTAGCTTTGGGTAGGCAGGCAGGGTAGTTCGCTCTCCAGCCACGCTAGCCAGGGTCCCCCCCAGTCATTGTGTGTCGCTGCTGGGAACAGTAGTACACCGCTCGCTCAGCCACACTATATATAGCATTGTTTACTGCCACTGTGTACCTCGCTCAGCCACGCTATATATATAGCATTGTGTTTTCTGACACTCTGTGTACACGGCTTAGCCTGACTAATATAGCATTGTGTGTACTGCCACTGTGCACCTCGCTCAGCCACGCTATATATAGCATTGTGTGTACTGCCACTGTGCACCTCGCTCAGCCACGCTATATATAGCATTGTGTGTACTGCCACTGTGCACCTCGCTCAGCCACGCTATATATATAGCATTGTGTTTTCTGACACTCTGTGTACACGGCTTAGCCTGACTAATATAGCATTGTGTGTACTGCCACTGTGCACCTCGCTCAGCCACGCTATATATAGCATTGTGTGTACTGCCACTGTGCACCTCGCTCAGCCACGCTATATATATAGCATTGTGTTTTCTGACACTCTGTGTACACGGCTTAGCCTGACTAATATAGCATTGTGTGTACTGCCACTGTGCACCTCGCTCAGCCACGCTATATATAGCATTGTGTGTACTGCCACTGTGCACCTCGCTCAGCCACGCTATATATAGCATTGTGTGTACTGCCACTGTGCACCTCGCTCAGCCACGCTATATATAGCATTGTGTTTTCTGACACTCTGTGTACACGGCTTAGCCTGGCTCTATAGCATTGTGTGTACTGCCACTGTGCACCTCGCTCAGCCACGCTATATATAGCATTGTGTTTACTGCCACTCTGTGTACACCGCTCAGCCAGACTATATACCGTTGTTTACTGACACTCTGTGTACACCGCTCAGCCAGACTATATACCATTGTTTACTGACACTCTGTGTACACGGCTCAGCCTGACTATAAAGCATTGTGTGTACTGCCACTGTGCACCTCGCTCAGCCACGCTATATATAGCATTGTGTTTTCTGACACTCTGTGTACACGGCTTAGCCTGACTATATAGCATTGTGTGTACTGCCACTCTGTGTACACGGCTTAGCCTGACTATATAGCATTGTGTGTACTGCCACTGTGCACCTCGCTCAGCCACGCTATATATAGCATTGTGTTTACTGCCACTCTGTGTACACCGCTCAGCCAGACTATATACCGTTGTTTACTGACACTCTGTGTACACCGCTCAGCCAGACTATATACCATTGTTTACTGACACTCTGTGTACACGGCTCAGCCTGACTATAAAGCATTGTGTGTACTGCCACTGTGCACCTCGCTCAGCCACGCTATATATAGCATTGTGTTTTCTGACACTCTGTGTACACGGCTTAGCCTGACTAATATAGCATTGTGTGTACTGCCACTGTGCACCTCGCTCAGCCACGCTATATATAGCATTGTGTTTTCTGACACTCTGTGTACACGGCTTAGCCAGACTATATAGCATTGTGTGTACTGCCACTCTGTGTACACCGCTCAGCCAGACTATATAGCATTGTGTTTACTTCCACTCTGTGTCTGCTGGGCCTGGGAACAGTAGTACACCGCTCACCCGCCACTGTATAGCATTGTGCTCTGTGTCGCTGCTGGGAATAGTGGTACTGTATAGCATTTCTGTACTGCCACTGTACTGCTGCCAGTCAGCGTGTACTGTAAGGATAAGTGAAATGAGGAAGAAATCCGGTGAAAGAGGAAGGGGCAAGGGAAGAGGTGTTTCCCCTGACGGTTCACGTACAGGCCACAGGGGAGCACCCAAGAAAACCCACTCAATACCGCCCATGTTGTCCAGGACAACAACCCTCACAAATCCAAAAGAACAGGACCAGATAATTACTTGGATGACCTCTCAAGCGTCCAGCAGTGGGTTAAGCAGCACCAGCACATCACGCACGAGGTCCGAGTCCTCAGCCAGTTACAAGGAGCCAGTGGGCACAAAGCTGACACAACCGGCAGTGACACCACGCACACAACTGCCAGATAACCAGTCCTATGAATTACCTCAGGACACAATGGGGTATTCGCAGGAGCTATTCCCAGCCCAACAAACTTCCACCTATGAAAGGTCAATGGAGGAACAGCCAGAAATGTTGTGCCCGGATTCACAACCATTAACTGTGGGAAATGCACCGCGCACTGAAATACAAGGCGAGTCCGAGGAGGACTCGGAAACCCAAATCCCAGAGCAAGTTGGGCAGGAGGGGTTGCAATTGCAGGAGGTCGGCCGACAAGATCTGGAAGACGACGTTGGAGTGAGCTGCGCAGAGGTTGTTCTGGGGAGCTCTACTCCACGGCGGCGGCCCCCCACAATGACATATGACGAGTTTGAGGAGATGGAAGAGGAGGGTATGGACAATGTGGACAGAGACCCAGATTTTATTTGTGAACGAGAACATCGCCATCGTAGCAGCAGCACAGATGAGTCTGTTGAAGAACCCACTGCTGCACGAGTTCGCCTTGTGCCACAAGGTAGGCGGCGCGCAATTTCAGGCACCACAAGCGTGGAAGTTAGAGTGAGAGGCAAAAGAGGAGGAAACAGAAATCGCCAGCAAGGAGGCAGGTGCTCCAAAGTCTGGGCTTTCTTTGAAGACTGCACTGAGGATGTTACCATGGCGATTTGCAAGGTGTGCAAGACTCGCCTGAGCAGGGGGAAAAGTATTAACAACCTCTCCACCACCAGCATGAGCCGCCACATGCTATCCAAACATCCCACTCTGTGGGCAAACGCGGCAGGACAGGGTACCAGCAACACTGCCTCCCTTGGGTTCACCAGACTCACCACCAGACCCGCCTCAGCAGCAGCAGTAGCCCAGCCATTGCGTGGTTCACAACATTCACAAACATCAGACGACGCTGACACTGTCACTTTCCGGAGTAGTGCTCTTGAGGTCTCCCAGTGTTCATCAAACACAACAACCAACAGCCCTTCCGTGTGCAGCGCTACGGTTCAGTTGTCTGTGTCGGAGATGTTTGAGCGCAAGAGGAAATTGCCAGCAAATGACCCCCGGGCCGTGGCAGTAACAGCCAGCATAGCCAAGCTTCTGGCCTGCGAAATGCTGCCATATCGAGTGGTGGAGACAAACAGCTTCAAGGGCATGATGTCAGTGGCCATCCCACGTTACGTGGTTCCCAGCCGCTACCACTTTGCGCGCTCTGCAGTGCCTGAGTTGCATGAGCACGTGGTCAGCAAAATAACCCGAAGCTTGAAGAATGCCGTTGCCTGCAAGGTTCACCTCACCACTGACACTTGGACGAGTGCGTTCGGCCAGGGTCGATACATCTCCCTTACCGCGCACTGGGTGAACCTTGTGGAGCCTGGCAGCGATTCCTCACCTGCTACGGCGCGGGTGTTGCCCACGCCGCAAACAGCTGCACCGCCGTCCCTCCCACTGGATAACAACAGCAGCACCTACCTCTCTGACTCCTTCTCCTCCAACGCATCTCAAAGCTGTACCTCATCCGGAAACGCTAACCCAGCAGCAGTAGGATCGTGGAAGCAGTGCAGCACAGCTGTTGGCATGAGTCAGCAAGCGTTGCTGAAGCTGATCTGCCTTGGGGATAAGCAGCACACAGGGGAGGAAATTTGGAAGGGAATAAAGGAACAGACGGATTTGTGGCTGGCACCGCTGGACTTGAAACCGGGCATGGTTGTGTGTGATAATGGGAGTAATCTCATTCGCGCTTTAAGGTTGGCTAAGCTGACACACATCCCTTGCCTGGCGCACGTGATGAACCTAGTAGTTCAGCGGTTCCTGAGGACATACCCAGGCGTGGCCGATCTTCTGTTGAAGGTGCGTCGAGTGGCCAAACATTGTAGAAATTCCAGTACTGCTTCGGGGGCACTCGCCAAGATGCAGGAGCGCTTCAATCTCCCCCACCATCGCTTGCTGTGTGATGTCCCTACGCGCTGGAATTCTACGCTGCACATGCTAGCACGCTTTTGTGAGCAGAAGAGTGCAGTGGTCCAGTACATGACGGCGCAGTACCGAGGCGCATCCGGACAGCTGCCAAGCTTCTGTGGATCCTATTGGGCCAACATGTTGGACCTCTGCCAAGTCCTCCAAAATTTTGAGCAATCCACGTTGCTTGTGAGCAGTGACAACTCTTCAGTCAGCATTACCATACCACTGCTGTGTTTACTGAAGAGGTCAATGTTGAAAATCAAGGAAACAGCTGTCATGATGCAACTGGGGGAATCTGAAGGAGAAAACGATCAGCGTGATGGTACCAACATCAGGCCATCCGCCTCAGGGAACGCTGGCCCCAGCAGCTATGACGAAGAAGAGGAGGAGGAACAGCTGGAGTTGGAGCAGGAATTTCATGCCACCACTGACAAGGGCCAGAGCGGTGCACGTTGGACTTCCACAATTCAACGCGAATGGTCAGCAGAAGCAAACCAGGAGGAAGGTGACGACTATGATGCATCACAACAACTATCACAACGCTCACAAGAGGATGATGAGGATTCTGGTAGGACTCTGGCACACATGGCTCAATTCATGCTAGACTTCATTGAACGTGACCCACGCATTGTGCGCATTCTGGACAACACCAATTACTGGGTTTATACCCTTCTGGATCCACGGTACAAACACAATGTTCCAAAACTGCTTGAAGAAAGAGTCAGACAGGTCAAAATGGAAGAATACCAGCAGGCCCTTGTGGAGACTTTAGAGAGGAGATTGACATCCTCCCCCTCCTCTAGCCAGTTGTACGCAGACAGACTGACTTCCGCAAACCCAGGACGACCAGGAGGGCAGCAAACAACGCAAGCCGCAGCTAGTGCCCAAAAGGGAATGGTATCGGCAGTGTCCTTGGAGTGGGAAAATTTTCTGACACCCATGCAGCAGCAGCCCACTGAACAGCAAGCGTGCAGATCCACCTCCAACACCGATCGCCTGGAGAAGATGGTCAAGGACTACATGTCAGATGACGTAGCTGTGTCGAACAATCCATCTGCACCCTTCAACTATTGGGTATCGAAGCTAGACACCTGGCACGAACTGGCAATGTACGCAATAGAGGTGCTGGCTTGCCCGGCAGCCAGCGTTATGTCGGAACGTTGTTTCAGTGCTGCCGGAGGCATCATCACAGATCGGCGTATCCGCCTCTCCACAGAAAATGCAGACCGTCTGACTCAAATTAAAATGAATCAATCCTGGATTGGAAATGACTACGCAACACTCCAGGACCCCAACCAAGTAACATGACCAATGAACATCTGGGATGGTGTAGCATTTCCGGTCCCTGTTTATTGAACCTCTCATCTGTATTACATTTATGACTGCATGGCGGTACAAAGCATTGCTGCTATATCCGCACGCTTTTTGTCCTCATGCAAGGCCTAGGTTGTTGTGTCTCAAAAACCGTGGCCTTCTCCTCCTGCGCCTGCTCCTGTTCCATCACGTCTGCTGCTGCTGGGTTAGCGTTGCCGCGTGGTCCCTGTTTATTGAACCACTTATCTTTATTACATTTATGACTGCATGGCGGTACAAAGCATGCTATCCGCACGCTTCTTGCCCTCATGCAAGGCCTGGGTTGTTGTGTCTCACAAAGCGTGGCCTTCTCCTCCTGCGCCTGCTCCTGTTCCATCACGTCTGCTGCTGCTGGGTTAGCGTTGCCGCGTGGTCCCTGTTTATTGAACCACTTATCTTTATTACATTTATGACTGCATGGCGGTACAAAGCATGCTATCCGCACGCTTCTTGCCCTCATGCAAGGCCTGGGTTGTTGTGTCTCACAAAGCGTGGCCTTCTCCTCCTGCGCCTCCTCCTGTTCCATCACGTGTGCTGCTGCTGGGTTAGCGTTACCGGTCCCTTTTCCTGGAACCTCTTATATGTATTACATTTATGACTGCATGCCGACAAAAAGCATGTTACCTGTGCAAAGAAAACAGACATTTCCCGCATTTAAAAGACAGTTTTCCCTTTGAAACTTTAAAATCGATTTTCTCAAAAACTATAAGCTCTTTTTGCTAATTTTTTTTCCTCTTGTACCCACTCCCAAGGTGCACATACCCTGTAAATTTGGGGTATGTAGCATGTAAGGAGGCTTTACAAACCACAAAAGTTCGGGTCCCCATTGACTTCCATTATGTTCGGAGTTCGGGTCGAACACCCGAACATCGCGGCCATGTTCGGCCTGTTTGGCCCGAACCCGAACATCTAGATGTTCGCCCAACACTACTTATAAGTAGGGGAGCGCCTGTCCATGTTCACATGCAGTTAGGCCAAAAAGGAACTCCTTTTAATTTTTTTTTATTTTTTTAATACATATTTGGGTACCTCCTACCTACAGTTTAGATCAGTGATGGCTAACCTTGGCACTCCAGCTGTGACAAAACTATAAATTCCATCATGCCTCTGTCTCCCCGAGTTATGATTAGAGCTGTCAGAGTATTGCAATGTCTCATGGGACTTGTAGTTTCACCACATCTGGAGTGCCAAGGTTAGCCATCACTGGTTTAGATATTGCCTGCCTTGAGAATGAACCACCCTGATCTTTGAAGAAGGCAAAGGCTGAGTGAGGATGGTACTTCATCATAAGTGCTTACAGGGGCTGCTTGATTTGGCAACCCTGGCTGGTGCGAATGCTTATCTACATATTCTTATATTATAATTAATGTTGTTTTTTTATTTGTTTTTTTTTTGTTCGGTTTGTTTTGTTTTTCTTTAAAGAGTAACTGTCGGGCATAAAATCAAAAATCAATTCTTTATTTTTATCTGGTAAACAAGTAATAAGGATGCTAATCAGGCAATCCAAAAGTTAAAATCACTACTACTTTTCTTGTTAATAAATAATCATTCCCCAGTTTACCTGACTCTTATTTGGTACACGCAAAATTTGGTACACAAAAAGGAAGTTGCAGGGCATGCTGGGTTGTCCTTGTTTGCTTCTGTACTTCCCCTCAGACATAAAGGGGCACTATGGCAAAACATTGTAAAATATGTGCAAACTTATACAAATAATAAGTACATTTTTTTTCAGTGTAAAATGAGCCATGAATTACTTTTCTCCTATGTTTTTGTCACTTACAGTAGGTAGTAGAAATCTGACAGAAGTGACAGGTTTGGGACTAGTTCATCTAATTATAGTGCAGGGGCGTAACTTGAAACCACTGGGCCCCCCTGCGAAACTTTGGATGGGGCCCCCCCATCCAAACTCCCCCTGCTCCCTGATGCCTAACCCTAACCTCCCCACACCCTGCACAAAGTGCAAGTGGGCGCCCAAATTGCCTGCTTTTAGACTCCCCCAAATTGCCAAACTTTCCCCCCCCCCAAAAAAAAAAAAAAATCTGGCTGGAACCCCCCACTAACAAACTAGAAATCATGCAGGCCGCCAAGCCCCCCTGCCCCAAACCGAATTCAGGCACATACCGCCCCCTCTCTCAATAAGTAAATCAGGCAGGAGCATCCTGAATGAGACACACACACAAAGCATAGCACCCTGACTGAGACACACACAGCACCACATCCTAACTGAGACACACACACAGCAGCACACTGACTGAGATACACACACACAGCACACTGACTGAGACACACACAGCACACTGCCAGAGATGCACACAGCACACACAGCACACTGAATGAGATACACACTGACTGAGACAGACACACAGCACACTGACGGAGATGCACACACAGCACACTGACTGAGATACACACACACAGCACACTGACTGAGATGCACACACAGCACACTGACTGAGATACACACAGCACAGCATCCTGACTGAGACGCACACACAGCACACTGACTGAGACGCACACACAGCACACTGACTGAGACGCACACACAGCACACTGACTGAGACGCACACACAGCACACTGACTGAGACGCACACACAGCACACTGACTGAGACGCACACACAGCACACTGACTGAGACGCACACACAGCACACTGACTGAGACGCACACACAGCACACTGACTGAGATACACACACACAGCACACTGACTGAGATGCACACACAGCACACTGACTGAGATACACACAGCACAGCATCCTGACTGAGACGCACACACAGCACACTGACTGAGACGCACACACAGCACACTGACTGAGACGCACACAGCACACTGACTGAGACGCACACACAGCACACTGACTGAGACGCACACACAGCACACTGACTGAGACGCACACACAGCACACTGACTGAGACGCACACACAGCACACTGACTGAGACGCACGCAAAGCACACTGACTGAGACGCACACACAGCACACTGACTGAGACGCACACACAGCACACTGACTGAGACGCACACACAGCACACTGACTGAGATGCACACTGACTGAGATACACACACAGCACACTGACTGAGATGCACACACAGCACACTGACTGAGATGCACACACAGCACACTGACTGAGATGCACACACAGCACACTGACTGAGACGCACACACAGCACACTGACTGAGATGCACACAGCACACTGACTGAGACGCACACACAGCACACTGACTGAGACACACACAGCACACTGACTGAGACGCACACAAAGCACACTGACTGAGACGCACACACAGCACACTGACTAAGACGCACACACAGCACACCGACTGAGACGCACACACAGCACACTGACTGAGATGCACACTGACTGAGATACACACACACCACACTGACTGAGATGCACACACAGCACACTGACTGAGATGCACACACAGCACACTGACTGAGACGCACACACAGCACACTGACTGAGACGCACACACAGCACACTGACTGAGACGCACACAGCACACTGACTGAGACGCACACACAGCACACTGACTGAGACGCACACAGCACACTGACTGAGACACACACAGCACACTGACTGAGACTCACACAGCACACTGACTGAGACGCACACACAGCACACTGACTGAGACACACACAGCACACTGACTGAGACACACACAGCACACTGACTGAGACACACACAGCACACTGACTGAGACGCACACAAAGCACACTGACTGAGACGCACACAAAGCACACTGACTGAGACGCACACACAGCACACTGACTGAGACACACACACAGCACACTGACTGAGACGCACACACAGCACACTGACTGAGATGCACACTGACTGAGATACACACACAGCACACTGACTGAGATGCACACACAGCACACTGACTGAGATGCACACACAGCACACTGACTGAGACGCACACACAGCACACTGACTGAGACGCACACACAGCACACTGACTGAGACGCACACAGCACACTGACTGAGACGCACACACAGCACACTGACTGAGACACACACAGCACACTGACTGAGACGCACACAGCACACTGACTGAGACACACACAGCACACTGACTGAGACTCACACAGCACACTGACTGAGACGCACACACAGCACACTGACTGAGATGCACACTGACTGAGATACACACACAGCACACTGACTGAGATGCACACACAGCACACTGACTGAGATGCACACACAGCACACTGACTGAGACGCACACACAGCACACTGACTGAGACGCACACACAGCACACTGACTGAGACGCACACAGCACACTGACTGAGACGCACACACAGCACACTGACTGAGACACACACAGCACACTGACTGAGACGCACACAGCACACTGACTGAGACACACACAGCACACTGACTGAGACTCACACAGCACACTGACTGAGACGCACACACACAGTCAGTGTGACTAAGACACACACAGCACACTGACTGAGACACACACAGCACACTGACTGAGACACACACAGCACACTGACTGAGACACACACACAGCACACTGACTAAGACGCACACACAGCACACTGACTGAGACGCACACAGAACACTGACTGAGACGCACACAGCACACTGACTGAGACGCACACACAGCACACTGACTGAGACACACACAGCACACTGACTGAGACGCACACAGCACACTGACTGAGATGCACACTGACTGAGATACACACACAGCACACTGACTGAGATGCACACACAGCACACTGACTGAGATGCACACACAGCACACTGACTGAGACGCACACACAGCACACTGACTGAGACGCACACAGCACACTGACTGAGACGCACACACAGCACACTGACTGAGACACACACAGCACACTGACTGAGACGCACACACAGCACACTGACTGAGACGCACACAGCACACTGACTGAGACGCACACACAGCACACTGACTGAGACGCACACACAGCACACTGACTGAGACGCACACACAGCACACTGACTGAGACGCACACACAGCACACTGACTGAGACGCACGCAAAGCACACTGACTGAGACGCACACACAGCACACTGACTGAGACGCACACACAGCACACTGACTGAGACGCACACACAGCACACTGACTGAGATGCACACTGACTGAGATACACACACAGCACACTGACTGAGATGCACACACAGCACACTGACTGAGATGCACACACAGCACACTGACTGAGATGCACACACAGCACACTGACTGAGACGCACACACAGCACACTGACTGAGATGCACACAGCACACTGACTGAGACGCACACACAGCACACTGACTGAGACACACACAGCACACTGACTGAGACGCACACAAAGCACACTGACTGAGACGCACACACAGCACACTGACTAAGACGCACACACAGCACACTGACTGAGACGCACACACAGCACACTGACTGAGACGCACACACAGCACACTGACTGAGACACACACAGCACACTGACTGAGACACACACAGCACACTGACTGAGACACACACAGCACACTGACTGAGACGCACACAAAGCACACTGACTGAGACGCACACAAAGCACACTGACTGAGACGCACACACAGCACACTGACTGAGACACACACACAGCACACTGACTGAGACGCACACAGCACACTGACTGAGACACACACAGCACACTGACTGAGACGCACACAAAGCACACTGACTGAGACGCACACAAAGCACACTGACTGAGACGCACACACAGCACACTGACTGAGACACACACACAGCACACTGACTGAGACGCACACACAGCACACTGACTGAGATGCACACTGACTGAGATACACACACAGCACACTGACTGAGATGCACACACAGCACACTGACTGAGATGCACACACAGCACACTGACTGAGACGCACACACAGCACACTGACTGAGACGCACACACAGCACACTGACTGAGACGCACACAGCACACTGACTGAGACGCACACACAGCACACTGACTGAGACACACACAGCACACTGACTGAGACGCACACAGCACACTGACTGAGACACACACAGCACACTGACTGAGACGCACACACAGCACACTGACTGAGATGCACACTGACTGAGATACACACACAGCACACTGACTGAGATGCACACACAGCACACTGACTGAGATGCACACACAGCACACTGACTGAGACGCACACACAGCACACTGACTGAGACGCACACACAGCACACTGACTGAGACGCACACAGCACACTGACTGAGACGCACACACAGCACACTGACTGAGACACACACAGCACACTGACTGAGACGCACACACAGCACACTGACTGAGACGCACACAGCACACTGACTGAGACGCACACACAGCACACTGACTGAGACGCACACACAGCACACTGACTGAGACGCACACACAGCACACTGACTGAGACGCACACACAGCACACTGACTGAGACGCACGCAAAGCACACTGACTGAGACGCACACACAGCACACTGACTGAGACGCACACACAGCACACTGACTGAGACGCACACACAGCACACTGACTGAGATGCACACTGACTGAGATACACACACAGCACACTGACTGAGATGCACACACAGCACACTGACTGAGATGCACACACAGCACACTGACTGAGATGCACACACAGCACACTGACTGAGACGCACACACAGCACACTGACTGAGATGCACACAGCACACTGACTGAGACGCACACACAGCACACTGACTGAGACACACACAGCACACTGACTGAGACGCACACAAAGCACACTGACTGAGACGCACACACAGCACACTGACTAAGACGCACACACAGCACACTGACTGAGACGCACACACAGCACACTGACTGAGATGCACACTGACTGAGATACACACACACCACACTGACTGAGATGCACACACAGCACACTGACTGAGATGCACACACAGCACACTGACTGAGACGCACACACAGCACACTGACTGAGACGCACACACAGCACACTGACTGAGACGCACACAGCACACTGACTGAGACGCACACACAGCACACTGACTGAGACGCACACAGCACACTGACTGAGACACACACAGCACACTGACTGAGACTCACACAGCACACTGACTGAGACGCACACACAGCACACTGACTGAGACACACACAGCACACTGACTGAGACACACACAGCACACTGACTGAGACACACACAGCACACTGACTGAGACGCACACAAAGCACACTGACTGAGACGCACACAAAGCACACTGACTGAGACGCACACACAGCACACTGACTGAGACACACACACAGCACACTGACTGAGACGCACACACAGCACACTGACTGAGATGCACACTGACTGAGATACACACACAGCACACTGACTGAGATGCACACACAGCACACTGACTGAGATGCACACACAGCACACTGACTGAGACGCACACACAGCACACTGACTGAGACGCACACACAGCACACTGACTGAGACGCACACAGCACACTGACTGAGACGCACACACAGCACACTGACTGAGACACACACAGCACACTGACTGAGACGCACACAGCACACTGACTGAGACACACACAGCACACTGACTGAGACTCACACAGCACACTGACTGAGACGCACACACAGCACACTGACTGAGATGCACACTGACTGAGATACACACACAGCACACTGACTGAGATGCACACACAGCACACTGACTGAGATGCACACACAGCACACTGACTGAGACGCACACACAGCACACTGACTGAGACGCACACACAGCACACTGACTGAGACGCACACAGCACACTGACTGAGACGCACACACAGCACACTGACTGAGACACACACAGCACACTGACTGAGACGCACACAGCACACTGACTGAGACACACACAGCACACTGACTGAGACTCACACAGCACACTGACTGAGACGCACACACACAGTCAGTGTGACTGAGACACACACAGCACACTGACTGAGACACACACAGCACACTGACTGAGACACACACAGCACACTGACTGAGACACACACACAGCACACTGACTAAGACGCACACACAGCACACTGACTGAGACGCACACAGAACACTGACTGAGACGCACACAGCACACTGACTGAGACGCACACACAGCACACTGACTGAGACACACACAGCACACTGACTGAGACGCACACAGCACACTGACTGAGATGCACACTGACTGAGATACACACACAGCACACTGACTGAGATGCACACACAGCACACTGACTGAGATGCACACACAGCACACTGACTGAGACGCACACACAGCACACTGACTGAGACGCACACAGCACACTGACTGAGACGCACACACAGCACACTGACTGAGACACACACAGCACACTGACTGAGACACACACAGCACACTGACTGAGACTCACACAGCACACTGACTGAGACGCACACACAGCACACTGACTGAGACACACACAGCACACTGACTGAGACACACACACAGCACACTGACTGAGACGCACACAGAACACTGACTGAGACGCACACAGCACACTGACTGAGACGCACACACAGCACACTGACTGAGACACACACAGCACACTGACTGAGACGCACACAGCACACTGACTGAGACGCACACAGCACACTAACTGAGACACACACAGCACACTGACTGAGACACACACAGCACACTGACTGAGACACACACAGCACACTGACTGAGACACACACAGTACACTGACTGAGATACACACAGCACACTGACTGAGACACACACAGTACACTGACTGAGATACACACACAGCACACTGACTGAGACACACACAGCACACTGACTGAGACACACACAGCACACTGACTGAGACACACACAGTACACTGACTGAGATACACACACAGCACACTGACTGAGACACACACAGTACACTGACTGAGACACACACAGTACACTGACTGACATACACACAGCACAGCATCCTGACTCCTGACAGACACTCACACACAGTTTCTCACAACTAACGGCAGGGTGACATCTTCCTCCTGGCTGACGGCTGTGTCTCCATCCGTCTTGCGTGCTTGAGGGGGCGGGAACCGGAGGCCAAGAAAGCATCTGAGCATCCGAGAGGAAGTAAGCCCCCAGGTCCTAGTGCCCTCCACCGCACAGAAAGCCTGCTGCTGCTCTGCTCAGCAAGGAAAACATTATTGCGTCCGTCCACCCGCTCGTTACTGCATACGGGCGGGCGGTGGGTCCCAGAGCCGCGGGCCCCCTCTCACTCCGGGCCCCCCTGCATTTGCTACCCTTGCAGGGGCGGTAGTTCCGCCGGTGTCATAGTGGATTCTGAGGGGTTTATTTATTTATTTATTTTCAAAAGCACTTAGTGAATGGCAGTTGCTCTGTTCAACTGCCAAAAAAACTGTGTAGGGAGCAGGGAAGCTGGGCAGCATCATTGTTTAAATCCTTTTTAGGGAATATCTTTATAAAGGATAAATGTAACAAACGTGGAAGAGACAGCTGTAGTGAACAGAGATAACACCGCAGCTGCCTCCATCTCCCTGCTTAGCTATCTATCCGTGCCTTGGGCGTCTAGCACGCCGAGGACGGGTTTTTCAGCAGCACATAGGGTCGCATGGAAAGACCTTTATGCGGGGAGGAGGCGCGTCAGCTGACCGGCCGGTCGCCTGACGTCAGAGGAGCCGCTCGCCGCTCCTCATTGGTTGATGGGAGTGGGCGTGCCGGAGGGGTCTCCTCTGCTTCTTAAGCCTTGCCGAATCACTCGCAACTTGTCTGCTGTTGCGAATACTCTGTGTTAGCGCTCAGACCTTAGATAGATCCGGTGTGCTTTGATCCGGGAGGAAACCGGGGATTTCACACAGAGATGGGATTTGTTTGATAGCAATAATTATAATTGAGAAACTGTATATTATTTGTGTATGACTCTGGCTCGTTCTGACTACTCTTCCGCTCAGTGATTCTGTACGTCTGCCCATCTGATCTTGCTGCCAACTCTGCCTGTTATACCTTCTTGCCTTTGCCTTCTGATTTTGTACTGTATCTGTCTGTCTGTTGCCAACTCGATTAGTCTGACCACTCTACTCTCACCAGAGGGCCCTTGTCTCTGGTGAGGGGCTCTGTACTGTGAGTACCCACCAGCTCCTCTGGTGAGGTATAGCTAAACCTATCAGTACTACTGTTGCACCAAACACTATACTTTGCTAGTAGCTATCTCATTAGCTGTCTAAAATACTTGTATTATTGGTGATTCTGCAGATCACCATATAATCAGGTATACGTCTGTATTATAGGTGATACTGCAGATCACCTAATAATTACTTGCTGACACATATCGTTACAGAACAGCAGACCAAAATGTCTATGGACGCACTGTGTAGCCAAGTTGGGGCCTTGACCACAGCGGTGAACAATTTAACTGTGCTGGTCAATACCCAACAGACTCAGATCACCCAGCTGTCTGGAGTTGTGCGGATCCTCCAGCCTGCAACTGCACCAGTGCAGTCCCCTCCAGTTATAGAGCTTAGAATGCCTCTCCCTGAAAAGTTTTCAGGGCACAAATCTGATTTTCAGAATTTCAGAAATCGCTGCCTTTCTTACTTTGAGATGAGACCTATTTCATCAGGGACAGAGAGTCAGAGGGTGACCTTCATTAAAACCCTATTATCAGGGGATTCACAGGGGCGTTTAGTCTTCCTAGTGATCATGAGGCATTATCCTCAGTTCAGGAGTTTTTTAAGACCATGGCTATCATTTACGTTGATCCTGATATCGCAGTCAATGCTGAAAGGAAGCTAAAGACCCTCAGACAGGGACGTAACATGGTGGAAACTTATGCCGCAGAATTTAGAAGGTGGGCTGTGTCGGCTAGATGGGAACAGTTTGCTTCATTAGATTGTTTCTTAATGGGGTTATCTGACCCGGTCTCTGATGTGATGCTAGCTCATCCAGAGCCTAAGACTGTTGATGAAGCGATTGCATTGGCGGCAAAGATTGATCGCCGCATTCGTTATCAAAGGCAAAGTCGTGGGAGATACTCTGTGAGGTCTGTTCTTAACGTCTCTCCGTCACCTTCTCCTCCTCTGGATGAACCAATGCAAATCGGACATTCTAAATTATCAGAGGTAGAGAAGAACCGAAGACGTCAGAGAGACTCTGTTTATACTGTGCAGAAAAGGGTCATTTAGTACAGAACTGCCCTAAGAAGTCGGGAAACGCTGCCGCCTAGGTGTAGTTAGAGGTCTACCCTAGGTGAGCCAGCATTACCTCTAACAGAAAATCGCTTGCTCCTCCCCTGTTCTATCAACTGGGAAGGTCAAGTTTTGTCCACTCAGGCATTTGTGGACTCGGGCTCTGCAGCCAATTTTATCGACTATGATTTTGTTCAGAAATTAGGGATTCCCCTAATCCCATTAGACAGATAGATTTTGGGGACAGCAGTGAATGATTCCTCCCTGCAGTGTAAACAGCCCCTTTCTCAGACCCCCGTACTGTTGTGTCATATAGGGGTATTGCATAAAGAAAAGTTAGTTTTTTGTGCTTTTAATGGCAACCTCCACTGTGATCCTTGGGATGCCGTGGTTGCAAAAGCATTCTCCTCAGATTGACTGGAGTTCCGGCAAGTTGTTAAGTTGGTCATCCTTTTGTCATCATCATTGCATGGAGAAAGTTGCTGTTTGCGCCACCAAGGTTCAGGTGGAGGGGGTGCCTATGCAGTATGCAGAATTTGCGGATGTGTTCTGTCCCAAGTCGGCAGACACACGTCCTCCACACCGAAGTTTTGACTGCCCCATATAGTTAAGGCCAGGTTGTATGCCCCCTAGAGGTCATTTGTATAACCTTTCTAGTCCTGAAAAACTTGCTATGCAGGATTACATTAAGGAAAACCTGGCCAAAGGGTTTATTCGTCCTTCTAAGTCTCCGGCCAGAGCAGGTTTCTTTTTTGTCCAGAAAAAGGATGGTATTGATTATCGGGGATTGAACAAGATTACCGTAAAAAATCATTACCCACTCCCTCTAATTGACGATTTATTCTCTCAAGTGACAAATGCAAGTATCTTCTCTAAACTCGATTTAAGAGGGACATACAACCTGGTACGCATAAGGGAGGGTGATGAATGGAAGACGGCGTTAAACACACCCGACGGGCACTACGAGTACCTTGTCATGCCCTTTGGGTTGTGTAACGCTCTTGCTGTCTTCCAGGAGTTGATCAATGAGGTGTTCAGAGAAGTCCTGGGGATGTTCGTTCTGGTATATTTGGATGATATACTGATCTTCTCATCTAACCTGACAGAACACAGGTAACATGTAATTTTTGTTTTGAAAAAACTTAGGCAGCATTCCCTGTATGCAAAGCTAGAAAAAATGTCTCTTTGAGGTGTCTGAAGTTCCATTTTTGAGGTATATCATTTCTACCTCCGGGCTTTCCATGGACCCATGAAAAGTCTCTGCCGTTCTGGAGTGGCCACAACCCGTGGGGTTGAAGGCACTCCAGAGATTGCTAGGCTTCGCCAACTATTATAGAAGATTTATTAAAGGATTCTCTTCTGTAGTGTCACCCCTCACTAACCTCACCAAGAAAGGGGCGGATACTTATAACTGGTCTGCAGAAGCACACTCTGCTTTTTCATCATTAAAGAAGCTGTTTTGTTCCGCTCCTATCTTGCGGCATGTGGATGTCACTCATCCCTTTATTGTGGAGGTGGATGCATCAGAGATTGGGGTTGGGGCTGTACTGTCACAACATTCTGGCTATCAAGGCAGGTTGCACTTCTGTGCATTTTTCTCACGTAAGTTCTCCCCCGCTGAGAGAAATTACGATATCGGAAACAGGAAGTTTCTGGCCATTAAACTCGCATTTGAGGAATGGCGTCATTGGCTCGAGGGGGCAGAACATGTGATCACGGTCTATACGGACCATAAGAATTTGGAATACATCGAAGGGGCTAAGAGACTTAGTCCCCGACAGGCTTGCTGGTCCCTATTTTTCTCGAGATTCAGGTTCGTCATTACCTACAAGCCAGGTAGTAAAAATGTCAAAGCAGATGCCCTGTCTAGATGTTTTGAGCCTGAGACAGTTCAGCCACCAACCCCTGAGAGCATTCTTCCAGAGAAGGTGGTCTTGGCAGCCACTGAGACTTGGGAAGACTGGTCCACCACTCTAGGCCCCTATCAACAAGATATTCCCGAGGGAAAACCTGAGGGGGTTCTATTTGTACCACTTCCCTTTCACCTGCAGATCTTACAGTTATTTCATGCACATAAGAATGCAGAGCACCCCGGGGCTGCTCGGACACAGGATCTGCTTTCTAGATGTGTCTGGTGGCCCTCCTTGGCTCTAGATTGTAAGGAATTTGTGAAGGATTGTTCCATATGTGCCAGGAACAAACCGTCCCGTCAGGCTCCTGTGGGCACTCTGCAATCATTGCCAGTGCCTAAGGAACCATGGACCCATTTGTCCATGGACTTTGTGGGGGAACTCCCCAGGTCCGAGGGTAAAACGGTCATCTGGGTGGTAGTCGACAGGTTCAGAAAGATGGCTCATTTCATTCCTCTGGGCGGATTCCCCTCTGCCCAAGAACTGGCGGATCTCTTTATTCAGCACATTTTCTGGTTGCATGGCATCCCGGAAAATGTGGTGTCAGATAGGGGAGTTCAGTTCGTGTCCAGATTCTGGAGAGCCTTTTGTCATCATCTCGGGATGGACCTGTCATTTTCCTCCGGCTACCACCCACAAACCAATGGGCAAACTGAAAAGGTGAACCTGTCGTTAGAGCAGTTCCTTAGATGCTATGTGGCTGATGCGCAATTGGAATGGGCGAAATTCCTGCCATTCGCAGAATTCGCGCATAACAACTTGAAAAGTACTTTCTCAGGCCTTTCATGTGTTAAAGGAATACTTAAGGCAAAAAAAAAAAAAAATGATATTTACTCACCCGGGGCATCCCTCAGCCCCCTGAAGCTGGATGGTGCCCTCGCAGCCCCGCTCCGATCGTCCTGTCCCCGCCGGCGGCTACTTCCGGGTTCGGCGACAGCCACCGACAGGCTGGGAACGCGGCTGATTCTCCGCGTTCCCAGCCGCTATATCACCCCCTATGCTGCTATAGCGTATATACTGTATATACGCTATAGCAGCATAGAGGGTGATATAGTGGCTGGGAACGCGGAGAATCAGCCGTGTTCCCATTTTTTTTTTGCTTAACTATTCCTTTAACGGGGAGATCTCCCAAATTTTCCCCGTTGTCAGTGGTTTCTTCTCCTTTTCCTGCTCTGGAGGATTGGCAGGGAGCATTAAAAGAGATTTGGATTATGGTGAAAAGGAATTTGGAAAAGGCCTTTCAGACTCAGAAGAAGCAGGCAGATAAAAAGCGGCCATTGGAATGGGAAATTGAGATACTGTATATTATCTGTGTATGACTCTGGCTCGTTCTGACTACTCTTCCGCTCAGTGATTCTGTACTTCTGCCCATCTAATCTTGCTGCAGACTCTGCCTGTTATACCTTCTTGCCTTTGCCTTCTGATTTTGTACTGTATCTGTCTGTCTGTTGCCAACTCGATTAGTCTGACCACTCTACTCTCACCAGAGTGCCCTTGTCTCTGGTGAGGGGCTCTGTACTGTGAGTACCCACCAGCTCCTCTGGTGAGGTATAGCTAAACCTATCAGTACTACTGTTGCACCAAACACTATACTTTGCTAGTAGCTATCTCATTAGCTGTCTAGTATACTTGTATTATTGGTGATTCTGCAGATCACCATATAATCAGGTATACATCTGTATTATAGTTGATACTGCAGATCACCTAATAATCAGAAACTCTGTTACTTGCTGACACATATCATTACAATAAAAACCTTGCATAGTCGAGGTACAAGGCAAGGTTAGCAACAGGAATCCAGCAGAGATTAAGCGTGATCAGGATACAAGGCAGTAGTCAGCAGCAGGAATCAAGCAGAGGTAAAGCATAGTCAAGATACAAGGCAATAATAGGCAACAGGAATCCAATATGACAATGAGCGCTACCCAGCAACAAGTCAAACCTAATGCTATCACGGGCGATGACTGGGGGCGCTCACCAGGTTTAAATACTAGAACTAACCAATCAACAAAAGCAGAATTGAAAACAAACCAATAGCAATCCAGCATGCCAGCTAATCAGCTGACATGCACACATGAACGTCAGAGTTACTGCTTACATCTGCGGAGCGCGTACTGGGAACGTGTCCTCCGTCTATTCCGTCTATCCAATGAGATCTGGGAAACACCTTGCGTTCCACTGATGTCAGTGGCTTGCCGAGACCCGGAAGTCGAAACTGCAGCTCGAGTCTTGGCATTCCACCGATGCCTAGGCACAGCGGACCTTACAACTCTCGTGTGAGACATCTACTGGTGTGCAGGTGTAAGTCTTATACTATGTCTTGCCAATAATACCATCGTCAAGAGAAAAATGAAGTTATTTGCAAGTGCATTCAGTCTGCAGAGGGCCACATGCTGGTGGGCAGTGGAAGTTCAGTTCAGGTGCACACTGCCACTAGCAGGTGAAACAAAAGTATTGCATGTTTCCTAACATCCTATCTCTTAACTCTTCTATTCCTGTAAATTAATCCCCCTGTCCCTGCATCCTCTTGTGTCCATGTGTCCTTGGTGCCTGGGGTGCATGCGCAGCATGCGGGTGGACCCCAGCAACAGTTGTCGACAGTGTGGCGGGGGGCTCACAGCTGTGGCCTATCACCCATTTTTTTAACGGGTAGGACTTTTAACAACTCTAGGACTTTTAGCTAGTTCATAAATAATCTCAAAAGATTTTCAACTTTTATATTATTAACACCGCCCAGTGCCTATGCCACTATGCTCCTACCAAACTCTTCTCTTCCTGACTGTGGCTGTCCAAACCACTGACCACACTGAATCCAGATGCTTTGGGCTAGAAGAATTTCAAGGTAAAGATGCATATTATTACGGATGATTTTTTTTTTAACCGTCTCTCTTCTTTAACATGTTTGCTGTGATGTTGAAAGGCAAGGTTTTGACCTCCCAGGAGATCCATGCTTCAAACAGTCCCAGGAAGCCATTAGTCTGAAATTACTGTAGAAAGAAGAGTAGCAGCAGATCCGTCACCTGTCTAGTCCCACCTCGCCACCAGTCAAAGCCCTGTTGCCTCCGCCAAGCCGCCTGAGACTGTTTTTGGTGTTTGATCCTCCTTCGGCAGAAGAGCAGGTGATGACAGTAGAACAGGTTCTCTGATTAATGTCACTGATCTATATCAGATAAAAGGTGAGGAATGGAAAGATATATGTTGATTAGAAAGAATCCCTGATAAAAGTCTCTGAACAGAGAGTGGGGCGGCCATAGGGCACATTATAAAACACGGAAATATATTAAACTGGGCCCATAAAAGATGAATATGTTGACATCTCCGTGCTCCATGCTGAATAATGTTGAATGCAAAGGTCACAATTTACGAGCATTCATTTTCTTGCAGCTTGGCTACTGTGCTGAGCTAGAAATGTTTCAAAGTGTCCAACTGGAAAAATGTACGCTCTTTACTTATTGTGAACTTTTTAGATTGTTGTGTTGAACTTAAAGAGAAACTTCTTAAAGGGACCCTGAGCATTTATAAAAAAGGGAAATCGGGACTTACCTGGGGCTTCCTCCAGCCCCCCATTGCCCGTGAGGTCCCTCAACATCCTTTGGGTGCCCTCAGTAGCCCCACTGGCGGCTCCATTTACCCACCGACTTTGGCTGAAGTCATGTATGTGCTGCCCAATTATATGGTACAAAAAGAAAGCCCTTAAAAATAGCACCTCCCACAGCAAAATTTGAGCATAACAAAAATCTTTATTCAACTTTAGGTATAATAATAATCACAATAGTGATGATTCAATAAAGAATAAAACCATTTAAAAAACAAGCAAATATTCCAACATGATCCCTGCTGCATATGAAACAATCACTCGAAATGCAATATATTGTATAATGACACAATGCTGCTGTCAGATATAAAACCCCACAGTAGGCTCAATATTGAGCCCAACAGGGGGAGAACCTGGGTTCAGTATACAACCTAGTGTGATGCAAGACCAATAAACAACACCTGTGCAATGAGAACTAAAAAAATAAACACATGAATAAATATCACGTATATAAAAAAATAAAGTGCACAATTGCTATCCAGATATACAGTATTAATAGTGATAAGATGCCTGGTAGAAAATTGAGGCAAAGGAGCAGCCCATAGGAAAAGGAGCATAAAGTGGAGTAGTGCAAAAAATAGGAGATACTTAGCCGAGAAATGATGAGGTCAATCTCAGCAGCACAACAGGGAACAAGGAATCCCCTCAGAGGACAAGATCCCACTAGTTCCGCGAGCGTCACCTCGCTTTATCAAGGAGAGAGGATGGCACCACACTAGGTTGTATACTGAACCCAGGTTCTCCCCTGTTGGGCTCAATATTGAGCCTACTGTGGGGTATTATATCTGACAGCAGCATTGTGTCATTATACAATATATTGAATTTAGAGTGATTGTTTCATATGCAGCAGGGATCATGTTGGAATATTTGCATGTTTTTTAACCACTTCCCGACCGCCGCATGTACAAATGGCGGCCATGAAGTGGACCCCGCAAGGACCGCCGCATGTACAAATGGCGGCGGTCCTTGTACGGACATGGGCGGAGCGATCGCGTCATTCGTGACGCGATCCTCCGCCGGGGACTCTCGCGCTGTAACCCGTCGGCCGTTTGGAAGCGCCCGCGGGTTACTAGCATCCGGATCGCCGCATACAAAGTGTATAATACACTTTGTAATGTATACAGTACAAAGTGTATTATACAGGCTGCCTCCTGCCCTGGTAGTCCCAGTGTCCGAGGGACCACCAGGGCAGGCTGCAGCCACCCTAGTCTGCACCCAAGCACACTGATTTCCTCCCCCCCTGCCCCCTGATCGCCCACAGAACCCCTCAGACCCCCTTCCTGCCCACCCCCCAGACCACTGTTTGCACCCTATCACCCCCCTAATCACCCATCAATCACTCCCTGTCACTATCTGTCAACGCTATTTTTTTTATGCCCTAAACTGCCCCCTGCTCCCTCCTGATCACCCCCCCACCCCTCAGATTCTCCCCAGACCCCCCCCCCCCTGTGTACTGTATGCATCTATCCCCCTGATCACCTGTCAATCACCCATTAATCACCCCCTGTCACTGCCACCCATCAATCAGCCCCTAACCTGCCCCTTGCGGGCAATCTGATCTCCCACCCACACCAATAGATCGCCCGCAGATCCGACGTCAGATCACCTCCCAAGTGCAGTGTTTACATCTGTTCTCTACCCTAAACACCCACTAATTACCCATCAATCACCCATCAATCACCCCCTATCACCACCTGTCACTGTTACCCATCAGATCAGACCCTAATCTGCCCCTTGCGGGCACCCAATCACCCGCCTACATGCTCAAATTGCCCTCAGACCCCCCCTTATCAATTCGCCTGTGCAATATTTACATCTGTTCTTCCCTGTAATAACCCACTGATCACCTGTCAATCACCTGTCAATCACCCATCAATCACCCCCTATCACTGCCACCCATCAATCACCCCCTGTCACTGCCACCCATCAATCAGCCCCTAACCGGCCCCTTGCGGGCAATCTGATCACCCACCCACACCAATAGATCGCCCACAGATCCGACGTCAGATCACCTCCCAAGTGCAGTGTTTACATCTGTTCTCTACCCTAAACACCCACTAATTACCCATCAATCACCCATCAATCACCCCCTATCACCACCTCTCACTGTTACCCATCAGATCAGACCCTAATCTGCCCCTTGCGGGCACCCAATCACCCGCCTACATGCTCAGATTGCCCTCAGACCCCCCTTATCAATTCGCCAGTGCAATATTTACATCTGTTCTTCCCTGTAATAACCCACTGATCACCTGTCAATCACCTGTCAATCACCCATCAATCACCCCCTGTCACTGCCACCCATCAATCAGCCCCTAACCTGCCCCTTGCGGGCAATCTGATCACCCACCCACACCAATAGATCGTCCGCAGATCCGACGTCAGATCACCTCCCAAGTGCATTGTTTACATCTGTTCTCTACCCTAAACACCCACTAATTACCCATCAATCACCCCCTGTCACTGCTACCTATCAGATTAGACCCCTATCTGCCCCTAGGGCACCCAATCACCCGCCCACACCCTCAGAACACCCTCAGACCCCAGCCCTGATCACCTCGCCAGTGCATTGCTTGCATCTTTTCCCCCCTCTAATCACACCTTGAGACACCCATCAATCAACTCCTGTCACCCCCTAGCACACCTACCCATCAGATCAGGCCCTAATTTGCCCCGTGTGGGCTCCTGATCACTCGACCAGACCCTCAGATCCCCCTCAGACCCCCTTCCTATCACCTACCCAGTGCATTGATTGAATCTATTTTCCCCTCTAACCACCCCCTGAGACACCCATCAATCACCTCCTGTCACCCCCCTAGCACTCCTATCCATCAGATCAGGCCCAATACAACCTGTCATCTAAAAGGCCACCCTGCTTATGACCGGTTCCACAAAATTTGCCCATTTTCCGCTAACTTGTGACAAAAAATAAAATCTTCTATGAACTCACCATGCCTCTCAGTGAATACTTTGGGATGTCTTCTTTCCAAAATGGGGTAATTTGAGGGTATTTATACTATCCTGGAATTCTAGCCCCTCATGAAACATGACAGGTGGTCAGAAAAGTCATAGATGCTTCAAAATGGGAAAAATCACTTTTTGCACCATAGTTTGTAAATGCTATAAGTTTTACCCAAACCAATCAATATAGGCTGAATGGGTTTTTTTTATTAAAAACATGTTTGTCCACATTTTTCGTGCTGCATGTATACAAAAATTTTACTTTATTTGAAAAATGTCAGCACAGAAAGTAAAAAAAAATCATTGTTTTTTTACAAAATTCATGTCTTTTTTGATGAATATAATAAAAAGTAAAAATCGCAGCAGCAATCAAATAGCACCAAAAGAAAGCTTTATTAGTGACAAGAAAAGGAGCCAAAATTCATTTAGGTGGTAGGTTGTATGAGCGTGCAATAAACCGTGAAATCTGCAGTGGTCTGAATGGAAAAAAGGGTCTGATCCTTAAGGGGGGGGGGGGGTAAAGCCCACGGTCCTCAAGTGGTTAAATGGTTTTATTCTTTATTGAATCATCAATATTGTGATTATTATTATACCTAATGTTGAATAAAGATTTTTGTTATACTTTTTCAAACTTTGCTGTGGGAGGTGCTATTTTTTAAGCGCTTTCTTCTTCTACCATATAATTGCTCTTGTTTTGAGCGCTAGAACACACAGTTATTTGGTTGAGGTGTTGCAGACACTTTCCAGAAACTGTGTATGTGCTGCCCGTCTGCTCACCCGTCACGATCATCCACTTTTTGTGGCAAGCATCCTGCGCATGTGCGGCTCAGTCTTTCATGATGACACGCTGCATGTGCGAACATAGAGTGCATGCACGACTTTGGCTGAAATTGCCAAGTTAACTGAGCCACCAGCAGGACCATGGAGGGGACCCATGGGACTCCAGGGGGCCTTGCGGGCTACGGGGGCTGGAGAAAGCCCCATGTAAGTCCAGATTTCCTTTTTCTAGCTTTGCTCAGGGTCGATTTAAGTTCCAGTTTAACTCCTTAATGTATAATAAAAAATATATATATCCATACGAATGTAAAGTTAACAGAGGCGTAAATATGCCAAGTACCACATGACACGTGCCAAGTGCCGAGTGACAGTCAGACAGCAGATAAGAAGACACTAGTGCACACTAACTGTCACACTGCCACTGCTCACAGCACAGCAGTTCTGTAGAAAGCTAACACAGTAGTACTACTACTCTAACAACTACTAGCACACTGACTGCAGTGCTACAGTACTAACTACACAATAACACAGTAATCCTATCCCCTGATCCCTAACCTAACTTATACCTAAGGCTAATAGCAGGCCAGTAGGCAGTAGCTGGCCTGGTCTGTGCACATCACACACACAGACACATAGCAGCTGCCTGCAGCACACACTCTGATTGTCACACAAATGACATCAAGCTAATTAATGATTTAACAATAGTGTAGTGATAGTGAAGGGGTTAATCACTGAACAGCTTTCAGTTTATCACTGCTAGGCCAGCAGCACTGGAGCACACACTCTGACTGTCATACAATGGCATCAATCAAGCTAATTAACGATTTAACAATAGTGTAGTGATAGTAGTGAAGGGGTTAATCACTGAACAGCTTATCACTGTGTACAGCCCTTGGCCCAGCAACACTGGAGCACACACTCTGATTGTCACACTACGACATCAATCAAGCTAATTAATGATTTAACAATAGGGTAGTGATAGTAGTTAAGGGGTTAATCACTGAACAGCTTTAGGTTTATAACTGTGTACAGGCCCCTTGCTAGGCAACCAGCACTGGAGCATGTCTCTCAGTGAGCATTCAGCAAGCTAATACGATATGTCTCATCATGGCAGCCCTCCTTATTATACAGGGGGGCTGGCCAGTGTTCCTTTCTGTGATTGGGTGCCAGGGTTTAGGCTGGGAGCCCTCTGATTGTCTCAATGAGGTCAGGTGGGGCTGGCCAGAGTCCCTCTCTGGGACTGGTTGCTAGGGCTTCTGCTGGGAGCCCTCTGATTGTCTCCAGGACGTCAGCTCCTTAGTTACAGTATTTCAAGTCCGGATATCCGCAATATCGGTGGATATCCGGGTTATGTGGCCAAATATCCTGAGATAGGAATTCATAATCTGATCCGGATAGCGTAAAAATGGTCGGATATGTGGGTTACCCGATAGATAGCCAGAGCAAACCCCGCCCTCCCTTTCCCCATCTGGCATAGGTGGCTAATGTGCTATCTCCCGTATACAAATAATGTAGCCAGTGCCATTTGGCTCTTGTGCTTCAGGAGAGCATCTTTCAACTCATTAAGTCCGGTGGTTCAAAGGCTTCCGGTACTGGTTGCTTGGCTATAGCATGGCCAATTTCCAGGAGGTTACTTAGGTTATATTTCAAGTAATAGAGTTATAGGATCAAGACTAAGAGTACTACTGAGCATTGTGTTGTGTTAATCAATTTGAGCATTTTGTGTCAGGAAAACTATCCAACACCCCCCACTGTATCTAATAGAGGGTTCCCTCTGCATTACATCCTCAAAAGCATACATTTGATATAGTAGGATCAATATTGTGTAATCTCATTGTGTAAGATATATTATATAGATTATCCTTACAGTTACTTATAAATTAGTAGGTTGAATGCTCCCTTATGGACAAAGGAGGTAAGAAGAGTCCAGAAGTATATAAAACTGAGTTGAAAACAGCTAACTAGACCACCAGGAAATCATTTAAAGTGGACCCAAATTAAAATTACAAAAATCTATTAACCCTTCGCACACTCACATGCAAATGTTCAAACAATTGCATTCACAGATTCACTCATCCAGGCACAACTGTTATCCCTACAGCTAAATTCAAAGCCAGGGTTTTAGTTCACAGAAGAATGCATTCTTATGCTATATCACCTATACTGCGCAGAAGTACCCAGGTAAACATAGGTGTCCTAACTCTGGCCCTGTAACATGCATAGTGCAGACATGCAAACACATTCATTGCATCAAACCTATCAATGGATTAGGAGCACACATCCTAACTTCCTCTCCTGGGAAAGACAGTGCATCTTACCAATCGCACAAGGGAGCTAATGTTATGTGTCCATGTGCACCATGCACATACACCAGCATAAGCTGTCTGCCTGCTGACAAACATACAGGGGAATGGGGGAGTGCACCGAATTGGACCCTAGCCACAGGGGTCAATGATAAGAATAAACATACATATATCCAGGCACATCGCCTCTAGTTAGGACATTAAATAAATTATTAGGGAAAGGGAGGTGCTGAAGGGGGTGTGGCTAGAAAACAGCAAAAATCTATTAACCCTTCGCACACTCACATGCAAATGTTCAAACAATTGCATTCACAGATTCACTCATCCAGGCACAACTGTTATCCCTACAGCTAAATTAAAAGCCAGGGTTTTAGTTCACAGAAGAATGCATTCTTATGCTATATCACCTATACTGCGCAGAAGTACCCAGGTAAACATAGGTGTCCTAACTCTGGCCCTGTAACATGCATAGTGCAGACATGCAAACACCTTCATTGCATCAAACCTATCAATGGATTAGGAGCACACATCCTAACTTCCTCTCCTGGGAAAGACAGTGCATCTTACCAATCGCACAAGGGAGCTAATGTTATGTGTCCATGTGCACCATGCGCATACACCAGCATAAGCTGTCTGCCTGCTGACAAACATACAGGGGAATGGGGGAGTGCACCGAATTGGACCCTAGCCACAGGGGTCAATGATAAGAATAAACATACATATATCCAGGCACATCGCCTCTAGTTAGGACATTAAATAAATTATTAGGGAAAGGGAGGTGCTGAAGGGGGTGTGGCTAGAAAACAGCAAAAATCTATTAACCCTTCGCACACTCACATGCAAATGTTCAAACAATTGCATTCACAGATTCACTCATCCAGGCACAACTGTTATCCCTACAGCTAAATTAAAAGCCAGGGTTTTAGTTCACAGAAGAATGCATTCTTATGCTTAATCACCTATACTGCGCAGAAGTACCCAGGTAAACATAGGTGTCCTAACTCTGGCCCTGTAACATGCATAGTGCAGACATGCAAACACATTCATTGCATCAAACCTATCAATGGATTAGGAGCACACATCCTAACTTCCTCTCCTGGGAAAGACAGTGCATCTTACCAATCGCACAAGGGAGCTAATGTTATGTGTCCATGTGCACCATGCGCATACACCAGCATAAGCTGTCTGCATGCTGACACACATACAGGGGAATGGGGGAGTGCACCGAATTGGACCCTAGCCACAGGGGTCAATGATAAGAATAAACATACATATATCCAGGCACATCGCCTCTAGTTAGGACATTAAATAAATTATTAGGGAAAGGGAGGTGCTGAAGGGGGTGTGGCTAGAAAACAGCAAAAATCTATTAACCCTTCGCACACTCACATGCAAATGTTCAAACAATTGCATTCACAGATTCACTCATCCAGGCACAACTGTTATCCCTACAGCTAAATTAAAAGCCAGGGTTTTAGTTCACAGAAGAATGCATTCTTATGCTTAATCACCTATACTGCGCAGAAGTACCCAGGTAAACATAGGTGTCCTAACTCTGGCCCTGTAACATGCATAGTGCAGACATGCAAACACATTCATTGCATCAAACCTATCAATGGATTAGGAGCACACATCCTAACTTCCTCTCCTGGGAAAGACAGTGCATCACCGAATTGGACCCTAGCCACATTGACCCCTGTGGCTAGGGTCCAATTCGGTGCACTCCCCCATTCCCCTGTATGTTTGTCAGCATGCAGACAGCTTATGCTGGTGTATGCGCATGGTGCACATGGACACATAACATTAGCTCCCTTGTGCGATTGGTAAGATGCACTGTCTTTCCCAGGAGAGGAAGTTAGGATGTGTGCTCCTAATCCATTGATAGGTTTGATGCAATGAATGTGTTTGCATGTCTGCACTATGCATGTTACAGGGCCAGAGTTAGGACACCTATGTTTACCTGGGTACTTCTGCGCAGTATAGGTGATTAAGCATAAGAATGCATTCTTCTGTGAACTAAAACCCTGGCTTTTAATTTAGCTGTAGGGATAACAGTTGTGCCTGGATGAGTGAATCTGCGAATGCAATTGTTTGAACATTTGCATGTGAGTGTGCGAAGGGTTAATAGATTTTTGCTGTTTTCTAGCCACACCCCCTTCAGCACCTCCCTTTCCCTAATAATTTATTTAATGTCCTAACTAGAGGCGATGTGCCTGGATATATGTATGTTTATTCAAATTAAAATGACAAGATTTCAGAAATAAAATCTATTTTCTAAATTATAATAATAAATAGCAGCCTTTTTTCAGCTGCATGATGACAAATATAAAATATTTTACATTTATAGTAGGAACCCCTCCCTTCCTTTCATATTACCGGGACAGAATCTTGCCGGGGCAAACTGGTGGAGTAGGTGGTGTCCTGCAAAGGAGGAATTGCTAATGGCTGCCACCTGTATAACCCTAGTTATGAAAAGATAAGGGTGAAAGGCATGCACTGAAATGCTCATAGGCTTGAAGGAGTGTTTATTTATCTTTGTATGTGTCAGAGTGATGCAACTAAATATTTTGAATTAAAAAAAATGTTTGGTTTGGGTCCCCTTTAAATGGAAGGGGTAGCACCATTGGATTACCATGGAGATCTGTGTGAAAAAGGGTGCCTACTGGACTACCCAAAATGGCTTTAGAGGGAAGCCACATAAGAGTTAAAAAGGTTCAGGTCAGATAATCCTCCCATGTGCTTACAATATGTTGCATCATAACAGTTTAATTGATTATAGATTTTATATGGCTCCAGATAAATAGAAAGATTTAAAGATTTCTGGTTATGTGCCACATCATCTGGCTAAATTACAATCAGGAGCACTTTAAAATAGCCATCTTCGGAAGGAGGGTCAACTTTATAGCTGTAGCTCACCCAGAAAAAAATATGTTATAAGTATGCCAGATCTTTAATAGGTCATGCAGCTCTGCACATGATGGAACATAATTCCATTTATATAGCTGAGTAGGATCAAAACAAATTTTCACTTCTAAATAATTCAAATAATGTTCTCTAAATTGGAACATAAACCGTTTGGAGTAATGCTGACCCATAAGATATAGAATAATTACCAAACAATGCCTCCGATTTGTCATAATTTAGTTTTAGGCCTGATAAGGTCTGAAAATGTTTCAGAGCAGAAATTAAATTAGGGACACTTACAAGTGGATTAATAATAGTCATTAGTATATTGTCTGCAAATAGACCTAATTTAAATTTAGACTCATGGATTTTATATGCTTGTATATCAAGAATTTGCGCGGAGATACATGACCAAGAACTCAATTATTAGTGCAAACATTGCTTTGGAGAAGGGGTGTCCTGCCTTGTCCCTCTACATACATACTGATAGAATACGTATTTCATTTTATGGTGAACCTCATTACAAATGGGCCATTGATGCATATGGGATGTATTCTATGAGGCTGAGAAATGAGCATGGGATATAAGCCTAAGAAGAACTGAAGTGCACACATACCATTTTGCAGCTTTGTAGCACTGACACCTGAGGAAGTGTGGTTGAACCCAAAAATGCATTGTTTCTAGTGCCTTTTAAGTATTATATTATTACAATGGTTGCTCTTCCAGGAGTTAAGTGATGATACTTAATTGCTTTTAAAATGTTATAAAACTCAAATTCCATCTATAGTCTAAAGCATTAAACACAACATAAAATTAACAGCAAAAAAAAAAAAAAAAAAAAGAGGTTTTATTTGTTTCCAAGTTACTCAAAAGGTTAACACTCAAACTTTTCACTTCACTTAGAAACTAAATTAATAAGATTGCCATTGCCTTACCAGAGTTATGAGATTGATGTGAGCTGTACTAAGCTGTGCAAACAATGCAGAATGCAGTAGGGAAGTAAATCATTTTCTCTCTTTTATTTGCGCAGTAATTGCTAAAGGCCAGTATGTATGCATAATCAATGTCAGCTAGTGGGGATCAGTACCCAATGGCTTGGGCGACATTGCATGGCCAAGATTGACAGTTGTGTCAGTAGGTTGCAGGCTAGGGATTTGTACTTTTACTATGCGGGGAAAAGAGGGCAGAGGGATTATGAAGTGGCACCTTTGTGATGTAATGCTGCATGCATGGAGGTAAGTGAGGAGAAAAATGCTATTGTAGTTCGACTAAAGTGTTCTACCAGGTCGGAACGCTGGCCAAGTGGTCGAAAGGGTTTGGGGCTGCCATATACACGATGGATTCTTGGCATTGGCATCATTATTGGCCGCTTCAGCAGGGTTTCATCTGGCAGGTTTCGGCAGTTTTAGTAAGTAAATCTGATCATTTGTCCTGAAAGCAGGAATATTATCAATTTTATTTGCTTTCATATGACATCAGAGCAATCTGTTTTTGTTTCAAAAATGTTATTTTGAGTTTTATTTCACTTTTATTATTACACATATATTAATATTTGTAGCAATATTAACCACTTCAGGACCAAATGAATTTTCACATAGCACTGCTCCCATTCATTCGCCAATAACTTTATAACTACTAATCACACCTAAATGATCTATATATTGTTTTTTTTTCAGGACAAATTAGGCTTTCAGTGTGTGATAATTTTGTTTAGTAATTACCTTATTTTCAATGCATTTTAAAGGGAAAAGTAGAGAAAAAAACTGAAAAACACTATTTCTCCATTTACATCCATTATAGCTTTACAATAAACATTGCTAACTATAAGGTAAACTCACTCATTTTATTTGCTTATTCATCCTGGTTATAACAACATTTAGATTATGTTCCTAGCACGATGTATGGTGACAATATTGTATTTGAAAATAAAGGCGTCTTTTTTCTGTTTTTGTTTTCTTATTGTACACTATTGATAAGTATAACCACTTTTGATAATTATAAGACTTTATTCGCAAAAATAATAGTAATATACCCTCATGGCATACATATTCAAAAAGCCAAGTTTCTAAGGTAACAATATATGTTGTTTCTTTCATATTCTGTCACTTAATTTTCATTTTACAAGTCTTTTATTTTGGTACAGCATATGCAAAAAGTTAATTGCCTTTGATTCAGTTTGGACTAAAAAGAATACACAAGACATGGGCCTCAACCCTAAAACTTTCTCAACTCTACTCTACTACTTATCACGGTTAATATGTTACATATGTCTCTTGTAGTTTTGCCAAAACTTTCATAAATGTTATCATAATTTAGAAAATTACTTTTTTTTATGTTGGATTGAGTTTGTCCGTACCTATTTTTTAGGTGATGTGTGTCCAAGCTTTAAGACACACCAAAATGTATTCTACAACTCGCCTCAGTTAAAAATGATACCATACAGTATGTGCCTCATTTAGTAACAAACTGATGGTGCACTCTCCACAAATACACTGGACGTTTATAAATGTCCAGTTGTCATTAAGCGGTTAAATTACAAAATGGCTTATGCAGCATTGATAGATGTTATAACAATTATTTTTATTTATTTTTAATTAGGCTAAAAGAAGATATTTACTTTGAGCTACAGGAAAAGAAAGTGAGATTACTCTTCTCATTGGTATATAAACAATAATAAAAATTCACCATACACTTGCAGACCAGGGGCGTATATATACGTATTGTTTACTCACCACCACTATTCACAATCGCCGCGCTGTTTCCATTTGCCTTCATCGCACTCCTGCCGTTCCATGATCAGTGAATGGGAAATAACTGTTTCCAAACCCAATCACAATGCCTGTGATGAATAAAATTTGGCGTCAGCAAGATGCAAACTTTTACTCACAAAAGGTGAAAGTAAACAGTTACATTCACTAGTTTCCATCTACTCGGGAACCAAGTGTGGATCCATCTTGTGGCCAAAAAGTAAAATTACACTTACATACACAATTTTACACTATAAAATAGAAAACCCCTTCCACTGCTTCCACATAGTTACAAAATAAAACACTTATAAAGAAAAAAAAAACAGAATTAAAAAATTGTTACCTTAGGGAATGTTTTTAATATGTATGTCATGAAGATATATTACTGTTATTTTTGTATATAAAGGCTTGTAATTATTGTTATAATATAAAAAAAACTAAACGGAAAAAATACACCTTTATTTCCAAATACAATATTATCACCTTACATTGTACTAGGGACACAATTTAAACGTTGTAATAATAACCAGAACAAATAGGCAACTAAAATGTGTGGGGTTTATCTACAATAGCAAATTTTATTTTGAAACCATAATAGACAAAAACTGAGAAATGATTTTTTTTTCCAATTTTTTCTTCTTCTTCCTTGTAAAATGTATATTAAATAAAATAATTATTTGCAAAAGTACTGCCTAAGGAAAGCCTAGTTTGTCTGACAAAAAATAATATATAATCACAAACAGTTGAGATGCGCAAATGTATATAATCAAATCAGGCAGTGCGCCAATATTTTTATAGACAGTTCAATGTTGGGTTTGATATTAAGCGCTACACAGTCCTGCTCCTGAAGGAGGGGAATCCTCTCTATCATAAAAGTTCTTTTGTGTTGCCAAAATGGTTCTCACCACCACCACACCAAATATTGGAAAGGGACTCACCCTTTTCTAAGACCCCCAATTAGGTCTTAGTCTCGCCTTGGGGTTATTCCCAGGTCACCCCCGACCTTATCGAACTGTGTCTTTAGTGGGCTAGGCCAATCCACAAGTGCTGACAGATAACCTCCAAATAAAAAAATCTCACATAGCGTAATACTGTATGGTTTTAAAAACCTTAAAAATTTATTGCACTTACAATTTTCTCCAGATAAAAGACAGCATGAGTTTTTCAACGGGCTCTCCCCCGTATTGGTGGCCTCCGAAGGGCTCCCCAAATGTTGCTACTCGGTCTAGCTGCCGCGCGGTCAGCCTTCCGTGTAGTTTCCGCGTTTGCCCCGCTGTTAGCTCTGCACTCCACGCCGTCTCAGGTCCCGCCCAACTAGTTTCGTCACAGTGCGTGACTCATCAGGAGCTCCTGATGAGTCACGCACTGTGACGAAACTAGTCGGGCGGGACCTGAGACGGCGTGGAGTGCAGAGCTAACAGCGGGGCAAACGCGGAAACTACACGGAAGGCTGACCGCGTGGCAGCTAGACCGAGTAGCAACATTTGGGGAGCCCTTCGGAGGCCACCAATACGGGGGAGAGCCCGTTGAAAAACTCATGCTGTCTTTTATCTGGAGAAAATTGTAAGTGCAATAAATTTTTAAGGCTTTTAAAACCATACAGTATTACGCTATGTGAGATTTTTTATTTGGAGGTTATCTGTCAGCACTTGTGGATTGGCCTAGCCCACTAAAGACACAGTTCGATAAGGTCGGGGGTGACCTGGGAATAACCCCAAGGCGAGACTAAGACCTAATTGGGGGTCTTAGAAAAGGGTGAGTCCCTTTCCAATATTTGGTGTGGTGGTGGTGAGAACCATTTTGGCAACACAAAAGAACTTTTATGATAGAGAGGATTCCCCTCCTTCAGGAGCAGGACTGTGTAGCGCTTAATATCAAACCCAACAAAAAATATTATATAGATCATTTCAGTTTGTAAGTAGTAATAAAGTTATTAGCGAGTGAATGGGAAGAGCGTGATGTAAAAATTGCTAGTTTTGAAGGGGGAAAAAAAACCTATGATTTGTAACTGGTTAATGCATCCTCAATCCATAAAAAACCCGTACAAGTCCTTCTGCTAACATCTGCAACATAGGCCTGTCCTCTGACCCTTTCCCCTTCTTTAACGGCACAAGGCAAGGGTGCCCCCTCTCTCCTCACCTCTTAGCCCTATGTACAGTATTTATGTATTGCCATAATGGTTAGTAGGGATGGCCCGAACAGTTTGCTGGCGAGCAGTATTCTGCAAACAAAGGCATGTTTGTCATTGACGTAGAACACACATAAAAAAAATCATGTTCACATTTTTCCCATAGACTTTAATGGAAGGTGAGCAGCCGCCGACTTTAGCGGTTAATGGCAAAGCCCCCTTACCAGCTAGAAGCACCAAATTTGGAGGGGATGTGGACAGGGACAGTGGGTAAAAGAGAACAAAATACAAAAACACCTTATAGTTTTTGAGAAAATTGATTTGAAAGTTTCAAAGGAAAAAAAGTATATATTTAAAGTGAACCAGAGACGAAGCACCCTCATGTATTTTACCATGTATATATATATCGCTATAGCTCAGCCTGCTTGTTATCGGCCCTGATAAGAGCATTCAGTCTGGCTTTGCTCAGGAATCATTATAGCTTAGTCTGTCTTCTCTGATGTATTTTTAAGCCCAAGCCTGCCCCCTTGTGACTCTGCTAAAATTACTCAGCTATAATGATTCCTGAGCAAAGCCAGACTGAATGCGGGGATTTTATCAGGGCTGATAAGAATCAGGCTGAACAGTGAAGAATGAAACAGAGAGCAGGGTAGGTGTTTTCTCTAATGTTCCCACTGATATATACGGTAAAATACATGAGGGTGCTTCGTCGTCTCTGGTTCACTTTAAATGTGGTAAATGACAGACAATGTAGCAAACCTAACGATAGTGTAAATTTACATATATCAAAAGAAAGATCAACTAATTTCCTGACGGGGTTTCCAGGGGTTCCATATGCACTGCGTACCCCCTGGAAACCCCTCCGAAGCCACAACACTTTGGCCAGGGATCGCTATACAGCTGCAATATGGCTGTATAAAGATCCCTGGCATATTTTCCTATTTTTTAAAACTTTTTTTAGGTTCAGAGAGTCGGAATATTTTTTTTTAAATGATGTGTGGTCCCCCCCTCCCAAGCATCTTTAACCCCTTGTCTCCCATGCAGGCTGGGATAGCCAGAATGTGGACCCCCAGCCGAGTGAAGCTTCGCACCCTGAGCTATACCAGCCCACATGGTCCATAGTATGAGGGGCTCCGAGGGAGAGGGATGGCAAAGCCTTTCCCTCCTCAATGGAGCCCTTGTCAAATCGATGGACAAGGGGCTCTTCCCCAGCTCTGGTGCCCCAAGAGGAGGTGGGTTCAACGACTCCCTGGGGAGTTCGTGGTGGCATCTGGAAGTCTTTTTGAAAAATGGGTGTTCCTCTTGTACCCACTGTCCCTGTCCACATCCCCTCCAATTTGGTGTTTATAGCATGTAAGGGGGCTTTGCTGTTAACCGTTTAAGTCGGTGGCCATTCTCCTGCCATACAAATCTATGGAGCTAGCTGGAAACAGCTGGTTCATGACTAGAAGCTGTCCGTGAATAGAAAATTCTATGCTCGCAACATCTCTAATGGTTAGACACTCTGCCAAGGTCCTGGGTATTTACATAAATAAGAACAGGTTTAAAATCACGCTTTTTGCGGATGACACCATCTTATTGATTGGCAATTCTCATACCTCCCTCCCAAGCCTCTTTAAGATTCTAGGGGCTTGATTCACTAACCGGCACTAAGTGTTAGCGCCGGAGTAAAAAAGAGTATTCCGGCGCTAAGCCGGTTAGTGTGCCTTATCTGAGGTTAGTGTGCCTTATCTGAGTTAGTGTGCCTTATCTGAACTTAGTGCCCCTTAAAGAGACACTGAAGCGAAAAAAAAAAAATATGATATAGTGAATTGGTTGTGTACTATGAATAATTACTAGAAGATTAAATAAAATATTCTCATACTTTTATTTTCAGGTATATAGTGTTTTTTCTAACATTGCATCATTCTATAATATGTGCAGATTACACAATACTCAGCATTCAAAATGAGTCTTTCAGAGCAGTCTGTGAAGTAATGACCTCTCCTCTAGCAGAGGAAAAGTAAATAGTCCAGGAACAGTTGAGATAATAAAAGTCAGATAACAGCCCTCTCCACGACTAACTTAGTCGGAGAGCTTAATGGCTTGTTTGCATAGAGATAACAACTGGAGTTTCTCAACTCTTCCTGTACTGGAAACAATTACACTGATGTATCTGATCTTAATGTTTTATTTCTTAGCTGTGCTACACATACAAATCATAATATCATCATTTTTTTTTCGCTTCAGTGTCTCTTTAAGTAGCTTTGTGCACACTAAAAGATGCACAAAGCTACATCGCGAACTGCACTGCACACAGTGTAGTTAGAACTGGCCAGAAGAGGGATCTGGAGGGGGGAGGATGGTGCTGTGTGCTGTGAAAGTCACACAGCACCAGTAATAAAATCATTTAAAACTAAATCCCTACCAGGTCAGCAATAAAAACAAATCTGTGACTATGGCGTGTGGTCTTACGTGGGAACAACAGGATGACTTGGCCTCTAAATTTGGATTTAAGATTAATTAGGCTGGTCTCAAATACCTTGGGTTAACGCTCATGCCACATTATTCATCACTTTATAAGGCTAACTATACCCTCTCCTGATCAAATTGCATAGAGCCCTGAATGACTAAACTTCCTATCCCCTATCACTCACAGGCCTTATAAATGCAATTAAAATGACCCTCCTTCCTAAAATACTCTATTTGTTTCACTCACTCCCATGTAGAATACTCCTGGGTGATATATATTAAAAAATTGCAATCCCACATGGTGACGTTCATATGAGGTGAGAAACCTCCCAGGATCCAGTATCGCTACCTGGCTAGGGATAGACCCAGTTGGGTGCTCCTATCTTCCCCAGTACTTCTTTACCTCCAGGATGGCTCAGATGATAGAGTGGTCAGCTTCTGTGAGTTTATGAATCAATCTGGAGGCTTCTCTCATTGCCCATAACTTTACTTCTATGGACACCGCATCCATCAATTACAATCCCTGTCATGGCTTTGATGATCTGGGACACTCTATATATCTGTAAGTCTCTCTGCAGGAGGCTTTCCCTGAAAAGCTGGCTGTCCACCAGCATCTCCCAATATTGTAACAAAGAGTTTCCTCCTGGTTGTAACATGGGGGCCTGGGTGCAATGGCACTCTAGGTCTGTAACCAAACTATCGGACCTCATTATGGATGGCTCCTTTATCTCCTGGCAACAGTTCCAGGATACATTTTTTCACCCGTCCTCTGAGCTATTTAGATAGATAGATCAAAAACTCATCAGTTTGCCACCAATTTCTTGAAGGACAATCCAGTGCACCTCAACACCAATGTTGTGACTATGCTCTCTCTCTCCCACATCGCTAGAAGTCTGGTGTTCACCCTCTACCCCTTCCTGTGGTATCAACGTCTTTCCTTGATTACCCCAGCTATGTTAAAATGGCAGTATAGGTTGAATGTTGTTCCGGGGTCAGAGGAATGGAATTCTATTTTTCTGGAAATAAGTATATAATAAGTAAAGCCTCCATTAACTATGACGTTAAAGAAAGGGCCTGGAGCCTATTAGATTCCAATACTTGTTTTAAAGGCTGTGGTTTAGCGAGTGATTAAGTACACTGCTGGTGGTCCATGAATTTTGGCCTTATTTGACCAACCCCCTCTTGGGTACACCACATTTCAAAGTACTTTTGTTAGCCATGTATGCAACGCATCCCAGACATCGCTTGCTAAGAGTTGGAGGCCTCCCCTCCCCATACGTAAACTCCAAACCATTTACCTATTTGAACGCCTCAATTCGGACTTATCGAATAAGCCCTCTAGATTTGAAACTGTGTGGGATCCCTGGTCTACTTGGTACTCAGAACTCTTTGCAGTACTGGGGGGGAGGGAGGGGGGGGGGGACTAACCAGTTATGTTTTGCTTATTCACTTCTCCTTTTGACTCTGCTTGGCTGTACCCTTACCTTTAACACTGTACCAACTCATGCCTCACTCTGTGTATGGGAATGTTGCGTCCTTTGTCACCTGCGCCTCTTTTTTCCTGGTTTTTGTCAACCATCCATTTAGTACATTTCGGTTTTATTGGATGGTTTAGGTCTTTTTTTTTAATTTTTTTACTTTAACATTTTTATTGAGCATTTTTTCAACAAAGGACAGGTACTATCCTTTGTTGAAAAAATGCTCAATAAAAATGTTAAAGTTAAAAAAAAAAGACCTAAACAAAACTTTAGTGTGGCCTTGCTCTTCCAGGTGTTTGATTATGTCCTTACCAAAATAGGACAGGTTTTGTGCTCCTGTATTAAGATATAAGAGAAAGATGGACTTAGTGTGAAAGTGGTCTGTTTATATCCTTTTCAAAATTCAAAGCTCTCCCCTCAAAAATAAATAAGTAAATGAATAAAAATAAAACAGATCTTATAAAGGCCATAATATTTTGCCTTTCAGAATTGCATAAACACAATGAGCAATCTGCGCAGTGATGGAATGCAGCAATTTGGACTCAGCCTATATCTGTCTCCTCATTAAGTTTACTTAATCATGAAGAATCTCTCACAGCTGGAATTTAGGTCAAGTTACTCATTTATTAGTTATATTTACAAAGGCTGTGCTCATTACATTCCCCTCTTTTTCTCATCTCGGAATTTAGACTTATATAAATACATATGTTTTAATTGGTTTGTTGGGTCTAACAGTGTCAGTGCAGTTCCCGAATCCCAAATTTTATTTCTGTTTCTTAGCAACCGTAGCGGTTTGCTAAATTATTTTTTTTCTGAAGTACCAAGATGTTTTGTTCAGTTTTATGTGTGTGGCATTGAAATCTTGACACTAGCCTGACATTGCTAGTTATTTTGAACATATTTTCTTTGTCTTGACCAGCATAAAATACTTTGCTGCATCTTGTCTTTGCTGTCCCTTTTTGAACTTTAAATATATGAATTATTATTTATTCATGTTTTGATCTCTAAAACAAACCTTCTGGTCTTTTGGTTCCCTGTAGGAACAGACCAACGTTTCAGCCTGCACTGTTAATCTGCATCTGTTAATTAGGGATGGTTAGAAATATCCCTTTCTGATTCCGCAGAAATTCCGGTTTCCCCCAATGCCAATTTCTAATTTCCATTTTTCCAATTTCTCAATTTCCATTTTTCCGATTTTCCAATTTCCAAGGAGTATTTTATTTCTCTTTTTTTGCAACAGAGAATGCAATATATGGAAAAAGAAATCAGAAAAACTGAATCTCGTGATTGGTCTAAAATTACCGCAGTAATCTGATTTTTGTGCTAAAATTCTGCATTCTCTGATTGAATCTGAAGACATAACAACAAAAGTTGTTTAGGTGATACCTTTAACCCTTTCAGGACCGGGCGTCTAACCTCCCTTAAGGACCAGGCATTTTTTCTGAAAGGGGGGGCGCGTTTGGGGGGTTAGGGCAGCCAGATACCTGCAGGGTCTTGCTGGGCATAGTGTCCCCTGTGTGGCCAGGTCACAGGTGTCCTCCCTTTAGTCAGCAGCCATCACTCACCTTCCAGGCTCCAGCGATGAGCCACAGCGGACCCCTCTGCTCCAGCCGGCATCTCTGTTCCTACTGCCGCTCAGTTCCGGGTCACAGCTTGATGACGTCATCAAGCCGGGACCCGGCACTGATGTCAGGAGGAGCAGAGATGCCGGCAAGAGCAGTGGGGAGCGCTGATCGTCGCGGGAATGGCAGGGAGGTAGGGATGCTCATTCGGATTCCGCGGAAATGCAATTTCCGAAATTCCGATCGGAAATTGCATTTCCGCATCGGAATGCGGAAATCAGTAATGCAAGTGCCGTAGGCGGATTTCTGCCGGAAATCGCGGAAATTTCCGCCGGAAATCGCGGAGATTCTGCCCGACTTTAACATCAATTTTCTCAAAAACTATAAGGTCTTTTTGAAAACTTTTTTTCATCTTATTCAGAAGATTCTGTTTAATAAACCCTGAAAATTTGGTGTTTCTAGGACTTACGAGGGCTTTGCTATTAACCGCTAAAGTCGGCGGATTTTTACTGTAATGTAAAATGCAGAAAGTAGGCAGATGCAGACTTTTTGCATTTTACATTACAGTAAAAATCCGCCGACTTTAGCGGTTAATAGCAAAGCCCCCGTAAGTCCTAGAAACACCAAATTTTCAGGGTTTATTAAACAGAATCTTCTGAATAAGATGCAAATAAAAAGTTTTCGAAAAGACCTTATAGTTTTTGAGAAAATCGATGTTAAAGTCGGGCGGAATTTCCGTGATTTCCAGCGTAAATTCCGCATTGGAATGCGGAAATTGGTAGCGGAAAGCGGAATCCGTAAATGGTACATGACGGAATGCGGATTTACCGCGGAATCGGAAATTGGCATTCCGACCATCCCTACAGGGAGGTGAGTGGATCCTCTTTTTTCCCTGTACCATCGCAGCTGTCACTATGATCCGCCAGCGATCATAGTGATCACGTGATCAGCAGCCATACGCGATGGCTGCTGATCACTGAGGGGAGATGTCAGCTGTCATATGACAGCTTAATCTCCCCTCTCCGGTGTGCATGATCGCGTCAGGACGGTTCCTTAGCGCGGACGTTGAATCAACATCCAGTCAGGGCGGCAGCACCACCTGCTGGACGTAGATTCAACCTACATCGGTCCCCAAAAGGTTAATGACTAACTGTACAAGATTCCTTTGCAAGCTTTCGAAACTTTAAGTTTCTTCTTCAGGCATGTTTCAGAGTTGGATCAGAACCATACAAAATAGTGTCACATACACAGGCTTTATATATGATTTTGTAGAGAGAACACCGCAATTAGTGTTGGGTGAACATCTAGATGTTCGGGTTCGGGCCGAACAGGCCGAACATGGCCGCGATGTTCGGGTGTTCGAGCCGAACTCCGAACATAATGGAAGTCAATGGGGACCCGAACTTTCGTGCTTTGTAAAGCCTCCTTAAATGATACATACCCCAAATTTACAGGGTATGTGCACCTTGGGAGTGGGTACAAGAGGAACATTTTTTTAGCAAAAAGAGCTTATAGTTTTTGAGAAAATCGATTTTAAAGTTTCAAAGGGAAAACTGTCTTTTAAATGCGGGAAATGTCTGTTTTCTTTGCGCAGGTAACATGCTTTTTGTCGGCATGCAGTCATAAATGTAATACAGATGAGAGGTTCCAGGAAAAGGGAGTGGTAACGCTAACCCAGCATCAGCACACGTGATTGAACAGGAGGAGGGTGGCGCAGGAGGAGAAGGCCACGCTTTGAGACACAACAACCCAGGCCTTGCATGCGGACAAGAAGCGTGCGGATAGCAATTTGCTTTTTATCGGCATGCAGTCATAAATGTAATACAGATGAGAGGTTCCAGGAAAAGGGACCGGTAACGCTAACCCATCACAGATGTTCATTGTTCATGTTACTTGGTTGGGGCCAGGGAGTGTTGCGTAGTCGTTTCCAATCCAGGATTGATTCATTTTAATTTGAGTCAGACGGTCTGCATTTTCTGTGTAGAGGCGGATACGCCGATCTGTGACGATGCCTCCGGCAGCACTGAAACAGCGTTCCGACATAACGCTGGCTGCCGGGCAAGACAGCACCTCTATTGCGTACATTGCTAGTTCGTGCCAGGTGTCTAGCTTCGATACCCAATAGTTGAAGGGTGCAGATGGATTGTTCAACACAGCTACGCCATCTGACATGTAGTCCTTGACCATCTTCTCCAGGCGATCGGTGTTGGAGGTGGATCTGCACGCTTGCTGTTCTGTGGGCTGCTGCATGGGTGTCAGAAAATTTTCCCACTCCAAGGACACTGCCGATACCATTCCCTTTTGGACACTAGCTGCGGCTTGTGTTGTTTGCTGCCCTCCTGGTCGTCCTGGGTTTGCGGAAGTCAGTCTGTCGGCGTACAACTGGCTAGAGGAGGGGGAGGATGTCAATCTCCTCTCTAAAGTCTCCACAAGGGCCTGCTGGTATTCTTCCATTTTGACCTGTCTGACTCTTTCTTCAAGCAGTTTTGGAACATTGTGTTTGTACCGTGGATCCAGAAGGGTATAAACCCAGTAATTGGTGTTGTCCAGAATGCGCACAATGCGTGGGTCGCGTTCAATGCAGAGCACAATGCTATACAGTGGTGGGCGAGCGGTGTACTACTGTTCCCAGCAGCGACACAGAGCACAATGCTATACAGTGGTGGGTGAGCGGTGTACTACTGTTCCCAGCAGCGACACAGAGCACAATGCTATACAGTGGTGGGTGAGCGGTGTACTACTGTTCCCAGCAGCGACACAGAGCACAATGCTATACAGTGGTGGGTGAGCGGTGTACTACTGTTCCCAGCAGCGACACAGAGCACAATGCTATACAGTGGTGGGTGAGCGGTGTACTACTGTTCCCAGCAGCGACACAGAGCACAATGCTATACAGTGGTGGGTGAGCGGTGTACTACTGTTCCCAGCAGCGACACAGAGCACAATGCTATACAGTGGTGGGTGAGCGGTGTACTACTGTTCCCAGCAGCGACAGAGCACAATGCTATACACTGGTGGGTGAGCGGTGTACTACTGTTCCCAGCAGCGACACAGAGCACAATGCTATACAGTGGTGGGTGAGCGGTGTACTACTGTTCCCAGCAGCGACACAGAGCACAATGCTATACAGTGGTGGGTGAGCGGTGTACTACTGTTCCCAGCAGCGACACAGAGCACAATGCTATACAGTGGTGGGTGAGCGGTGTACTACTGTTCCCAGCAGCGACACAGAGCACAATGCTATACAGTGGTGGGTGAGCGGTGTACTACTATTCCCAGCAGCGACACAGAGCACAATGCTATACAGTGGTGGGTGAGCGGTGTACTACTGTTCCCAGCAGCGACACAGAGCACAATGCTATACAGTGGTGGGTGAGCGGTGTACTACTGTTCCCAGCAGCGACACAGAGCACAATGCTATACAGTGGTGGGTGAGCGGTGTACTACTGTTCCTAGCAGCGACACAGAGCACAATGCTATACAGTGGTGGGTGAGCGGCGTACTACTGTTCCCAGCAGCGACACAGAGCACAATGCTATACAGTGGTGGGTGAGGGGTGTACTACTATTTCCAGCAGCGACACAGAGCACAATGCTATACAGTGGTGGGTGAGCGGTGTACTACTGTTCCCAGCAGAGACACAGAGTGGCAGTAAACACAATGCTATACAGTGGTGGGTGAGCGGTGTACTACTATTCCCAGCAGCGACACAGAGCACAATGCTATACAGTGGTGGGTGAGCGGTGTACTACTGTTCCCAGCAGAGACACAGAGTGGCAGTAAACACAATGCTATACAGTGGTGGGTGAGCGGTGTACTACTATTCCCAGCAGCGACACAGAGCACAATGCTATACAGTGGCGGGTGAGCGGTGTACTACTGTTCCCAGCAGAGACACAGAGTGGCAGTAAACACAATGCTATATAGTGTGGGTGAGTGGTGTACTACTGTTCCCAGCAGCAACACAATGACTGGGGGGACCCTGGCTAGCCTGGCTGGAGAGAGAACTACCCTGCCTGCCTACCCAAAGCTAAACCCACAGACAAATGGCAGAGAAATGACGTGGATCGGGTATTTATTTACCCGAACCACGTGACCCGTTCGGCCAATCACAGCGCTAGCCGAACGTTTGGGGAACGTTCGGCCATGCGCTCTTAGTTCGGCCATATGGCTGAACGGTTTGGCCGAACACCATCAGGTGTTCGGCCGAACTCGAACATCACCCGAACAGGGTGATGTTCTGCAGAACCCGAACAGTGGCGAACACTGTTCGCCCAACACTAGCCTAACCTAACCACATGTATACACAAACTCTAATTAAATTAGCTGCTAAAGAACAACAGAACAAGCAGTAGCTTTGCAGCAATACCGAGCCTTCACTAGGGCTTTTACAAAAAAAAAAAAAAAAAAAAGTCCTCATTCAGCTTTGTGCTACTGCGCAAGTGCAAACCTTCACGGCCTGTGCAGAGCAGCCAAGCTCCATCCTCAAGTCCTTGTCAATGGACTTTGGGGGGTCCTAGGACTGGAATGGAGAGAAGGAGTGGGACGGGGTATGTGTAGTATTGAATAGAATATTAGTAGCAAAGGAAAAGTCTCATATTTTTATTTTTAGTTGGCTTTTTTTAAAAAAATTGCATCATTCTGTCATATTTGCAGTTTAGAAACCACACTCTGTCTTTTAAGTCATAAAACAAAGCAGACATAATGACCCTTAGAACTTTCCTGCAGTAAAACCTTATATCAAGCTTTCTCTCTCTGTTCCTTGGATGTTTGAGTGCTTCATAAAACAGGACTGTTTCAACCCAGTGGGTCGAAGCTCAGATAAGCTCTTATGCATAGAGAACAACTATTTTTTTTAACTCTTGGTGTACTGGAAAACAATGTGAGACTTACTGGCCCAGTCCTACAATTGTTCTCTTTATAGTTTGGTGTGGTTTTAATGGTCATTCTTACAAGCATGGCCCTAAAGGCTTGTATTTCTTACATCTCTATTCATCTCAGTTTTATTTTATTTCTTTGTGTGTTACTGCTAACAAGACTGAGAAGCAAGACTGAGAAGGATATTGTAGCAGAGCTCATCTGAACTACAATGACACGTGCCGGGAAGCAGCTAGCACCTCTTAATGCATTGTGGCAGACACCAGATGATTCTTCTTAGTGAGCTCAACTTTATTTATAAGGAGAGTCAGAGAGCACAACCAAGCCAAAGAAAGAGAAAGGGTGCCGAATGTTCATCTTTTGCCGAGTTTACTTTTTGTACGGTGAATCAAAATATTGTACTTTAAAGAACGTGTTGCCACTTTTGAAACAGCTCTCTATGCCTCTGATGTGAAGAATGGAAGTAATAGGGTCAGTCAACCTAAAACTTCTAACTCAGTTTTCCAGTGAATTCTGTTCAAGTCAAATCATTTGTAGGCGTCTCGGAGTTCATTGTGTGTTTCAGGTTTTCAAATGTTTTCCTTCTCCTACAAAGGGCCTCTACGGTGCACAACAGAGATTGGCAAAACTGCCCGACGTTGATTTGCAAATCATTTTTTTTAACCCCTTATCAGCCAATTTATTTTTAGGCTTGCAAATGCTCCAGGCCAATTTATTTTATAAATTATTTTTTTATTTCTTATTTGTTACATTTGCTTGCTACAAAATAGTACTGCCTGCTGTAATGTGTATTTATGGCCACTTGTCACTAGGGGGCAGTGTGAGACAACAATAGAGGACTTCTGCTTTCGGTTTCTGTATTTTCTGTTAGCAGGGAGAGATCAAAGCATATCAAGAATTTACAGCACAACGGGTTCTGCTGACGGAGGTCCAAAGCAGTGCACTTATCTCAAACGAGATAAAACTATTGAAGCTGCTAATGTTGTTAAAACATAATGTTCTTCCCTTTGCGGAGTCAAAATGAATTTAACTCAAAGAAGGAACTGGGAATTGTTTCCTCAAAGAGCACCAAAAGGGGTCTTCAAGTCTACCTTTAGGCAAGAAAAAAATCTTTACGCACAAAGTAATATATTGTAAAATATATATGTTGGTTGTATTAAAGCGGATCCAAGATAAACGTTTACACATTGCATAGTTGTGTTCCTTTCATATAGTTTATAGGGCATTCCTCAAGCCAAATACCTTTTTTTTGTTTTGTTTTAATACTCTAATTCCTTATAAACTAAACAAGCCTCACCCACAGCTCCTTTTGTGCCTTGGACCTGTAGCAAGGGCTTATGGGAGCTCAGTCTGGGCAGGAGGAGGATAAGGTTAGTAGCCATTGATTTCAGAGGCAGAGGGGAGGAGGGAGGAGGAGAGGGAACTGAATTTACACACAGGTAAGCTTATAGCATCTCCATCCCTCAGCCTGTGACAATGTGACAAATGAGCATGGCTGCCCTCATTGTATTACAGGAATAAATAATCATAAATGTTTGAAGCTTTTTGCAGCTAGATATGATGTTTAAACTATCTAAACTTTAGATAAGATATATAGACAAGTTACTTGTTATAGTTAGTTTTTCATCTCGGATCCGCTTTAAAAAAGGTACCTGTATTGACACGTGACATGATGAGATAAACATGTGCATGTACACTGCCATGCCTATATAGGTCTAGGTTGTGTTCCTGTTTTTGATTTTCCTTACTGTAATAGGGTTCAAATTTCAGGGCTCAGAATGTGACAGTTACTATCCAGTAAGACTTTAGTAAGACTGTAGCTTAAAGAGGAACTTTAACCCAGGATTGAGCATTGCCCCAATCAGTAGCTGATACCCCCTTAACCAATCTTTAACTTTTCTCAAATGATTAATCAGTAGGGATGGTCGTAAATGATGATTTCCAATTCCGCACAAATTCCGATATTCACCAATGCCGATAACCGAATCTGCAGATTTCCAATGTGCTGATTTCCGAGTTCCTATTTCAGAGGAGTCTTTGTCATTTTTTTTTGCATTCTCTAATTTGCCAAATACTTCTGACTTGACTTGGAAGTATTGGACCCATCAGAGAATAGAGAATTTTTACAGCAATAAACAGAATACCCTGGAAATCTTAGGCCAAACCCAAGACACAGAAATACTCAGTAGTATCAGAGTCTTGCGATTGGTCTACCATTCCCACAGAAATCCAATTTTCTGATTGCTTCCGAGTACCTTGATTGGGCTAAAATTACCGAGTTGTGGTAAATCAGATTTTTGCGGAAATTTGATTTCTATTCCTTTTTCTGATCAGAAATGCCAATCTCTGATTGAAAATGTGGAAATTTAAATTCCATGGAATCTGAATGAGCATCCCTAATCATCAGGGACATTTGTATGGCTGATATTGTGGTGAAACCCCTCCCACAGTGTGATGTCAGGGCCATGGTCCTGACAGTTTCCTGTCTGTTGCAATGTGAGAAATAACAGCTGTTCCAACTTCAGAGCAAGCAGTACCTCCCTCTGTGCATAAAACTTCCAGTATTGAACATTCCACAGAGATTACCTGGCAGGATTAACGATGTTGCCACCTGTGCAAAAATGTCAGAATGTAAAGCATGGTGGGGAAATATTTTACAATGGGCAAACACGGAGTAAATAATTTATAGATTCATATTTATATATAAAAAAAACTATAACATAAATAAACAGTGGTAATATATAATGGAAAGAGTGCTTCTCTATATATGAGCCAATATTTTGTGGGACATCAAACATATCGTATAAGAAATACAGTATACATCATGTGGAATAAGCAGTGAACATAAACAGTGGCCCCATTCGGTGGACTTACCCAGTCCTGCCATATCCTGTATACTCCAGGGCTAAGTATCATGCTCTTTACTATTGTTGGTGCATGTAGCACCATACCCTTTGCTTACACTTAATACTGCTCCATCCCAGGGCAAGTATCTTCCATTCAGTTTATGTTCACTGCTAATTCCACATTATATGTATTTCTTATGCACTGTTTCTTATGCACTATTTTTTATATTACACAGAACTTTAGCTCATGTGTAGAGAAGCACTTTTTCCATTATATATGACCACAGTTTATTTCTATGCTTTTCATTGTAAATATTCTGAACCAGGGTTTCATAGTTAAAGCAGAATCCCATCTGGAACTGTATGACTAGCTATATATCTATTAATGGACACAAAAAAAGGAATAGAGGAGCACCAAATGGAGGTAAATGGGTGTGCCACGACCTTGACCCCCATGTCCCAGGGGGTACACACAGTCCACAAGCAAGCAAAGGTCAGCACCACTACAACATCTTGGAGCTTTTTATTGCATATTAGCTACTTGCTTGTAGGCGTGGCCGGAATTTCGACAAGGCCACAAAGGCCATGGTCTAGGGCGCCAGGAAAGGGGCGTGCTGTGGGCAGAAGGGTGGCAGTAGCAGTGAGCCTGCTAAACATTCGTCCTGCTACAGAGTTTGCACATAACAGTGGGTGGCTATAAACAGATGCATCTGGCAGTTAAGGGATAAATCGAAATTCCGCTGAAAACCGATTTACGGCAACTTGGTAATTTTAGCCCAATCACAGAGCTCGGAAGCATTGGGACAATCAGGAAATGCATAATTTTTCCACAAAAATTGGATTATCGTGGTAATTGTAGATCAATCACAAGATTCTGTTTTTCCGATTTTTGGATTTCCATTTTTTTTTTCATTTTTTTGCATTATCTGATACTCCTTGGAAATTGGAAAAACGGAAGGTGTAAAATAAAAAAAAGTAAAAATCGTACAAAGGTAATCAGTAATTGACATTGGCGGAAATCAGAATTTCTGTGGAAACGGAAACTGGCATTTTCGATCTGCTTTTTCTATATTGATACCATGCAATTTACGGTGCTTTCTGCGTTCTGATATTTTTGGTGCGTGTTGAGGAAGAAGAACATATTATAAGACCCATATCAGACCGCGAGAAGATACGACTCACATAATGTGGGTCCTCTGGTTTAGTGAATTGCTTTCAGTAAGGCGGAGGATGCTGTTATACAGGGAGGAATATCTTTTGGCACCCACGTGAGCATCTGTCTTTTGCGCTGGAATATTTATATTTTATGGTTTGTAACTATTATATTGTAAAAGTTTCTTGGTGAAGCCTAAACTAGATGGATGCAGACATTTATCACACCCTATTGCTAGAGACTTGTTTACTGCAGCAGAAAAAACATGAATCTTGTCTGCAGGCAAACCAGTGAGGAATTCTGAATTTCTGCAATATAATATATAATATAAACTTAGGGCCTTGGCACATGTTTCTTGATGCATCATGGTCACATGTTTTATGCACATTTAAATAATAACTTAGTCCTTGAGAAAAATTAAAAACAGGGGCAGCAGGCATGTGTGGTGGGCTCTCCTCATACCTATCATTCTCCCCAATAGCCCTCCGTTTTCACGCACTAACCCTCCAAAGCTATTTCCTGGTTGGGAGGGTCACTGAAGACTGTGCAGGTGATGCCCGGCGATGCCCTTCCTTGATGCGCACCCGTGGTCAGGAGCGATCTGAGCATACACACTATGTCACAACTAGTGTTGGGCGAACAGTGTTCGCCACTGTTCGGGTTCTGCAGAACATCACCCTGTTCGGGTGATGTTCGAGTTCGGCCGAACACCTGACGGTGCTCGGCCAAACCGTTCGGCCATATGGCCGAACTAAGAGCGCATGGCCGAACGTTCCCCGAACGTTCGGCTAGCGCTGTGATTGGCCGAACGGGTCACGTGGTTCGGACCCGAACGCGCTCTGATTGGCCGAACTGTCACGTGGTTCGGGTAAATAAATACCCGAACCACGTCATATCTCCGCCATTTGTCTGTGGGTTTAGCTTTGGGTAGGCAGGCAGGGTAGTTCGCGCTCCAGCCACGCTAGCCAGGGTCCCCCCTGTCATTGTGTCACTGCTGGGAACAGTAGTACACCGCTTGCTCAGCCACACTATATAGCATTCTGTTTACTGCCACTCTGTGTACCTCGCTCAGCCACACTATATAGCATTCTGTTTACTGCCACTCTGTGTCTGCTGGGAATAGTAGTACACCGCTTGCTCAGCCACACTATATAGCATTCTGTTTACTGCCACTCTGTGTACCTCGCTCAGCCACACTATATAGCATTCTGTTTACTGCCACTCTGTGTCTGCTGGGAATAGTGGTACACCGCTCGCTCAGCCACACTATATAGCATTCTGTTCACTGTTCTGTGTCTGCTTGGAATAGTGGTACACCGCTCGCTCAGCCACACTATATAGCATTCTGTTTACTGTTCTGTGTCTGCTGGGAATAGTGGTACACCGCTCGCTCAGCCACACTATATAGCATTCTGTTTACTGTTCTGTGTCTGCTGGGAATAGTGGTACACCGCTCGCTCAGCCACACTATATAGCATTCTGTTCACTGTTCTGTGTCTGCTGGGAATAGTGGTACACCGCTCGCTCAGCCACACTATATAGCATTCTGTTCACTGTTCTGTGTCTGCTGGGAATAGTGGTACACCGCTCGCTCAGCCACACTATATAGCATTCTGTTTACTGTTCTGTGTCTGCTGGGAATAGTGGTACACCGCTCGCTCATCCACACTATATAGCATTCTGTTCACTGTTCTGTGTCTGCTGGGAATAGTGGTACACCGCTCGCTCAGCCACACTATATAGCATTCTGTTCACTGTTCTGTGTCTGCTGGGAATAGTGGTACACCGCTCGCTCAGCCACACTATATAGCATTCTGTTCACTGTTCTGTGTCTGCTGGGAATAGTGGTACACCGCTCGCTCAGCCACACTATATAGCATTCTGTTTACTGTTCTGTGTCTGCTGGGAATAGTGGTACACCGCTCGCTCAGCCACACTATATAGCATTCTGTTTACTGTTCTGTGTCTGCTGGGAATAGTGGTACACCGCTCGCTCAGCCACACTATATAGCATTCTGTTTACTGTTCTGTGTCTGCTGGGAACAGTAGTACACCGCTCGCTCAGCCAGAGTATATAGCATTGTGTTTACTGCCACTCTGTGTACACCGCTCAGCCAGACTATATACCATTTTTTACTGACACTCTGTGTACACCGCTCAGCCAGACTATATACCATTGTTTACTGACACTCTGTGTACACCGCTCAGCCAGACTATATACCATTGTTTACTGCCACTCTGATTCTGCTGGGAACAGTAGTACACCGCTCGCTCAGCCAGACTATATACCATTGTTTACTGACACTCTGTGTACACCGCTCAGCCAGACTATATACCATTGTTTACTGCCACTCTGATTCTGCTGGGAACAGTAGTACACCGCTCGCTCAGCCAGACTATATACCATTGTTTACTGACACTATATAGCAGACTATATAGCATTGTGTGTACACCGCTCAGCCAGACTATATACCATTGTTTACTGACACTCTGTGTACACCGCTCAGCCAGACTATATACCATTGTTTACTGCCACTCTGATTCTGCTGGGAACAGTAGTACACCGCTCGCTCAGCCAGACTATATACCATTGTTTACTGACACTCTGTGTACACCGCTCAGCCAGACTATATACCATTGTTTACTGCCACTCTGATTCTGCTGGGAACAGTAGTACACCGCTCGCTCAGCCAGACTATATACCATTGTTTACTGACACTATATAGCAGACTATATAGCATTGTGTGTACACCGCTCAGCCAGACTATATACCATTGTTTACTGACACTCTGTGTACACCGCTCAGCCAGACTATATACCATTGTTTACTGCCACTCTGATTCTGCTGGGAACAGTAGTACACCGCTCGCTCAGCCAGACTATATACCATTGTTTACTGACACTCTGTGTACACCGCTCAGCCAGACTATATACCATTGTTTACTGCCACTCTGATTCTGCTGGGAACAGTAGTACACCGCTCGCTCAGCCAGACTATATAGCATTGTGTTTACTGCCACTCTGTGTACACCGCTCAGCCACACTATATAGCATTGCGTACTCTGCCAGTCAGTGTGTATATTGCTGGGATCAGTAATACTCCACTCACCGTCAACCACTATATGAGCTCAACATGAGTTCCCCAGAGACCTCCGCTGTGAGCAGCACTCCCAACAACAGCAACAGCCAACGCCCCACGCAAGCTATAACATCCACCCCAGCAGCCAGTGGTCAGCAGCAGCCCTCCCCGGAGGAGAACGTTGTGTCCATCAGTCCGTCGCCAGAGCGATTAATGAGGGCTGCCATTGAGGAGATGATGGGGCCTGATGTGGAGGAGGAGGTCTGGCTCAGGCCAGCATCCCAAGTTAATGTTGAGGACGATGAGGGGTCTGTGTCTGGGGATGTTGGGGTGGCAGAGGTGGTGGGTGGGTCAGACTCAGGACAAGAGTTGTATGATGAGGATGATGATCGGGACCATCTGTATGTGCCTCAGAGTCCGACCCCGGAAAACATGTTGTATCGTGTGTTTAGGTACTAAAATCTGCGTTCCCTCCCAGTAGTGTTGGGCGAACAGTGTTTGCCACTGTTCGGGTTCTGCAGAACATCACCCTGTTCGGGGTGACTATATAGCAGACTATATAGCATTGTGTTTAATGCCACTCTGTGTACACGGCTCAGCCACACTATATAGCATTGTGTTTACTTCCACTCTGTGTCTGCTGGGAACAGTAGTACACCGCTCACCCGCCACTGTATAGCATTGTGCTCTGTGTCACTGCTGACAATAGTGGTACACCGCTCACCCACCACTGTATAGCATTTCTGTACTGCCACTGTACTGCTGCCAGTCAGCGTGTACTTTAAGGATAAGTGAAATGAGGAAGAAATCCGGTGAAAGAGGGAGGGGCAAGGGAAGAGGTGTTTCCCCTGACGGTTCACGTACAGGCCACAGGGGAGCACCCAAGAAAACCCACTCAATACTGCCCATGTTGTCCAGGACAACAACCCTCACAGATCCAAAAGAACAGGACCAGATAATTACTTGGATGACCTCTCAAGCGTCCAGCAGTGGGTTAAGCAGCACCAGCACATCACGCACGAGGTCCGAGTCCTCAGCCAGTTAAAGTCTGGGCTTTCTTTGAAGACTGCACTGAGGATGTTACCATGGCGATTTGCAAGGTGTGCAAGACCCGCCTGAGCAGGGGGAAAAGTATTAACAACCTCTCCACCACCAGCATGAGCCGCCACATTCTATCCAAACATCCCACTCTGTGGGCAAACGCGGCAGGACAGGGTACCACCAGCAACACTGCCTCCCTTGGGTTCACCAGACTCACCACCAGACCCGCCTCAGCAGCAGCAGTAGCCCAGCCATTGCGTGGTTCACAACATTCACAAACATCAGACGATGCTGACACTGTCACTTTCCGGACTAGTGCTCTTGAGGTCTCCCAGTGTTCATCAAACACAACAACCAACAGCCCTTCGGTGTGCAGCGCTACGGTTGAGTTGTCTGTCTCTGAGATGTTTGAGCACAAGAGGAAATTGCCAGCAAATGACCCCCGGGCCGTGGCAGTAACAGCCAGCCAGCATAGCCAAGCTTCTGGCCTGCGAAATGCTGCCATATCGAGTGGTGGAGACAAACAGCTTCAAGGGCATGATGTCAGTGGCCATCCCACGTTACGTGGTTCCCAGCCGCTACCACTTTGCGCGCTCTGCAGTGCCTGAGTTGCATGAGCACGTGGTCAGCTAAATAACCCGAAGCTTGAAGAATGCCGTTGCCTGCAAGGTTCACCTCACCACTGACACCTGGACGAGTGCGTTCGGCCAGGGTCGATACATCTCCCTTACCGCGCACTGGGTGAACCTTGTGGAGCCTGGCAGCGATTCCTCACCTGCTACGGCGCGGGTGTTGCCCACGCCGCAAACAGCTGGATAACAACAGCAGCACCTACCTCTCTGACTCCTTCTCCTCCAACGCATCTCAAAGCTGTACCTCATCCGGAAATGCTAACCCAGCACCAGCAGCAGTAGGATCGTGGAAGCAGTGCAGCACAGCTGTTGGCATGCGTCAGCAAGCGTTGCTGAAGCTGATCTGCCTTGGGGATAAGCAGCACACAGGGGAGGAAATTTGGAGGGGAATAAAGGAACAGACGGATTTGTGGCTGGCACCGCTGGACCTGAAACCGGGCATGAAGCTAGACACCTGGCACGAACTGGCAATGTATGCAATAGAGGTGCTGGCTTGCCCGGCAGCCAGCGTTATGTCGGAACGCTGTTTCAGTGCTGCCGGAGGCATCATCACAGATCGGCGTATCCGCCTCTCCACAGAAAATGCAGACCGTCTGACTCAAATTAAAATGAATCAATCCTGGATTGGAAACGACTACGCAACACTCCTGGACCCCAACCAAGTAACATGACCGATGAACATCTGGGATGGTTTAGCGTTTCCGGTCCCTGTTTATTGAACCTCTCATCTGTATTACATTTATGACTGCATGGCGGCAAAAAGCATTGCTGCTATATCCGCACGCTTTTTGTCCTCATGCAAGGCCTGGGTTGTTGTGTCTCACAAAGCGTGGCCTTCTCCTCCTGCGCCTCCTCCTGTTCCATCACGTGTGCTGCTGCTGCTGCTGCTGGGTTACCGTTGCCGGTCCCTGTTTATGGAACCTCTTATCTTTATTACATTTATGACTACATGGCGGTACAAAGCATGCTATCCGCACGCTTTTTGTCCTCATGCAAGGCCTGGGTTGTTGTGTCTCACAAAGCGTGGCCTTCTCCTCCTGCGCCTCCTCCTGTTCCATCACGTGTGCTGCTGCTGCTGCTGCTGGGTTACCGTTGCCGGTCCCTGTTTATGGAACCTCTTATCTTTATTACATTTATGACTACATGGCGGTACAAAGCATGCTATCCGCACGCTTTTTGTCCTCATGCAAGGCCTGGGTTGTTGTGTCTCACAAAGCGTGGCCTTCTCCTCCTGCGCCTCCTCCTGTTCCATCACGTGTGCTGCTGCTGGGTTAGCGTTGCCGCGTGGTCCCTGTTTATTGAACCACTTATCTTTATTACATTTATGACTGCATGGTGGTACAAAGCATGCTATCCGCACGCTTCTTGTCCTCATGCAAGGCCTGGGTTGTTGTGTCTCAAAGCGTGGCCTTCTCCTCCTGCGCCACCCTCCTCCTGTTCCATCACGTGTGCTGCTGCTGGGTTAGCATTACCGGTCCCTTTTCCTGGAACCTCTTATATGTATTACATTTATGACTGCATGCCGACAAAAAGCATGTTACCTGTGCAAAGAAAACAGACATTTCCCGCATTTAAAAGACAGTTTTCCCTTTGAAACTTTAAAATCGATTTTCTCAAAAACTATAAGCTCTTTTTGCTAAATTTTTTTTTCCTCTTGTACCCACTCCCAAGGTGCACATACCCTGTAAATTTGGGGTATGTAGCATGTAAGGAGGCTTTACAAACCACAAAAGTTCGGGTCCCCATTGACTTCCATTATGTTCGGAGTTCGGGTCGAACACCCGAACATCGCGGCCATGTTCGGCCTGTTCGGCCCGAACCCGAACATCTAGATGTTCGCCCAACACTAGTCACAACTACGTAGAGTGCATATACAGAGTGCTCCCTGCTGCGTGCGCATGATCAAGAATAGGCTTCGCCGGGCATCTCCAGCACAGTCTTCACTGACCCACCCAACAAGGAAGTAGTTTCAAAGGGGCAGTGCACAAAAGCAGAGGGTGACAAAGGAGAACAGGGGGAGCAGGGGGCATGAGGAGAGCCCACCACACTATCCCATTTGTAATATTTTTTCATGGACTACTGTGTCCTTTAAGGGTGCGTACACATGTCCAAATTTAATTGGTCAATGTTATCACTTCCATACAGTTTGAGAGCTTACCTACACAATCTTTTTATAGTTCAAAATCTTTTGACCCTTGAATTAGTTATAACTATGAGTTACCCTACAGACTGCAGAGAAAATGTCATTCACTGCCCTAGAAACTTGCAGTAAGCAAGCATTCCATAGTGATGTACCTTCCAGCAGTTAAAGGGGAACTTCAGCCTAAACAAACATACTGTCATTAAGTTACATTAGTTATGTTAATTAGAATAGATAGGCAATATAATCTCTTACCCACCCTGTTTTATAAGAACAGGCAAATGATTGTGATTCATGGGGGCTGCCATCTTTGTCATGGGGGCAGCCATCTTTGTGGTTAAAAGGAGGTGACAAGGAGCAAGAGACACAGTTCCAACTGTCCTGTGTCCTGATTACCCCTCCCAGCTGCACACGCTAAGCTTCAAATGTCAAATTCAAAATGTAAAAAAAAAAAATTGCACCAAAACAGCAGAACGAGAACAACAACATCAGAAATACCATCATGCTTTGCACAGCATCAGGGGAAAAAAGCCCGGGCAGTTTTCTTCTGTGCAGCTAAAAATGAGGCTTGTATAAGAGAAACAAAGTTCTGATACTGTTAAAGAAACACCAAGCCTTTTCAGTGCTGCTGAGTTGATTTTTAGTCCGGAGGTTCACTTTAATATGTCACCAGCTGTGTTAGATTTGATGTCAGTCAGGAAAAAAAAAAGACTTTACAATAGACAAACATTGACTAAATAATCTATAAAGGAATATTGCAAAAATATTAGCAATTTTAATAATTAAGTTATATTCAATTAACTTAAACCAGATGTCAGATTATTGATATTCAGATTCTTACTTTGATTGATTCTTTTTCATTTGCAATGTTTGTCCACAGGTCGATCTTGTCCAATCTTGTCCACAGGCACATACCAGAGCCCGCCCCCTCCGATCCTCCAATGACTTATGCCTGTTAGCATCGTGTATATCTCACTCACATGCACGATTGCAGGACTTGGCTGACCCCACTCTCTGCAACTCACTCCCACTAGCCATTAGACTTGCCCCCACCTTTAACACCTTCAAACAAGCCCTCAAGACTCACCTTTTCATGCTCTTGTACCCCCCCCCCCACATCAGTACCATATGTTCTGCTGGGCACCCTCTCAACAGATGCACCTATTGTTTCTACCCCAACCCTTTAGGGCCCTGCCGCTGGGCCTTACCTCCTAGAGTTTCCAGCTTGATTATGCAATCTCACTGTCCGTCACCCCTCTTGTGAACTAGAACAGTCTCTATTTTGAACAAAGACCAGTGGCGTAGCAATAGAGGTTGCAGAGGTAGCGACCGCATCGGGGCCCTTGGTTCAGAGGGGCCCTCCCTCAAGCAAAATATTAGCTCTCTATTGGCCCTGTGCTGGTAATAATCACTTCTATAGATGCTTTAAATCAGGGGTCTCAAACTCAATTTACCTGGGGGGCCGCAGGAGGCAAAGTCAGGATGAGGCTGGGCCGCATAAGGAATTTCACAATCGCGGCGCATCGCCGCCTCTGCCCGCCCCTCTCACTCTTCCTTCACAGAGAGGGGCGGGGAGAGGCGGCGATCCGTGCAGCGATTGACGTCAGGAGGGGCAGAGCTGAAGTTGAAAGCTCTGCCCCTTCCAGAAAATGCCGGCGGATTGCCCCCCGAGCGATTTGGGGGCTCTGCAGCCCTCGATTAGCGGCGGGGATGCGGCGGATTACTTGGGAGCACTGAACCTAACTATAAGGAAGCTTTTGCCGGCGAGGGCCACAAAATATTGTATCGAGGGCCGCAAATGGCCCGCGGGCTGCGAGTTTGAGACCACTGTAGTAGTAATCATTAACACATACTGTTCCCCATCCCCCTTCTTGCACCTCTGACACTGTGGTTGTCTTTATCAGGTTGATGCACTCTATCAATTGTTATGTATAGAGTGCTTGGGGGGGCCCCATGTAAAACTTGCACCGGGGCCCATAGCTCCTTAGGTACGCCACTGACAAAGACACTGAACTACTGTTATGAAATCATATGCATGATCTTGTTTTGTTTGGAGCTCCTTGTATGTCTTATCTTGTAGGTTACCTATTTATCTATTGTGCAGCGCTGCATAATATGTTGGCGTTTTATACATACAATAAATAATAGTAATAAAATAATAATAGGTTAGTGTTCAGTAAGTTTTGCTATCCAAGGATTAGTACTGGCATTATATTTTATTCCATGTTCATATATGTATTTTTTAAGAGTGTATGAATAAAGTTTTTTTTTTTTTTAATTTTTGATCTTCAAGTGTACCTGGGTGCAGACGTTTGCATAAATCTATTCTACTAACCTGTCCACTCTGTCACTTTTATGGTAAACTTACACTATTAATGGAAAATTAAAAATTGTGTTTGTCAGAAATACAGATCTAAATTAATATCAACTGCCCATAAAGTAACACGAGGTCTGCAAAATAAAAACAAAAACAAAAAAAAACCCTTTCTGTGAAAAGATGTGCAAATGTATCCATTTTAATTTGCTACAATATTTTTAATTGAATAGACAAATACTACATTACAACTACTCTTAGTTGCAGCATAAAACAGAGACAATGAGATCTAAAGCATAAGTCAAGGTGCTTTCTACAGTTGCCATGGTATAAAAATCAACTTTACGTCAAGCAGTTGAAGAGAACACATTCAAGGAAACTGGAAACATTTACATGCAACCATTTATGTTATGCTAGTTTTTAATCTTAAGGCAAAGTTCACATTGTGATGTGCATGTAGCACATTGAACCAAATTTCAAAACTGGCCCGGTAAAAACACGAACTTGTTCGCGCGAACAACGCGAGTTTGGGTTTGCGGCCGAAAGCGAACTTTATGCGAGTTCGACCCGCCCCCTATACTAGATCATTGGACTAAACTTTGACCCTCTACATCACAGTCAGCAGACACATGGCAGCCAATCAGGCTGCACTTCCTCCTGGAGCCACTACCCCCCTTATATAAGGCAGCAGCATCGGCCATTTTATCACTCTGTGTGCTGCTGAGATAGGGAAAGCGATAGTTAGGGGGTCTATTAGCTTGCTCCTTACTTATATTTATTGCTGAAAACAGCTCTTTTGAAAGCTAATGTTCTTGTGATGTGGTTTTTTTTGTGTGGCCTACTGACACTTCATATACAGCCCTGTCTGTCGCAGCTGGCCCTTGCTAATTGCTATACTGTGCCAGGCCCAGCACATTCAGTGCCTAGTGTGACTGCTGCACATTGTATTATAATACCAGGCACTGCATACCTTTCACTGCATCTGTGTGACTGCTGCTGCTGCACATTGTATTCTAATACCAGTCACTGCATACCTTTCACTGCACCTGTGTGACAGCACATTGTTATACCAGTCACTGCATACCTTTCACTGCACCTGTGTGACAGCACGCTGTTTTATATACCAGGCACTGCATACCTTTTATATACCAGTCACTGCATACCTTTTCATGGCATCTGTGTGACAGCATGCTGTTTTATATACCAGTCACTGCATACCTTTTCACTGCACCTGTGTGACTGCTGCAGCTTCACATTGTATTCTAATACCAGTCACTGCATACCTTTCACTGCACCTGTGTGACAGCACGCTGTTTTATATACCAGGCACTGCATACCTTTTATATACCAGTCACTGCATACCTTTTCACTGCACCTGTGGGACTGGCTGCTGCACATTTTATTCTAATACCAGTCACTGCATACCTTTCACTGGACCTGTGTGACAGCATGCTGTTTTATATACCAGCAGTCAGTGCATCCATTTGCACTGCACCTGTGTGACTGCACATTGTTATAACAGCAGTCACTGCATACCTTTAACTGCACCTGTCTGACTGCACATTGTTATACCAGCAGTCACTGCAACCTTTTCACTGTACCTGTGTGACTGCACATTGTTATACCAGCAGTCACATACCTTTCACTGCACCTGTGTGACTGCACGGGATGCTGTGGGAAGCCTCTATAGGATTCAGAGGCCCCCTTCTATGTAAGTATGTGATTCTATATCTGAGATTTGGCTAGGGTACACATTAAATGAGAGGGAACTCTCATAGTAAGGGTTCCAGTCTGTTAACTTTTCCTTGAGCACAAATGAAATTTTAAATGTTGCTAATTACTGGGATGAGTACCATTTTCATGTAAAAAAATTGGCTTTTAACCCCCTTGGCGATATGAAAAATACCGCCAGGGGGCAGCACAGCAGTTTTTTTTTTAATTTTTTTTTTTAAATCATGTAGCGAGCCCAGGGCTCGCTACATGATAGCCGCTGCTCAGCGGCATCCCCCCAGCCCCGCCGATCGCCTCCGGCGATAGGCGATCAGGAAATCCCGTTCAAAGAACGGGATTTCCTGGAGGGCTTCCCCCGTCGCCATGGCGATGGGGCGGGATGACGTCACTGACGTCAGCGACGTCGGGACGTCATTGGGAGACCCGATCGACCCCTTGGCGCTGCCTGGCACTGATTGGCCAGGCAGCGCAGGGGTCTGGGGGGGGCCGCGCGCCGCACTGGATAGCGGCGATCGGGCGCGCGGCTTTGGCGATCGGGGTGCTGGCACAGCTAGCAAAGTGCTAGCTGCGTCCAGCAAAAAAAAAATTATGACAATCGGCCCAGCAGGGCCTGAGCGGCACCCTCCGGCGGCTTACCCCGTGTCCAGCACGGGGTTACCGCTAAGGAGGTTAACTAGGTTATCTGATGATGATGATGATGATGATGATGATGATTATCATCATCCTCATTACCTTTTTTCAGAGGAAAAATATAATTGCCCTCTAAACATTTTTTTAATTTAGAAAGTGCCTGCATATTGGGGTAATCCATATTAAAGGAATTTGTGAAATAGCTGAACAATTTTTGTAGGAGATTTAAAATCTCATCAACACTAAACTACAAATTCAGTGTAACTTGTCTCTGCGAAATGCTTTCCTGAGATTCCCTGCGAAGGGCTTTGCTAAACCGATTAAGATATTAATTAATTTCATTCTATTAGCTGTAAAGAGGGTTATCGCTAAATCATGGAAATCACCCAAATTGGTAGTTGATAAAGCTACATCTGAGATAAATCAGATAAGTAATAATAAAGAGCACTAAAACACAAATTAAGCTCACCTGGAGCTATTGGAAGCAGCCTAGAACTTTGATCGTAATGCCAAAAGTAATAGATTGATATTTTTAAAGAGGAACTGTTTCAAACAAGGGGAAAAAATCCTATACAATAAAACACAAGTGCCCCTGCGTCTGTCCCTGTGTCAGTGCTTTGCGCTACTGTGCATGTCAAGCACTGACAGCCGTTGGGACAGGACGCCGGGCGGGCGGGCGGGCCGAGCAGGCGGATGCAGCGGGTGAGCGTGCGCACAGCTGACTGGCGGCATGAAGAGACCTAGAGCCCATTTTTTAAACGTGCTCAGGTCAACTAATAAATCAATCCATTGCAAAGGAAGAAGTTAAAAAAATAGAAGAGAGATCAAGAAATGATACATATTCGCCATGTAATTTGTTCATATCGTTTGATCCTGCTACTGGCAGGCAAGAAAAACAGACAGCACCAACTGCCATTATCTATAACCACACCCCCTTAAAGGGAACCTGAAGCGAGGGAAATTATTTAAAATAAACACATGACATAGCTGCAAATGAATATTACATACTAACCTCACCGTCGGTTCCTCCCAGAAGCTCACCATTTTCTGCTTGCAGTAATCCCTTCCAGTTCTGACAATATTTTGTCATAAATGAAATATACAAGTTGCTGTCAGTTATATATCAGCAGCTGTCAGTTACAACTTTATGTGCAAGGTAATGTCCATGTTTCTCTATGACTCAAGTGGGTGATAGTACAGTTTAACAGTGTGCTGACCAGGAAGCTGTTAGGGGGTAATATTCATTTTCAAAAGTGAAATTAATTTTATTAGATTTATAGAAAGTGTGCAATAATTGTTTAAACAAAATTAGGCAGGTGCACAAATTTGGGCACCACAAAAAAAGAAATGAAATCAATATTTAGTAGATCCTCCTTTTGCAGAAATTACAGCCTTTAAACACTTCCTGTAGGTTCCAATGAGAGGTATTTTAGACCATTCCTCTTTACACAACATCTCTAGTTCATTCAGGTTTGATGACTTGAGAGCATAGACAGCTCTCTTTAACTCACACCACAGATTTTCAATGATATTCAGGTCTGGGGACTGAGATGGCCATTCCAGAACATTGTACTTGTTCATCTGCATGAATGCCTTAGTGGATTTTGAGCAGTGTTTAGGTCTGTGGTCTTGTTGAAAGATCCAGCCCTGGCAAAGCCTCAGCTTTGTCACTGATGCCTGGATATTGGTCTCCAGAATCTGCTGAATCTGATACTGAGTGGAATCCATGCGTTTCTCAACTTTGACAAGATTCCCAGTCCCTGCACTGGCCACACAGCCCCACAGCATGATGGAACCACCACCATATTTTACTGTAGTTAACAGATGTTTTTCTTGGAATGCTGTGTTCTTTTTCCTCCATGCATAATGTCCCTTGTTATGCCCATATAACTCAATATTAGTTTCATCAGTCCACAGCACCTTATTCCAAAATTAAGCTGGCTTGTCCAAATATGCTTTAGCATACCTTAAGCGGCTTTGTTTGTGCTGTGGGCGGAGAAAAGGCTTCCTCTGCATCATTCTTGCATACAGCATCTCCTTGTATAAAGTGGGCTAAATGGTTGAACGATGCACAGTGACTCCATCTGCAGCAAGATGATGTTGTAGGTCTTTGGTGCTGGTCTGTGGGTTGACTCTGACTGTTCTCACCATTCATTGCTTCTGTTTATCCGAGATTTTTCTTGTTCTGCCACTTTGAGCCTTAACTTGTACTGAGCCTGTGGTCTTCCATTTCCTCAATATGTTTCTAACTGTGGAAGCAGACAGCTGAAATCTCTGGGACAGCTTTCTGTATCCTTCCCCTAAACCATGATGGTGAACAATCTTTGTCTTAAGGTCATTTGAGAGTTGTTTTAAGACCTCCATGTTGCTACTCTTCAGAGAAAATTAAAAGAGGAGGGAGACTTACAATTGACCCCCTTAAATACTCTTTCTCATAATTGGATTCACCTGTGTATGTAGGTCAGGGGTCACTGAGCTTACCAAGCTAATTTGAGTTTCAATAATTAGTTCTAAAGGTTTTGGAATCAATAAAATGACAACAGTGCCCAAATTTATGCACCTACCTAATTTTGTTTAAACAATTATTACGCACTTTCTGTAAATCCAATAAACTTCATTTCACTTCTCAAATATCACTGTGTGTGTCTCCTATATGATATATTTAACTGACATTTTTTATTGTAACAACCAACGATTTATACAGGAAATTTATGACAACTAACAAGGTTGCCAAAGCGTTCGCATCCCACTGTACTGTACATATGCACAGAAGTATAGTAATACTATTTGCTAGGCCGCTAGAAACAGCTGTTATTTCCTACAATGCAGCAAGGCTTCCACAGCGTGATGTCAGCACCTAGACATCACACTGTGGGAGGGGTTTCACCACAATATCAGTCATACAGACCAGTGATGAGCAAAAATTCATTTCGCCGAATTTTCGCCTAATTTCCTTTCGACGGGCGAATTTTTGATTGAATATTTTCGAGTTAATTTTCACGTTAAATTCGTAGTTCGCATGTATTAGTGAATTATTGCAGACATTTTTCCGCATAAGAGCATAAACGTCCGCATACAGTGATGTTGTATGTGGATTATTGCAGATAAGGGCATAAGCGTACGCATACGGCAATTTTCGATGCTGGTCGAAAATACAAAGATTTTCATGAAAATTTGCCGAATTCAAAAACAGGATTTTCAATGCGAAAATGACTTGGGGCGAAAATTGGCAAGCAACACTCATACATATGTCCCTGATGATCCATTTGTGACAAGGAATAGATTTCTCATGAGAAAGGGGGTATCAGCTACTGATTGGGATGAAGTTTAATCCCCGGTTACAGTTCCTCGTTAATGGTGTCCTATGAAACATTTCTATTATCACAACTAGCAAATTAGTGCCAGCTGGGCACTTGAATGTCCATGACTAAAGCCTGGTACCCAAATTCAATTATGATTGGCCAATCACTGACCAATTTTAGCATCTCCATATAGTATGAGGTTTTACCTACACAATCTGCTCATAGAATTGTAGAACGTAAATTATTCAGGATACTTAACTTTTGTGTTAATTTTATAAACATTTATTTTTATACATATGTATTGCTGTATATTGGTATGTAGTCCTGCCCTCCAAGTGATACCATAGGCAGCCTAGGCTGCTTAGCTAAGTAGAATTCTCCTACCAGAACCCATTCTGGAAGACCAGGAATTCTTTTTACTGGCTCGGAAAATTGACAGAAACAAACATTCCTCAGAGCTGCACCTGACAGGACACAAGAAGTCACCCCCTGGGATAATTTTAGAATGTAAATCAGAGTGAGGAAATATTTTACAAGAGGCAAACACTTTCTAAATAATGTATAAATGAATATTGTAAACAATAAGCAATGTAATTAACCCCCCTGGCGGTATGAAAAATTCTGCCAGGGGGCAGCGCAGCAGTTTATTTATTTATTTATTTTTTTTAAATCATGTAGCGAGCCCAGGGCCCAGGGCTCGCTACATGATAGCCGCTGCTCAGCGGCATCCCCCCGCCCGCTTCGATCACCTTCGGCAATCTCCGATCAGGAAATCCCGTTCAAAGAACGAGATTTCCTGGAGGGCTTCCCCCGTCGCCATGGCAACGGGGCGGGATGGCGTCACCGACGTCAGCGACGTGGGGACGTCATTGGGAGTCCCGATCCACCCCTCGGCGCTGCCTGGCACTGATTGGCCAGGCAGCGCACGGGGTCTGGGGGGGGGGGGGGGGGCCGCGCGCCGCAACGGATAGTGGAGATCGGGCGCAGGCCGGCGGCGATCAGTGTGCTGGCGCAGCTAGCAAAGTGCTAGCTGCGTCCAGCTGTAAATCGGCCCAGCAGGGCCTGAGCGGCACCCTCCGGCGGCTTACCCCGTGTCACACACGGGGTTACCGCTAAGGAGGTTAATTATATTACAGTATTTTGACTACAGTTTCTCTTTAAGTTGATCGGTTAGTATTAAGATTGCTATAGCGCTCATCAGCAATCTATCTTAATATACAAGACATGCTAAAATAATGTTTTGCATGATTTATTTGTTTGATTACAGTATATAGTTTCCATGGTTAGTATGTCAAATAAAAAACAAAAACAAAGGACACCACAGTTTTACCCAACACCAGCAAATATTTTAGTAAAGTGTATTATGTATTTGCAATCTAAAAACGTAAAATATTCATTATTGTTACTATCCGAACTATCAATAAAACTCAATCAAAGCATACATGGTGCTGAAGTAGTGTCTAAATAACACAGGAAACAAGTATGCAGCTAATCTTGTCAGATCTGATAAAATGTTGGAAACACCTTACCTGTTGCATGCTTGTTCAGGGTCCATGGCTAAAAGTATTAGAGGCAGAGGATCAGCAGGATAAAAGGCAACTAGTATTGCTTTAAGAGAACCTGTAACAAAAAAGTGCCCCTGGAGGGTACTCACCTCGGGAGGGGGAAGCCTCAGGGTCCCAATGAGGCTTCCCCCACTCCTGTAGCTGCAGGCAGTCCAGCGCTGGCTCCCCCGAAGTGTCCCGGAATCTTCCCTCGACAAGCCTGACAAGCGCTGATAAACTCTGATTTATTTACGTCTGCTGGCTCCAGCCGGGGTGCTGTTGCAGCTTTCTGCACGGAGATAGGTGAAAATAGCCGATCTCCATCCGGTCTGCTCTACTCCACAGGCGCAGGAGACTTAGGCCTGTGCAGTAGAGCGGCCTGATGAAGATTGGCTATTTTTGCCTATCTCCGTGCGGAGAGCCGATACTGCGCCTTGAACTGCATTTGTGCAAAATTACACACAGCCATGTGATACCACACAGAATCAGAACACAAGGATGGAAACATCAGATATGCAGCCTATGCACATCCGGAGGCGTATCTAGAGGGGTGCAGGCATAGCACGTGCCATGAGTGCCAGAGCACCATGGGTGCCATGTCTGCCCCTGTGCTGTGTAGCCATGCCTGTCCCTGTGCTGTGCATATATGCCTGCCTCTGTGCTGTGCCACCATGCCTGCCCCCATGCTTTCCTGCCATCACTAAGACCTTAGAACAGATTAATTCTGTTATTTGGGCAACATGGCTAATTTATTTATGTACGGTGCACTTAGCTTAGTGTTAGAAAATAGGACAGAGAGGAAATAAGATTAGCTATTTTCAAAAAAGTAAAGTAACAGCAATATCCCGAGCCCAAAACCACAGGCAACCATAACACATGTACGCGAGGAAGGATGCCTTTTTTTAGAAAGGGGAAGGGGGCTCTGACCATAGAGAGGGAACAATTTCAGTGTTTGCCTCCCATAGGCTCTATATTACCCAGATACGCCCCTGTGTACATCCGATATTCTTGTTATCACACTGATACGTGATGAGATAATGTACTAGTGTAATATACAAACAGTATTGTGTAAGCGTAGTCAAGATCAGGCCGTAGTCGTACACAACATCAGAGGTATCTAGGTACAGAGTAGCAAGGCAATATTGTAGTCAATAAACAGGCAGGGTCATACACATAAGTCAGATGTCAGTCGTATTGAAAGGATCAAGCAGTAATGAAGTCAGGGACAGGCCGAGTCAAACACGTGTATCAGATGGCAGTGGTACAGAAGGACAAGACAGGAGTGAGGTCAAGAGGCAGGCAAGAGATCGGTACACAGATAAATATACAATAGGATGTTATTTCAATAATATTACGATAATATTACGAATATATAATACTACAGTATAATAAGACTGACTGACTAGATTACATATATATCGCGCTGGTGCGCAATATATAAAATGTAGCTCTCAATTTCTCACTAGCTAGGGCCAAGAACCAGCGAACAGATTAGTATCAAGACCAGTGAGTGACTGAGTGCTCTGGCCTTAAATACACATTGACAGCTCCAGAAAACCACTCCCAAAATTTACAGCACATCCTGCATGGTGATGTCACCTAGTGACCTAGTGACATCACCGCTGACATCTCCTAAACCCGCCTCCTCTGACCTCACGCGCGTCCGATCGGGCTTTTGATTGACTTACTGCAAGTATTCTTGCTAAGAATGAGCACCCATAATTTGTGGAATCCTGAATTCCGATTTTTACATCGGTACGTCGCAGTTTCAAGTTGAAAGTTGGAATCCAGAATTCACGAAATACCAACTCGTAAATTCTGAAACTCTTTCGATTAGGATCTTCACATTTTTTCTTAGAGTTTTCCCATTTTTACTTTTTAATGTTTTACATTTTTAATTTTCACATTAATATCCCTTGCACATGCTCAGTAGACATTTTTTGCTCTAACTTTCCAAATCAATTGAGAAAAATGTCTACTGAACCTGCTTGAGAGATGGGAGTATAAACATTCTAAGCAAAAATTCAAAGTGAGATTGTGAAAATTCTAAGTGAAATTGTTTAATATTTTGAATTCACCAACTTTGATCATCTCTAATTCTTACTCAAACACCTATTTTTTATTCTGTATAATATAACTACAGTTTTAATTTTTTTTTTAAATGTAACAAAAAAGTATTAATACTTTAGTAGCCAATTTGTTTACAGGCTTGCAATTACTCCAGGCCAATTTATTGTAGAGCATTTTTTATTTTTTTTTATTTGTTACATTTCCTTGCTGGATAGTGTACAGGTTATGGGTTCTGCCTCTAACAGGCAACCAGGGTTAAAATCTTGGCTCTTATTGTTCAATAAGCCTGCACCTATTCAGTAGGAGACCTCGGGCAAGACTCCCTAACACTGCTACTGCCTATCAGGGCCGGGACAAGGTCCACCACCAACAGAAGCTGGGCTGCCCAAGTGCGCCCCCCTCCCCAGTGCGCCCCCCCCCCCCCCGTTTAATGTAACAATAAATAATGCACAAATACAGTATTTTTCCATGACACATCTGTCCAAGTCCCTTTGGTCAGCAGTGGCGACCACCACAAAGCTGGCTGGTTACCGCCAGTTGGTGGCTCCTGCACATGTGTTGCCCAAAGCCATGTGCACACTGCGCATGTGCATTAACAATTTTTATAAATGGCAGATGCGGCAAACGCCCCCGGGAGTGTGTTGAGGAGGCCCGCTGCTGGCTTAGAGTGTCTTGGATCGGCGCCACAGGCACAGCACAGGAGGTCTCCAGTTGGCTGCAAGAAGCCCCAGGTAAGTTCAACTCAAATTTCCTTTAAAGTAGTTATCAGGCAAATATTAAATGAAAAGCTTTACTCACCTGGGGCTTTCTCCAACCCCTAGCAGCCGACTGTCCCAAGCTGTCACCTACACTCCCCGCCGCTGTCTCCATGCTCGGTGCGGAAGGTGCAAACTGCCACTGTCAATCAAGCCCACGTAGTATGCGGCTTACTGTGCAGGCATAGAACTACTGTGCCTGCGCAGTAAGCCGCGTACTACGTGGGCTTGATTAACAGCAGCGGTTCACACATGGGCAGTGCGGATGACCTCGGGGTCGGCTTCCGCACAAAGCACAGAGACCGGGAGAGTGGAGGTGACAGCGTAGAACAGTCGGCTGCTGGGGGCTGGAAAAAGCCCCACGTGAGTAAAGCTTTTTTTAAAATATTTGCCTGATAACTACTTTAACCACTTGCCGACCGTGCACTCATAACGCGCGTCGGCAAAGTGGTAGCTGCAGGACCAGCGACGCAGATCTGCGTCACCGGCTGCAGGCTGATTAATCAGCAAACAGCTGCTCGCGCGAGCGGCTGCTTCCTGTCAATTCACGGCGGGGGGCTCCGTGAATTGCCTGCGGGCCGCCGATCGCGGCTCGCAGGCTAAATGTAAACACAAGCGGAAATAATCCGCTTTGTTTACATTTGTACAACGCTGCTAACAGTAGTCAGCGGCCGGGGATCACTGTCACATGACAGGCAGGAGCCTGTTAGAGGCTGCACAGGACAGATCCGTTCCTGTGCAGCCTCTGATCTCCGGGGAAGGGAGGGAGGAGAGGGGGAATCCTGCGGTGCAGGGGGCTTTGAGGTGCCCCCCCTCCAGCCACACGCAGGCAGGAGCGATCAGACCCCCCCCCAGCACATCATCCCCCTAGTAGGGAAAAAAGGGGGGTGATCTGGTCGCTCTGCCTAATGTTTGATCTGTGCTGGAGGCTGTAGAGCCCTCCCAGCACAGATCTCTGTAATACGCGCTGGTCCTTAAGGGGGGGTAAAGGCTGGGTCCTCAAGTGGTTAAGGCATGCAGCATAATTCTGGCCACGTGTTTATAGGTGTAGAATGAATGATATACTATATCCACAAACTCATTCTGCACCTATATACACAGGTGACAGACACTATGCTGCTTGCTCGCAGGCAGATCTCTTAGCAATAGCAAACAACTAGGCAGTCAGTCAGGATTCAGGAGGATACTATTCTATTCCTCACTCAGACTCAGTCACTCACTATCTATCATCTATGTGACACACACTGAAGCTTACTCACTGTCTCTTCATAGCACTGACTAACCAACTTACTTTATTATTATGGCGGTGCAGTCCATTCCCCACTACACAGCAGCAGCCAGCCCAGCCAGAGAAGAGAAGACACCTGCGAGGGACGTTACTGACGTCACTGTCATGTGACCGTCGTCATGACTGAGGAAAGGGGGCGGACGCGGACTCAGCAAGCAGACACCGTCCGTGACGTGACTACATCAAGTGAAGGGGCGGGCCACCACAGGCGGGACTCACGCGAGAGCCACTAAGCGCTGTCAGCTACAGTAAGCATGGGCTTACGAGTGAGCTGCACGCTGGCTTAGTGGCTTGCTATATAAGTAACAACATCGTCTCTTGAGAGCGGGGGCGGTGAAGGCAGCGTTGTGGCCATGGCAACTGTACACTCTCTCAGAGAGAGAGAGAAAGTGTACACAGAGACATTCTCGCCGCTGACACCCGCGGCCAGTACATTGCAGGGCGGGCGGGCGGGCGGGCAGGCACAGATCCGATCATCCAAAGTGCGCTCATGATTTATTTGATTGACAGGCGCCCAGAGGCCGTAGCCTTGCCAGCCTATGTGTCGGCCCGGCTCTGCTGCCTATAGAGTGTGTCCTAGTGGCTGCAGCTTTGGGGCTTTGAGAAAAGCACAATTATAAATGTTCTGTGTCTTGTCTGTGTCTTATAATTATTACAGCTGTAATGTGTATTTATGGCCATTTGTCACGAGGGGGCAGTGTGAGACAACAATAGTGGACCTCACCTTTCAGTTTCTATATTTTCTGCTAGCAGAGAGACATCAAATCAATCCAAGAACTTACAGCACAATGAGTTCTGCCGACTGACCTCAAAAGTAGTGCCCTTATCTCAAATGAGATAATTGTATTGAAGGTGCTAATGGGTTTAAATAATATTGCTAAATAGAATTAATTAATAAATATACATGCTCAAAATTGATAAATAAAAAAAAGAATAAAAAACAAAACCCACTACAAATGTCTTAATAAGTACAGAAAGAACAGTGCAATAAATGAAAACGGTTGCTGCTAGAAGATGGGGGCAGATTCCAAGCCCTAATGGGTGAAAGATTTATAAAGAATGTATTTCAGCGCATACAGGTGGCATATAATCCTATTGGACAGTTATGCAGTGTATGGATATCACAGCAGCCGCTAGTAAGTCACATAAGTTTCCTGCTTCAAAGATTGAAAAGAGCAATACAGTACCTCCTTGCGCGCTGGTTGATACTTAGCTTCTTTCAAATGCCTTTGATCTTGATGTAATCCCGATATCCCGGGCGAGTGTTAACTCAGCCCAAATGTAACAGCGAGACAGACCTCCGCACTCTCCGGTCAGCTGATGTTGCATCTTGGATCAGCTGACACCCGGCTTCCTGCTTCCGGTTTCTCCTTGCGTGTCACCGTAGTTCCTCACCCGAACCAGCCTGTAGAGGCGCAATCAATGCTTCCAGGCCGATGACACGCCCCTTTCCTGGCTTCTTCTGCTCCCAGTTCACAGTGTGGCAGCAGCAGTCTGTTCCTGAAGTTCAGACATCCGTTAACAGACCGAGCGCTGAGCCACTGACCTCCCCAGACTTGCCTCTCAGGACTTGATGGGGAGACCTCAGCTTCAGAAACTTGTTACGCTTCTTTCCAGCACACCAGTGCCTGTGAACTATAAATCCAAGGAGTATATCGCTGGCTTGTGTCTGCTCGTGTATTGTTTTCTATCTTTTCCCCCAGAAATGTAACCCAGACGAATTTCCAGAACCAGAAACGAATCACACAAAAGAATAGCAGAAGTTCCATGCACAGGAATTTCTCACTCACCGCCGCAAAGGAAATGTAGCTCTAAATTTCTCAATATCTAGGGCCAAGAACCAGCAAACTGATTAGTATCAAGTCCAGTGAGTGACTGAGTGCTCTGGCCTTAAATACACATTGATAGCTCCAGAAAACCACTCCCAAAATTGACAGCACTTCCTGCATGGTGATGTCACCTAGTGACCTAGTGACATTACAGCTGACATCACCTAAACCCGCCTCCTCAGCCTATAAGGCATGTCTGACCTCACGCGTGTCCGATTAGGCACACTGTGCATGCACACTTCCTGAAATAATATTGCTAAATAGAATTAATTAATAAATATACATGCTCAAAATTGATAAATTAAAAAAAAGAAGAAGAAAAAACATAACCCACTACAAATGTCTTTAATTCCAGACTATTTGATCCAGTCTAGTAAAAGATTTGCCATGTTAGCTGGGAGATAAGCCTTGCTGCACACAATTTATGAGTTCTTGTAATCCATGCTTTTATTTCTAGAAAAAAAAAATAGTGTTCAGCCTGGATATACCGTCTGTGCACGTTTATTGTCACCCAGCGGAAACAAAGACATAAACTCTTAGTGCCTTCATCCTGCTGATAATCAAAAGGATCTGAGCTGTATCTGACAGTTCAGAACATACTCATGCTTCTGGTGTACAGTGCAGTATCCAGCAGACCAAATATACTGGATGAGGCACCGCCAACTTTTGTTTCATTATCAGGCCTTGTGCTTGACCCGCTCCAATTGTTTCAGATAACTGACATAGCTCTGCTTCAATAGATGACATCTGTTAGGACCTCTCCAAGGTCATCCTGTTTGTCATATACTCGGCATACACCTCTAAAGACTTTTGTTCTGCTAGTGCTTTTAATTCCATACATGTTGTGTGTAAAGAACTATTCCGTGAAGTATTAAATTAATATATCCCTTAAAGGGAACCTGAAGTGAGAGTAGAAGATCAGCAAAAGCTCGGTATACAGAGGCGCCAGAGAAGAGTAAAACATTTTAACCACTTAAGCCCGAAGGGTTGAAATTTTTTTACATCCGAGCAACTTTCACCCCCCATTCATTTGCCAATAACTTTATCACTACTCATCACAATTAATTGAACTATATCTTGTTTTTTCCGCCACCAATTAGGCTTTCTGTGGGTGGTATATTTTGCTAAGAGCCACTTTACTGTAAATGCATTTTAACAGGAAGAATAAGAAAAAAATGGAAAAAATTCATTATTTCTCAGTTTTCAGCCATTATAGTTTTAAAATAATACATGCCTCCATAATTAAAACTCACGTATTGTATTTGCCCATATGCCCCGGGTATTTCACCGTTAAAATTATGTCCCTATCACAATGTATGGCGACAATATTTTATTTGGAAATAAAGGTGCATTTTTTCCGTTTTGCGTCCATCACTGTTTAGAAGCCCATAATTTATTAAATCATATTGATATACTCCTTTGACATGCATATTTAAAAAGTTCAGACCCTTAGGTAACTATTTATGTTTTTTTTTTATTATTGTAATTTTTTTTTTTTTTATTTAAACTTGTATGTGGGTATTTTTTGGTGTGGGAGGTAAACAGGGTTTTTTTTTAATATATTTATATGTTTACTTGTAAAACTTTTTATTTTAGGTGTAATTTGCTATTTGGCCACAAGATGGCCAGAATCAAAAAGTCCTGGGAGCGATCGATCTCGCTCCCAGGCAGAAGAAAGGAGACCAGAGCTCAGAAAAGCCGCAGCGTCTGAAGAGACGCTGTCGGCTTTTCTCCGGGGGGGTCCGATCAGCGAAAGGGATTTATAATCCCTTTCACTGATCGGTGGGCTAGCGGCCAGCAGCGGGGGCGCGCACGGGGGGGCCCGCGGGAGCGCGCGCGACCCGCGGGAGTGCGCGCAGCCCAACTGGACGAGAAATCTCGTCCAGTTGGGCTTAAGTGGTTAAAAACCGCTTAAAAGCAGAGGGGGATGTTAGGGTGGACTTACCTCATTCTTACAAAAAAAGAAAACTCACTTGAGTCTCGATAAAACAGAATTGACAAATAATTTATTCAACTCCACAAATGCGATGCGCTTCGCGGGCGTGACTCCACTTCCTCTGGTAAAAATGGGAGCACAACTTAGTGGGTCAAGCAATAGGTTTGAGCGCCTCTGTGTGTGCTGAAATGAGAGGTAAATGGATGCCATATTTATTTCCTTTTAAGCAATACATACCATTTGCCTGGCTATCCTGTAGTGATGATCGTAATCAGCTATGTAGGATTATGCAAAATGTTGCGTACATTTTCACAATTACGCCTATACGTAATTATGATTTGTAAATTGAATTGATTTTGTGTAATCATTTGTAATTTGGCCTGAGTTTTCACTTAATCTTCACATAATTTTGTGCTGACTTTAGCGATGAATAGCAAAGCCTTTATATATGTTATTGTTACGAAACTGCTACCTATGTTAAAGGGGCACTATGGCAAAAAATTATAAAATTTAAAATATGTGCAAAAATACTGTATACAAATAAGAAGTACGTTTTTTCCTGCGTAAAATGAGCCATAAATTACTTTTCTCCTATCTTGCTGTCACTTACAGTAGGTAGTAGAAATCTGAGGCGACAGGTTTTGGACTAGTCTATCTCTTCATAGGGGATTCTCAGGGATTTATTTATTTTCAAAAGCACTTAGTGAATGGCAGTTGCTCTGTCCAACTGCCAAAAAAACTGTACAGCGAGCAGGGAAGATGGCCGGCATCATTGTTTAAATCCTTTTTAGGGAATATCTTTATAAAGAATAGAAGCCTTGCTGAGAATCCCCCATGAAGAGATGGACTAGTCCAAAACCTGTCACTTCTGTTCATGTTACTCTGGAAAAACATACTTCTTATTTGTCTATGTTTGCACATATTTTAAATCTTACAATGTTTTGCCATAGTGCCTCTTTAAGAAAAATTGTGGAAACAAAAACAATTTTTCTTTGCATTTTTAAAATTGATTTTCTCAAAAACTAAAAGGTCTTTTTGAAGAATTATTTTTTTTGAGTTGTACCCACTTTTCTCCTTAACATACAGTATGTAGCAATGTTGGTGGCAGTAGCACGTATGGGGGCCTTGCTCTTAACTGCTAAAGTTGGCACAAAATTACGCAAAAATTCAGGCAACATTAGGAATGATTACAATTACAGACTAAATTAATTATGATTTTCCCCCAAAACTTCAAATTATGATTTTGCATCGTAATTGCAAATTTCAATGCAAAATTACATGCTCATCACTACTAACCTGTGTATCATCTGCCTCTAACACTTTTAGCCATAGACCCTGAACAAGCATTTGCAGATTAGGTGTTCCTGACATTATTGTCATATCTGCGAAGATTAGGTGCATGCTTGTTTCTGATGTGAGTCAGACACTACTGCAGCCAAATAGAGCAGCAGGGTTGCCAAGCATCTGGTATTGTTTTAAAGGAAATAAATAGGAGCCTCCATTTACTTCTCACTTCAAGTGCCCTTTAAGTTACATTGGTAATTTCAATTCATTTTCAAACTTGGTTGAACCTATTCTTACTATCTTTTTTTCCTGTTCCAAAAAGAAAAGGTACCCACACACTATGTATTTACTGGTAAATCAGAGAGATGACCAATATCTGGAAAACACCTGCTCTACCACTATAAAAAAACACATGTAGCATACTGAACAAAACAATTTATGTGCTCCATATTGCATTGCAGCAATCCAGAATTGCTGATTTGGTTATTAAAAAATAATTTAAAGAGAAACTGTAACCAAGAATTGAACTTCATCCCAATCAGTAGCTGATACCCCCTTTCTCAAGAGAAATCTATTCCTTTTTTCAAATGGATCATCAGGGGGCTCTGTATGGCTGATATTGTGGTGAAACCCGTCCCACATGTGATGTCAGCACCTCACAGCTCATAGGTCCTGACATCACACTGTGGGAGCCTTGTTGCATTGTGGAAAATAACAGCTGTTTAAAACTGCCAAAAAAAACAAACAAACGGCATCTCCTTCCAGTGACATCACCTGCCAGCAGTAAAAATGTCACCGTGTGATAAATGTCTGAATGCAAATAAGGGAGAAGAAAGAGTTTGCAATGAGCAAACACTGTCTACACCATTTATGCGAAATTATTGTAAAAATGAAGCACTTTTTTTAAAAAATATTATTTTCACTGGAGTTCCTCTTTAACTCACCCATAGGCCCACAAATTAGCTAGGAGTCTGAAACCATGACACCCCCCTCTCCCCGGTGGGCAGACCACTGTGGTGGTTTTTCCTGAAACCTTGCTGAACAAGCCTCCAGATCTGTGGAATGGCCACCCCCAGGGCTAGTGGCAGGCCACAGCAACACATCTGAGGGTGGCCAAAGAGTATCGGCAAGGCTCCTGGCAAACCCGACATGGTAGTATTGCCAGGGTTTGAAACATTGGAACACAGCAAATGTATTGTTCAGCCAGGGGCATAATTGGACTTAATAGGACCCCCCTGCAAAAATAATAGCATGGGTCCTCCTTTGTCCCTGAACCCCATGTGATGGGGAGCCAGCAAATGGCAGCAGAGAATGTTCTGCTGTGAAGCAGCATCTGGAAACAGGAAAAAAATTACACACGCTCCTGAAGATGGTTTATGGGAAGGTTTCTTGGCTAACTGGCTGCACTTACAGTTGGGAAGAGGGGGGTGGAGGGGCCCCATAGACTTTAGCCCCCCCTGCGATTGCTACACCTGTGTATTGAGCATGCTACAGTTGCTGTCTAAGCTAAACATGCATTAGTCGATTAACTGATGCTAACAGTTAGTGCCACAAAACTGATCAGGATAATGTGTGCATTGCTATGATAATACACGGTGTACTGCATGTTACCATAGCAATGGCTTATTGTGTGTAATGTGTGTGGCACTAATAGTGTAACGGGTGCTGCTCCCTTTCCAGTAAGTACCGGTAATTTTGCCATACGTTTACCTGCACACAGCAGCACATTCACCAGCCTGTAGTGCATCAGGCCCATGTTGTGTACACACATACCATTTACCCCTCAGATTGTGCCACCCGCCAGGATTGATGTTAATCCTGTGGTTGACTGTGCCTATATAAAAGGGAGGAGGGAAGACTGTGTTGTGAATGATGGCGTGTCTCTCGTGGGTGGCATACCAGATCATTAAAGGAAAACTATTGCGAAAAAAGTAGGCAGTTAAATCTGACAGAACCAACAGATTTTGGACCACTCCATTTCCTCATGGGGGATTCTCAGGGTTTTCTTTGTTTTCAACAGCATTTCCTGAACAACAGTTTAACTGCCAAAATAGTAAGATACCAGCCAGCCTCCCTACTCACTTGCACACTATTTTGTCAGACTTTGCAACTGTTGTTCAGGAAATGCTGTTGAAAACAAAGAAAACCTTGAGAATCCCCCGTGAGGAGATGGACTGGCCCAAAACCTGTCGGCTCTGTCAGATTTTAACTGCCTACTTTTTTGGTGATAGTGGTCCTTTAAAGCATGGAATGGAAGTAGCACAAACAGATGTTCTGTACTGTTGGGATAAGCCAGAGAAACACTACAGTATGCATGGAACTCCAACAATGGGTGGAGAGAGGGTGGCGACAAACATGAACCAATAGAGGAGCTGAGGCGCTTATCGTGACCTAAAGACTGCACTGTGTGTACTCCTGTTAATTATTGCCTGAAGAAGCAGGAATATACCCGTGAAACGCGTTGCGCTGTATGTTGGAGTATATAAATAAATGTGTTTGTACTAAAACTAACAGTATCATGTCTGCTTCGGGGAGATGAGTCCACCACCTCCTCCCGAGGAATTTTAAAGTTTTTAGATATATTTTATTCTGTTGGCGCCTCTGTTCTCCTTACAATATCAGCATCCACCCCTGGTGGAGGGGTTGAATTCCCTTTCTTCTCCTAATCTACAGAGAGCGACATCTTAATCCTGAGTGAGGACAGGTCTAATCTCCTCACCTGCCTACACAGGGGTTGCCTAATTGGTGACCCTAACTTGTGAGTATATCTATCATATACTTTTCCATTTACCCATCACCCAACTTACTACACTATATTGGGCTCTCGGTGTCCCTTCTTTTTCTTTTCCAATGGAGGAGCTCAGCTTCTTCCTGTTAGTGAATATTCAACAATATTGTTGAATATTTCACTAGGGGGAATTCAGGACTGGAGGCTGCTGCACAAAAACAAGGATAGGACAGAAAACTATGTCTGTCCTGAAGTCATATACCTATATGGCCACCAGATACATTTTCCAAATATGAGTTCACATATGCATAGCTCCCAGCTGTCCCTCTTTTGGCGTGACCGTTCCTTTTTGGGAACCCCGTCCCTCTGTCCTTCTTTCTTGCTCTTTTGTCTCTCTTTCAGAACTGACATACAGATCTATGTAAATATATAATTTTTTTCCATGGAAAGTGTATTTAATCAGGGTTGCCAAGCGTCCGTAAAAAGACGGACTGTCAGTAAAAAAGCTCTTAAAAAACAGCTGTCCGTACTGCCCGTATTTCCTGGGCACTCGTCCGTCCAAATACACATAAATTCCACAAATCTCTTTTGCACATGCGCCATGCGCTCGCTCTGTTCCCCACTCCCTCAGCCTCCCTCCACCTCCGAGTCGACTCCCGTCCAATGACAGATCGCGTTTTTGGTTCCGGTGTCTCTGCCCCCCAGTAAGAGAGAGGCAGTTACGTGATGCATCATGCAGGCAGCCCAGTCCAGCCAATCACGAGGAGGAGAGTAATGGCGCCAGCAAGCAGCCCACTGACTTGAGCCCAGCAGCAGCTGCGGACACCGCCGCCAGGGAAATAGCCACCGTATACTATGAGAGGCACCATATACTGTGAGGTGAGGGGACACTAGTGTGAGTGAAGTGAACGGGGCAACCTGGGGCTAGGAGCTGTGGGACTTGTCACTTGACTTGTAGTTGTAGTTCTCTACTAACAGTGCCAGTCAGAGCATGCCATGCTGCTGTCTGGGACTTGTTTTGTAGTGACCTCATTCCCCTTAATCATCCTCTAATAGTGCAAGAGCATGGCATGCTGAAACTTGTAGTGCTCACAATCATCTGACAGCATGCTGGGACTTGTAGTGTCCCTCCCCTCTACTACTGATTTTGCATGCTGGGACTTTTAGTGCTCCTCATCTTCTGACAGAGCATGCTGGGACTTGGAGTGCCCCCTTCCCATCATCTGCTAACTTGGCAAGGCAAGAGCTGTGCTTCCTGAAAGGTAAAAGGAGAGCACAGTGAGGGAAGGTCTGTGATGATGCTCCTATGCTACCAACATCCATTAATTTCTCCTTTTCTCTTCAATCTGTCATCCCTTGTTACTCTATTCTACCCTTCTCTTGCAAGATCTTTCCCCTTTACCTCCTCCTTCACCCCTAAAGCTCAATCTACACAATATGATTCTTTGGGAGATTCGATTACGATTCTATTTACGATCTGATTAAATCCAACATGTCCGATCGGGATTCGATTCAATTCGATTTGCCATTGCAAATCAAATTGAATCGAATCCCTATTGGACATGTTGGATTTAATCGGGCTGTAAATAGAATCGTAATCAAATCGCAAAAAGAATCGTATCATGTAGATGGGGCTTAACACACACACTTACTACTTAGACTCTAAACTTTCTACTCTTTGCCCCTTACCCTATCTTTCCTTCCCTCAAATTATCTCCCTTTTCAAAAGTATCCTATAAATGTGTCACTCAAATACAATCTCCGGATGATCGTTCGTCCTTGCCCACTAATGGAAGGAAAGCTTATATCCTATTCAATCGGATTGATAGAATCGATCCAGAAAATGGATCGATTTCATTAATGTGAACAAATTGGATAGCAGCTTTCCTTCCATTAGTGGGCCTGAATGATCATTTCTAATCGCTGTTATCAAATCGGGCAATCAATTGTCCAGAGACTTGTATCATTAATGGCCACCTTAAGTATTCTTTGTAAAGATAAAAATCCCCTTCACAGAGTCCTGCTCTGCTTTGAAAGGGAAAATGCATTGTTTGTGAGATAGATTGTTGTGAGCTGCTCTGATCAGGCAGGCAGCTTGGTTATTTTCCCCCTTTATGGCAGTCATTGCACTATGACTGTGGTATCAACTAGATTGTAAGCTCCTCTGAGGACAGTCAGTGGCATGACTACATACTCTGCAAAGTGCTGCAGAAGGTGTCAGTGCTATATAAATACATAATAATAGTATGGTAGGACATTACACTATGAGTATGGTAAGATTAGATTGAGTACCTCTGAGGACAGTCAGTGACATGACAATGTGCTCTGTAATGTGCTGCAGAAGATGTCAGTGCAATATAAATACTAAAAAAAAAAGCCCATTGCTTAGCCCCACTCTACATAAAAGTGCGCTTCTGACTCCGCCCCCAACTCCACCCCCCGTCCGTCCAAAATTTGGGGTGTCCTGCTTTTTTTGGCCTTTTGTCCGTCTAAAAGTAGAAATGAGGTTGGCAACGACTCTAAACTTTATTTCCATCATTTAACTTGCTATACCTTTTACTTTCAAGTGTTAAAATTAAAGAGGAACTTCAGCCTAAACAAACATAATGTCATTAAGTTACTTTAGTTATGTTAATTAAAATAGATAGGTCATATAATCTCTTACCCACCCTGTTTTAAAAGAACAGGCAAATGTTTGTGATTTCATGAGGGCAGCCATTTTGGTTGAAAGGAGGTGACAGGGAGCATGAGACAAAGTTCCAACTGTCCTGTGTGCTGATCACCCCTTCCAGTTGCTAGGCAACGTGAATAACAACATAGGAAATCCCATCATGCTTTGCACAGCATCAGGGAAAAAAAGCCCAGGCAGTTTTCTTTGATGGGTGGAGCGTAGCTAAAAATGCAGCTAAAAACGATGCTTTGGTAAGAAAAGCAAAGTTCGGATGCTGTGAAACTGTTAATGAAACACCAAGCCTTTTCAGTTCTGCTGAGTAGATTTTTAGTCCGGAAGTTCACTCTAAGGAAAACTACTAATAATACAGAGGACCAATGTGGTTTGAATGCTAAAACTACATTTTTTTACTTTTGCATTCTTTGTGCTATGCATGATGAGGGGCGTGGTTAGAGGTGTGGCTGGGGTGTGTCTTAAAGTGTCCTTTTTTTCTTATCTCAAACTGTTGGGAATTGATGTATGCATATGCTTTAAAGTGTACCCATGGGTACAAATAAACATACTTAAGAAGAAGGAAGGCTCAGGGTCCTATAGAAGCCCACCATGCCATTTTCTGCCCCCCCCCCTCTCTTTATATACAAATGTGACTGTATTGCATGAGCATAGGTGTGCTACTTGTATGGGTGTGCCACTCGTGCAAGAGTATAGCAGAAGAATCAGCACACTCAGTAATATGGTGCAAAACTTTTAGCTCTTTTAATACAAAAAGGTTTCCATAAATGCACTTGGTGTACAACAAGGACCAGCAACTTGCAGTAGATAGGCGCCAAAGACACCCAAAGTCCATCAAATGCCTGCCAGCCAACTTGCATAAGGAGTCCGTGAGAGAGTAGAGTCCAAGATCCACACTTCTGAGTGCACATTTATCGGCTTGAAGACGGGCTGCTGTCCGAAATCAGCATTATGCTGGGAATACATGGTAAGTTTTTGTACCATGTAATCGAGCCGCTGATGATGATTGATAATTTCCGACGTGTCCGATCACCCGCCAGATCGATTCCCACTCGATACCGCGGGCAGGACAATGGTAAAAAATGAAAAGAGGATAAGAAGCGCCCGCGGGGACAATCGGGAATCGATCCAGGCGCCCGCGGGGATGAGCTGGGACGCTCCGGAATCGAGCCAGTGACTTGATTACACGGGCAAAAATGTACCGTGTATGCCCAGCATTAGGCCAGTGTCTGTCGCCATGCTTTGAGACACATTTTTTCTGGGAAGTGTGGATCACGGACTCTTTATGCAAGTTGGCCAGCAGGCATTTGATGGACTTTGGGTGTCTTTGTCGCCTATCTGCTGCAAGTTGCTGGTCCTTGTTGTACACCAAGCGCATTTATGGAAACCTTTTTGTATTAAAAGAGCTTACAGTTTTGCAACATATTACTGAGTGTGCTGATCCTTCTGCTATACAAATTGTCGATTGCCACCTGGTGCTCTGGTGGCTGGATCGTTGCACCTTACATACGACTAGGGGAGTGCGGCCAGATACTAATACTTTACTCATGCAAGAGTGGCACCATGCTACTGTGGGGGTGCAGATTGCATGGGTGCAACATGGCCGTACTTGTGCCAGAAGATAAGAGTAGTTCTGGAGGGTCATGGGCAGCAGGTAAGGTCCAGAGGACAGTGTGGGAAGCCTCTGGAGAATTCTGAGGCTTCCCTCTTCTTAGTGAAGGCCATGTGTTTGCTTTAAAGAGGAACTGTAACCAAGGATCAGTGGTGGGCCAAATAATATTTCATAATTTTGTGTAATTTTTCACAAAATTTTCCATAATTGTGTGCCGACTTTAGTGATTAACTACTTCCCGACCGCCGTATAGACAAATGGCGGCCGGGAAGTGCACCCCGCAAGGACAGCCGTATTGACAAATGGCGGCGGCCCTTGTAGGGGCATGGGCGGAGCGATCGCGTCATCAGTGACGTGATCCTCCGCCGGGAGTCGGAAGCCCGGCATTTTGCCTCTGCTCGCCGGCCACTTAGCAGAGCCGGTGAGTGGAGGAATCCAACAAAGTAGCCAATCAGGTAGTATAAGGCACTTTGTTAAGTAAACAAAGTGCCTTATACGTGCTTCCTCCTCGCCTCGTGGTCTCATTGTTGCAGAGACCACTAGCGAGGAGGAAGCACTTTGTAAGTACCAGCACACAGCCTTTTTTTTTTGCCTTACAGCCCCCTGATCACCCACCCCAGGCCTCATACCCCCCCTGATCACCCCAGCAGACCCCTGCCAGCACCCTTGCACCCCTGCAAAAACCCCACCCCCCCACCTGCCACTAACTAGCGACGCTGCCCCTTAGTTTAGGTCCCTAACTGCCTCCTAGTCACCCCTGATCCCCCCCCTACCTTTAGATCACCCCCAGACCCCATCCCAGACTACCCCCCTGTATACTGTATACATCTGTATACAGCTACCTTACCCCCTGATCCCCCTCTGATCCCCCTCTGATCACCTGTCTATCACCTGTCCATCACCCCTCAGCACCCCCACCTATCAGAGCAGACCCTAACTGCCCCGCGGGGGTAACCAATCACCTGCCCAGGCCCTCGATTGCCCTCATATCCCCCGCCTGATTACATCCCCTGCTCTTTGTTTACATCTGTCCTCCCCAGCGATCACTAACTGATCTTTGATCAGTAACCCCCTGTGTCTGCCTCTCATCAGATCAGGACTCAGTCTGCCCCGTGCGGGCTCCTGATCAACCCCCCACCCCCTCAAATCGCCCTCAGACCCCCCCCCCCCCCAATCACCGTCCAAGTGCATTGTATTTGACTGTGCTGCGCTTGTATTCGATTGTGCTGCGCTTGTATTTGATTGTGCTGCGATTGTATTTGATTGTCCCGTGATCTGCTTCGATTGTCCCGTGATTGTTTGATTGCCTGAGACCCCACTTCCCACCACACCCAACCCCACCCTCCCCCCCCCCCACCACACCCAACCACACCCCCCCCCCCCCACCACCTCCAACCACCACCTTCCGAGTGCGTCAGATTTGCTTGTGCTGTGATTGGAGTCGATTGTGCTGTAATTGTATTTGATTGTCCCGTGGTCGGCTTCGATTGCCCCGTGATTGTTTGATTGCCTGAGACCCCACTTCCCGCCACACCCAATCCCACCCTCCCCCCATCACCTTCCGAGTGCATCAGATTTGATTGGGCTGTGATTAGATTCGATTGTGCTGTAATTGTATTTGATTGTCCCGTGATCGGCTTCGATTGCCCCGTGATTGTTTGATTGCCTGAGACCCCACTTCCCGCCACACCCAATCCCACCCTCCCCCCATCACCTTCCGAGTGCATCAGATTTGATTGTGCTGTGATTGGAGTCGATTGTGCTGTAATTGTATTTGATTGTCCCGTGATCGACTTCGATTGCCCCATGATTGTTTGATTGCCTGAGACCCCACTTCCCGCCACACCCAATCCCACCCTCCCCCCATCACCTTCCGAGTGCATCAGATTTGATTGTGCTGTGATTGGAGTCGATTGTGCTGTAATTGTATTTGATTGTCCCGTGATTGTTTGATTGCCTCTGAGACCCCACTTCCCACCAACCCCAATACCTCTCAAATACTCCCTTTTTGCTAGGTAGGTGCTCTTTTTTTCTGGGTAGTCTCGGAGGAAAACCCCATAAATTTAGCAATCCAAAATGGCAAGAAGGGGGCTTTCCGATGACGAGGTATACAGGTACATGGACCAGTCGGATGAGTTCTTTTGGGAAGAATCATCCGTCGAATCTTCCGGGTCCGAATTTGAACCTGTAGAAAGCAGTGGTTCCCTGACCGATAGTGATGACGAGGCTATGGTCCCGGCTAGAGCCAGGCATACCAGACCCCAAGTTGTTAGACCGCAGGTGGCGCAGGATCCGCCTCAAGGGCAGCAGGGTGGTGCTAGCGCTGTTGATAGTTTTCTTGGTGAGGCAGGCACCAGCAGCGCAGCATCTCCTGGACTTAGTGCCAGTGCTTCCGTAGACCCTGGCGAAGTGGTGAGCGTCAGCACGGAAGTTGAAACCGGGACGGTGGCAAGTGCAGTAGTACCCCCGTCGCAGCCACCAAGAAGAAGACGGGCCCGTAGTACCCATAGACTCCCAGAGGTGCTGGCACAACCAGATTGGCAATCCCCTGATTCCGCCGCACCCGTAGTGCCCCCTTTCACCGCACAGTCTGGAGTCCAGGTGGCGACAGCTCATCTAGGAACGGCCCTAGAATTTTTGCAGCTGTTCATCACCCAGGTTCTCTTGGACTTAATTGTGGTTGAGACCAACCGTAAAGCCACACAATTCATCACCGAGCACCCGGAGAGCATGTATGCCCAGCCTTTCGGGTGGAAACCAGTCCAAGTTTCCGACATTAAAATCTTTTTGGCCCTTATCCTTCACTTGGGACTAATGAAACAGAATGTATTGCGGTCGTATTGATCTACGAACCCAGTACATCATGTTCCCTTCCCTTGTACCCTGCTGCCATGTCCAGGACACGATTTGAGTCCATCCTGCGCTTCCTGCACTTCAACGACGACGAAACCTGTCATGAAAGGGGAGACCCTGCTTATGACCGGCTCCACAAAATTCGGCCCCTCATAGACCACCTGTCCTCAACATTTGCAGATGCTTATATCCCTGAACAGAACATCTGCGTAGACGAGTCCCTCTTACGCTTTACCGGGCGCCTTAGCATCAAACAGTACATCCCAAGCAAGCGCGCCCGGTATGGGGTGAAACTGTATAAGCTCTGTGAAAGGGCCACAGGCTATACATGTCGTTTTAGGGTCTATTAGGGAAAAGACTCAAAATTGGAGCCAGTCGGATGCCCTGACTACCTGGGGAGCAGTGGAAAGGTTGTGTGGGACTTGGTGTCACCCTTGTTCCAGAAGGGGTACCATCTTTTTGTGGACAATTATTACACAAGTGTGGCCCTCTTTCAGCACTTAAAGTTAGAAGGAATCCGATGCTGTGGCACTGCGCGGCCTAGTCGCCATGGTTTCCCCCAACGGCTCATTACCACCAGACTTGAACGGGGGCAGAGGGCCGCCTTGCATACTGAAGACCTGCTCGCGGTGAAATGGAGGGACAAGAGGGACGTTTACTTTCTGTCCACCATTCACACAGACACGACAGTCCAAATTCAACGGGCAACTAAGGTCATTGTAAAGCCCCTTGTCGTCCACGAATATAATGTCAACATGGGAGGGGTGGACTTCAATGACCAGAGGTTAGCGCCCTATTTAATGACCCGGAAAACAAGACGCTGGTGTAACGATCGGTGTCAGCAACCAGAGAGAGAATCTGATCCTTGGTGATCCGCAGTATCCCCAAGAATACAGATATACCCGATTATTGAGGATCTGCGGAATCGTCAATAATCAGATATGTCTAACCTCTAGACACCAGGGAGAGTGTAAGTGTTTGGTGCAACAGTAACAACTCTGAGTAAAGACCACCAGCAGAGCTGGCGGCCTATACTCCCGAGGAATTCACCCCTGAGCGGTGGGTGATATTCCTGTAGCCTGTGGACCCCTGAGCGAGGGACCAAGGCTGGGACGCAGGAAGCCCTGCTGCTAATATGTAAGGCTTTGCCCTGAACTGGGCTAACGTAACACAGTAATACACAACCTAGTCTGGGTGTGAGGTCCGTACTCACAACACCCCGGAACTAGTCCGGAGCACAACATAAATGGTAATACAGTTCCCTAGTCTTGGGTGTGAGGTCCGTATTCACAACACCCTGGAACTAGTCTGGAGCATAACATAAATGGTAATACAGTTCCCTAGTTTTGGGTGTGAGGTCCGTATTCACAACACCCTGGAACTAGTCTGGAGCATAACATAAATGGTAGTACAGTTCCCTAGTCTTGGGTGTGAGGTCCGTATTCACAACACCCTGGAACTAGTCTGGAGCATAACATAAATGGTAATACAGTTCCCTAGTCTTGGGTGTGAGGTCCGTATTCACAACACCCTGGAACTAGTCTGGAGCATAACATAAATGGTAATACAGTTCCCTAGTCTTGGGTGTGAGGTCCGTATTCACAACACCCTGGAACTAGTCTGGAGCATAACATAAATGGTAATACAGTTCCCTAGTCTTGGGTGTGAGGTCCGTATTCACAACACCCTGGAACTAGTCTGGAGCATAACATAAATGGTAATACAGTTCCCTAGTCTTGGGTGTGAGGTCCGTATTCACAACACCCCGGAACTAGTCTGGAGCATAACATAAATGGCAACACAGTTCCCTAGTCTTGGGTGTGAGGTCCGTATTCACAACACCCTGGAACTAGTCTAGAGAATACACAGAAGATACACAGTATTCCTAGTCTGGGGTGTGAGGGCCTTGATCTCAACACCCTGGAACTGGTCTAGAGAATACACAGAAGATACACAGTATTCCTAGTCTGGGGTGTGAGGGCCTTGATCTCAGCACCCTGGAACTAGTCTAGAGAATACACAGAAGATACACAGTATTCCTAGTCTGGGGTGTGAGGGCCTTGATCTCAACACCCTGGAACTGGTCTAGAGAATACACAGAAGATACACAGTATTCCTAGTCTGGGGTGTGAGGGCCTTGATCTCAGCACCCTGGAACTAGTCTAGAGAATAATACCATACAATTAGTACATAAAGCTATCAAGAATCTGACTCAGTGTGGATTCCCAGCTCCAGCCGGTTCTGGCACACTGTCGGGTCTAGCTAAGGTCTGAGTGCCTTCACGCAAGTGTTAGCAATGGCAGACAACCAGCAACTGACAAGCAGCAGAATATATAGTTGCGGGACTCTGCTGCCCCGCCCGAACCATTCAGCCAATCATGAGTCCTACAGGAGTCAGCTGACCTTCCTGATCAGCTGACACTTCCCCTGCTGGTATAAAAGGTCCTGCATTCAGGCTCGCGCGTGCATAGCTCTCCATCTGTCTAGGTGCACTAACAGACCCAGCCACACCAAGCACATGCTGCTGCTGCATGCAAACAGCCGCTTTGCTGTCAGGACATGCGGCGGCTTTTCCGTGTTCCACCACACCGCCAAACGCGTGCAAACCGCTGCATAGGATGCGGAGTCAGCCGCCTAGCTCTTGGCACACGCGGCGGCTTTTCCGCGTTTCCTCACAGCTGGTATAAGAAAGTGTCTTTTTATCTGATTCAATTGGCAGTTTACAACAGCTTTGTTCTCTACAGTAAGGCTGGGAGAACTGGATCTTTCCTCCAATTTCAGGAACAGATCATTCTGGACATCCTGTATCCAGGAGGTGCCAGGCCCCCCCCCCCCCCCCCAGATGCAACTAGCCGACTGCATGGTAGGCATTACGCCTATCAGATTCCGTGTGCCCCAGGTCAACGCGTCCGAAGAAAACGTTGTCGTGTCTGCAGCAGGACTGGAAGAAGGAATGACACCAGTTTTTATTGTCCCCGCTGTCCTGACCAGCCTGGCCTATGCGTAGGGCCGTGTTTTGAGAGGTACCACGAGCAGGTACACTATTAGAACCTAGGGAACTCCAGACACAGGAGTAGGCACACACTCAGTGGTCTTTTGCACATTGTCGCAGGGAGAGGAGAGGTAAGCTTGAAGACCAAACGGGTAAGCATAAAAGTGGGAAGAAGGATCGGTTTCCATGCTTGATATTGCTGATCTGTCCTGGGTTGGCGATATAAGACGGCATGTTTGAATTTCCCTTGAGTGTGGACACCCCCGGTTTATATGTGATTTGGGCCTATGATGATGCTTTAATGCCACACAGAGTCATCTCTATTGGCAGGCATATTGCTGTATCCTACAGGCATAATGCTGTATACTAAAGTTCTGAGGCCCAGTCACATAAGTTGGTGGCTCACCCTGAGTGCAGGGTGGCACGGGGTGTCTCTCTCCTGAGGTTATCACTGCCATTGATGTGGAGGGAGATCTGCCATTGATGTGGAGCAAGGTATGTTTGCCGTTCATTTTTCCTTTCAGCCCAGAGTGCATTACTTGTATACCCAATATAAGGAGTATAGCAGAAACTCCTAATACTGGCCATACATGTAATGATTGCAGAGACCCTAAAATGCCAGGACAGACTCCACAAATGACCCCATTTTGGAAAGAGGACACCCTAAAGTATTATGTGAGGTGCACGTAGTGTTGGGCGAACATCTAGATGTTCGGGTTCGGGCCGAACAGGCCGAACATGGCCGCGATGTTCGGGTGTTCGACCCGAACTCCGAACATAATGGAAGTCAATGGGGACCCGAACTTTTGTGGTTTGTAAAGCCTCCTTACATGCTACATACCCCAAATTTACAGGGTATGTGCACCTTGGGAGTGGGTACAAGAGGAAAAAAAATTTAGCAAAAAGAGCTTATAGTTTTTGAGAAAATCGATTTTAAAGTTTCAAAGGGAAAACTGTCTTTTAAATGCGGGAAATGTCTGTTTTCTTTGCACAGGTAACATGCTTTTTGTCGGCATGCAGTCATAAATGTAATACATATAAGAGGTTCCAGGAAAAGGGACCGGTAATGCTAACCCAGCAGCAGCACACGTGATGGAACAGGAGGAGGGTGGCGCAGGAGGAGAAGGCCACGCTTTGTGAGACACAACAACCCAGGCCTTGCATGAGGACAAAAAGCGTGCGGATAGCATGCTTTGTACCGCCATGTAGTCATAAATGTAATAAAGATAAGAGGTTCCATAAACAGGGACCGGCAACGGTAACCCAGCAGCAGCAGCAGCAGCACACGTGATGGAACAGGAGGAGGCGCAGGAGGAGAAGGCCACGCTTTGTGAGACACAACAACCCAGGCCTTGCATGAGGACAAAAAGCGTGCGGATAGCATGCTTTGTACCGCCATGTAGTCATAAATGTAATAAAGATAAGAGGTTCCATAAACAGGGACCGGCAACGGTAACCCAGCAGCAGCAGCAGCAGCACACGTGATGGAACAGGAGGAGGCGCAGGAGGAGAAGGCCACGCTTTGTGAGACACAACAACCCAGGCCTTGCATGAGGACAAAAAGCGTGCGGATATAGCAGCAATGCTTTTTGCCGCCATGCAGTCATAAATGTAATACAGATGAGAGGTTCAATAAACAGGGACCGGAAACGCTAAACCATCCCAGATGTTCATCGGTCATGTTACTTGGTTGGGGTCCAGGAGTGTTGCGTAGTCGTTTCCAATCCAGGATTGATTCATTTTAATTTGAGTCAGACGGTCTGCATTTTCTGTGGAGAGGCGGATACGCCGATCTGTGATGATGCCTCCGGCAGCACTGAAACAGCGTTCCGACATAACGCTGGCTGCCGGGCAAGCCAGCACCTCTATTGCGTACATTGCCAGTTCGTGCCAGGTGTCTAGCTTCATGCCCGGTTTCAGGTCCAGCGGTGCCAGCCACAAATCCGTCTGTTCCTTTATTCCCCTCCAAATTTCCTCCCCTGTGTGCTGCTTATCCCCAAGGCAGATCAGCTTCAGCAACGCTTGCTGACACATGCCAACAGCTGTGCTGCACTGCTTCCACGATCCTACTGCTGCTGGTGCTGGGTTAGCATTTCCGGATGAGGTACAGCTTTGAGATGCGTTGGAGGAGAAGGAGTCAGAGAGGTAGGTGCTGCTGTTGTTATCCAGCTGTTTGCGGCGTGGGCAACACCCGCGCCGTAGCAGGTGAGGAATCGCTGCCAGGCTCCACAAGGTTCACCCAGTGCGCGGTAAGGGAGATGTATCGACCCTGGCCGAACGCACTCGTCCAGGTGTCAGTGGTGAGGTGAACCTTGCAGGCAACGGCATTCTTCAAGCTTCGGGTTATTTAGCTGACCACGTGCTCATGCAACTCAGGCACTGCAGAGCGCGCAAAGTGGTAGCGGCTGGGAACCACGTAACGTGGGATGGCCACTGACATCATGCCCTTGAAGCTGTTTGTCTCCACCACTCGATATGGCAGCATTTCGCAGGCCAGAAGCTTGGCTATGCTGGCTGGCTGTTACTGCCACGGCCCGGGGGTCATTTGCTGGCAATTTCCTCTTGTGCTCAAACATCTCAGAGACAGACAACTCAACCGTAGCGCTGCACACCGAAGGGCTGTTGGTTGTTGTGTTTGATGAACACTGGGAGACCTCAAGAGCACTAGTCCGGAAAGTGACAGTGTCAGCATCGTCTGATGTTTGTGAATGTTGTGAACCACGCAATGGCTGGGCTACTGCTGCTGCTGAGGCGGGTCTGGTGGTGAGTCTGGTGAACCCAAGGGAGGCAGTGTTGCTGGTGGTACCCTGTCCTGCCGCGTTTGCCCACAGAGTGGGATGTTTGGATAGAATGTGGCGGCTCATGCTGGTGGTGGAGAGGTTGTTAATACTTTTCCCCCTGCTCAGGCGGGTCTTGCACACCTTGCAAATCGCCATGGTAACATCCTCAGTGCAGTCTTCAAAGAAAGCCCAGACTTTAACTGGCTGAGGACTCGGACCTCGTGCGTGATGTGCTGGTGCTGCTTAACCCACTGCTGGACGCTTGAGAGGTCATCCAAGTAATTATCTGGTCCTGTTCTTTTGGATCTGTGAGGGTTGTTGTCCTGGACAACATGGGCAGTATTGAGTGGGTTTTCTTGGGTGCTCCCCTGTGGCCTGTACGTGAACCGTCAGGGGAAACACCTCTTCCCTTGCCCCTCCCTCTTTCACCGGATTTCTTCCTCATTTCACTTATCCTTAAAGTACACGCTGACTGGCAGCAGTACAGTGGCAGTACAGAAATGCTATACAGTGGTGGGTGAGCGGTGTACCACTATTGTCAGCAGTGACACAGAGCACAATGCTATACAGTGGCGGGTGAGCGGTGTACTACTGTTCCCAGCAGACACAGAGTGGAAGTAAACACAATGCTATATAGTGTGGCTGAGCCGTGTACACAGAGTGGCATTAAACACAATGCTATATAGTCTGCTATATAGTCACCCCGAACAGGGTGATGTTCTGCAGAACCCAAACAGTGGCAAACACTGTTCGCCCAACACTACTGGGAGGGAACGCAGATTTTAGTACCTAAACACACGATACAACATGTTTTCCGGGGTCGGACTCTGAGGCACATACAGATGGTCCCGATCATCATCCTCATCATACAACTCTTCTCCTGAGTCTGACCCACCCACCACCTCTGCCACCCCAACATCCCCAGACACAGACCCCTCATCGTCCTCAACATTAACTTGGGATGCTGGCCTGAGCCAGACCTCCTCCTCCACATCAGGCCCCATCATCTCCTCAATGGCAGCCCTCATTAATCGCTCTGGCGACGGACTGATGGACACAACGTTCTCCTCCGGGGAGGGCTGCTGCTGACCACTGGCTGCTGGGGTGGATGTTATAGCTTGCGTGGGGCGTTGGCTGTTGCTGTTGTTGGGAGTGCTGCTCACACCGGAGGTCTCTGGGGAACTCATGTTGAGCTCATATAGTGGTTGACGGTGAGTGGAGTATTACTGATCCCAGCAATATACACACTGACTGGCAGAGTACGCAATGCTATATAGTGTGGCTGAGCGGTGTACACAGAGTGGCAGTAAACACAATGCTATATAGTCTGGCTGAGCGAGCGGTGTACTACTGTTCCCAGCAGAATCAGAGTGGCAGTAAACAATGGTATATAGTCTGGCTGAGCGGTGTACACAGAGTGTCAGTAAACAATGGTATATAGTCTGGCTGAGCGAGCGGTGTACTACTGTTCCCAGCAGAATCAGAGTGGCAGTAAACAATGGTATATAGTCTGGCTGAGCGAGCGGTGTACTACTGTTCCCAGCAGAATCAGAGTGGCAGTAAACAATGGTATATAGTCTGGCTGAGCGGTGTACACAGAGTGTCAGTAAACAATGGTATATAGTCTGGCTGAGCGGTGTACACACAATGCTATATAGTCTGCTATATAGTGTCAGTAAACACAATGCTATATAGTCTGGCTGAGCGAGCGGTGTACTACTGTTCCCAGCAGAATCAGAGTGGCAGTAAACAATGGTATATAGTCTGGCTGAGCGGTGTACACAGAGTTTCAGTAAACAATGGTATATAGTCTGGCTGAGCGGTGTACACAGAGTGTCAGTAAACAATGGTATATAGTCTGGCTGAGCGGTGTACACAGAGTGGCAGTAAACACAATGCTATATAGTCTGGCTGAGCGAGCGGTGTACTACTGTTCCCAGCAGAATCAGAGTGGCAGTAAACAATGGTATATAGTCTGGCTGAGCGGTGTACACAGAGTGTCAGTAAACAATGGTATATAGTCTGGCTGAGCGGTGTACACAGAGTGTCAGTAAACAATGGTATATAGTCTGGCTGAGCGGTGTACACAGAGTGGCAGTAAACACAATGCTATATACTCTGGCTGAGCGAGCGGTGTACTACTGTTCCCAGCAGACACAGAACAGTAAACAGAATGCTATATAGTGTGGCTGAGCGAGCGGTGTACCACTATTCCCAGCAGACACAGAACAGTAAACAGAATGCTATATAGTGTGGCTGAGCGAGCGGTGTACCACTATTCCCAGCAGACACAGAACAGTAAACAGAATGCTATATAGTGTGGCTGAGCGAGCGGTGTACCACTATTCCAAACAGACACAGAACAGTGAACAGAATGCTATATAGTGTGGCTGAGCGAGCGGTGTACCACTATTCCCAGCAGACACAGAGTGGCAGTAAACAGAATGCTATATAGTGTGGCTGAGCGAGGTACACAGAGTGGCAGTAAACAGAATGCTATATAGTGTGGCTGAGCAAGCGGTGTACTACTATTCCCAGCAGACACAGAGTGGCAGTAAACAGAATGCTATATAGTGTGGCTGAGCGAGGTACACAGAGTGGCAGTAAACAGAATGCTATATAGTGTGGCTGAGCAAGCGGTGTACTACTGTTCCCAGCAGTGACACAATGACAGGGGGGACCCTGGCTAGCGTGGCTGGAGCGCGAACTACCCTGCCTGCCTACCCAAAGCTAAACCCACAGACAAATGGCGGAGATATGACGTGGTTCGGGTATTTATTTACCCGAACCACGTGACCGTTCGGCCAATCAGAGCGCGTTCGGGTCCGAACCACGTGACCCGTTCGGCCAATCACAGCGCTAGCCGAACGTTCGGGGAACGTTCGGTCATGCGCTCTTAGTTCGGCCATGTGGCCGAACGGTTTGGCCGAGCACCGTCAGGTGTTCGGCCGAACTCGAACATCACCCGAACAGGGTGATGTTCTGCAGAACCCGAACAGTGGCGAACACTGTTCGCCCAACACTAGGTGCACGGTGAGTTCATAAAAGATTTTAGTTTTTGTCACAAGTTAGCAGAATTTTTTTTTTATTTTTTTTTTTAACAAAGTGTCATTTTCCGTTTACTTGTGACAAAAAAATAAAATTTTCAATGACCTCACCATTACCCTCATGGAATACCTTGTTGTGTATTCTTTCCAAAATGGGGTCATTTGTGGGGTTTGTTAACTGTCCTGGCAAGTGGGCGGGGTGCTAAATTGTGAACACCCCTGTAAAGCCTAAAGGTACTCATTGGACTCTGGGCCCCTTAGAGCAGTTAGGGTGCAAAAAAGTGCCACACATGTGGTATCGCCGTACTCGGGAGAAGTAGTACAATGTGTTTTGGGGTGTATTTTTACACATACCCATGCTGGGTGGGAGAAATACCTCTGTAAATGACAATCTTTTGATTTTTTTACACACAATTGTCCATTTACAGAGTTATTTCTCCCACCCAGCATGGGTATGTGTAAAAATACACCCCAAAACACATTGTACTACTTCTCCCGAGTACGGCGATACCACATGTGTGGCACTTTTTTGCACCCTAACTGCGCTAAAGGGCCCAAAGTCCAATGAGCACCTTTAGGATTTCACAGGTCATTTTGCGGAATTTGATTTCCAGACTCCTCCTCACGGCTTAGGGCCCCTAAAATGCCAGGGCAGTATAGGAACACCACAAATGACCCCATTTTAGAAAGAAGACACCCCAAGGTATTCCGTTAGGAGTATGGTGAGTTCATAGAAGATTTTTTTTTTTGTCAAAAGTTAGCGGAAAATTGATTTTTATTGTTTTTTTTCACAAAGTGTCATTTTCCACTAACTTGTGACAAAAAACAAAATCTTCTATGAACTCACCATACTCCTAACGGAATACCTTGGGGTGTCTTCTTTCTAAAATGGGGTCATTTGTGGGGTTCCTATACTGCCCTGGCATTTCAGGGGCCCTAAACCGTGAGGAGTAGTCTGGAAATCAAATTCCGCAAAATGACCTGTGAAAGCCTAAAGGTGCTCATTGGACTTTGGGCCCTTTAGCGCAGTTAGGGTGCAAAAAAGTGCCACACATGTGGTATCACCGTACTCGGGAGAAGTAGTACAATGTGTTTTGGGGTGAATTTTTACACATACCCATGCTGGGTGGGAGAAATATCTCTGTAAATGGACAATTGTGTGTAAAAAAATCAAAAGATTGTCATTTACAGAGGTATTTCTCCCACCCAGCATGGGTATGTGTAAAAATACACACCAAAACACATTGTACTACTTCTCCCGAGTACGGCGATACCACATGTGTGGCACTTTTTTGCACCCTAACTGCGCTAAAGGGCCCAAAGTCCAATGAGCACCTTTAGGCTTTCACAGGTCATTTTGCAGAATTTGATTTCCAGACTACTCCTCACGGTTTAGGGCCCCTAAAATGCCAGGGCAGTATAGGAACCCCACAAATGACCCCATTTTAGAAAGAAGACACCCCAAGGTATTCCGTTAGGAGTATGGTGAGTTCATAGAAGATTTTATTTTTTGTCACAAGTTAGTGGAAAATGACACTTTGTGAAAAAAACAATAAAAATCAATTTTCCGCTAACTTTTGACAAAAAAAAAATCTTCTATGAACTCACCATTCTCCTAACGGAATACCTTGGGGTGTCTTCTTTCTAAAATGGGGTCATTTGTGGGGTTCCTATACTGCCCTGGCATTTTAGTGGCCCTAAACCGTGAGGAGTAGTCTGGAAATCAAATTCCGCAAAATGACCTGTGAAATCCTAAAGGTACTCATTGGACTTTGGGCCCTTTAGCGCAGTTAGGGTGCACAAAAGTGCCACACATGTGGTATCGCCGTACTTGGGAGAAGTAGTACAATGTGTTTTGGGGTGTATTTTTACACATACCCATGCTGGGTGGGAGAAATACCTCTGTAAATGGACAATTGTGTGTAAAAAAAATTAAAAAATTGTCATTTACAGAGATATTTCTCCCACCCAGCATGGGTATGTGTAAAAATACACCCCAAAACACATTATACTACTTCTCCTGAGTATGGCAATACCACATGTGTGGCACTTTTTTGCAGCCTAACTGCGATAAGGGGTCCAAAGTCCAATGAGCACCTTTAGGCTTTACAGGGGTGCTTACAATTTAGCACCCCCCCAAAATGTCAGGACAGTAAACACACCCCACAAATGACCCCATTTTGGAAAGTAGACCCTTCATGGTATTCAGAGAGGGGCATGGTGAGTCTGTGGCAGATTTCATTTTTTTTTTTGTCGCAAGTTAGAAGAAATGGAAACTTTTTTTTTTTTTTCTCACAAAGTGTCATTTTCCGCTTACTTGTGACAAAAAATAATATCTTTTATGAACTCACTATGCCTCTCAGTGAATACTTTGGGATGTCTTCTTTCCAAAATGGGGTCATTTGGGGGGTATTTATACTATCCTGAAATTCTAGCCCCTCATGAAACATGACAGGGGGTCAGAAAAGTCATAGATGCTTGAAAATGGGAAAATTCACTTTTTGCACCATAGTTTGTAAACGCCATAACTTTTACCCAAACCAATAAATATACGCTGAATGGTTTTTTTTTTTATCCAAAACATGTTTGTCCACATTTTTCGCGCTGCATGTATACAGAAATTTTACTTTATTTGAAAACTGTCAGCACAGAAAGTTAAAAAAATCATTTTTTTGCCAAAATTCATGTCTTTTTTGCTGAATATAATAAAAAGGAAAAATCGCAGGAGCAATCAAATAGCACCAAAAGAAAGCTTTATTAGTGACAAGAAAAGGAGCCAAAATTCATTTAGGTGGTAGGTTGTATGAGCGAGCAATAAACCGTGAAAGCTGCAGTGGTCTGAATGGAAAAAAGTGGCCGGTCCTTAAGGGGTAGAAAGCCCTAGGTCCTCAAGTGGTTAATAGCAAAGCCCCCATCCATGCTATTGCTACCAAAGTCAAGGTACAAGTCAAAAAAATAATTTTTCAAAAAGACCTTGTAGTTTTTGAGAAAATCGATTTTAAAAATGCAAAGAGAAATGGTTTTTAAACTGTATTTTTTTCTGAGTTTTTTTGGCTTGCACCCACTATTCTCCTTAACATATGTAGCAATTTTGGTGTCAATAGCTTGTATGGGGGCTTTGTTATTCCCTGCCAAAGACGGCACAAAATTACACACAAATTACGTGATATTTTTCCAGAAATTACTAATGACTATATGAATTAAATTAAGTGTACAAATCGCAATTACATATAGGCGTAATTGTGAACGTTTACGTGAAAATTTGCGTAATCGTAATTAGCTGATTACGGTCATCACTACCGAGGCTTAAACTTCATCCCAATCAGTAGCTTAGATACCATCTTTCCCATGAGAAATCTTTACCTTTTCTCAAATAGATCACCAGGGGATCTGTATGGCTGATATTGTGGTGAAACCCCTCCCACAGTTCGGATGTCAGGATTTAGGTCTTGACAGCTTCCTGTCTGTGAACCTTGTTGCATTGTGGAAAATAACAGCTGTTTCCAACTGCCAACTATAAAAAAAAAGCTTTTAGCCTATCATAATGTTAGTGTGTGTGGTTATAAATAATCACAGTTGGTGCTGTCTAGTTTTTTTCTTGTCTGCCAGTAGTAAAGATTATGACCTGCAAATATGAACAAATTACATGTTGCATATCAATAATTTCTTAATCTCTCTTCTATTCTTTAACTGCTCACTTTGCAGTGTATTGATTTATTAGTTTTCCCCTTTTTACTAAAGTTACTCTTTAAATGACCTAAGCAGACCTTTAAGTACCTCTGTACACATGGTAGATTCTCATAGTTGAAAGCTCCGACTGTCAAGGGTATAACTATGCCTGACGGGGTCCCCTTCCCAAAATAGAAAAATACCACACCTTACCTCTGTGCCTAGAGGGAAGGAAGGGCTCAGACTTCTTCCTTACTTCAGCAGGGCCCCCTTCCTGTTCTTTCCTGGCCCTGACACTCAGACCTACAGAGCAACGTGGCGGCAGTGATGGAGCTTACCTATTCCCCCATCGGGTCTCTCCAGCATTCCTGCTGCACCCACTAGGTGTCACTGTCCTCTCTGCTATCTATCTCCCCCTCGCTCTGACGCACGTCACGTTACATGCAGAGAAATTCAGGCCAAGAGGAAGGCAGAGTGTAGATAGGACAGTGACGCCTTGTGGCTTCAGTGGGAGTACTGGAGAGACCCAACGGGGGAATGGGTAAACCCCGTCACTGTCGCTACCCTGATCTGTAGGATTAGAAGCATGGCCAGGGAAGCACAGGAGGGGGGCCCCAGGAGAGGAAGAAAGAAGTATGGGCCCCTCCTCCCCATCAGGCCCCTGTCCGATCATAGGGGCTACTCCCCCATAGCTACAGCAGTACTGACTGTCTGAATTCTTACCTGCAAACAACTGAAAAATGTTACTGCTTAAAACTTTGAAGGACAAAACTATATTATAATAATAATAATAATAATAATACATTAATCACTGGTATTTCTTTATAAATCGGAGTCCACTCAGACTTGGTATTCTTCAATAAAGTCATGTAGAATAAGAGAGAAATATTTCTACACACAGCTATTGTTGCTGGGGTTAGCTGCATACCTATAGAGAGTGGTTGACATAGTAACCATTCGCAGTTTTGAGAGATGGAGTAGATTTATATAAAGCATTGATAACCAACTTAGTAATGCAGTTACTTAAAAGAGTGAATGACCTTGATACTTGTTTGTGCTTAAAGAAAGGTTACACCACTTTAATATTTTTAAAAAATCTATATAATATATATATTCACTATACTAGTTATTATGTAATGGAATGCCAATAAATATTATCTTTCAACTTCAGTCTGCAGCTGCTTTAAATGATTTCAGAGAATTTGTTGGAAACCATAGCAACAGTACACTGCTTGGTGATAGTCCTACCCAGAATCCTTCTCCCTTTATTTGTCTGGTTCATATGTCTTCTCTAGAGACAGTCAATGAGATGCTAATTAATAATCAGTATTGGTTGAATAGTTCTGTATTTGGTTTGCTGGCCATTCAGTCCAAAAGCCAATATTGTTTGGGTCGATCAGGGGCGGATCTGCCATGATGCAGCATGTGGAGTATCATTCAGGTGGCATCATGGCTCGGGGAGACACTGGGCAAACTCGGAAGTGACTCCGCCGGGCACTATTTTCCCACTCACTCCCCTGCTTTTTGCACTCCCACCCGGAAGAGCTGCCACTGAATAAGGGAAGAATAGGACCCTGTTCCAGGAGAGCAACAGACACCACTGACTGCTGTCGAGGACAGAAGATGGAGCTGGAGCAGAGAATGGTGAGTATGTCTACCTATGCTGGGGACACCATCTATACCTGGCTACCTATACTGGGGGCACCACCTATATCTGACTACCTATATTGAAAGCACCAACTATACCTGGCTAATTCTTTGGGGGGCACCTATACCAGGCAACCTATACTGTGAGGACCTATACCAGGCTATCTATAATGTGAGCACCTATACCAGGCTACCTATACTGGGGGGACATACACTTGGCTACCTTTACTGAGGGCACCACCTATACCTGGCTACCTATATTGAGGGCACCACCTATACCCGGCTACCTATACTGGGGGCACCTATACCAGGCTACCTATACAAGTGACACCTATACCAAGCTACCTTTACTGGGTGAACCTACACCTGGCTTCCTATACTGTGGGCTACCTACATATACTGAGGGTGTTTTTTTTTTTCACCGTGGGTTATACGTGGTGCAAATTGTAGGGTTCTGTGCATTCATCAAATCAGTCTAGAACCGGTCCTGGAATTGATCAAATGTCGAATTTGGCTACCAAAAAAGGAAATGGGAGTAACATTTAGGTTATTACTCTGGACTGGGTACAGCTTGTACAGCCTCCAAATACATTTAAAAAGGCATTTTAAGACTCCCTAAGCTCTGCACAATGCTGTACAAGCCAGCCCAAAAAAGCAGGAAGGCTTTTTATTCTTTTGGCAAGGCCATTTTATGGGGCAGTCAAAGGAACATGACAGATTTTATACAACCCTCTGAGTAGAGACAGTGAGGGCCCGAGAGGGTTTCTCAGATCCAAAAATGTTTCCGCCAGGTTTCACAAGTGATGATCGTAATCAGCTAATTACGAATATGCAAAATTACTTGCACATTTTCACAATTACGCCTATACGTAATTACAAATTGTTAATTCAATGGACTTTGTATAATCATTCCTAATTACGCATGAATTTATGCGTAATTTACGTGTAATTTTGTGTCGACTTTAGCGGCTAATAGCAAAGCCCTCATACAAGCTATTGCTACCAAAATGGCTGCATATGTTAAGGAGAATAGTGGGTAAATGTTAAAAAAAAAAAATATATAGATATAGATATATATATATACAGTATATATATAAATATATATATATATATATATATATATATATATATATATATATATATATATATATATATATATATATATATATATATATATATATATATATATATATATATATATATATATATATACTATGGCTTGCAAAAGTATTCGCCCCCTTGGAGTTTTACACATTTTGTCACATTACTGCCACAAACATGAAGCAATTTTATTGGAATTCCACATGAAAGACCAATACAAAGTGGTGTACATGTGAGAAGTGGAACGAAAATCATACATAATTCCACATATGTTTTACAAATTAATAACTGCAAAGTGGTGTGTGCATAATTATTCGGCCCCCTTTGGTCTGAGTGCAGTCCGTTGCCCATAGACATTGCCTGATGAGTGCTAATGGCTAAATAGAGTGCACCTGTGTTTAATCTAATGTCAGTACAAATACAGCTGCTCTGTGAAGGGCCTCAGAGATTGTCTAAGATTATATTGGGAGCAACAACACCGTGAAGTGCAAAGAACACACTAGACAGGTCAGGGATAAAGTTATTGAGAAATTTAAAGCAGGCTTAGGCTACAAAAAGATTTCCAAAGCCTTGAACATCCCACGGAGCACTGTTAAAACGATCATTTAGAAATGGAAGGAGTATGGCACAACTGTAAACCTACTGTCAGAATCCGCTCTGCTGGTCTTGATTCTCTGGACTGTGTTGTTTCCTATGCAGTTTGCATGGTTCAGTGCAAGGAAAAGAGACCTTTCTGTCAGTTTGAAAGGCTGGCTGATTTGCATCCACTTGTCATGCAAATTGCTTGTCTGCTTCCTTTGAGGATTTCTAGTATAAATGTCACTTCCTCCCAGAATTCCTCACTCGACATAGTTTCTGATTAGGGAAACGTACCTTGGAGCCTCACCCTTTTTTGTATCTTGTGGCGAATAATCTAGTGTAGTTATTATTGGGGAGTGCACTTTGCATTTCCTATAGTGCAGTCAGGTTCTGTTTTATTTGTACTGTTTATTCCTGTTCTGTCTTGTCCTGTCCTTGCGATTGTACTGTCACCTGCGGTGGTTGTCAGTGAATCGTTTGGTCTCGCTCCTAGATCGCATTCGCCCTAGCGGTAGAGGCGGTGGATCTCCCTTGTCTGACTCTTGGAGTATAGCCTTAGCTGCGGTTGCTACTGGTTGCTCCTTCAGTCTGTCTTGTCTAGCACAAACGCTTACTGTTGTCTGGGGTGAGGCAACTGATTAGCAAGCGTTCACGTTATTTGTCTGTCGTCATTTTCTGTGTTCATTTGTTAGTCAGGGTTGGTACGTTTTGCCACTGTTGCGCTTAACGTGCAGTGGCCGTAACGTTAATGCGCTTGTCTCTGTTGCGCATAACGTGCGGGGACCGAGTTTAGCTAGTACTTTTGTTATTTTCCTTGGCATTCAGATTGTGGTTATTTGCTGTGTCTTCCTTACTTAATTCATGCTCTGTCTTTGCTCAGTCTTGTGTTGCTGATAGCAATCGCCTTTCTTGCGATTAGCTTTCTCACTCTGTCTTGCTATGATGTGATATGTCTACCATCACGGGGTCACGACTAGATTGGTAGACATTCATATTGTCTGTCCCTGTTTTTGCTTTCTTCTGAGTTGTTACTTTATATTGCTCAGTGTTGCTCAATCGTGCAATTTCAATCTGGCATCTGTGTCGGTACAGAGGACTTGTTCCTCTGTGCTCCACAGCTCCATCTGCTGGTTGGAATTCTCCTCTACAAATCTATACTGGGTGCTTTGCTTCTGTGACTGCGGCGATTTTCTTCTGCTTCGGCGCACACGGTGTGCGCTAACTGGAAATCTCCTGCAGATCATTACACCTACCAAGACAAGGCCGTCCACCTAAACTCACAGGCCGAACAAGGAGAGCGCTGATCACAAATGCAGTCAAGAGGCCCATAGTGACTCTGGACGGACTGCAAAGGTCTACAGCTCAGGTGGGGGAATCTGTCCATAGGACAACTATTAGTCATGCACTGCACAAAATTGGCCTTTATGGAAGTGTGGCAAGAAGAAAGCCATTGTTAACAGAAAAGCATAGGAAATCCCGTTTGCAGTTTGCCACGAGCCATGTGGGGGACACAGCAAACATGTGGAAGAAGGTGCTCTGGTCAGATGAGACCAAAACTGAACTTTTTGGCCAAAATGAAAAACACTATGTGTGGCGGAAAACTAACACTGCACATCACTCTGAACACACCATCCCCACTGTCAAATATGGTGGTGGCAGTATCATGTTCTGGGGGGTGCATCTCTTCAGCAGGGACAGGGAAGCTGGTCAGAGTTGATGGGAAGATTGCAGCCATTAACCCCTCCTGTCCTTTAAAGCGGAATATAACCCTGCATTTCAATTTTGCTCTAAAACATTATTTACAGCATATTATATGCAACCAGCATTTTTTTTTACTAGACCAGCATTGGAAGGGTTACACACACAGCTTTAAAGTTCCTGGAGAGAACTGCTGCCGCATCCGAAGCTTACATAGATACATTTCAGCAAAACAAAATGTAACAACTGTGGAATGTGACTCACTCTCTCTGACTGTGCAGGAGCTGGAGGACAGCCAAAAAGTGTGTAACATTCACCACTTGCTACATTTTGTTTACTGAAATGTATCTATTTAAACTTCGGCTGCCGGGAGCAGCTCTCTCCACAGAACTTTAAAACTCTCTGTGTAACCCTTCCAATGCTGGTCTAGTAAAAAAAAATGCTGGTTGCATATAATATGCTGTAAATAATGTTTTAGAGCAAAGTTGAAATTCAGGGTTATAGTCCGCTTTAAGTGCAGCCATTAACTCCTCCAGCCCCCCAAGTACAGCAATTATTTACGCCCCCTCCTGCAGCCCAGTATTTTTCCCCCTGCCCCTTTCCTTGTTAATTGTGATGACCAGGACTTTCAGACCTGCGTTTTTTTGGAATTTTCTGACATCTCCTGCAGCACTTAGTACATAGTCTTGTCCCTGACTGTCCTCAGAGGCGCTCACAATCTAATCCTATCATACTCATAGTCTAAGGTCCTACCATATTATTATTATTATTATTATTATTTTAGATAACCGTGAGTTTACTGTGTAAATGACCCAAGAGAGGATTGTTTCCAACCTTATATCTGATATTCATTTAAAGAAGGAAACTCCAGTTCAGGTTTCCTGGATCGCTAATGACATCCACTCTAGAGATCCCCAGGGATATCTTAGGAGATGTATCCGTTAATCAGAACCATAATCTAGTGCAGATCTTTGTTTATATTTACAAAGAAGGTGACATCTGGGCTTTCATTTTCCCACTAATTGGCCAAGTCTTGTTTTTTGATATTTCCGTCCGTGCATCTCTGACAATTCCAAGAATTTTTGCAGATACCAGCAATGTGACCAATACTGCTTTATTTTATTTTTTGTCGTGTTGTACGTATTGATACGTTATTCTTATCGTCACCCTTTCATCTGGGATTCTGCTGGCACACTCAAACTGTCTCTTCCCTTTGTTGTCTGACTAAAGACATTTTACGGCATAATGTTCAAAAAAATCATTTCGGCGTTTGAAAGAACCTGGCTCCGAAATAACAGGCGTCATGCATTATGAGCTTATAAACACGACAAGCCTATGTGAAAGGTGATTAATGCTATTTTTCAAAGCAATTTCAAAAGCCAAGCTGACTTTTATAAAATATTAGGGCAATATGGATTTTCCTGAGCTTCCGAGGCCTATGTGTATATTATTTTTTTTTATTCCCGTCCCTGCATTACTTTCTCTTCTGTATCTGTATTTAAAATTCAATACACAGTTTTTCACGCTGTCCCTGGGTTGAACTCTGCAAAACAACATTTAGACGACACCAACAAGGAAAGCTGAATGAAAATGAGAATTGATGCAAACGCATAACTTCCAGCAATGCCGAGATTGGACGGACGGTTCTTGCCGTGCTCTGTGTTCCTATTTAGTGCTGTTCACCTGATTGTAACCAATGGGAGCCTGCTGGGTCTTAACTTGTCTTCGTCTGCTTGCTGTCAAAATCAATGAGATACAAAATGAAAGGAGGGGGCCGCTACTCGCATCTAGTTAGCTTTAGGGATCCTGTCATTCTTATCTTTAAAAAATAAAAAAGGGGGAATATTTTTGTTTTTCTTACTTTTCTTTTTGGCAAGTATGCAATGTATTTTAGTATAAATTGTTAAGTAGAAACTGTTAAAACAAACAAGAGGTAAACCTTGAGTGAAAACACAAATACTCACCTAAGCAAAGGGAAGGCTCTGGATCCTTCAGAGGCTTCCCACACTGTCCTCCGGACCTCCGCCACTGCCTGGGACCCTCCAGCACATTGGGGATGTACTCCTATTCTGGCACCAGCGTGGTCATTTTGCACCTGCATGGGTGGCTCCTGCTTACTGCTCAATATGGCAATGCTTGCACAGGCACAGTACATCCGTGCTTGTGACTCGGTGTTCATTCCAAGAAACCCTCAGAATTCCTCAAGGAGGCGTGCTCAAAAAGGGTGGAGCGGAGGATGGTGTAGGAAGCCTCTATAGAATCCAGAGGCTTCCTTCTTTTTAGGTAAGTAATAGTTTTTGTACTCAAGGTTCATTTCGGGTACATTTTGGAATGGCAGGCAGCTACATGAGTGACAGGAAGAAACTCCAGATGGTCATCAGCACAGCGGAGAGAATCATTGGAGCACCCATGCATTCAGTGGACCTAATTCACACTAGAGATGGCCCGAACCTCCGATTTTAGGTTCGCAAACCTGGTTCGCGAACCTACCGTGAAAGTTCGGTTCGCGTGAACTTTCGCGAACTGCAATAGACTTCAATGGAGAGGCGAACTTGGAAAATTAGAAAAAAATATCCTGCCACAAAAGTGATGGAAAAGATGTTTCAAGGGGACTAATACCTGGAGCGAGACATGGTTAAGTAGAATAGACATCAAAAGTCCCGGAAAAAAATCTGGATTTGACACAAAGCATTGTTTTAAAGTCACAAATTTCATTTAATGTTCAATTTGGCCTACACTGCTTTACAACATCAGGAAATGTAATCTTCCTTCCTCCCTCCTCCCTTCTACCGGAGGGAGGAGGAGGGTCTTGTCTTCCAGGGAATTGTAGGATTTCAAAAGCCAGCTTAAATACATTGGCCAGGAATCAAACCCAGGTCTAGTGCTTGGTAGGCAGCTCTCCTCACCACTATACCACCACCAACACTACATGCTGAAGCCAGCCTAGCATGTACCATTATGATATATCCAAGAGAAAAATGAGCTTGCTTAGGGATTTGTAGGATGTCAAAACCCAACTCACAAACATTGGCCAGGAATCGAACCCAGGCCTACCGCATGGTAGGCTGCTATCCTAACCATTATACCACCAACAAAACACACTACAATGCTACATGCTGAAGCCAGCCTAGCATGTACCATTATGATATATCCAAGAGAAAAATTAGCTTGCTTAGGGATTTGTAGTATGTCAAAAGCCAACTCACATACATTGGCCAGGAATCGAACCCAGGCCTACCATGTGATAGGCTGCTATCCTAACCATTATACCACCAACACAACACACTGCAATGCTACATGCTGAAGCCAGCCTAGCATGTACCATTATGATATATCCAAGAGAAAAATAAGCTTGCTTAGGGATTTGTAGTATGTCAAAAGCCAACTCACATACATTGGCCAGGAATCAAACCCAGGCCTACCGCGCGGTAGGCTGATATCCACGCAATTACACCACCAACACTACATGCTGAATCTTCTTGGAGCAGACTTACTTCATCCCTCCAAAAGACACACATACATCTCCATAAAATCATTCAACAGCAACTGCGTGCACAGTCTTTTGGTACACAGTCTCTGTGGCACAATTGGTTAGTGCATTTGGCTGTTAACTGAAAGGTTGGTGGTTCAAGCCCTCCCAGGCATGGCCTTGCCTTTTGTGTTCAACAGTTGTCCGAAGAGAACCCCAGATAGCCATGTAGATTCCTCTCTCTCTCTCTCTCTTGGTCATTCCGGTCTGTTTGGTCGGAACGGAATTTCTTTTTTAACCCGGTGGAATTCTGAAATTGCCTGTGAAATTCTGCCGGTATCCATTGATGGTTTTAAGCTGAAAATTCAGGAGAGAGAGAGAGAGAGAGAGAGAGAGAGAGGGGAGAGGGGGATAGAGAGAGAGAGAGAGAGAGAGAGGGAGAGAGAGAGAGAGATCATTTTTCTCTTGGGTATATCACAATGGTACTTGCTAGGCTGGCTTCAGCATGTAGCATTGTAGTGTGTTGTGTTGGTGGTATAATGGTTAGGATAGCAGCCTACCATGCGTTAGGCCTGGGTTTGATTCCTGTCCAATGTATTTGAGTTGGCTTTTGGTTGAAAGGATCCGCACCATCTAAAACATGAGTATTTATTTAAAGCTCTTTAAAACCATCACAGGCAAAATATAAGTGTGTGCTGGGTCACCATGACGCACGGCGTTTCAGATATAATCATTCCTCAGAATGATTCCAGTACACACTATAGATACAGATAGTGTGTACTGGAACCATTCTGAGGAAGGATCACTCATGTTTTAGACGGTGCAGATCCTTTCAACTGATACATATAATCCCTGTGACTCCAGGGGTGATCACAGCACATCGTCAATTCCATCGGTGCGGATTTAAGTGCATTGCTTGTGAGTTGGTTTCTCTTGGATATATCATAATGGTACATGCTAGGCTGGCTTTAGCATGTAGTGTTGTTGGTGGTATAGTGGTGAGGAGAGCTGCCTACCAAGCACTAGACCTGGGTTCGATTCCCGGCCAATGTATGTAAGCTGGCTTTTGAAATCCTACAGTTCCCTGGAAGACAAGACCCTTCTCCTCTGGAGGAGGAGAGGAGCGAGAGGAAGAAGGGAGCTGTTGTGGGGTGCAATATAAGGAATAACGATCAGCCTAGGAGCAAGCTAACAAGCCTAACCAAGCTATCCCTAGCAGAGTCTGTCAGCAGCTGTCCCTTAACTAATTACTGTAGGAAGACGAGTGAGTAAAACGGCTGGATAACCTTGCCTATTATAAGCAGGGGGGGGGGGGGTTGTGATGATGGTTCAGGAGTGAATGTAGTCTGATTGGTGATAATGTGCCTGCTGACTGTGATGTAGAGGGTCAAAGTTGACCTTAATGGAGCATTATGGGGTGAATCGAACTTCTGCAAAAATTTGCCTCTGGAGGCGAACGCGAACCACCCAAAGTTCGCCTGGAACCGTTCGCCGGCGAACCGTTCGGGTCATCTCTAATTCACACCACTAGAGTGAGAATCAGTACAAATAGGATAGCAAATGAGAACTCCCACCCAGGAAATCGCCACCTCAACCTTCTCCCATCAGGCCATCAATACAAGTCCATCCGTACCAAAACTTTCAGGCTCAGGAACCTTTTCTTTCCCACTACCTCCTTTTTAAATGGTTTTTAAGTATTTTATTATAGTTGGCACCTCTGTATCATCTGTATCTCAATTTCCTTTGTTGTCCATCCTTGGTGGAGGGGTGTATCCTTGATTTCCTATTACCCTATTACTACAGAGAGCGACTTTTAAAACTGAGTGGGAACAGTCCTATGATCCCCATCTGCTTACACAGTGGTTGCCTTGCAGGTGACCCATACTTGTGAGTATTAGTTGAGAAAAGTATTCTCCTTCGACTTACTATAACATACTGCACCATTGGGGCGCTGGGTCTTTCTCCCTTGTTTTGTTTTTCTTTCCCCAAGCTGTCTTACTCCTGAATTCAAGACCACATCCCAATTAAATCCCCTAGTCACTCATATCTGTATTATTTTTACCAGTTGTATTATTTATTCGATCCAGGGCTGTTTCTGGCCATTTTGGTGCCCCAGGGCTTCTTTTGTTTTCCCCTACCCCTCCCAAAATTAACACAACCTCCACAATCATGGGGGCCTGGTGTCTATGGGGGCCCATCCCTCCTCCCTCTCTCAAACCACATGCAGGGTAGTGCATCAGAGTATTGTGTAAATATATTTACCTGCTCTCATAGCATTTCATCTCCTCCTCCTCCCAGCAGCCACTTGCTCTATGCTTCCCCCTCTGCCACCCGATTATATGACATGCATTGGAAGCTGGACATGCAGCAGAGTGAGTGACTTCTGGGACTTAGGAGGTGTAAATCTTGGGCTCCAGAAAGAAGTGTGTGTGTGTGTGTGTGTGGGGGGGGGGGGGGGGGGGTGTTGCATGGTGCTGCAGAGGTCCCAGTGATGATTTGTTTGCTGGGAGGGTCCAGAAGGATGTTGTTACAGCCCTGGATGCAGGGATAAAACAAACCACCAACACTCCCACATAGTGTTCAAACCACCACCAGCAGCAAAACCGAAGGTATAGAGCGTTTGTATTTTAAGGCTTTGCTTTCGGGATGCTTGGAATGTGCCTTTATTTTTTATTATCCTTTTAGAACATAATAGAGATGTAGGCGTGAAGCAAATGAAAATTGAACAATAAGCAATACAAAAATCCAGTGGCTCATCCTTCTCTAACCCTGAATACAGCTGTCTCTGCTGCTATTGTGTGTTTTTGACATTCGCTGCCATCTAGCAGTAATGAAAAACACTTAGAATAATTCTGTCCTGATTTCAGGCTCATTACCAATTTGCAACATAAGTCGCTGCTGAATAATGTTGCTGGCTTGGGGAAACATTGGGAAGTCAATTTCACTCCTAATCAGCAGGTACCATTAATCAATGCGGGCCGTGATCCAAACTGTTTCCACTCGCTGATCAATTTTCCACTTTCTTTCTTAAACAGTCCAAAATGTTTGTCGAGCGCAATGCCTGAGAGGACAAAATTACATTTGTGATTTGTGTTGTTTCAGCCTATTTTAGCTTCTTATTTTAAATATTTAGTCACAGCATACAAAAGCTTCTGGAGAGCAATGACGTGGCTTAAAGACATTATCCCCGCACTTTGATTGGCCCAATAGGCTGCCCTTCGAGTTTCCTGTCAAGTGACAGGCAGCCTATAGGGCCAATCAAAGTGTGGGGATAATGTCCTTTAAAGTGAAAGGACCCGCAGGGGCTCAGGGCAGGACGAGTGAAGCTCTCGTCATTGCGAATTAGCAGGTAAAAGTTCGTAGCGCTCGCTATGCTACTCTGATAAGGCATGTTAACTCTAATAAGACATGTTAACTCTGATAAGGCATGTTAACTCTGATAAGGCACACTATTTGTTATAATGAATCAACCCCATAGTCTGAAAAACAATATTTATTAAACAAAGACATTAAAGGACCACTATATCGAAAATCTTCAAATGTAAAACACATGTAAATAAGAAGTATGTTTCTTCTGGAGTAAAACGAGCATACATTACTTATATCCCATGTTGCTGTAACTTACAGTAGGTAGTAGAAATCTGACAGATCCGACATCCGATAAACAAACAATAAAGGGCATGCTGAATATCCCCCCTGAAGAGATGGACTAGTCCAAAGCCTGCTGGTTCTGTCAGAATTTTACTACCTACTGTAAGCAACAGGAACATTGGAGAAAGGTGATTCATAGCTAATTTTACTTTGGAAGAAACATTTATTTGTATGTGTTTATATGTATTTTAAATTTCACCATTTTTCGCCATAGTGGTCTTTTAAGATATTATTACTGTATATTCCTGCGTATAAGACTACTTTTTAACCCATGAAAATCTTCTGAAAAGTTGGGGGTCGTCTTATACTCCGGGTGTCATTGATGCCGGGTGTTACGCCCTACCCTGTTACCGCCTCTCAGATCTCCCTGCTGAGGGAGCGCAATCTATTCTTCCATACCACTCTGATAAACAGGTAGACAAGGAGAGCTGACCAGTCTACTTAAGGAGAGTTGACCAATGCAACAAGTCAATTGACTATATACTGTTATATACTGGGCAACACATACAGTACAGCACCAGTATCTGTTCATACAAAGCACCAGTATATGATTTTTTTTATTTTAATTCGGTGTGTGTTGGAAGAGGGGTAGTCTTATACGGCGACTATACCCCAAACTCTATATTTTAACTGGAAAAGTTGGGGGGTCGTCTTATACGCCCAGTCGTCTTATACGCCGGAATATACGGTACCTCTTATTGTACTAAAAGGTTCAATACATCCAGTGGGACACAACCTTGACATTATACAAAAAACATACATTGTTTAATCAGCAAAAGCTCGGTATATAGAGGCGCCAGAGTAGAGTAAAACGTTTGAAAATCTGTTTAAAAGCAGAGGGGGATGTTAGGGTGGACTTACCTCCCTCTTAAAAAAAAAGAAAACTCGCTTGAGTCTCGATAAAAACAGAATTGACAAGTAATTTATTCAACTCCACAAACGCAATGCTTTTCGCGGGCGTGACCCCGCTTCCTCAGGCAAAAATGGGAGCACAACTCAGTGGGTCAAGTAGTAGGTTTGAGCGCCTCAAACCTACTGCTTGACCCACTGAGTTGTGCTACCATACATAAAATTGTATTGAACTCTTCATTTTACCTGACAATACTGCACCATATTGGGCTCTCGATTCTCTTCTTGTTTTTAAGCATACATTGTTTAATGTCATTATACTATTGTAAAACATTGAATGTTGACCTCTCACTCCACCCGCTATAGTATTGGCAGAGGTTACCAACTTAAAGCATCTACTCTTTTGAGAGTAATCTTGGTACCTACTTGGCGCACATGCAGCACATTTCTAGTTTCTGTCTAATGATGTGTTGGTGCATTCCTACAAGATGCTGAGTGAAGCTTAAAGTTCTCATAATGAGATATATCTGTCTTCTTGCTAATGACGAGTACTGATAATGAGAGCCATTTGTTTTCTTGCAACTGTTTTTCAGCTTTGGCGGTATTAACCCCTGAAACTACAGTAGTTGCCTCCCCAAATGCACCATGTAATTCACTTGTGTGATACTGATTGACCTTAAAGTGTACCAGAGCAGACAAAATAAAAATAGTTTATACATACATGGGGCTTCCTCCAGCCCCACCTTTCTGAATCGCTCCCACGCCACCGTCCTCTGATGTCTGCAGCTTTGGGAATGAGGTCCCCTCACTTTCATCAGTCGGAGCCAGTCTAGCATAAGAGAAGTGCGCTGTTTGCGTATCTCTCCAGCAGACGCTGGAGAGATACGTAGAGGGCGCACTTCTCCTGCGTAGAATGGCTGCGATGATGGAAGTGCAGGGACCCGGTTACCGACGCTGCAGATGTCGGAGGACAGCGGCGTGGGAGCGATCCAGGTGGATGGGGCTGGAGGAAGCCCCATGTATGTATAAAGTATTTTTCTTTTGTCAGCTCTGAGTCCCTTTAACCTTTTCAGGACCACGTGCATGAGATCCTACGCCGCACTTGTGGCTGTTCTAGCCTGATGCGGCATGGGATCTACGTTGGGCTGCCGTTTCTACTCCCGACGTGAATGTGCGCACCCGGGGGGAGATTAAGCTGACATCTCCCCCGAGTGATCAGAAGCTATCGCGTATGGCTGCTGATCATGTGATCACTATGATCGCCGTCGGATCGTAGTGATCACTTTGACAGCGGCAGCGGCAGGGGGAAAAGAAGAGGATCCACTCACCTCCCTGCCGTTCCAGCGACGATCGGCGCCCCTCTCTGCTCTGGCCGGCATCTCCACTTCTAATGCCACTCAGTTCCGGGTCCCGGCTTGATGACGTCATCAAGCCGCGACCCGGAACTGAGCGGCATTAGGAGCGGAGATGCCGGCCGGAGAAGAGGGGGCTACTGCGGCTCATCGCTGGAGCCTTGAAGGTGAGTTATGGCTGTTGGCAAAAGGGGGGACACCAGCCACCATGGGGGGGACACTGCACAGCCAGCCACAGAGGGGATCCAGCCGCCTGACCCCCCGAAACGCGCACCTCCCACCGCAAAATGCCTGGTCCTTAAAGGGGGTTAGGCGGCCGGTCCTGAAAATGTTAAAGAGACTCTGTATGAAGAAAAATCCCCTGGGGGCACTTACCTTGGGAGGGGGAAGCCTTAGGGTCTCAATGAGGCTTCCCCCATCCCTGTAGCTGCAGGCAATCCAGCGCTGGCTACCTCGTTTCCTCCGGCAATCCTTCCCCGACCAATACTGACAAGTTGTGATATATTTACCTTGCCGGGATCCAGCACAGTCACACTAGTGGTTCTTCATTCGGGCTAGGCAGAATTAGCCAAGCCGATCGTATCCGCTCGCACCTGTGTAGTAGAGCTGATTGATCGGGTTTGGCTAATTCCGCCTTAACCTGAAGGAAGAGTGGCTAGTGTGCCAGCACAGGATCGCGGTAGGTAAATATTTACATTGCCACACTCTGGGGACCCATGCAGGCTAATGGAAGCACGGAAGAGGACGGTGGAAGCCTCGTTAGGATCCAGATGATTGGGGGAAGCCCAAGGTAAGTACCCCTGGAGGGGGTCTTGAGGTAAGTATCCCCGGAGGTATTTTCTTGAATATACAGATACTCTTTAAAGGTTTTGTTTTTGTTGTTTGTTTGTTTTTTTTTGTGCTTTGACAAGACTTAAAATAAATACAATTGGATCCATGACACCTTTGTCTTTTGTAAAATTCTTTTTACATTTTTTAGAATACTACAGCATCAAATATGTTTATTTTTATTCCATTGAGATCCTACACAGAACTGTGAAACATGTGTGCCCGGAATAAGCTTTACATTTCCATGTGCTTCTTTTCATGTACTTTTGACAGCACCTTTGATCCGTGATGGGTTTCTCTGTGTATCTTATTATATGGATTATGGATAAGATAAAACAGTTTCTGCATGTTGCACAGAGCTCAGCACTCTAATGATGAGGGAAGAAAAAAAAAACATGGAAAAAATAGAAACATTTTCCCTGAGTACCAAAACCTTTATAGTTACAACAATATAAGGGACCACTATCACAAAAAGAAAAGAAAAATATGATTTTAAATCAATGTGAATCCATATGAATTAAATGTGCATTTAATCCAGAATAAAATTAACTACCAATTACAGTCGTCTACAGAAGGCATAGGCAATACAAATGTGACAGATCTGACAGGTTTTGGATTAGCCCATCTCCTTATGGGGGATACTCTGGGTTTTCTTTGTTTTTAAAAGCACTTACTTAAAGTGAACTGAACAGCAGGGTATCTCAGGGCATCTCAATAGCACATTAGCACAAAGCATGCTACCAATGTAACACATTACTTAAAAAATCCATTCTACCTTTTTATGTGTAAATGTTTGTTAGAGGCTTCTATTGCTCTACTTCCGAGGCCTGCGACAGAAAGAGCAGGCAGATAAGGACTGCTGTAAATATCAGTAGCAATGAGTAAACAAAAACTTTCATTGGAGAAGGGGATAGGACACTTTGCTTCAGTTTAGAGACATTACACTTGGGGGGGGGGGGGGGGGGAGGGCAGCTCCTACAGCTATTAGAAACCAGGACAAACTGTTGATTGGAGCCCTCTATTGGCAATAGAGTTGGGCCGAACGGTTCGCCTGCGAACGGTTCCACGCGAACTTCGGTGGTTCGCGTTCGCGTCCCGCAGGCGAACCTTTGCGGAAGTTCGGTTCGCCCCATAATGCACATGGAGGGTCAACTTTGACCCTCTACATCACAGTCAGCAGGCCCAGTGTAGCCAATTAGGCTACACTAGCCCCTGGAGCCCCACCCCCCCCTTATATAAGGCAGGCAGCGGCGGCCATTACGGTCACTCGTGTGCTGCCTGCGTTAGTGAGAGTAGGGCGAGCTGCTGCAGACTGTCTCTCAGGGAAAGATTAGTTAGGCTTAACTTGTTCCTGTCTGGCTGCATACCTGTTCTGTGAACCCAACACTGCATACCTGTGCTGTGAACCCACCACTGCATACCTGTGCTGTGAACCCACCACTGCATACCTGTGCTGTGAACCCACCACTGCATACCTGTGCTGTGAACCCACCACTGCATACCTGTTCAGTGAACCCACCACTGCATACCTGTGCTGTGAACCCACCACTGCATACCTGTTCAGTGAACCTGCCACTGCATACCTGTTCTGTTCAGTGGACCCGCCACTGTATACCTGTTCATTGAACCCACCACTGCATACCTGTGCTGTGAACCCACCACTGCATACCTGTTCTGTGAACCCACCACTGCATACCTGTGCTGTGAACCCACCACTGCATACCTGTTCAGTGAACCTGCCACTGCATACCTGTTCTGTTCAGTGGACCCGCCACTGTATACCTGTTCAGTGAACCCGCCACTGCATACCTGTTCTGTTCAGTGGACCCGCCACTGTATACCTGTTCAGTGAACCCGCCACTGCATACCTGTTGTGTTCAGTGAACCTGCCACTGCATACCTGTTCTGTGAACCCGCCACTGTATACCTGTTCTGTTTAGTGAACCCGCCACTGTATACCTGTTCTGTTTAGTGAACCCGCCACTGCATACCTGTTCTGTTCAGTGGACCCGCCACTGTATACCTGTTCAGTGAACCCGCCACTGCACACCTGTTCTGTTCAGTGGACCCGCCACTGTATACCTGTTCAGTGAACCCGCCACTGCATACCTGTTGTGTTCAGTGAACCCACCACTGCATACCTGTGCTGTGAACCCACCACTGCATACCTGTGCTGTGAACCCACCACTGCATACCTGTTCAGTGAACCCACCACTGCATACCTGTGCTGTGAACCCACCACTGCATACCTGTGCTGTGAACCCACCACTGCATACCTGTGCTGTGAACCCACCACTGCATACCTGTTCAGTGAACCCACCACTGCATACCTGTGCTGTGAACCCACCACTGCATACCTGTTCAGTGAACCTGCCACTGCATACCTGTTCTGTTCAGTGGACCCGCCACTGTATACCTGTTCATTGAACCCACCACTGCATACCTGTGCTGTGAACCCACCACTGCATACCTGTTCTGTGAACCCACCACTGCATACCTGTGCTGTGAACCCACCACTGCATACCTGTTCAGTGAACCTGCCACTGCATACCTGTTCTGTTCAGTGGACCCGCCACTGTATACCTGTTCATTGAACCCACCACTGCATACCTGTGCTGTGAACCCACCACTGCATACCTGTTCTGTGAACCCACCACTGCATACCTGTGCTGTGAACCCACCACTGCATACCTGTACAGTGAACCTGCCACTGCATACCTGTTCTGTTCAGTGGACCCGCCACTGTATACCTGTTCATTGAACCCACCACTGCATACCTGTGCTGTGAACCCACCACTGCATACCTGTTCTGTGAACCCACCACTGCATACCTGTTCAGTGAACCTGCCACTGCATACCTGTTCTGTTCAGTGGACCCGCCACTGTATACCTGTTCAGTGAACCCGCCACTGCATACCTGTTCTGTTCAGTGGACCCGCCACTGTATACCTGTTCAGTGAACCCGCCACTGCATACCTGTTGTGTTCAGTGAACCTGCCACTGCATACCTGTTCTGTGAACCCGCCACTGTATACCTGTTCTGTTTAGTGAACCCGCCACTGTATACCTGTTCTGTTTAGTGAACCCGCCACTGCATACCTGTTCTGTTCAGTGGACCCGCCACTGTATACCTGTTCAGTGAACCCGCCACTGCATACCTGTTCTGTTCAGTGGACCCGCCACTGTATACCTGTTCAGTGAACCCGCCACTGCATACCTGTTGTGTTCAGTGAACCTGCCACTGCATACCTGTTCTGTGAACCCGCCACTGTATACCTGTTCTGTTTAGTGAACCCGCCACTGTATACCTGTTCTGTTTAGTGAACCCGCCACTGCATACCTGTTCTGTTCAGTGGACCCGCCACTGTATACCTGTTCAGTGAACCCGCCACTGCATACCTGTTCTGTTCAGTGGACCCGCCACTGTATACCTGTTCAGTGAACCCGCCACTGCATACCTGTTGTGTTCAGTGAACCTGCCACTGCATACCTGTTCTGTGAACCCGCCACTGTATACCTGTTCTGTTTAGTGAACCCGCCACTGCATACCTGTTCTGTTCAGTGGACCCGCCACTGTATACCTGTTCAGTGAACCCGCCACTGCATACCTGTTGTGTTCAGTGAACCTGCCACTGCATACCTGTTCTGTGAACCCGCCACTGTATACCTGTTCTGTTTAGTGAACCCGCCACTGCATACCTGTTCTGTTCAGTGGACCCGCCACTGTATACCTGTTCAGTGAACCCGCCACTGCATACCTGTTGTGTTCAGTGAACCTGCCACTGCATACCTGTTCTGTGAACCCGCCACTGTATACCTGTTCTGTTTAGTGAACCCGCCACTGCATACCTGTTCTGTTCAGTGGACCCGCCACTGTATACCTGTTCAGTGAACCCGCCACTGCATACCTGTTGTGTTCAGTGAACCTGCCACTGCATACCTGTTGTGTTCAGTGAACCTGCCACTGCATACCTGTTCTGTGAACCCGCCACTGTATACCTGTTCTGTTCAGTGAACCCACCACATCAGTGCGCATACCTGTGCAGTTAAGTGAACCCACCTACCTACGTGAGTGCACGCAGTGTGATATACCACTCCGTGCATACCCGATATGGACAAAACAGGTAGAGGAAGAGGTAGTGCCAGAGCCAGAGGAAGGCCACCCGGCAGGTCTGCGCGAGGTCGTGTAAATGTAATTTCGTGTGGATCTGGCCCACAGTACAGTGCTCGGAAGAAGGCACGTCCCATCACCTCCCAAGATTGTCAGGACGTGGTTGAGTATTTAGCGACACAGAACACCTCATCTTGCTCAGCCACCAGCGCTACTACTAGCACCACTTCCGCTGCATTTGACACTTCGCAAGAATTATTTAGTGGTGAAATCACTGATGCACAGCCCTTGTTGTTACAGCCAGATGAATTTTCACCAGCTCATATGTCTGAGTTACGCGGCAACACTATGGATGTAACGTGTCAGGAGGATGAAGGACCTACTGATGGTGCAAGTTTGGATTTGTCTGAGGCAAGCGAAGCTGGGCAGGATGACTACGATGATGACGGTAATAGGGATCCTCTGTATGTTCCCAATAGAGGAGATGAAGAGGGGGACAGTTCAGAGGGGGAGTCAGAGAGTAGTAGGAGGAGAGAAGTTTCTGAAAGAAGCTGGGGCAGCTCTTCATCAGAAACAGCTGGTGGCAGAGTCCGGCACCATGTATCGCCACCTATGTACAGCCAGCCAACTTGCCCTTCAGCATCAGCTGCTGAGGTCCCCATAGTGCCCACATCCCAGGGTGGCTCAGCGGTGTGGAAATTTTTTAATGTGTGTGCCTCAGATCGGACCAAAGCCATCTGTTCGCTCTGCCAACAAAAATTGAGCCGTGGAAAGGCCAACACTCACGTAGGGACAAGTGCCTTACGAAGGCACCTGGAGAAAAGGCACAAACAGCAATGGGATGGCCACCTGAGCAAAAGCAGCAGCAGCACACAAAAGCAAAGCCACCCTCCTTCTCCTCTTCCTCCTCCATCAGGTGCATTATCTGCTTCTGCCGCTTTCTCCCTTCCACCTTCACAGGCACCCTCCTCCACTCCGCCTCTGCCCTTGAGCGGTTCCTGCTCCTCTGCCCACAGCAGCAGTCAGGTGTCCGTGAAGGAAATGTTTGAGCGGAAGAAGCCAATTTCGGCCAGTCACCCCCTTGCCCGGCGTCTGACAGCTGGCGTGGCGGAACTGTTAGCTCGGCAGCTGTTACCATACCGACTGGTGGACTCTGAGGCCTTCCGTAAATTTGTGGCCATCGGAACACCGCAGTGGAAGATGCCAGGCCGCACTTATTTTTCGAGAAAGGCCATACCCCAACTGCACAGTGAAGTTGAGAGGCAAGTGGTGTCATCTCTTGCGAAGAGCGTTGGGTCAAGGGTACACCTGACCATGGATGCCTGGTCTGCCAAGCACGGGCAGGGCCGCTACATTACCTACACAGCCCATTGGGTGAACCTGGTGGTGAACGATGGCAACCAGGGCGCAGCGGACCAAATTGTGACACCTCCACGGCTTGCAGGCAGGCCTCCTGCCACCTCCTCTCCTCCTGCTACATGCTCTTCGCTGTCCTCCTCCTCCCTGGCTGAGTGGCAGTTCTCCACTCCAGCTACACAGCCCCAGCTCCGCAGGGCCTATGCTGCATGCCAGGTACGACGCTGTCACGCCATCTTAGACATGTCTTGTCTCAAAGCGGAGAGTCACACTGGAGCAGCTCTCCTGGCTGCTCTTAAGAAACAGGTGGATGAGTGGCTGACCCCGCACCACCTGGAGATAGGCAACGTGGTGTGCGACAACGGCAGCAATCTGCTTGCCGCTTTGCATATGGGGAAGCTGACACACATACCCTGCATGGCACATGTCATGAATCTAGTGGTTCAAAGATTTGTGGCAAAGTACCCTGGCTTAGCGAATGTCCTGAAGCAGGCCAGGAAGTTCTGTGGGCATTTGAGGCGGTCTTACACAGCCATGGCACGCTTTGCGGAAATTCAGCGCAAAAACAACATGCCGGTGAGACGCCTCATTTGCGATAGCCCGACTCGCTGGAACTCGACCCTGCTCATGTTCTCCCGCCTGCTAGAACAGAAGAAAGCCATGACCCACTACCTCTACAACTACAGTAGAATGAAACAGTCTGGGAAGATGGGGATGTTCTGGCCCGACAACTGGACACTGATGGAAAATGCATGCAGGCTCATGCGGCCGTTTGAGGAGGTGACCAACCTGGTGAGCCGCAGTGAGGGCACCATCAGCGACTTAATTCCCTACGCTTACTTCTTGGAGCGTGCTGTGCGTAGAGTGGCGGATGAAGCTGTGAATGAGCGTGACCAGGAACCGTTACGGCAGGAACAGGCATGGGACCAATTTTCATCAAACCCAGCTGTTTCCTCAACACCTGCGGCAGCACAGAGGGGGGAGGAGGAGGAAGAAGAGAAGTCGTGTGCAGAAGACGAGTCAGACTCAGAGGATGATGAGCAAGGTGTTTCTTTGGGGGAGGAGGAGGAGGAGGAGGGGACAGCGGCAGGAGAACAACCTCAGCAGGCATCGCAAGGGGCTTGTGCTGCTCAACCTTCCCGTGGTATTGTTCGCGGCTGGGGGGAGGAGGTTGACTTACCTGACGTCACTGAGGAAGAGCAAGAGGAGATGGAGGGTACTGGATCCGACTTTGTGCAGATGTCGTCTTTTATGCTGTCCTGCCTGTTGAGGGACCCCCGTATAAAAAACCTCAAGGGGAATTACCTGTACTGGGTGGCCACACTACTAGACCCTCGGTACAGGCACAAAGTGGCGGACCTGTTACCAACTCACCGGAAGGTGGAAAGAATGCAGCACATGCAGAACCAGCTGTCAACTATGCTTTACAATGCCTTTAAGGGTGATGTGACGGCACAACGCCCGCAAGGTACCACTGCCACTAATCCTCCTCCCGTGTCCACGCAGTCAAAGACAGGACGCTCCAGCGATCTCATGGTGATGTCGGACATGCGGACGTTCTTTAGTCCAACGCCTCGCCGTAGCCCTTCCGGATCCACCCTCCACCAACGCCTGGAACGGCAGGTAGCCGACTACCTGGCCTTAAGTGTGGATGTAGACACTGCTGTGAACAGCGATGAGGAACCCTTGAACTACTGGGTGCGCAGGCTTGACCTGTGGCCAGAGCTGTCCCAATTTGCCATCCAACTTCTCTCCTGCCCTGCCGCAAGCGTCCTGTCAGAAAGGACCTTCAGCGCAGCTGGAGGCATTGTCACAGAGAAGAGAAGTCGCCTAAGTCACAAAAGTGTTAAGTACCTCACCTTTATCAAAATGAATGAGGCATGGATCCCGGAGGGCTGCTGCCCGCCCCAAGACTAAGTCAGTCCCCGCACACACAGCATCTCTGCCTGCACGCCGTGTGACTGGCTGCCTGGCCTGCCCCAAGAAGACTAAGTCGCTCCCAGTCCCTCCACACAGCATGTCTGCCTGCAGGCCGCTTGACTACCTTCTCCGCCACCACCAACAGGGTCCGTGACTCCAGGCGGATTGCTGAATTTTTTAGGCCGCTGCTAGCAGCGGCCGCTGTAATAATTTTTCTGGTGCGTGTACATGACTGCCTAATTTTTCTGGCTGCACTGAGGACAGCTGCAACAACAAAAGAAAAGGCATGTACATGCGCCCATTCCCCTTCGTGATCATTACCTTGCCGTGGTGAAGGGGCTTGCGTATCACAATGAAGCAATGACCGGCGCCTAGATGAGTGTCTCGGGGGGCACACCCACGATAATAAGGTCGTTGCCTCATTGTGGTCAGACCAAATTTGATCAGCTGGACAGTCACTGTTCTGTCATTCAGCTACATCAGCCAGGCGACCATATGGGCTGTAAAGCCACCAAAACCTGCACTCTGGCCATGGTGCGCACCAGTCCAGCACGGCCGTCACTACACAAACAGCTGTTTGCGGTGCGTTACACGGTGAGTTTGGTGTGTCAGTGTGAAGCAGTACCTTAATTACACTACCTGATTGATGTATACACATGCAAGATGTTTGAAAGCACTTTAGGCCTGTCATTTAGCATTCAATGTGATTTCTGCCCTTAAAACGCTGCTTTGCGTCAAATCCAGATTTTCCCCCGGGACTTTTGGCATGTATCCCACTCCGCCATGCCCCCCTCCAGGTGTTAGACCCCTTGAAACATCTTTTCCATCACTTTTGTGGCCAGCATAATTATTTTTTTTTTCAAAGTTCGCATCCCCATTGAAGTCTATTGCGGTTCGCGAACTTTAACGCGAACCGAACCTTCCGCGTAAGTTCGCGAACCAGGTTCGCGAACCTAAAATCGGAGGTTCGGCCCAACTCTAATTGGCAATTGATCAGTTCAAATTCTAAAATAGAATACAAGGGATTAGGGTGGTCAGCCAGCATCCTCATATAGATCCTTTCCATAAGGTGCTTTTCTAAAGGATAGTCCTGTAAGGAGACTGTAACGATTGTGGAACTTTCTCCGTGATCAGCGCACAACGCGTGCGCTGATACGGTGGAAATCCTCCACAAGCGTACAATTGCAGGCACCCAGCAAAAGGTGCTACGCACCCGTAGAGGGAAATTCCTGTCGGCAGATGGCGCTGGGGAGGTGCAGAGGAACCAATCCTCTGTACCTCCACAAATGCCAGACAGGAATTGTACGAAGCGCAGAACGCAATCGCAAGAGAAGCGATTGCGAATGAGAACGAGCAAAGGGACAGATTGTATGTGTGTGCGCCAATCTAGTTGCCACCCCGCGACCGCGCACACACAACAGCAGATACAAAACAGAAACGCAACCGCAAGAAAGGTGATTGCCAGAAGTGACACAAGGCAGATCAGAACAGAATACGAGGATAGCAAAGGCACAGCAAATCATACAATGAGGAGATGCGGAAAATAACAAACGCTAGCTAACCGCGAACACCGCACTCATTCGCAACAGTGCACGCGGTTATGCGCGGTCTCCACGTGATAAGCACAATAGAGACAAGCACGCCTAACTAACCATCGACAGACAAACATGAAACAGAGGACGCGAACGCTTGCTCAACGGTTACCTCACTGAGCCTCCAGCAAGCGGTCGTAGCAGACAAGACAGACACACGAAAATAGGGACAAGCGAGAGATAGGATCCACAGCACTAGCGAAAGTGGCTAGCGCAATCCAGGAAGACAGAACAGAAGGATCCACAGCACTAGCGCGAAGCGAGTGCGATCCAGGTACAGAGTAGCAGAACAGAAGGATCCACAGTGCTAGCGCAAAGTGGCTAGCGCGATCCAAGGAGACAGAACAGAAGGATCCACAGTGCTAGTGCAAAGTGGCTAGCGCGATCCAAGGAGACAGAACAGAAGGGATAGCTGGTAGCAATCGCTGCACCAGCTATACTCCAAGAACAGAGATCAGAACCATTTCCTGTCGACCACCGCTGGGACAGGACAATCGCAACAGACAAACAAAACAGATAAACAATCCTAACTGCACTAGGGAACCTGCCTAGCACAGTTTCCAGGAATTACTCTAAGCTGATCTTCAAACAAAGAGCATGGCTGACACTCTCCAGAGTGTTTCACAGGAAGACTCCTTATGACCAGCCAAGCATTGTGGGAAACACATAGTACTTATAGTACACGCCTCCAATGAATGTGGCCAGGCAATTTGCATGACAACGCATGCAAATTCCTCAGCAAGCACAAGCTGCAAAACTGACAGAAGCTCTTCTTTCCAGAGTCCTGCAGCATGCAAGCCTACACAATGGTCAAAAAGCTGCCTGCCTGCACAGGCAGCTGAGCAAATCATCACAGTAACCCCCCCCCTCCAGGGTCGAATTCCAGACGACCCTCAAAAGTGCTATTAGCAACAGACTCAAAATGAAGACTCATGAAGGTCGGGACAGCCCGACAAGGTCCAATTCCAGAGTCAGTCCACCCGAAACCGACCTCATCGGAAACAGAGGCCACCGAAACATGTCCATCAGCACTACAAGTCTCAGCGTAACACCCATCAGGACTGTGGATACCAGAGAAGAAGCCACCGAAACCCTCCAGACAATACCCACCACCTTCCAAGGAGCGTCTGAAAATACCAAATCTGCCACAAAACCTTTTCAAAGTGTCCCTTACAACACAAAAGCCACCGTTGATCTTATCCAGGGTACCAAGCAAAATTTCTCCCGGAATCTCCCAGAACCTTTTGAAGCTCCACAGGGATCCCAAGAGGGCAGAACAATCACCAGGCTCACATGGAGAACTATCAAGAACCCCTATGGAACCAATGACAATTCCAGACTCAGAATTACGAGGACACCCATCAAGATCAAGACTTTCAGGGACCACTTCTGGGCATGCAAGCAGGCAGGCTAAATCAGAACATGTATCCACCGAGGAAGCATCTGAGTACACTCGTAACCGAGGCACACTTGGGCTTTCTGGGTCACAGAGCACACTGGGGTGCACCAGCACAGGAGAAACCTCAGGACATGTCGGGGAACTGCCAACCTCAGAGTCCGGCACGACCAGACCAAAACCAGGAGCGGGCAGAAAATCATCACGAGTAGAGGTCACAGGTACTGGTATTTCAAAAGAAGACTCGGTCTCAGGCTTAGAGATCTCAATGACTGTAATGGTATCTGACAGAAACTCATCATTGACTACCCATGACTGAAGCTCCACCAGAGCTGAAAAGGTAGCCAGCAAGGCAGCAATGCCTACGGAAAAGGGCAACATCTCAGAAGGACTTGGGGGGCAGGAGACATCTCCTACAAGTTCTGCACCCTTTGGGAGGAACTCGGAGACCTCCAGAACATCAAACAAGACCTCAGGAACATCATTTTCCAGGTTTTCTAAGAAGGATTCTGAACTATCCATGTTACAGGGCAAAACTGTAACTTTATTTTGTGGACAGGGCAGATGTCCCAGGGAAGGTTCCACCACAAACTGAGACTGGATCTCATCATCATGAGGGGAATGTACAGGTATATTTACTGGAACACACACTGACTCCCTAACTTCAACCTCACTGCACCCAGAATTCTGCGTAGCAGTCAAACTAGCTTGCAACTCCAAAACTGCAGAAAAACTGGTAAAAATAGCAGCAATACCTAGACGAGCCTCTAGGGGCAGTGCAGGAGATATTGTACAAGGCAATATTGACTCATCCAAAGTACAGGGTGGAGAGTCAGAACTTTCTTCAAAGCAAGAAAGGGACTCCCAAATGTCAGTGTGATTGGACATCATTTTGTTATTCATGGTACAGGGCAGGCTCAGAGAAACTTTCTCTGGACCAAGCAAAGCTGTTTCAGAGTCAGATTCGCAAAACCGAAGCGCTGTCTCACTCTTAGATTCGGCTAACAATGTCAAATCCGAGGAGCCAGAACGCAAAACCTGCGAATCAAAAATCGCTTTAGGTTGTGAAACTGACGCTTCCATAGCGCAAACCTCCGCGATCTGCAGAGCAGACTGCAAGGCATCTAGGACCGAAACACTGGAGCAACTGTCCCCAGGCAACGGGCCCTTACAGGTGTGAACAGGGTGAGACAGAGACTCACTTGCAGAAGAAATAGCGAAATCAACAGGATAAACTTTATTAGGCATATTAATTTTACTTTTGACGCTGCATAGTCGAGAAATTTTCCCCATAGCAGGGTCACAGACGGAAGATCTCAAAGATCTGTTTCTAAATGACAAAGGATCCCACACATCCTTGAGGAACCCGGCAGACTCATGCCGATCACAATCTGCAGGAACATCCGAGAAACAGGCATCAGATCACACGGATTTAAACTGCACACTGTCAGGAGAGAATCCTTTAGGATTCGCACAGAAATCAACCACAGCGGCACACACATTCATTTCAGATTGCAGAAGTCAAGACTCACATGCTTTACCCCAGAAAGGCAGGAACAATCATCCGACTACAATGTCTCTTTATTGGAATCAATTGGTTGGTGTGTGTGCAACTCATCCAAAATATTTGCCATACATAGATCACCAGATCCACATCATCCTTGTCACATTCATCAGAATCAATAAGAAGGTACATAGAATCGAGACAAGCATTCAAGACATCTTTGCTTTTTGCGATGTAAAAATCGCAAAAGGCTTTCCAATCAAAATTGAATTCCTCCAATAAGGCCCCGACATCCCATGAGGCAAATGGAGGTTCAAACAGGCCAGTATCTAGATAATCTCCATATGGGTGGAGTTCAGGAACAAGAACAGATTTTTTTAACTGCTTTAATATAGTGTGCGATCCTACCTATAGTAGGATCCACATAAGCTCTGGATTGAGGCAAAAAAACAGGAAACAGATCAACATCATTGTTATACTGAATGGTTTTGCACATTTCAGACTTGACAGAAATAACCTCTTTATTTGTGGTTGCTATGGGCAACGGATCTTTCCACTGGGAAGCCTTCCTAGATCTTTTACGTTTAGACTTAGAGGCTTTGGATGGCTGCTTTTTAAAACCTGAAGTGGCAACTGACACATTGAACTGATTGTCATACTGAAAGGTTTTGCACGGAAGGGAAAGATCAGCTGACTTATCAGCAGCTACACACTCAATCAGAGCAGGTGGTAAGCCAGGCAGTTTACACCAGTGAGAGAATATCACTGCAAGAAACTGATACAGATTATCATTCCAGGAATTGATTTTTATTAGATCATACGCCCAGGTGAACAAATCGTCTTTTAAGGGCAAATAGGCAAACAGAAGAGCCGATGTGGACGGATCAGGCAAGGTGGGATTCAGGCAAAACCTCACACATTCAGAAAGAAATTCCGCCTTGGTCTCTGAATTTAGCCTTTTAAAGCTCTTAAAGACACAGGACCCAAACTCGACAAAATCGTACAAATCAGAATTTCCATCTACACTGAGGTTTTGGGTTGGGCTGGTCATACTGTAACGATTGTGGAACTTTCTCCGTGATCAGCGCACAACGCGTGCGCTGATACGGTGGAGATCCTCCACAAGCGTACAATTGCAGGCACCCAGCAAAAGGTGCTACGCACCCGTAGAGGGAAATTCCTGTCAGCAGAGGGCGCTGGGGAGTGCAGAGGAACCAATCCTCTGTACCTCCACAAATGCCAGACAGGAATTGTACGAAGCGCAGAACGCAATCGCAAGAGAAGTGATTGCGAATGAGAACGAGCAAAGGGACAGATTGTATGTGTGTGCGCCAATCTACTCGCCACCCCGCGACCGCGCAAACACAACAGCAGAAACGCAACCGCAAGAAAGGCGATTGCCAGAAGTGACACAAGGCAGATCAGAACAGAATACGAGGATAGCAAAGGCACAGCAAATCATACAATGAGGAGATGCGGAAAATAACAAACGCTAGCTAACCGCGAACACCGCACTCATTCGCAACAGTGCACGCGGTTATGCGCGGTCTCCACGTGATAAGCACAATAGAGACAAGCACGCCTAACTAACCATCGACAGACAAACATGAAACAGAGGACGCGAACGCTTGCTCAACGGTTACCTCACCGAGCCTCCAGCCAGCGGTCGTAGCAGACAAGACAGACACACGAAAACAGGGACAAGCGAGAGATAGGATCCACAGCACTAGCGAAAGTGGCTAGCGCGATCCAGGAAGACAGAACAGAAGGATCCACAGCACTAGCGCGAAGCGAGTGCGATCCAGGTACAGAGTAGCAGAACAGAAGGATCCACAGCGCTAGCGCAAAGTGGCTAGCGCGATCCAAGGAGACAGAACAGAAGGATCCACAGCGCTAGCGCAAAGTGGCTAGCGCGATCCAAGGTGACAGAACAGAAGAAATAGCTGATAGCAATCGCTGCACCAGCTATACTCCAAGAACAGAGATCAGAACCATTTCCTGTCGACCACCGCTGGGACAGGACAATCGCAACAGACAAACAAAACAGATAAACAATCCTAACTGCACTAGGGAACCTGCCTAGCACAGTTTCCAGGAATTACTCTAAGCTGATCTTCAAACAAAGAGCATGGCTGACACTCTCCAGAGTGTAGAGAAACCGAGAGCCCAATATAGTGTAGTATGTTAAGTATAAATGAAGTAAAGGTTATCGTGAGAAAATTATACTCACAAACGTGGGTTACCACAAAGGCAACCACTGTATAGGCAGGTGAGGAGATTAGACCTGTCCTCACTCAGGGATAAGAAGTCGCTCTCTGTAGATGCGAAAGGGGGTAGATCACCCCTCCACCAGGGGTGGACACGGTATAGCAGTAGGAGAACAGAGGCGCCAGCAGGATAAAAGCGGATAAAAACTTTAAAATTTGCTGGGAGGAAGCGGTGGACTTACCTCCATAAAGCACACACGAAAGACTGTCTGAATAGTAGCAATCACATTTATTAACTAGTAGCTACACCTGCTATTGCTGAAATTCTGTCTTGTCCCCATGTTTATTGCCTGAAGAAGCGGGTTGGGCCTGCGAAACGCGTTGCACTGTTTTGGGGTACTAGTTAATAAATGTGATTGCTACTATTCAGACAGTCTTTCGTGTCTGCTTTATGGAGGTAGGTCCACCGCTTCCTCCCAGCAAATTTTAAAGTTTTTATCCGCTTTTATCCTGCTGGCGCCTCTGTTCTCCTACTGCTATACTCTCCAGAGTGTTTCACAGGAAGACTCCTTATGACCAGCCAAGCATTGTGGGAAACACATAGTACTTATAGTACACGCCCCCAATGAATGTGGCCAGGCAATTTGCATGACAACGCATGCAAATTCCTCAGCAAGCACAAGCTGCAAAACTGACAGAAGCTCTTCTTTCCAGAGTCCTGCACCATGCAAACCTACACAATGGTCAAAAAGCTGCCTGCCTGCACAGGCAGCTGAGCAAATCATCACAGAGACTAGTCCAAAACCTGTCAGATCTATCTTACTGTCTACTGTAAGGAACAGAAACATAGGAAAAGGTAATTTATGGTGCATTTTACTCCAGGAGAAATGTACTCCTTATAAATATGTATTTTTACCTTTATCATTTTTCACTTTAGAGGTCCTTTAAGGGTGGAGATTCATACTATTAAAGATACACTTTTCATTCCCATCACAGATATTACTATGCATGCATATTAGGAACATTGAAATGTAATATAAATAATTATGAATTATTCAGAATTAATGATCAGATGTAAATGTGATACACGCTGTACGTAGGCAGAAAGCTATTGTCTACGCTTGTATAATTGCATTACATGCAGCATAATATATCATAGTTAATATTTAAAATAACAGTTTTGTGGTTTTAATGCCCAAAGCCTATTTTTCATGAATAATAAATTGAATGTTTCCAAAATGGGTGTGCCAGATTTTTCCCTTGTTTATCAGAGCCAGGGCTTCATTAAAATATTAAATTAGCAACGCACTCTATACATGCAATATAGATATGATTAACACAAATTATACTATGTGCATAACATGAGCTAGGTCAATTCCATCAATCCCGAATCAGGTCATCTGGGTGCACTGCACCAGTCGCATAGTGCCAGACAGTGTGGTTGTAGCAGTAATGCTATAGTCCGTGCACGGCTAATCCGATCGCTGGACCCTGAAATACTTCTACCTCTGATTAGCTACAACTCGGAAGGGGTAACATATTTAACCCTTTTGGGACCGACTGCCTACCCCCCTTCCTTAAGGACCAAGCCACTAGTACATGCTGGGGGGGCGCATTTGGGGGGTCAGGCAGCCAGATCCCCAGTCTAGCTAGCTGGGCATGGTGTCCCCCTTGTAGCCAGGTGTCCTCCCTGTAGCCAGAAGCCTTTAATCACCTCCCTGGCTCCAGTGATGAGCAGCTGTAGAACCCTCTGCTCTGGCCTACGTCCTCGCTCACACTGCTGTTAAGTTCCCGGGTCGTGGATTGATGACATCATCAAGCCTGGACCCAACACTTACGTCAGAGTGAGCAGGGATGCCAGCCAGATCGGAGGGGAGCGACGATCGCCGGTGGAACATCAGGAAGGTGAGTGGATTCTCTTCTTCCCCTCCTACCACCGCAGCTCTAATAGTGATCACTATGATCCGCCGAGGATCGTAGGGATCACATGATCAGAAGCCAATTGCAATGGCTCCTGATCACCGAGGGGAGATGTCAGCTGTCATATGACAGCTTAATCTCCCCTCTCGGGTGCGCACGATTGCGTTGAGAGCGAAAATAACAGATGGTGTAAAATGCTACTCCGCATTAGGCTTGGACAGCCACAAGTGAGGTGTAGGATTTACATGTGGCAGTCCTCAAAAGGTTAAAGTAAAACTATAAAACCAAGTGTTCTAAAATGACAATGTACAAATAATGTCTAAGTAGCTTTGTAAACATTTTCCTACGTTTCATGTCAAATATCAGAGGCAAAAGCTGTAATTCCCTGTGTGTAGATTTTAGTTCAGTTGGAATGTCTCATTTGCATAGGTGAATCTCTGCAGTCTGACATGCTAAGAACAGTGTAGTATTGAAGCAGAGTTATATGAAATGCCTCTGGTGTCAGGTTTCATACACTATTACAAATGTTTATGTTGCACATAAGATACATTTCCTCTGCTTTCTGCAGAGAGCTCTCAGAGAAAGGCTGCTGCAGTGAAAGCTTTCGCTCCCACACAGGATTAACAGATTTAGTGTGAGGAAATCCCCTCTCCATTCATGATTTATTCTGTCAGATTTTGGCGTCAGTGACGTGTGAAAGGAATTTGATAACAGTAAACAAAGAGATAAACATTGAAATGTATACACCCGTGCTTAACAGCACTTCCCAAACTATTCCTATCTCAACTAAAAAAAATATATGTTAATCGATAGTGTTCCTTTAATGCCACCCGGTGATTCAGTGTCAGCAGGGGGAGCCGGCATTTAGCTCGCCCTGCACCCAGCTGACCAGCGGCTAATGTAATCAGATACCAGAAAACTTCATCAATCATCATGATAAAGGATACGCCTCTGCAAGCAACTTCATCAGAGAATGAAAATCAGAGACATATTATTTTGCGCTATATATGGCAGTGCAATATACAGTAGGTATGTGAACCAAACCTAAGGCAGGATGCTCACTTGTCCTTTCAATTTTGTAGGTATTTTATGGGTTTCAGGCACGTTGCAATTGTTTTTGCAATTACACTTTCTGGTTGTGTTTTTTTGGGGGGGATGGGGGGAGGCAGTTTGTGATTTTTCAGACTGCAGCAAATTACTATGAATTGGAAATGTGGGCAATGAGTGGAAAAAAGCAGAAGGTTGTCTAGTTTTTAAACTCAGAGTAATTGCATGAACAGACCATAGACAAATGTGAAAGAATGTAGACACCACTACAAAAAAAAAACAACTTTAACCTCTTGAGGACTGCTGTGTTAAACTCCCCCAAAGACCAGGCCATTTTTTACTTAATGGGCCACTGCAGCTTTGAGGCCTAGCTGCAGGGCTGCACAACTCAGCACACAAGTGACCCCCCTTTTCTCCCCACCAACAGAGCTTTCTGTTGGTAGGGTCTGATCGCACCCCAGGTGTTTGTTTGCTTTTTACAAAATCGAATATTTGTAACTATTTTTTTTTCTCTTCCCCCCCTCCCTCCCCACGCCCACCAATCAGTGCGATCGGCTGTGATAGGCTTCAGCCTATCACAGTGGATCACTTTTGTGCCTCTAGAGGGGACAGCCGAGTGACATGGCTGTCCCCTGTACAGCGCTGCTTTAGATTGCAGCGCTGTACGTAGTGAATAGATGGCGATCGCTGCTGGGAGGCTGAAGGCGGAGCTCCGCTATGCCTACCAAGCGGAGATGCACGATTTCCTGCAAAACGAGCCCCAAGGACTTAACCCCGATCGAGGTTAGGCAGTCCTGGAGCTGCCGCCATGGCAAGCTGGTAACAAAAAAAACAAAACAAAACGAAAAAAAAATCAAATAAAGTTCCTAAGGTTTGGTGCCAGGGTGGCAGAATCTCTGGTCCCTAAAGTAAATATCCAATAGGTCTCCTAAAGTGAACCTTAAGTCAGAAAAAAAACGAGTTTTACTCACCTGGGGCTTCTATCAGCCCTCTGCAGCAGTCCTGTGCCCTCGCAACCACTCACTAATCCTCTGGTCCCCCGCTGCCAACTAGTTTCATTTTTGCCGACAGGCCCGACAGGACTGGCCACGCGTTGCTTTTTCTGCTTTCCCGACTGCAATTAGCGCTATTGCGGGCCACAACGCGTACAAAAATACGCGTTGCCGCATTACAAACGCATGGATATGCGGCAACGTATTTTTGTACGCGTTGCGGCCCGCAATAGTGCTAATTGCAGTCGGGAATGCGGAAAAAGCTACGCGTGGCCAGTCCTGTGGGGCCTGTCGGCAAAAATGAAACTAGCTGGCAGCGGGGGACCAGAGGATTAGTGAGTGGCTGCGAGGGCACAGGACTGCTGCAGGGGGCTGGTAGAAGCCCCAGGTGAGTAAAACTCATTTTTTTTTCTGACTTAAGGTTCACTTTAAGGTACTTATACATCACGCAATTTTGGTGGCCAATCAACCAATAAACAGATCTCTCTCTGGTCTAATTTGATCGGAAAGAGAACTGTTGTCCGCCATAAACCTCAGCTGACCAGTTTAAGTATAAAATCTTTTGGCAATCCACCTCGTCATGATGCTGTCTCGCCACCTCGTCACCCCTGGCCACTGCCACCCAAACTTTACATGTCACCGGGTGCCCCATGCAGTTAAACTTTACCTGTCCAGTTTCCAGCACTGTGTCCTCACTACTCTTCCAGATTTGCACTTCACTTAGTTGCCAACGCATTGTGTTATAGCACATGGGGTGCGTGTGTGAAGCCACACATGCTGCATGTTCTATGATGCAATGAGTCGGCAACCACAGGAGACAACGTTACGGCCGTGCACCCAATCGAGCATGTCGGCCCAAGATTTTCCAGCATGTCTGATCGATACATGCGGCCAGTTTTGGACCAAAATTGGCTGCATCTTTGATCGGGCATGCTTTTGGCAGCACCGTTTTTCATCTGATTCAATAATGATTATCATATTGGATGTATGACTACCATTATTGTTTCCTTTGTAAATCCCCACTTCTTTTATTACACAGGAGAACAGTCTAGAAGTAGAACTAGGCATAGCACTAACATAAACTTTAAGAGAATGTCTCAATAAATTGGATATATTTTTGCCTCCTGAATTAGTGCCCACATGAAGATGTTCAGCAATCCCAATGCGAAGTGGTCTATTAAAACGGAATGAAACCCAGCATTTCTACTTTGCTCTAATAGATTATTTACAGCATATTATATACAACCAGCACATTTTTTTACTAGAACTGCATTTAAAGGGTTAACACAGGCTTTAGAAGCTTCCCTTCCAGCAGAGCTGGCCGCTTCCAAACTTTACATAATGTTATCTTGTGTTTAATTGTATCAAGTGAGAAATGTAAACAAAGCCTTCTCTCACACTGCCAGGTCCCCTGAACAAAGTCAGACAAGCATAAATGCTTTCTGATGCTTTCTGATTAAGTTAGAGGATGAATAAAAATAAATAAATGCAAAGTCAGCCCTCAGAGTAAAATAAGTGTACTTTAGGAATGAATAATTTCTAAATAAATAATAATACTTATGCACAAAAACAAATATGCTAACCGTATGGCATATAAAAAGTAGGAAAACATGTTTTTATTGAATATTATGTCAGGGTTTTATACCGCTTTAATACAACCTACACACTAATTATTACTATAGCAATCAATTAGGTACACCATATTTCTAGTGTTTATAATTAGTACATTGACTGCTGAGAAACTCCCGGGAGGTAGCAAAAGAAGTGGTAGACTGCAAACAGTATGAAATTCACAGAAACAATAGAAGCTAATGCCACACTTTTCTGAGCCAGTGTGTTGCAACTGAATGGAACCGAAAAGCATGCCTGAAAGATGTAAAGAAGGTGGGAGAGGGTCTAATAGCTACTTTAAATAAGGGCCCAACAGCTGAGATATTAACCATCATAAAAATTAAAATGAGATGAGTCTCATTTCGCTCAAAGGTTCTTTCTAAAAGGACTTACGAAGCGAAATAAAAAAAAAAAGTTCAGTACCTGCATCAAATTTGAATGCACAGAGGACGCCATCCGCGCCCTCCGTGTAGTTCCGCCGGGTCCCCGCTGTTCAATCGCCCCCGGGCTGGCTTCCGCCTCCCCCCCCCCCGATCCACGCACAGGAGACAGCCTGTAGCGTGGATCGGGGGGGGAGGCCCTAGAGCTGCCTATGTCTATGCGGACTCAGCAGCTGCGGCAAGCTCAGGTGGCCATTTTACAGGAAGCATATGAGCTCGACCCGAGCGGTGGGGTTGGGAACCAGCCCGGGGGGGGGCGATTGAACAGAGGGGACCCGGAGGATTTACACGGAGGGCGCGGATGGCATCCTCCGTGCATTCCAATTTGATGCAGATACTGAACTTTTTTTTTTTATTTAAGTCCTTTAACAACCTCCCCACTTTATGAAGATTAGCAATTTGGAATTGCCCAACAGTGATGAGCATGAATGCCAATATTCTTTTCACATTATTTTTTGTGAAAATAATTTTACATTTAATTTTGAGCATTGAAAATAAGTTTTATTGTTTTTTTGCAGTTTTTGTGTTTTTCCCGAAGTTTTAGCAGTACAGATATAGATTTCTTGCATTTTTGCTGTAAAAGTTTTAGTGGTAAAAATATTGTTTTTCAGCATTTTTTTTATTTTAATGGTAAAATATTGATTTTTCATACAAGCTATTTTTGCAATTTTATTTTTTTGAAATGGAAAATAGCATTTTTGATGCAAAAATGACTTTGGTGAAACTTGAAAGCAACACAGTTACCCAAGTGAAGCAGATCAGATTAAAGTGAGGTTAGTATATTTTAACCCTCCTGGCGGTCTATTAAAAACCGCCAGGGGGCAGTGCAGCCTTTTTAAAAAAAAAAAAATTCTAAATCATGTAGCGAGCCCAGGGCTCGCTACATGATAGCCGCTGTGCAGCGGCATCCCCCCACCTGCTTTGATCGCCTCTGGCGATCTGCGATCAGGAAATCCCGTTCAAAGGGATTTCCTGGAGGGCTTCCCCCTGCGCCATGGCGACGGGCGGAATGACGTCATCGATGTCGTGCCGTCATTGGGAGTCCCGATCCACCCCTCAGCGCTGCCCGGCACTGATTGGCCAGGCAGCGCACGGGGTCTGGGGGGGGGCACCGCGGTGCGGCGAGCGGCAGCTAATCGGCGCGGAGCGGCGGCGATCAGAGTACACATGCAGCTAGCAAAGTGCTAGCTGCGTGTTACAAAAAAAAATTATGCAAATCGGCCCAGCAGGGCCTGAGAAATCCTCCTGTGTGGCATAGCCCGAGCTCAGCTCGGGCTTACCGCCAGGAAGGTTAAGAGGCTCCAAATACTTTGAACTAGGGCTCTAACCAAACAATGTGTCTAGCAGGGGTGTTACAATAACCCCTACGATCCCCAGCATCGCAGGTGGGCTTGGGGGATGGTGGGGGATGCTCCTATAATGTAACGCAGAGCAGCAGCAACGGAGCCATACATTACTGGTTTCTGGTGACGGCACAGGTCCTTCACTCTCCTCTTCTCTGTAGATGCACCGTACATCACCATGCCCCTCCCATTTCCATATGTCATGTGACATGCAGGGATGAGAGTTGCATGGTTCTGTACGGCACTTGTACAGTGAAGAGCTGCTATCTAGTCAGCAGAAGCCAGTAATCAGTGTTGCTTGAGCGTTTTTGAAAATGCTATTACTGATTTTGAGAACATATTCTTGAAAATACAAAGCATTTTCACAATATGGAAAATTCGCAAAAATGCGATCTTTATTTGTCCTGCAAAAGCATAAGAAGTGTTTCATTTAAAGTGAAAATTCGAGAAAAATGCAAAAAAACACAAACTTATTACAAAATGTATTTCAGTGGCATTTTTACTCTACAGTTGAACTGTACATTATTTTTGCAAAAATGAATGCGTAAAGAATATCTTCATTTTCGCTTATTACTGCCAGTAATGTATGGCTCACTCTTTGTAACGATTGGTGTCAGCACACAGAGAGAATCTGATTATTGATGATCTGCAGAATCATCAACAATACAGATGTATACCTGATTATGGATGATCTGCAGAATCACCAATAATACAAGTATGACTAACCTCTGGACACCTTATAAAGTGTAAGTGTTTGGTGCAACTGTAGGCTATCTCCCGTGGGGCGGGAGACACAGATAACTTCAGCCAGAGACCACCTGAGGAGCAGGTGGCCCTCGGCTGTGCAGGGACTATCTCCTTAAAGGAATACTTAAGTCATTTAAAAAAATGACTTTTACTCACCTGGGGCTCCCCTCAGCCCCCTGCAGCTGAACGGTGCCCTCGCCGTGTCCCTCCGATGCGGCTGGTCTCGCCGGCGGCCACTTCTGGTTTGGCCGTCACCGGCCGACAGGCTGTGAACGCGGCTGATTATCCGCGTCCCCGGACGCAATAGCATTGTAGAAGGCGCTATTGCGTCCGGGGACGTGGATAATCAGCCGCGTTCACAGCCTGTCGGCCGATGACGGCCAAACCGGAAGTGGCCGCCGGCGAGACCAGCCGCATCGGAGGGACACAGCGAGGGCACCGTTCAGCTGCAGGGGGCTGAGGGGAGCCCCAGGTGAGTAAAAGTCATTTTTTTAAGTGACCTAAGTATTCCTTTAAGAGAGGGGATAGAGATAATCTGGCAGCCAGTGATTCCCTGGTAAACTGGGAATCAGACTGTACTGCAGCCAGAGGACTCCTGTGGGATAGAGGCCACTGGCTGCACTGCAGGAAGGACTCTCTGAGGAGCAGGAGGTCCTTGCAGCTAACTGACACTTGGTGGAGTAGTGTCACGGGTAGTACAGACAGACTGAACACTCGAGGGATGAGTGATAGCCAGAAGGGTCGGGCCAGCCAGGTCGGCAACACATGAACAGATAAGGTACAAAGACAGAAGGCTGATTCGGTAACCGGGTACAGGCAAGGTTGGCAACTGGTAGGCAGATAGGCAGAGGTACCGAATCAGAAAGCAAGAGAGAGGTCGACAGAGCAAACGGTCATAACAGATAAAGCACAATCCTAGTCTGAGGTGTGAGGTCCTTGGTCTTGACACCCGGGAACTAGTCTAAAGAATAACACAGTTCCCTATGCTTGGGTGTGAGGTCCTTAGTCTCAACACCCTGGAAGTGGTCTAAAGTATAACACAGCAATGACACAGTAATCCTAAGCTTGGGTGTGAGGTCCTTGGTCTCAACACCCCGGAACTGGTCTAAAGTATAACACAGCAATGACACAGTAATCCTAAGCTTGGATGTGAGGTCCTTGGTCTCAACACCCCGGAACTGGTCTAAGGTATAACACAGCAATGACACAGTAATCCTAAACTTGGGTGTGAGTTCCTTGGTCTCAACACCCTGGAACTGGTCTAAAGTATAACACAGTAAATAACAAGAGCGTAATCTGGCTAAGTGTGAATTCCCAGGTCCACCTAGTTCTAACACACTGTAGGATCTGACTGAGGTCTGAGTGCTCACAGGTAAGTATTCGCAACGGCAGACAACCAGCAATGGACAAGCAAGATTTATATATACTACAGCGCTCCTCAGCGCCACCCCCAGCCACTCAGCCAATCAGGAGTTCCGCTGGGATCAGCTGATCGTCCTGATCAGCAGATACCTCTCCTGCTGGCATAAAGGGCCTGTCTTCTAGCGCGCGCGCGCGTAGCTCTCCATCTGTGTGCACTAGAAGGCCCAGGCAAACCAGACACATGCTGCTGTGCGGAAACCGCCGGTCTGAACGCGGAGACAGCCGCCCCGCCGCCAGACGGCGCGGCGGCATCTCCGCTATTAATTACACTCTTCATTCAGTTACAGAATCAGGCCCCCCTGCCCAGTAATGGAAGTTAATATTGTGGTGAGGGGGGTGGGGCAACAGGTGGTGGTGAGGGGGAGTTCATTGTAATAATTCTCCTGGTCTGTACATTTCCAAAAGGATGTAGATAATAATTATTCTTCAAATTGTAAAAACATCTTAAGTGATGCCTATCATGGATTGCTTTAACCACTTCCCCGCCCGGGTACAGTATATCTACGCTCCTTTGAACTTGAGTTACCCGCCCGAAAAAAACAAGATATAGTTCATTTCATTGCGATAAGTAATGATAAAGTTATAGACACATTAATGTAAGGAGCGCTGAAAGGTGAAAATTGCTCGGATGCTGAAGGGGTAAAACCCCTCAGTTGTGAAGTGGTTAATTTTTTTTTTCCTTTGTGTCAAAATTTAGTGATGCACGATTACTTATTTCCCTTTTTTTAATGCTTTATTCCTTTTGTTTTGTCTTTGCACGATATGCCAGCGCCACCTGTAGCCGTAATTTAGGAAAAAGGAAAAAAATAGAAAAAAAATGAAATGAACTCAGATTAAAACTGTCTTCAGTGCCCTTGGTTTTTCATCAAAAATTCTCTTTGTCTTCTCTTCATCTGATTTTTGCCCCTCATTAAAACTAAAATTAGCAAAGTGGAGAATGTCAGATTTTCCTGAAATATAGAAAACTTGTTTTCCTCTAATCAGGGAGTGGATAAGCACAGCTCGTGATCTGGCTGTATCCAGTCTTGTGCTTCAAAGGACTTTTTTTCTTCATATGTGTGTCTGTGATGGTGATTCTTTATAAAGGGAAGGAAGAAACTCTTTTTTCTTTTCTTCTGTTATAGCAGTAAAATTTTGTTGCTCGAAGGCCCGCTTCTAAATGCATAAAAAGTATCTGGTCATTTTAGGGGAAAAGTATGATGACTTTTTTATTGTCCTCTCATTTATTAGGTAAGGTTTAGCATATGTTTTGTATTCTTATTTATTAGGTTTCATGTTAGGTTCAGTGTATTACTTCCCGCTACTAAAATATGGCTGTGGAAGTTGGATAATAAATAAGGTCATACACAAAAAATGTATAATTCGATCAAGGAGGAGAGAAGGGCACTGTTGCATAAAATCCCTTTATTGTGACCGGGTCGACACACAGGTACAGCAGTGGGGGAGGAAGTTGTCTGACAGCTGTTTCGCAAGGATTAACTCTGGTCTCTGATGAAGCAAGGTTAATCCTTGCGAAACAGCTGTCAGACAACTTCCTCCCCCCACTGCTGTACCTGTGTGTCGACCCGGTCACAATAAAGGGATTTTATGCAACAGTGCCCTTCTCTCCTCCTTGATCGAATTGGAATTTACACTGTATGGGAGCACGTTGCAGGTAAGCCCAGTGTGACCTGATATCCATCACTGCCGCATTTAGTGCCAGTTTTTTCCTGTCTTTTCCAACAAAAAATGTATACTTTTAAATTGTGGGTTTGAAGAAAGCTACTGGGAATTCCCTGGACTTCTAAAAGTTCAAACCTGTCAATACATAGAAATAAGGCCAGAATGTTCACAAGAAGGGCTGATACTTCTACTACAACTCAAATACTTTGGTCACATATCCACGGATATCCGGGTCTTGCGTCAAACTATCCGCAGATAGTTATACGGATTTGAACCCAACTATCTGGAATCCGGATCAGGTCGGATAGCGTAAAAATGGTCGGATATCCGGGTTACCCGGATATCCGAAATCCGGATGAGCATAGCTGGTTGCCAGTAGTGGTGGTGAAGGATTATTGGGTTATCTAGATGGTGCCCTACTAGGACCAGCAAACTGATCTCCAACGGCTAGCGTGTGGACTTGACAAAGAGGACTGCAACATAACAACAGCATAGATGAAACTACTTTTGATCGTATTCTACTGTGGACTTCTATTACAACTCAAATACTTTGGTCACATATCCGCGGATATCCGGGTCTTGCGACAAACTATCCGCAGATAGTTATACGGATTTGAGCCCAACTATCTGGAATCCGGATCAGGTCGGATAGCAAAAAAATGGTCGGATATCCGGGTTACCCGGATATCCGAAATCCGGATGAGCATAGCTGGTTGCCAGTAGTGGTGGTGAAGGATTATTGGGTTATCTAGATGGTGCCCTACTAGGACCAGCAAACTGCTCTCCAACGGCTAGCGTGTGGACTTGACAAAGAGGACCGCAACATAACAACAGCATAGATGAAACTACTTTTGATCTTATTCTACATAACACAACTGTTGTATTCTTTTTTGAATGTACTTAGAAGATTGATGATCGCTTGGCTATAAAGACTTGATAAGATGGAATACTGTTAGAAGGAAACATTACTTAAAACTGTTCATATTTTTTATATATGCTGTATGACAAGCAAATACATTTTTTTATATAAAATCATATACTGAGTGCTTTTATTTATTTCAAAGTATACCGCCAATCTATAATTACTGTTATAGAGGGTTTAGACCCCACTATGCCGGATTTATATGATAGCAACGCTTTAAGGGCTGGTCCTTTACTGAGTTAGCAATCATGAAAAAGGCAAGAACCACTCAGGTTTTTGACAGTACTGTACCACTAAAAGCAGCATTGACATTTGCCGCCAGGTTTCATGTGTATTGACCCAACAGGGAAACCCGATGCCAAATTCACTGCTTTTGCTGAGATTATATGTATAGCTGCAATTCCGATGAATAATGGTGCATTTCTATTAGCCACAGCTAAAATTTTCCAGCATTTTTTTTACTGCTATTAAACTCCTTGACTGTATAATTACTTCTAGATTTTAGGGTCTAAAAGCATAAGAAAAAATTGCGTACTAATACTAAAAACAGAAAAAAAGCACACTGCAGCCCAGCACATTACTTACCTTCCCTGGATCCAATGCTGCAGTTCTCCCTCCGTGTCGCTGTACCCATATAGCCAGGTGGCACTGTAACACTATAGTTAGATCACTGGATGTCATCATAAAGACAGAGAGGAATCTCACCAAAGGGAACCAGAGCCTCCGAGGACTGGAAGAAGAATGGCTGCCGGCATGTGGATCCCAGGGGAGGTGAGTTACAAAGCCCACTGCACGTGCTGCTCTGCCTATACCTCCCGTCGGCTACCACGAGTCAGGCTAAGGGTGGCCACACACCATACAATCTTTTCTTGTTTTTTTTCGATTCGAGAATTACGATCGTTTTTTTGGGTTGTATGAAAATTCAGATCATTTCATCCAATGTACCACACACGTATGTTCAATTTGTAGGAAATATTGGAAAATAAGATCGGATAATTCATAAAAATTGGGTTGTTGAAGAAATCGAAGGTAGAAATGTTTCTTTCGATATGATCGGAAATGACGTGTTTATGAAATGCGCTGTTTTATTACCTTGTCTGTGGTACAGGAAAGATGCCGAACAGAAGGACATTGCGTCGAGTGAGAATAGCTTTTGCTTTTTTTTTATATTTGAAAAGCTGTGAGAAAACAAAACGGCTTTGGAGTAAGAATTGGTTACAAAACAGAGATACGTTTTCACACATGCCCTTGCTACAAGAACTTCGTAGTGAAAACCCAGCTGACTTCAAAAATTACCTCAGAATGTCAGATGAAAATTTCTTGTTCCTATTGGAAGCAGTGTCTCCTTACCTCAAAAAATATCATATTTTCTGTTATGCGAGTAATCCCATAATCCTACAGGATTACACATACAACACTCCTTTACCAAATCACCTTCATACTACTACATATAAATGACAACAATACCATATTAAAGAAATATATACATATCTGTAATCATTTTTTAAAATACAGTTGATTTACTATACAAACATCCACCTTTAATAACATAAAAAAAATGTTAGTACAACACACTAATAAAGTTATTCACAAATTGAATACTTCTGTTCGATTTTAACAGGTTGCACATAAACTGTCAATCCAACACACACCATACAATCTTCAGTAGAAATTGAAGAAAAAAATCCGGCAGTCCGGATCGATATAAATCGAAGAAAACGGGAAAACCGATCGGATTTTTCAGTCGAATGAAAAAAAAACCTTTCGATTTTTTCAGGAGATCCGATCATTTTTATCGAATAAACGTAAAATCGGATCATTTTATTGTATCGTGTGTGGCCACCTTAAGGGTTACCGCTCTGAGCAGCGAAATTCTGGCCTGAGACTGACTCAGGGTGAACACTAAAGAGGTTGAAATTGATCAAAATATTGTACTAAAATTTGTACTTCTATTAAGGATTATATTTCTGGAAAATCCTTGGTCTTGCCCAACGTGGCTTCATGGTAAAAACTGTCTGCCTATCTTGCAATATTGGAGCCAATTTGCAGAAAAGATGGAACTTGAACTTTGTTCTTGCTCAGTGGACTGTATGGATTGGCAGAAACAATGTATATAAATATAAGGGATTCTCCAGGACAATCCCCAATTCACACTATCACACTTGTTTGATACAAAGTACTGTTAGTGAAGACTTAATGGCAACAAAAATGCAAAAAACGAATGTACAATTAATTATACTACAGTAATGACTATGATTCTTCACAAGTTGGTTATTTAATTATTCAGCTTATATTGCTAGTGAACTGTTTCCTAATTGGCAGAAATGAATAATTAATCAATAGGTTGCAATGGACTACATGCTCTATTCTTCGAATGAAAACATGCAGAGTAAGTCCGTTTAGGTGATATGCTGGCCTTTTAAAATCATATCAAAGGCAAACTCCCCCCCGGGACTCTGATCACCACAATAATAACATCTGTTTTCTTCTAATGCTCCATCTATATAATGACAGGAGGGAATAGAGGACATTCAGATCAGGTCATTGCACTTAAAGTGAAACTGACGTGAAAAAAAAACCTTCCGATATATAATGAATTTTATGTGTAGTATGGATAATTGATAGAACATTAGTAGCAAAAAAAGAGTCTCTTATTTTTAATTTTTAGTTATATAGCTTTCTTTTATAACATTGCACCATTCTGTTATATTTGCAATTACAAATTACACACTGTATTTTAAACTATGAAAAAGAGCAGAGCTAATGGCCCTTTGAACTTTTCTGCAGTCAAACCTTATCTGAAGTTGCCTCTCACTGTTTCTTTGTTGTGCTTTCTTTTATAAGTGCTTCAGAAAATAGGACTGTCTCTGACCCAAGTTGGGTTGGAGAGCTCAGAGAAGCTCTTTTGCATAGATAATGCATAACCATTATAGGAAGGAATCACAAGGTGGATGATACATACCAAAGTCACACAAAAAGTTATTTTATCAAAAACTTTAATGGTATCAAAAACATATACAAAAATCCTTAAAATTGCCCGAATCTCAGTACCTAACTGACCTATGTATACTGCCTGGGAGCTCCCTGCATCCATCCAGCCATGCACATCATGCAAACAAGCCCTTTAGCCAATGTATAAGGTGCACCTCTATATATGCATCAAGGCACAGTTCAAATGTTGTTGAGACTGGAGTTTTCCACTCTTAAGATGATTATAAGGTGGTAACAGTTCCCCTCCGACCAATCAGTGCAAAATATTTTGCATAGATAACAACTGAAGTTTCTTAACTCTTCCTGTACTGGAAACAATATGAAACTCTGTTGTTTGCTACTATTGTTCTATTTCTGAGCTGTACTACACATACAATTCATTATATTATAAGTTTATTCTCACTTCAGATTCCCTTTAAAAAGTACCTGTAACCTTAAAAACAAAAAAAAAAATAGATGCTTAAAAAAGTAGACAAGGCACCCACCACTGCATTAACTTTTTATTCAGCAAACCAGCACCGACAAGTTATACCAGCAATGGTTAAAGTGGTTCTGTGGACTGCTAAAATAAACAAAAACTGCCACTTTCCTGGGGCTTCTATCGGCCCCCTGCAGCTGTAATGTCCCCCGCCGTCCTCCTCCTATGCTCCATTCCCCACCGTCGGTCCCGGTCTAATATTCATCTAGCAAGACAAATAAAACTCTCTCCCGCACGTGTCATCGGGAGCTTACTGCGCAGACGCAGAACAAAATTTTCTTGGGCCGCGTCTGCGCAGTAAGCTCCTGATGACGCGAGCGGGAGCGAGCACGCACGCTGTCACGGCCACACAGCCGCGATGTAGTTGGTCACGTCATTAGACTGGGACCATCGTCAGCGGGGAACGGAGCATCAGAGGAGGACGGTGCGGGACATTACAGCTGCAGGGGGTTGATAGAAGCCCCAGGTAAGTGGGAGTTTTTGTTTATTTTAGCAGTCCACAGAACCCCTTTAAGGTGATATACAGGCCTTAGGCTGAGAACCCACTAGGACATGTTGACAGCACTTTGGGATCGCCAACAATCGCTGGTGATTCCCAAAAACGTGTTGCCAATGTAAGTGAGAGGGGGGGAGTACCCATCAGTGCAATTGTGATTAGGGGTAATCACAGTTGTAGAACATTCAGCATTTTGAGCGCATTTGCACTCAATGCAAAGTATATAAGTGCTACATAAATCGCTTAGGCCCGGTTCACATTAGCATTTGCCAACTTAACCGGCCGTACGGTTCCGTAGTCCGTTCCGCTGAGCGTACGAAAAAATGCTGCAGGTCCCAATTTTCCGGACTGTTTGGCGCAGCGGCGCGGAAACGGAAGGTTTTGCAGCATATAGGAACCAATGAAATGGATGTTTTACAGCACACTGGTTGTAAAATGGACCGTTTTCACCGGATCCAGCTGGCCTGATCCGTATGTCCGGTTCCGTAAAAAAACACTAATGTGAACCGGCCTTATCAAAGCAATTATGCAGTACTTTGGGGAGGGGTGGAGTCCGTAGCTCCACCCCTAAAGGAAGAGGCCACAGGCACTTCTCTGGTTGGTCTTAGAGAAGTACCTTAGAAATCATCCTTTACGGGGCGGGGCTACAGAAGGAAGAAGAATGCCTGGTAAGTATAATACAGTCTAATTAAAAAAAAAAATTGCAAATGAATTACTGTACAGCGCTTCCAAGCGTTGGAAAATTGCAATTGTAAATGCCCTAGGAATTGCTGCACACGGTGCTGCAGGCAGTGATTTTAAAGCGCTGCAGCAATTCCTAAGGGTTTCGGGCCTAACAGTTATTTTGTGGGTAATCTAGCAGAAATTTCTGACCATCCCTAACTGTTGCTCATACTTCTTAGCTTTTTGTGTGGTTTGCAAAAGTGTAAAAACCTGTCTGCCACAGATATGATTTATCTCAATGGCATCCCATTGTACTAGGCCTAGAACCCCCTAAAAAGCGCAAAGTGCTATCGCAATCGCTAGCGATTTGTGATAGCGTTTTGCAAGCAGTTTTGGGAGCGTTTTCCCTGCTCCTATACAATTCATTACAATGGAATCGCTCCCAAAATGCTGCATGTCCTGCGATTGCGATTTCGCAATCACGCTAGGGGAATCTGTCCCAACCATTTACATTGGAAAAACATTTGGGGAAATCGCTAGCGATTGAAAGCGCTCCCTAAATGCTAAAAAAAAAATGCTCTAGTGGGTTCCAGGCCTGTGATGTGTAAATTAGCACTTGCAAATTTTCTGCATTTTAAATTTGGACAGCAAGTATCTTTTTTTTGTGCGCAATGTGCCCTTCTTGTTACAGTGCAAGGCAATGGGGATACAGAAAATCCAAATAAAATCGATTTCAAAGTTAATTAGATGTGTTTTGATGTACATTTTCTTAACCTTCCTGGTGGTAACGTCCGGGGTAAGCCGCGCAGGAGGATTTCTCAGGCCCAGCTGGCCCGATTTGCATATTTTTTTTTTGCTACACGCAGCTAGCACTTTGCTAGCTGCGTGTGCACACCGATTGCCGCTGCTCCGCGCTGATTCGCCGCTACCCGCCGCCCCCCCCCCCCCCCCGACCCCTTGCGCAGCCTGGCCTATCGTCGCCAGGCAGCGCTGAGGGGTGGCATCACGACCGTCGCCTTGGCGACGGGAAAAGCCCTCCAGGAAATCCCGTTCTTTGAACGGGATTTCCTGATCGCAGATCGCCAGAGGCGATCGAAGCGGTTGGGGGGATGCACAGCGACTATCATGTAGCGAGCCCTAGGCTCGCTTTATGATTTAAAAAATAAATAAATAAATAAAAAAACTGCTGCTCTGCCCCTGGCGGTTTTTAATAGACCGCCAGGAGGGTTAATAGATATTGGGCTTGATTCACTAAGACTAATAGGTCGCCTTATCAGAGTTAACATGCCTTTATCAAAGTTAACGTGCCTTATCAGAGTAGCATAGTGAACTTATGCCTGCTAATTGGCAATGACGATTGCTCCACTCAGCCTGTCCTGAGCCCCTGTGGGTTTGTAGTGTTTGCTATGCTACTCTGATAAGGCATGTTAACTTTGATAAGGCATGCTAACTTTGATAAGGCGTGCTAACTTTGATAAGGCATGCTATTTGCCTTAGTTAGTGAATCAAGCCCATTGAGAGAAAACTTGCGATGCATATAAAAAAAATCACAAAGTTCATACAAAAGAGAATACAAATATCGCAAATGCAGAATCGTGAGTGCTTCTTGAAAAAAATCAAGAAAACTTCTAGCATAAACTGCTAGGTCAAGTGTGTATGGCCCCTTAAAAAAATGAATTAATACACATCTTTATATTATTTAAACAAGTCCATTTCTTCTATTGTTGTTGAAAAATATTTATTTTGAGAAGAATACAGTACTTGTGACATATTTTTAGCATAGAAATAACTTAAAAATGGCATTTTCACATCCCGTTGTGTCCGTGACAGCGGAAATTTCAAATAAGCTCCCACTGTGTCAACTCTCCACAAGCTCTGGTGGAGCCTATAAATACCCAGACACAAACTCAGTGAAACAGCTTAAAGGAGAAGGATCCCCCCACATGTTTTCTAAGTAAGTTAAACACTGCTAGCAACATGGAGACTGATTCACAAAGCAGTGTTATGCTGTAACACATGACTAAAAGGACAACTGAAGCGAGAAATATATGGAGGCACCCATATTCCTTTCCTTTTAAACAATACAAGTTGCCTGACAGCCCTGCTGATCTATTTGACTGCAGCAGTGTCTGAATAACACCAGAAACAAGCATGCAGCTAATCATGTCAGATCTGACAATAATATCAGAAACACCAGATATGCTGCATGCTTGTGTAGGGTCTATGGCTAAACATATTAGAGACAGAAGATCAACAGGACAGCCAGGCAACTGGTGTTGCTTAAAGGAAACCTGAACTTAAAATGAAAAGTCAAAATAAACATACACAAGTCATACTTACCTCCCGTGTAGTCTACTCCTCAATTTCTTTCTCCTCTACCGTGTCCTGTTTGTCCACTGTGATCAATGGCATTCTCCGTTCTCCTTTTTGAAAATGGCCATTACCCCATAACAGCTTTTGGTCAGCACACTGTTAAACTGTAACATCACCTACTTGAACCATATGGAAACATGGACATTACCGGGCACATCAGATCTCCACTCAGCTATAACTGACAGCAACTGATATATAACTGACAGCAACTGATATATTTCAGTTCTGACAAAATGTTGTCAGAACTGGAAGGAATCATTGTCAGAAGAAAATGGTGAGCTTCTGAGAGGAACTGATGGCAAGGTAATTATTTAATGTTCATTTGAAGTTACCTCATGTGTATATTTTAAATAATTTTACTCAGTACAGGTTCCCTTTAAAAGGAAATAAATATGGCAGCTGCCATATTCCTCCGATTACAGTTGCCTTTTGAAGTGGACCAAGCACTATTTTTAGCACCCAGGGCATTTCAATAGCACATTAAAAATACATGCCAATAATGTGTCTCTTTATTAAGAAAACAAAACTTTAATTTGACCTGTTCTTTTTACATTTAAAAGTTTAGCAGATGCTTTTGACCTACTTCCAAGGCCTGCTGGACTGAAGAAATTTCAGGGATATAAGGACTGATGTAAATATTTTATTGCACACATTAGCTGAGAGAAAGATTTCATCAGCAGCATTGTGCTTCAATGAGTTTAGAGAAGTCACAGATGTTATCTTCACACCTTCCCCTGGATAAATAATGGGCAGCTAGAAGGGAGGAACATGGCAGCTCCTATAGCTATTAGAAACCAGGAAAAAGTGCTACTTGATTCCCTTTTAAGTACACCCTAATTGAGAAGGATAACCATTATATTTACCATCTTATTGTTTATTGGAGATGAGCTGTGTTTTTTTTAAACATTTTTATTTTGAAAAGGGATTTTTTTTCCCAGAAAATAATTACTAAGGAAACATAATTTCGGCATGCAAGCCTTCTTTTTATTACAGATATGAAGAACCCTCTAGAGCTATGCTGCAGCCCGGTGAAATATTGCTTTAAATAATACTTAAAGGATACTTGAAGGGAGAGGCACATGGTGGCTGCCATATTTGTTTTCTTTTAAACATTTCCCTGCCTAATTAAAACATTTGGTGCCTGTATTTTTTCTCCCTCCCCGTGTGCATTCCTAGCCTAAAAGCCTAAAATGCAAAGCGGCAAACAGCGCTATCATATTTGCCTGTTCCTGTTTCAGATGCTGGATCGGCTCTCTTCTACCTTCACCGAGTGGCTCTGCAATGCCGACATCCTCTTCTGGGTCCCGATCACATGATATGATATGTGATCAGGACCCAGTGGAAGACGTCAGCTTTACAGCACTGCTCGGTGGTGGAAGAGGGCTGGTGGAAGAGTCTCCTCCAACCTCCATCCTCACAAGTCCTGCCTGACCTACTCCTCTGACCGGGTCAGCAGATACACACTTAGCTGCCCATTCCGCTCCTCCAATAACCTCCCCCTAACCACCCTACACATATTGCACTCCCATGTGCAACTAAAAGACTTTAATAAAGCTGCCCCATCCTGTGGAATTCTTTCCCACTGCCCATCAGGCTTGCCACCTCCTAGAATGTAAGCCTTTGGAAGTGCCCTCCTTCCTTGTGGGTGAGTGGGCTGTATAGTGTAATGGTTAAGGGCTCTGCCTCTGACACGGGTGACCAGGGTTCAAATCTCGGCTCTGCCTGTTCAGTAAGGCAGCACCTATTCAGCAGGAGACCTTAGGCATATCTCCCTAACACTGCTACTGCCTATAGAGCGCGTCCTAGTGGCTGCAGCTCTGGCGCTTTGAGTCCGCCAGGAGAAAAGCGCTATATAAGTGTTTGTCCTTGTGTATCATACTTGATTGTGCACTTTACCCACTGAGTAACATGAACTTGTATTATTGGGACTACTTCTCCAGTGTATAATCTGGCATTGCGTGTCTTATAACTTACCTGTGTTGTGTGTCACCCCTTTTATCATTGTCTGTACCCTTATTTATTGTCCATCGCTGCATAATATGCTGGTGCTATATAAATCCAATAAATAGGGATGCTCATTCAGGTTTAGTGAAAATTAAATTTCTGTATTTCCGATTGGAAAACGGCATCTCTTACCGGAAAAAGAAATGGGATTTCTGCAGAAATACTGCATTCCCCTAACTTGGTAATTTTAGCCCAATCACAGAACTCGGAAGCAGTGGACCAATCAGAGAATGCAGAGTCAACTCGGTAGTATTTGACCAATCAGAGAATGCTAAAAATTACTCCCCAAAAAGATTCCTCGGAAAACGGCATTTCAGACTATATCAGACCAATAAATAATACTGTATATACTGACATATAAGCCAACCTGTGTATAAGCCGAGGTACCCATTTTCCCCTCAGAAACCAGGAAAAAGTCATTGACTCATGTATAAGCCCCCTCCCCAATATAGCCACCTCAACAGTAGCTTGATGTTCCCTCGGTGCAAGTCAACCCCCCTCCCCATAGCCAGATGTGTCCCAAGGATGATACAGCTGTGTCTCAAGAAGCCACTAGATGGCGTCATACATATGAGACACAGCAATTGCCACACAGGAAGAATCCCTGGTCGCTGTACTGCTGACACACTGCTTGCACGCTCCGTTTCACAAGCCAGGGGACACAGGTATTTTTGAGCAGCGCTCTGCACACCATGTTGTAGGGGATGGGGGCACGGACAAAGCAGGGCGCAAGCTGGTAAGATCAGGATCACTAGTGCAGAATCCTTACGCTCCTCTGCCATTAACAAAACCTGCTCCACCATCTGTTTTGCTTCACTGACTCGCATATAAGCCCAGGGGGTAACTTTTCAGCACATTTTTTATGCAGAAAAATTAGGCTTATACTCAAGTATATACAATCATCATCATCATCATCATTATTATTATTATTATTATTATTATAACTATAACAATATTTTGCATGTATTAAGGTGAACGTGGCCTGAAACAGCTGCCTGCAAGTTGGGTTATATGGCTCTGTGAAATAAATAGGCTGTAGGTTCGTATAGCAGTGGTTCTGCAGACACAAAGAAATCATTTTTATATTCCCCCACTGAGCTGAAGTCCTACATTACAGGAGCAACACTTTGTTCGCAGGAAAAGGAATATTTGCAAATACCTTCTGTTTTTGAAGAAAGTAGATGTGTGTGTAGCCTTAGGATGTGCTAATTTATGATTTGCTTTAAACACTGTTACTATAGTGATTCTGCCATTGCAACACCCTGGCTTGTTCCTTTTTTATTTGATTTTTCGTTTGCTTCCAATGAAAAGAAACATTTTCCTATTATCTCCTCTGTACACACTTTAAAAGACTCCTGTTTTGGAAAATCAGCATTTCCTCTTTAGAAGGCAGCTTTGGCTACACCTGTGTAGTCAATAGTTCAAGCCTTATCTAAGTGGAATCTAAGTGTACAGCTTACCTCTTCATTAATGAATCAATGTACTGTTGTCTAGACTTGATCTTGCAATCGGTAGCAGTGTACTCTGCATGGCTACATTGTGTTCCTCAATCAAAGCGGGGCCTGGCTTGTCTAAGAAAATCTATTTCTGCAATTCTAATGATTTCCATGGGGTATGAAATCCCAGTCAAGCAGCCATAGCTACTGGAGAGTGTATATCTGTGTTCTCTCTCTCTTTATTGATGCTACAGTTATTATCACTTCTATACATGCTTAAAGGCTTATTTAAGTGTAACAAAAAAGAGTTAAACTTACCTGGGACTTCTCTCAGCCCCCTGGTGCTATCCTGTTCACGTGTCGTGCTTCTGAGTCCATGACCCCCACAAAGCCGGGCGATTGCGGCCTGTGGCTGGCTACTGCGCATGCATGGCCGAGAGCCACGTGCACCTTGATTGCGTGCTCACTGCAAGGAGCGCTCTGCACATGCACAGTAGCTATTTCCACGTACTGTGCATATGCAGTACATTCCCAGCATCAGAAGCGCAGTGAGGAGGCGCGGGCCAGCCAGCTTTGTGGGGGTCGCCGCTGCTGGCCAGAAGGATGGCTTGGTAACAGGATAACTTCAGGGGGCCGCAAGAAGCCACAGATAAGTTAAACTATTTTTTTACACTTAAGATTTCCTTTAAATGTAATGATAACCACCATTTTGGTATAATCGTAATTTCACATTGCAATTCTCAAATACGAAGCAAAATTGTAATGCAAAATCTCAGGAATAAATCGTAAATAATTGCATTTGTAACTACAATTTTGTAATTTCACACCCTTTTTTTTTTGCGTAATTTAGTGCCGACTTTAGTGGTTAATATCTAAGTCCCCATGAATTATATTGTCACAAAAATTGCTACGTATGTTAAGGGGAATAGTGGAAACAAGTCAGAATTTTTCAAAAAGACTTTGTAGTTTTTCAGAAAATCTATTTTAAATATGCAAAGGAAAATGGTTTTTAGACTTAGGAAAACAACAATTTTTCCATTGCATTTTTAAAATCGATTTTCTCAGAAACCAAGATTTTTTTTTTTTATTTGTTCCCACTATTCCTTGTAACATAGGTCACACCTTCGTGAGAAAATAGCCTGTGTGGGGTCTTTTGCTGTTATGAATAGATTATGCTAAATCAATTTCCATGGCTGTAATTGCAAAATTTTATGCAAAAAGCAGTCTGCACCAGGATAAATATCATAATGGTTTAATTTTATTGCGAGTATAGCTGCACCCACATTTACTGGCTGCTTAATTCAAGTGTACCTCTTCATGTCCGTAGCAATAAAAAGGCCTGCATGCAAAAATGGGATTTTTTTTATTTTTTATTTTTTTATTACAACTAAATATCCCTTCTACCTACAAAAATGTTTTCAAACAAAACAACAGCTCCATCTCCAATACACAATGAGATGGCAAAGATAATGCTGAGCCCTTACACCCTTTAAAGAGGACCTAAACTCTTCCACAGGAGAGAATGAAAACACAGAGAAACCTACCTTGTTTGTATATAGAGACAACAGCCTGTCTAAGTCTCCCTTATCTGCTAGTAATGAGCCACTGTAATTTGAGCTGTCAGCTCTATCTGATCTGTGCTGAGGTTTGTGCCATTCAGACAAGCTATATGTAAACACAGGGGTTTACTATATATGTGCTCCCATGAAACCACGAGGTAACCATTCTGCAGAATCTCAGTAGGAGTTCTGTGGGCTGTAACAAACACATGTTGTTCCATAAAGGTTATTATACTGTTGTTTATCTTTTAGAGCAGAAAGAAAGTCCTGGAAGTCCTTGTTCTATGTACGCTTTAAAGAGGACTTGGATGCTTTCCTTGTATTAAAGGACAACCACCGCTATAATTACTAGGTTATTCCCAGGAAAGTCGATCCAGGGATTTATCTAACTACCATCTGGAGTTGGGAAAAAAATGTTTGCCTTTTAAGGCCAATTGGCGCAGCCTTGTAAGATTGTTCGCCTTCCCCTTGATCAATTGGAATATGTGGGGGTTCAGGATGTCGGGATGTTTTTTAACCATTTTTTTTCTTTCTGGCTGAACAAATGGAGGGCACAGGTGATCACATGGGGTACAGACTAATTGGGGGAGAACATCTACAAGACTCTCCTGGAATATGGACGCACCAAGTTTAGTATATATTTTTCCCCTGGTTTTTGCCCTCTAACCCTATGTGCGTCTTATATTCCGGAGAGTTTTACATGGCGGAAAATACGGTATGTTACATGTGTCGCCCCACACAAATAAAACAATTCTCATGTCTAATTTCAAATACTACAGTCTATTGTATTTTAGTGGTATTGTTCATTTTTCGTGTCTAGAGTTACCCCTTAGCGCCAATTCTATGTCCCTCCAGTTCAGAGCTGGAAAAAAAAATGTGATTGCTCCTGCAGACAGGTACCTGCCAGGGAGAGAAATTAAAAACCAGATTAGGAAAGGATGCAGCTGAAGCAGTTCAAAGAAAAACAGTGACTCCTTCAACAGTGAATTTATTAACTTTCAATGAATGCATAATCTGCTCATACGAGGAGCGTTCTGACAGCAATTCTCCGAATCACTCCCAATTAATTTAATGAGAGACAGGGAGCTCAGCGCGCAGGAAAGCTCCACACTGTATTTAGGCTGAATAAATGCCAGCACATTTTAATAAAACTCTTAAGCCAGTCGCTAGACTGAATTTTCCACCAGCCTTACATTGTCCTATTATCCATTACTGCTGCGATCCACATGGGGGGGTTTAAATGTACTTGCCAAAATAATTTTTTTCCCACCCTTTTTTATTTTCATTTTAACTTCTGTATCGGTGATATTTAAACATGCCAAAGAATATCTGATCATGGTATATGGTAAGACAGTGATGCCATATAGTGGGATTTTATAGTTTAGAAAATATCACTTCTGTAATATTAAAATAACAAGAGAAAACTTTGCAAAGCTCTCCACAGTCTCTCTCTTCTGTAATTCTCATCACTAGTTTCCAGATACCACTGCAACCGCAATCTCAGGTCTGTACACAACCTTTTGTCGTCATCTGAAATCACCTCCTTGCATTCACGTATACAAGATTTCTCACGAGCCTCACCCTTCCCCAGAATCCCCTTACAAAACACACCTGTCACTCTCAAACCTTTGAGATCTTTTAAGGAAACCAGAGACCACCTAAAAGAAAAAAAGCCTATACATATCTAGGGCTTCCTCCAGCCCCCTTCAGGCTGATCGGTCCTTTGCTATCTTCTCACCTGAATCCTCCGTTAGGCAGCCAAATACTTCCAGAAGTTGAGGCGTACTGCACAAGTGCCACCTGGCCATGTGCACCCCATCGCCGAAAGAGTTATGCACCTACACAGTACTAATGCGCAGGTGCAGAATTCTCCCGTGTGCGGGAGCGTGCACAACCGAACTACACAAGTGCTAACTGTTGAAATTACTGGGCTGATGCATTACGGAGATTCCAGATGGTCTGGGAATATGGTGAGGGACCAATTAGTCTTAAGGGGGCTGGAGGAAGCCCCAGGTATGTATATTTATTTTTTCCATTTTTTGGTGGTCTCAGGTACACTTTAAGCGCTTCCTTTAAAACTCACAACAAGTATACACTAACTTAAACCATTCCCCTCCCACCTTTGGTCAAGTTGTGCTCACTACTAAATATCTAACTGTCTATAGTTATACATATGGTATATTATCCCACCTCTTGTTTCCTCTCTATTATTTAGATGGTAAGCTCGCAAGGGCAGATTTAGTCATAGTCAGGGGGACTGCCCAGCAAAATTTTGGATGAAGTTCCTCTCCCTTAACCACTTGAGGACCACAGGCTTACACCCACTAGTAACCAGGCTATTTTTTTGCAATTCAGGGCTCTGCAGCTTGAATAGGTTGCTGCAGAGCCATACAAATTAGCACACAAATGAATCCCCCCCCCCTTTATGCCCACCAACAGGGATTTCTGTTGGTGGGCTCTGCCTCTGAACACTGCTGCAGGCTGTTTTTTATTTATAAATAAAAATTTAAATGTCATATTTTTTTTATAAATGTGTCTATTTTTTTTCATACAGCCAATCACAGCGATCAGCTCTCATAGGCATCAGCCTATGAGAGCCGATCACTCTCTGAGCCGCTCCAGGGGACAGCCGAAGAACATGGCTTGGCTGTCCCCAGTACAGTGCTGCCGTAGATCGCAGTGCTATGCAATGTAGATAGATGGCGATTGCGCCCTCTAACAGTCTAATAGCGGCGATCACAGCTGTTAGACTGATGACGGAGAGGAGCATCGGTGCTCATGATTCCCTGCAAAACCCCACCCCAGGACTTGACAACTTTTGGCGTTAGGCGGTCCTGGGCTGCCACCTTCCCGAGGTCTATCGGCATTACGCAGTCGGGAAGGGGTTACTAAAAGAAAATAATATCCTAGTTATCTTACAGTCATTTGAGATATAATAATTTGACATGTGATACAATAAATATTTTACAACCACGTCTCAGATTACCGTTAAAAAAGGCAGATACCCCATATAACAATTAGGCATGGCTTAATTGTGGATGGGTCAGATAAACCTGACAAAAGACATCCATACCGGAATTATTTCCAGAATGGATGTCTTTTGTCAGGTTTACATGTTTAGGGTATCATTTTCTTTTAGGGTATCATTTTCTTTTAGGGTATTATTTTCATCCATGGCAGACAGTGTTGCTTGCAAATAAATTCTATTTTTGACTTCGAAAACAGATTTGCAAAAATACATTGTATTTTAGCAATGTTAATTTTTTGCAAACAAAACAAAAAAAAAGCCAACATTTAGGCCAAAATTCCCAGAATTTTTGCCTAAATTGCCATTTATGAGTTAAGAGCAAATTGACTTCTAAACCTAAAAACAGTAAGAAAAAAAAAGCGAAAAATTACACCTTTGAAAGTGAAAAAACACTAAAAACATGAAAAAATCATACACTTATAACAAAATTATTTTCAAAGGCATTTTCTTTGGAAAGTCAAATTATATATTACTTTCACAAAAAATTTATGTGAAAAGAATTTCAGCATTTTCGCTCATCACTGATGGCAGCGCTTATCATGGTGCAGTTTTTTTTTTCTATTTGCCTCTTTTTTATTATTGCAAATATGGGTGGGCCAAGCAAATATTTACAATGATGCAGAGAGAAGGCTAAGCCATGGCTTCCCTTTGCTTTCCTTTTGGCCAAACTCCCTGTGACTTTAAACAAGATGGCAGCGCTATGACCCAGCACAACAATCAGGGGGCTCAGGTGAGAACCCTTGTACCCCAGAATTGGGGCAATCCAACACTAGATCCAGGACAAAGGTCTTGAATGTAGACTTATAGCGACGTGCCTGGAACAGGCAAACTGAAATTTGCAGGAAGTGCTTTTGATTGGACTAATTACAAAAGGCATACAATTAGCGTTATGTTTGTGAGAAAGCCGAAATCACCAACTAATTGAGCAACCCTAGCTAACTAGTATGTTAATGCCAGGAAGTGGTAGCAAAAGAAAAGAAAAGCCTAGGATGTAAACAAAGGGAGATAAAAACACAGGATGATACACTACATAAATCACTTGTTTTTTTAATACGGAGTACAGTTTTTGTAGATGTTTAAGTCATTCTTATTTCACTGGCCAATAGCCACACCTGAGTTTCCTGCCACTATGACAACTATCTCCTTTGCTGGATAAGGGAATGAAGAGAAACTGAATTTTGTGTTGGGAGATGACAACTGCCCCAGGTGTCCTTCCTCATCCAGGTAAAGAGGTATCGAGGGTCTCTTTTGACCCACTAGCTATTTATTATCATGTTTGTTTGTTTTTAACAACTTCATCTTCAAGGGTTTTTCCCCTTAAAAACCAGAGAAATTTTCACATTTCAGCACTGCATCCATTCATCTGCCAAGAACTTTAACAGTACTTATCACACTGAAATGATCTTGTAATGATTGTGGAACTTTCTCCGTGATCAGCGCACAACGCGTGCGCTGACACGGCGGAAATCCTCCACAAGCGTATATTTGCAGGCACCCAGCAAAAGGTGCTACGCACCTGTAGAGGGAAATTCCTGTCGGCAGATGGCGCTGGGGAGTGCAGAGGAACCAATCCTCTGTACCTCCACAAGTGCCAGACAGGAATTGTACGAAGCGCAGAACGCAATTGCAAGAGAGGCAATTGCGAATAAGATTGAGCAAAGGGATAGGTTGTATGTGTGTGCGCCAATCCAGTCGCCACCCCGCGACCGCGCACACACAACAGCAGATACGAAATAGGAACGCGATCGCGAGAGGTGCGATCGCCAGACGTGACACAAGGCAGATCAGAATAGAATACGAGGTTAGCAAAGGCACAGCAAATAATACAATGAGAATAACAAGGAAAATAACAAACGCTAGCTAACCGCGGACACCGCACTCATTCGCAACAGTGCACGCGGTTATGCGCGGTCTCCACGTGATAAGCACAATAGAGACAAGCACGCCTAACTAACCATTGATAGACAAACATGAAACAGAGGACGCGTACGCTTGCTTAACGGTCACCGAGCCTCCAGCAAGCGTAGCAGACAAGACAGACACACGAAAACAGGGACAAGCGAGAGATAGGATCCACAGCACTAGCGAAAAGTGGCTAGCGCGATCCAAGTACAGAGTAGCAGAACAGAAGGATCCCCAGCGCTAGCGAAAAGTGGCTAGCGCGATCCCAGAAGACAGAACAGAAGGATCCCCAGCGCTAGCGAAAAGTAGCTAGCGCGATCCCAGGAGACAGAACAGAAGGATCCCCAGCGCTAGCGAAAAGTGGCTAGCGCGATCCCAGGAGACAGAACAGAAGAGATAGCTGGTAGCAACCGCTGCACCAGCTATACTCCAAGAACAGAGATCAGAACCATTTCCTGTCGACCACCTTTGGGGCAGGACAATGGCAACAGGCAAGACAAGACAGAACAGGCAATACAGATAATACAACCTGACTGGGCTAGAAGGGGAGCCTAAAGCAACCCCCAGGAATTAACTATACTAGATAGCAATGGCTGACACTCCAGCAGTGTCCATCAGGAACAGACCATGGAAAGGAAATGACCAGCAAAGCCTTCTGGGAAACATAAAGCTCTTATTGTGCCAGTCATCAAAGAAGGCAGGTAGGGGATTTGCATAACGAATGTATGCAAATTCCCCAGCAAGAGAACAGACCAGAAACTTGCAATGGAAAGACAGGTCTCTGTTCCAGAGACCTGCAGCCCACAGACTAGAGGAATGGACAAACAGCTGTCTGCCTGTGCAGCCAGCTGAGCGGATCATCACAGTACCCCTCCCTCTAGGGATGGATTCCAGACATCCCTCAAAACTGGTATCATCACAAAACTCTAACTGAAGACTCATGAAGGTCGGGGCAGCCCGACAAGGCCCAATTCCAGAGTCAGTCCATCCGAAACCGACCTCATCGGAAGCAGAAGCCACCGAAACATGCCCATCAGCACTACAAGTCTCAGCGTAACACCCATCAGAACTGTGGACACCAGAGAAGAAGCCATCGACACCCTCCAGACAATACCCACCACCTTCCAAGGAGCGTCCAAGAATACCAAACCTGCCGCAATACCTGTTCGAAGTGTCCCTTACAACACCAAACCCATTGCTGATCGTATTCAGGGCACCAAGCAAAACCTTTCCCGGAATCTCCCAGAACGCCTTGAAGCTCCGCAGAGATCCCAAGAAGCCAGAACGCTCACCAGGCTCACATGGAGAACCACCAAGAACCCCTATGGAACCTATGATCATTCCAGACTCAAAATTAGTAGGACACCCTTCAAGATCAGGACTTTCAGGGACCACTTCCGGGCATGCAAGCAGGCAGGCTATATCAGAACATGTCTCCACTGAGGAAGCATCTGAGTACGCTGGTAACCGAGGCACACTTGGGCTTTCTGGGTCACAGAGCACATCGGGGTACACTAGTACAGGAGAAACCTCAGGACATGTCGGGGAACTGCCAACCTCTGAGTCCGACATGACAAGACCAAAACCAGTACCGGGCAGAAAATCATCACGAGTAAAGGTCACAGGTACTGGTCTTTCAAAAGAAGACTCGGACTCAAATTCAGAATTTTCTGTAACTGTAATATCATCATTGACTACACATGAGTGAAGCTCCACAAGAGCTGCAAAAGTAGTCAACAAGGCAGCAATGCCTACTGAAGTGGGCAACACCTCAGAAGGACCTGGGGAGCAGGAGACATCTCCTACAAGTTCTGCACCCTTTGGGGGGAACTCAGAGACCTTCAGATCATCAAACAAGACCTCAGGAACATCATTTTTCAAGTTGTCTAAGAAGGATTCTGTACTATCCACAGGGCCGGATTTGTACTTCTTACCGCCCAAGGCGACTATTACCAGCCGCCCCAACCGAAACCGTATCCTACCACCTCTCTCCACACACACCCAAACTTTTTGGGCCAATGGTGTCCACTATTGTGGCTAGTGCCGAGGTCTCCATGGCAACGTGAAGTGAATCAATCACGTCACACGGGGGAACTGGTCAATCAAGCGATCTACAGGTGAAAGGCGTGCTGGGAGCCTTCCACCACACACACATAGTCAAAAGTGGCTCACAATTGGACATTGGGTGGGGTCAGCAACACGTAAAAGTGAGTCCTGTACCCACTGCTGTCTCCAGGGTAACAGCGCTGGCCAATCAATAATTAAGAAATGAGTACTGTGAGACGCTGCCTTCTGTATTCTGTACTATTTGCTGGTGATGCCCCTGGTCCTTTCATCCCCCACACCAAGTACGTGAGAACCGGCCTTCTGTAACTGCCTGCAGCTGCTGCTATGTCATTGGACAAGGTCTGGCTTTTTGCTAGTCACACACTGTTCACAAACGTTTGGTTAACGGACTGCAGCTGCCTGTAGCACAGCACAGGCAGATGCCAGCTGGTACTAATAGTGCAGTTATCCTGACCACTTTCATTTGTTTGGACACTTGCAAATAATGCCCACTGTCTGCAGGCCGCCCCTTGTTTATCTGGTGCCCTAGGCCATGGCCTATGTGGCCTTGCCAGAAATCCGGCCATGACTATCCATGTTACAGGGCAAAACTGGAACTTTACTTTGAGAACAGGGCAGATGTCCCAGGGAAGGTTCCACCATAAACTGAGACTGAATTTCATCATCATGAGTGGAACGTACAGGAATATTCACTGGACCACACACTGACTCCCTAACTTTAATCTCGCTGCACCCAGAACTCTGCGTAGTAGTCAAACTAGCTTGCAACTCCAAAACTGCAGAAAGACAGGTAAAAATAGCAGCAATACCTAGACGAGCCTCTAGGGGCAGGGCAGGAAATATTATACAAGGCAATATTGACTCATCCAGAGTACAGGGTGGAGAGTCAGAACTTTCTTCAAAGCAAGAAAGGGACTCCCAAATGTCAGTGTGATTGGACATCGTTTTGTTATTCATGGTACAGGGCAGGTTCAGAGAAAGTGTCTCTGAATAAGGCAAAGAAGGTTCAGCATCAGATTCGCAAAACCGAAGCGCTGTCTCACTCTTAGATTCGGCTAACAATGTCAAATCCGAGGAGCCAGGACACAAAACTTGCGAATCAAAAATCACTTTAGGTTGTGAAACTGACGCTTCCATAGCGCAAACCTCCGCGATCTGCGGAGCAGACTGCAAGGCATCCAGGACCGAAACGCTGGAGCAACTGTCCCCAGGCAACAGGCCCTTACAGGTGTGAACAGGGCGAGACAGAGACTCATCTGCAGAAGAAATAGTGACATCAACAGGACAAACTTTATTAGGCATATTAATTTTACTTTTGACGCTGCATAGTCGAGAACTCTTCCCCAAAGCAGGGTCACAGACGGAAGATCTCAAAGATCTGTTACTAAATGACAAAGGATCCCACACATCCTTGAGGAAACCGGCAGACTCATGCCGATCACAATCTGCAGGAACATCCGAGAAACAGGCATCAGATCGCACAGATTCAAACTGCACACTGTCAGGAGAGAATCCTTCAGGATTCGCACAGGAATCAACCACAGCGGCACACTCATTCATTTCAGATTGCACAAAGTCAAGACTCACATGCTTTACCCCAGAAAGGCAGGAACAATCATCCGACAACGATGTCTCTTTATTGGAATCAATTGGTTGGTGTGTGTGCAACTCATCCAAAATCGTTTGCCATACATAGATCACCAGATCCGCATCATCCTTGTCACATTCATCGGAATCAATCAGAAGGTACATAGAGTCAAGACAAGCATTCAAGACATCTTCGCTTTTTGCGATGTAAAAATCGCAAAAGGCTTTCCAATCCAAATCGAATTCCTCCAGCAAGGCCCCAACATCCCAGGAAGCAAATGGGGGTTCAAACAGGCCAGTATCCACATAATCTCCATAGGGTTGGAGTTCAGGAACAAGAACAAATTTTCTAACTGCTTTAATGTAGTGTGCGATCCTACCTATAGCAGGATCCACATAAGCTTTGGATTGGAGCAAAAAAGCCGGAGACGGAACAACATCATTACAAACATCAATAGGGAGTGTTTTATTCCGATGCTTGCATTTTTTAGTTTTTCTCTTTTTCGCCACTTTGCATGTCTGCTGTTTAAAACCTGAAGTGGCAACAGACACATTGAACTGATTGTCATACTGAAAGGTTTTGCATGGAAGGGAAAGATCAGCTGACTTATCAGCAGCTACACACTCAATCAGAGCAGGTGGTAAGCCAGGCAGTTTAAACCAGTGAGAGAATATCTCTGCAAGAAACTGATACAGATTACCATTCCAGGAATTGATTTTTAACAAATCATATGCCCAGGTGATCAAATCGTCTTTTAAGAGCACATAGGCAAAAAGAAGAGCCGACGTGGACGGATCAGAAATCTGAAAGGTGGGATTCAGACAAAACCTCACACATTCAGAAAGAAACTCCGCCTTGGTCTCTGAATTTAGCCTTTTAAAGCTCTTAAAGACACAGGACCCAAACTCGACAAAATCGTACAAATCAGAAATTCCGTCTACACTGGGGTTTTGGGTTTGGCTGGTCATTCTGTAACGATTGTGGAACTTTCTCCGTGATCAGCGCACAACGCGTGCGCTGACACAGCGGAAATCCTCCACAAGCGTATATTTGCAGGCACCCAGCAAAAGGTGCTACGCACCTGTAGAGGGAAATTCCTGTCGGCAGATGGTGCTGGGGAGTGCAGAGGAACCAATCCTCTGTACCTCCACAAGTGCCAGACAGGAATTGTACGAAGCGCAGAACGCAATCGCAAGAGAGGCGATTGCGAATGAGATTGAGCAAAGGGATAGGTTGTATGTGTGTGCGCCAATCCAGTCGCCACCCCGCGACCGCGCACACACAACAGCAGATACGAAATAGGAACGCGATCGCGAGAGGTGCGATCGCCAGACGTGACACAAGGCAGATCAGAATAGAATACGAGGTTAGCAAAGGCACAGCAAATAATACAATGAGAATAACAAGGAAAATAACAAACGCTAGCTAACCGTGGACACCGCACTCATTCGCAACAGTGCACGCGGTTATGCGCGGTCTCCACGTGATAAGCACAATAGAGACAAGCACGCCTAACTAACCATTGATAGACAAACATGAAACAGAGGATGCGTACGCTTGCTTAACGGTCACCGAGCCTCCAGCAAGCGTAGCAGACAAGACAGACACACGAAAACAGGGACAAGCGAGAGATAGGATCCACAGCACTAGCGAAAAGTGGCTAGCGCGATCCAAGTACAGAGTAGCAGAACAGAAGGATCCCCAGCGCTAGCGAAAAGTGGCTAGCGCGATCCCAGGAGACAGAACAGAAGGATCCCCAGCGCTAGCGAAAAGTGGCTAGCGCGATCCCAGGAGACAGAACAGAAGAGATAGCTGGTAGCAACCGCTGCACCAGCTATACTCCAAGAACAGAGATCAGAACCATTTCCTGTCGACCACCTTTGGGGCAAAAATTCAAGTATACCAGCACTCCAATTTTTCTCAAAGAATCACGCTCTTTTATTGAGCTTTCATATCCACAGAAATAACCGACAATTGTTTCGGGGCCTCGCAGGGTCCCCCTTTCTCAAGGCGTGTGTGGTTACAATCAAACTTCCAAATACAACTAATATATACATGAATAATCCCCTATGCCCCCAACCCCAAACCATAGTGAAAAGGTGATGTCATCTCCTCTGCTCAAAACAACAACATATACCCATTATGTCAAATGTTCACTCATCCATACCATAAGCATTCCTGCTTTAAATACCAGTGTACACAGTACTACTGAGTCATGCATATCTACCTGTCCCAGCGTCTCCTCGCAGTGCTCCTGTTGCAATCTATGTTGATTAGAACCACCATTCAAATGTAAACATCAATCGGGGAGCCGTTGCTAGTCATGACTGACAGCTTCCCACGCTCCTAATCCCGTATCGGGCTACCGTTCGTGCCGCTGGCCACGCCCCCCCCGCTTCGTGACTGGTTACTGCCATCCAACCAATCACTGTGCGGCATCACATCGCTGCCAGGCAACTGGGGCCGCAGGGAGTCATGGGATTGACTCCAGCGTGTCCCACTGTTGCCTGGCTACGCTAATGTAGCTCATGTAGGGATAGAAACTACGGTGTCTCATTTACCTCATTGTGAGGTTGTGGCAGTGACACCTAGTGGTGGATATGCATACACCCCATGGTAGAAAGCATATATGCCATAAATACGTCGCACCTACGTTATCGACCTCTGAAGGAAACAACAACTCTAATACGTTGTTATAATTGATGTGCCATCTAGTGGGCAAAAATGATTATACATTTAAGTGTGGTTAAATCACCTTACCAGCAGCACAATCATACCGAACGATTCCGAGAAAAGCTGGGACAGCAGAAAGTAATCCTGCAAAGTAAACAAATATATAGACAAGGTTAGAGGCTGTTGAGAACATTGAAAGGCAAGACATAAATTAAAAACACATTACTATACATATCCTGTGAAAAAAAGGTAATATTATTGTTACTTTATAGTGACATAATATACATTTTTTGTCATCTTTCATTCAGAAAACACGAGAGGGGATTATTTTTGTTCAGACCACCTGGATAAACTGTTTCTAGTTCATGTATCCAGTAGGCCTCTCTTTGCAACAAATGTTTGTCCCTATCTCCCCCTCTCCTGGGGAGCTTTACATGTTCAATGACCTGTCCCTTCAGTTGGTAAGCAATGAATTGCTACTGGTTTGGTGTAGTCCAATTCTTTCTTCTCTAACGTGGCCTTCCAGGCCACATTCACATCGCTGCGGTGTTTCTGAAACCTTTTCTTAAAGGGCGAAGTTGTCTTGCCCACATATGCCAATCCGCATGGGCATTTCAGCATGTACACACAGTTGTCGGTATTACAATTGTAATATTCTTTTATCTGATATTTTGGAGCAGGACAATGGCAACAGGCAAGACAAGACAGAACAGGCAATACAGATAATACAACCTGACTGGGCTAGAAGGGGAGCCTAAAGCAACCCCCAGGAATTAACTATACTAGATAGCAATGGCTGACACTCCAGCAGTGTCCATCAGGAACAGACCATGGAAAGGAAATGACCAGCAAAGCCTTCTGGGAAACATAAAGCTCTTATTGTGCCAGTCATCAAAGAAGGCAGGTAGGGGATTTGCATAACAAATGTATGCAAATTCCCCAGCAAGAGAACAGACCAGAAACTTGCAATGGAAAGACAGGTCTCTGTTCCAGAGACCTGCAGCCCACAGACTAGAGGAATGGACAAACAGCTGTCTGCCTGTGCAGCCAGCTGAGCGGATCATCACAGATCTACAGTATAGCTTGTTTTATTCTCCACCAATGAGGCTTTCTTTGGGTGCCACTTTTTGCTAAGTTTAGCTTTCGGCTATTATAGTTTCAGAATAAAACATCCTACTATTAATAAAACCCATGCATTTTATTTGCCCATTTGTCCCGGTTATTGCAATGTTTGACCTCTTGAGGACCGCAGTGCTAAACCCCCGTAGTGACCAGGCCATTTTTAATAAAATAGGCCACTGCCGCTTTAAGGCCAAGCTGCAGGGCCGCACAACACAGCACACAAGTGATTCCCCCCCCCCCCTTTCTCCCCACCAACAGAGCTCTCTGTTGGTGGGGTCTGATCGTTCCCCCATGTTTATTTTTGTTTATATAAATAGTTTTGTTACTGTTTTTTTTTAATAAAAATCTTGTTACATTAAATATTTCCCCTCCCTCTCTCCCTTCTCACAGCCGGCCAATCATTGCGATCGGCTGTCATAGGCTTCTGCCTATGAGAGCCGATCGCTCTCCACTGTCCCAGGGGGACAACCATGTCACACGGCTGTCCCCAGTACAGCGCTGCTACTGATCGCAGTGCTGTACAATGCAATTAGACGGCGGTTTCACCGTCTAACAGTCTCCCGAGCGGAGACTGAAGGAGGGACGGAGCTCCGCCCCCCGAACAGGAGATGCGCGCGCAACCTGCGCGCGATCTCCTGCACTACAAACCCCAAGGACTTTACGCTGATCTGCATTAGGTGGTCCTGGGGCTGCTGCTGTGGCCACGCCCATCAACGTGACACGGTCGGCAAGCAGTTAAAGTATTTCCCTAGTACAATGTATGGCACCAATATTTTATTTGTAAATAAAGGTGCATTTTTTCAGTTTTGCATCCATCATTAATTACAAGCCTATAATTTAAAAAATAACAGTAATATACCCTCTTGACGTACATATCAAAAAAGTTCAGGCCCTAAAGTAACTATTAATGTATTTTTTTAATTGTCATTGTCAGGGTAGGAGGTAAAGACATATAGGTGATAAAGAGGCACCCTGGTTGTATAAAATAAGTTAAAAACAACTAAAAATGATGTGGCTTACCTCAGAGACGAAATTCTTAGACAAAGACTTTTTAATAACAAAGCACAGGCTTTCACGAAACCCGTTGCCTGTGCTTTGTTATTAAAAGAATTTCTAAGAATTTTGTCTCTGAGGTAAGCCTCATTTTTAGTTGTTTTTAACGTATTGTATACAATTGTATACGTATTGTATACCGCCTCTTTATCCCCTATATGTGCTAAATATACCCCTCAAAGTCCCCCGTAGAAGGGGTATAAGCATTAGCCACTGTGTTTATACACGAGCCTAGTGCTTCTTTTTATCAAGGAGAGCGACCAGCCAAGGTCCTGACGGATCACCCCGAGTGGAGTCGGGTTCATTGTCTCTACCTGCGGCCAGTGGTCGGTTGCCCCTAGCAACCCACCTTTGTGAGTAGACTTTTTGCTTAATTCTTTCCACACATTGTGTTACTTTGACATGCTGCACCATTGGGCTCCCGTTTTCTGTCTTGTATCTTTTGCTCCAGGGTGCTCACACACCCCATCCACTTTGTGTAAGAGGTAATGAGTTCATTTTAAATTATGTGTAGGTCTTTTTATTGAAATAAATGTATGTAGGTGTAAATTTCACTATTTGACCACAAGATGTCCTCACACATTTTCTTCCCGCCACGTACTAATAGTACGCGAACAGGAAGTAATGGGTAGCTGTGTTACTTTTGTAGTTATAATGACCGCAGGAATCCTCATTGATGCCAACGATCATTGACACGGGGACTTAGATTAATAAATGTGAATTGTGTTCCCAATCATTGATCTCCCCTCTAAAAATCGGTGGCGATAAAAAGTGCGGGAGCAAGCAGGAGTGCACGGAGGCAAGGGACGAGTATCTAAATCCCTGAGAGGGATTTTTCAGGGACCTAGATACTCGTCCCGGAGGAAAGGTGGTTAAAAAGTCTTCATACAACAGAAAACAATTATTTTTCTTTTATCTCTATTCTTCTTTCTTGTGATGTCATCTTCTTTTGTGTACTGTCTTTCTTCTTATTTTTTTCATTCTGCTTAAAGGATACATCCAAGGTAATTAAACAATAAAAATCCACTTACCTGGGGCTTCCTCCCGCCCCTTGCAGCCATCCTGTGCCCTCACTGCAGCTCCGGTGGCTCCCGATGTCCTCTGCTGCAGATGTTAACCTCGCCAGGTCGGCTTCTGGGTTGGCTTCTTTTGTGCGCCACCATGCGGCTCACGTGGTCGCACTGACATCATCAGCACTGTTCTGCTCAGAACAGTCCTGATGACATCAGCGCGACCGCGTGAGCTGCATTCCGGAGCGCAGAAGAAGACGAATCAGAAGCCAACCTGGCAAGGCAGCCTGTATAGTGGGTACAAGGCCTCTAACTCTGTGTGTGCTTTTCTGCTGTGGAATGTGAGTTTGCCCCATAATAGTATTCAACTTTTAAGACATTTTTACGCTACGGAGGCTCCAATGTTCTTTATTTGAGGTGAATTGAGTACATGTGATCCACACAAGTTGGAGCAGAGACTGAGAATTTTGATTAAAGTGGGGCAGCCATTAGCCTAGATGACTCCTGTGTGTTTTTGTGCCATGTTGCTGAGGGTCTATGAAAAAGTGCAAGTTCCCCTTTCTATACAGTGTGGAGGTGGTACTACTCTGAAGTCACAAGAGCACTGTGGGAGGGGTTTCACCCCAACATCAGCCACACAGATGCCCCTGATGCTCTTTTTGAGAAAAGGTAAAAACTTCTGGGAAAGGGGGTATACGGCAGTTTGGGGGCAGATCGGGAACTTTTGGCACAATTTGAAGCGGTAAGTGTGCTAGGCCCCATTGCCTTGCATTGCCGTTGTGTTACCTGCAGTAATACAGGGTAATGTAATGCAGATCACATGATATTGGCTCTTAAACATGCTTATACCGAGAGAGAAAAAAATACACTCATCTGCAGGACCAGGAGAACATTATTGTCTCTACAAGGGAAAAAAAAACATAGGCAAAAATATATATATATTTTAGGAAAGCAAAATATATCCTAGTGAGTCTCTCGTGATTCTATCGAACAAGCTTGTTAGGCTTTTACAGATGTGACCTTTTCGTTCTACAAATCCCTCGTCTGCTTTCCTCTGACTGTAGTTAAAAAAAAACTAATAAAAAAAACACAAAGTCTTCTTTAATTATGTTATTATAGATCCTCAAGTCTCTCGATAGTGGTTTATTACGTCTCGCATTTTCACATTATATAGAAAGCAACGCTTATTGGAAACGCCATAAACCACGTAATACTGCAAGCAGAAATATTACTCGAGCTGGAGTGTGAGCAACCGATTGTAATAGCGCTTTTCTCACCAAGACCGTCAGGAAAATATAGCTCAAATCATCAAGCAGCACACATACGTTTATAGTAATCTTTCCTTTCTTTATCCCCCCCTCTTCCTTTTGCCGCTTCTAAGTGGCCTTGTGTCTTGTGGGGTGTGAAATTCTGAACGGCGGCCTAATGAATAAAACATGCCTTGCATTTATAGGGTTATAATTTAGCCGGACTCTATCATTTCAACGAAGGGCAGCCTAAAATTGCCTAGATTGAATCAAATTGCATTCGGCGTATTAATACCATTTTTTCCCCTTCTTCTGAAAGGTTGTAAAATGAAATGGAGCCATTATTTATTTGGAATTTTCAGATTCCGCCAATGAAGTCTCAGCGCTCCGGCTGCATAATTCATAACTTAATTAAACTAAATGATATAACTGTTATTGCAATTAAAAACGTCAATAGGCGGCAGGAGATGATCTAAATAATGAACCCAGGGAAGACAGTGCGGATGGAGGCTTAAATGTTTTATGTTGGCTGAGAGTAGTTAAAGTCCTAGATCAGGCTACTATATATATATATATATATATATATATATATATATTTTTTTTTTTTAATAGACAGGACAGTAGATTTACATTGATTATCAATGAACATTTTTTTGTGCATGGCACGTTTGTGTTTATTGCAATGGCCATAATAAATATGATTTAAAAAAAAAAAATTCTTAATATTCCCATTAAAATGCATTTAGAATAAAATAATTCTTAGCAAAACGTACAACCCAAAGAAAGACTAATTAGTGGTAAAAAAAAAAAAGATAATTTTGATAAAGTTATTGGCGAAGAAAAGGGAGGAGCACTGAAATGTGAAAATGTCCCTGGTCTAAACAATAAAAAAAACACTTAGTGGTTAACTAGTTAAAGGCTAGCGATGTGTCTGTACAGCACCGGCCCCTGTTAGACCATATGACTATTAGATTGATTTGTGAGCTCCTCTGAGAGATAGTGGCATGACTATGGATTCTGTAAATTGCTGGGAAAGAAGAGGGAGTGTTTGTGCTTGTGTGTCTATTTATTTACAAAACTCATTTCATAAATGATCTATCCTTACTTACATGACTTATCTTTCCAGATCTGTCTTAACCCATGGTTTATCTCTCTTCGCCTATCTTTACTCATAATAAATTATTTCTACTTGGGCATGATGCCCGAACCATCGGTAATAAGCAAGTAACGTAACTGTGTTATCATACCAACAGTACGGAAATTTTACAGGCGATTCATGCAACAGGCCCCTTACCTGACTTAAAGAGAAACCCCGACCAAGAATTGAACTTTATCCCAATCAGTAGCTGATACCCCCTTTTACCATGAGAAATCTATTCCTTTTCACAAACAGACCATCAGGGGGCGCTGTATGACTGATATTGTGTTGAAACCCCTCCTACAAGAAACTCTGAGTACGTACTCCTGGCAGTTTCCTGTCTGTGAACCTTGCTGCATTGTGGGAAATAGCTGTTTACAGCTGTTTCCAACTGCCAAAAAAACATGCAGCAGCTACATAGTCTGCCAACAGTAAAAATGTCTTCATGTAATAAATGTTAGAATGTAAATCAGGTACTTAAAAGATTTTACAATGGGTAAACAATGACTAAATCCTTTATACATAATTATTGTAAAAGTGAAGCACTTTTTTTATTACATTATTCTCGGTACTTATCCGTTAGCCGGGCGCATCCGGCAGGTGGCGCTGTTGTTGCTAATTTCAATCATACAAGCTTCACGTAACAAAACTGTGATTGTAACCGCCGCAGGTGGTGCTAATTGTATTACTAGTTGACATAGCAATATGTATATTAAAAAAGTGAGTTAATTAAATGACAAATAAGCCGGCGGCAATGTAACAGATCAAGCCGCCGGCTTTGTGTCTCGCTCTCCTCCCCCCTTGCCCTCTCTCCTATAGAGCTCTGGCAGCCCTGGGGATACTCGTGTCCCCCCAGAGTCATTTGTTGCAATAAAACAAGCAGGATTCCCTGCCGCGACGAACGACTCTGGGGGGACACGCATGCCCCCCCCAGGGCTCTATACGAGAGAGGGCAAGGAGGGAGGAGAGCGAGACACGCTATTGTTACGTCAACTAGTAATACAATTAGCACCACCTGCGGCGGTTACAATCACAGTATTGTTCCGTGAAGCTTGTATGATTGAAATTAGCAACAACAGCGCCACCTGCCGGATGCGCCCGGCTAACGGATAAGTACCTTTTTTTCACTGGAGTTCCTCTTTAAAGCAAATCTGTACCGAAAATAAACGTATGAAATTATTAATTGTATGTGTAGTAAAGATAACAAATAGAATATAAGTAGCAAATAAAAACGTGTTTTCAAGGATAGGAAAAGTTAACAAGGGAAAAAAAAAACCTTCAGTTGTTATTTATGCAAAAGAAATTCTGTGAGCTATTTGATCCACTTGGGTCAAAGACAGTCCTGTTTTCTTAAGCACTTAAACAGCCAAGAAAGATTGAGAGACAGCTTGAGATAAGGTTTTACTGCAGGGAAGTTCAAAGGGTCATTATTTCTGCTTTGTTCTATAGCTTAAAATACAGTGTGGTTTCTAAACTGCAAATTTGACAGAATGATGACATGCTATAAAAAACCCTAAAAATATGAGACTCTTTTCCTTGCTACCGTATATTCTGGGGTATAAGACGACTGGGCGTATAAGACGACCCCCCAGCTTTTCCAGTTAAAATATAGAGTTTGGGATATACTCGCCGTATAAGACTACCCCTCTTCCAACGCACACCAAATTAAAATAAAAATAAAAAAAGCATGTACTGGTGCTGTGTATGAACAGATACTGGTGCTGTACTGTATGTGTTACCCAGTATATAACAGTATATAGTCAATTGACTTGTTGCATTGGTCAACTCTCCTTAAGTAGACTGGTCAGCTCTCCTTGTCTACCTGTTTATCAGAGCGGTATGGAAGAATCGATTGCGCTCCCTCAGCAGGGAGATCTGAGAGGCGATAACAGGATAGGGCGTATCACCCCGCATCAATGACACCCGGCGTATAAGACGACCCCCAACTTTTCAGAAGATTTTCAAGGGTTAAAAAGTAGTCTTATACGCAGGAATATACAGTACTAATAATCTATTTATTATCCATACTACACATACATTTAATTATTTTATATTTTTGCTTCAGTGTCACTTTAACTCATGATCTCTCTCATTTGTCTGAACTCACAAATTATTTTTCTATGGGGTTGATTCAAAAAGAACATTAAAATTGCTGTGCATGGCAGCACATGGCAATGTTAACAGTCCTTATGTTGCTCTCACATTACCTAAGCAACTCATGTTGCTAATTTATTTATTGTATTTATAAAGCGCCAACATATTACGCATGCATTGGACATTAGTTTAGGTTAAAGACAGTATTTAGGGGTGACATACAGCAATAAGACAATACAGGAATACATGCTAACCAGATCACACAGCACAGTATGAGTACAAGGTAATGCTTAGTCAGTCACTGGATGGGAGCATGGAGATTAGGCAAGTCGAGTTCATGCAGAACCATATGATGGGATGCTTCTTGCATAAGGGCTGGTTCAGACGGGCGTTTTTGTGGCGTTTAACCCAGCGTTTCAGACGCAGCGTTTTTTGGGATCTACTGCCATCCCATGCAAGTGAATGGGAGCGTTTAGAGCTGGCTTTTGCAGGCTTTCATGAAAGCCTGGCAGTAGATCCCAGCGTTGCGTCTAGTCTCAAAAGCAACATGCTGCTTTCAGAGGCAGTAAACGCGAGGAAACAATAGCAGAGACCAGAACTGCTAGCCTTGAACGCTTTTCAAAAGCTTTCAAAAGCTAGCTTTTAAACGCTAGCATTTAAACGCTGGCGTTTATACGCAATGCCAAGCAAAAGCTCAGCAGACGCCCGTGTGAACCAGCCCTAACACATGGCACACTAGCGATGAGCACATTACTATGGAAATGTGGCTTGTACTATTTGTGCAATGCAATACAATAATGAAGTATATCTCTCAAGCAGATTATCAGAGGTGATAGATAATGTCATAACATTTTTTATGTCTTTAAAGGTATAGGTAGATGATAATAGAATAGTCAAAAGGTCACCTGTGAGGAAAGGATTTGCTCTTGGAGGGAATTCCGATTGATATGATGACTGGTATTAACCACTTCACAACGGAGGGGTTTCACCCCTGAAGCACCAGCGCGATTTGTACTTTGCAGCGCTGCTTCTATTGATTTTTTTCAGTGATATGATTGGTTATTGGGGACTGGGGTCCCCATAACCAATCATTGCACTGCAGAGCGGGGGTGTGTGCGTGCGCGCGCGGGTCGCGGGGGCGTGCGATCGCGCGCTGCACGTTTGTTTACATTTTATTGTTATCAATGGAGATTGCTTCTGTTTGAAGCAGTCTCCATTGTGTCCGCAATCGGCGCGTCTAATTGGATTTAGGAACGCTTGTTCCTAACATCCAATTAGTCACCTGCTGTGCTGGCTGGCTGGAGTGGGCGCGCGAGGTCCCCGCCCACTCCCAGCCAGTAAACAAACAAGTGCGCCTTTCTCCGTCCCTGGGGGTGAAGCGGTGCGCAGAGGGACGGAGAAATTTAGCACTGGGGGGTTGAAGTGGTTAAGGTCTTCTCCTTTGGTTTGATCATCCAGCAAGTATATGACAATGGCAGTAGAGAAAATTTGGAACCAGTTTTGAAGGGGTAAAGTAGGGCTCCAGGGGTTGTCTAGGTGGATATAAGTGCTGGAGATAGGAGCTATTCAATTTGTCAATTGTGAGGAAGGTGGGATTTTCTATATTTAGTGTATTACGACTTAGGGCAGAGAAAGAGATGACCAATCTATCTGCATATCATATGGATGAACTGAGCGTTTGCCTTGACCCCTGAGTGACCTTTCCATCTGGAGATTGAAATCAACTGTATATTTCAAGGAGGATAGATTTGGAGATTCTGTTGAACCCCAATTTGACAACAGTAAACTTCTTGATACACAGAGGATGTGGGAAACAATAAAACGAAAGCAGAGAGGGATATCTGTGATCCCAACAGGAAGAAGAGCAAGTTGGGGGGTGACCACAAAGTGTTGCTTCAGTAATTTACCTATTATTTGGGAGATTGATGACCAAAAGGTGTTGAGTATTGGGCATTCCCATAAAACACATGTGTCGAACTCCAGGCCTGGAGGGCCATATCCATGCCAGTGTTTAGGATGGACTGAGAAAGAGAGGAATGTGTTCTATCTGATGGACCACACCTTTCCTGGTTCAGACCCATCAATTAGTTTGAGCTGTATCAAAAATGTGTGAGGATCTCGGCCCTCGTAGGACCGGTTTGACATATCTGCCATAAAATGTGTTTTGTAAATATTTAGAAGTTTGAATATTTTGAGTGTGGCAAAAATGCACATTTTGAAGGAAAAAGGGCCAATTGCAAGTCCTTACCACTGTGTTGTGCATTAGGTGTAGCTACGAGTACCTAGCTACTTGTAATCAAAATTTAAATTAGAAGCGCTACCCGTGACGGGGGGGGGGGGGAACTTACACATGACGCCGCCTTAGCCAATGTGTTACACTCACATTTCATGTTGCATTTCATGTCACGCCTATCCTTTCTCCTTCACCCTGGAAGAAGGAAGCATGGGAGTGACATGGGACACAATGCGAAATATGAGTGGAGTGCATAAGATTAAGGTAGCGGCATGGGTAAGCATTAGTAAGTTAACCCCCCACCCCCACCACGGGCACTACTGTCGAATTTAATTTTTTATTACGAGTAGCTACCTACTTGTAGCTTTTACTTTTCACCTGTGTTCCTGTCTGTAGCGCACCCATAGGTGTAGTAGTGTTAGGGATAGTATAGCTGTCCCTGCTGCTTTCAAAAAATTCCATGCCATTGTTTTTAGGATCATTTAAGATCTGCAGCCCTGGTAGAAACGTGTAAATCAGACTTCATGTCTTGAAACATTTTGAAGCAAAGTCATGTAAAAATGGTTGAAAGGTTCACATTTAATGATATCTCCTTCACACGTTCTTGTTATGCTGCTCTGGACTTGACCTTTCTTATGATTCCCCTCATTGCATTTCACACAGAGGACTAGTTTACTACACTGGAATTTCAAAACAAACTAAACAGCATGACAAGTTCAAGATCTGTGATCCGCTACAATTAGCAGCAAGCAGTGTGTAGGAGGGCTGCTACTGACTTGCCAGAGGAAGGGAGAGAAGGTCAGACGATGGCTTCTACAGCCGCAGATATACTAAAAGACTTGAGGTCCACAGGCATTACAGAAACATTATCATCAATTTGTGTTTCATGTCAAAAGTTCTAGTGTTTTTGTGTATATGAAAAATGTTCAAGTCACACAAATGTTATAGTTATATTTATATTTTCACATCGTTGTAGTGTATGTTGTACTTTTATTTATGCTCTTTCTGACTTTCGAAATGCCTCTCTTTTCAACTCATTGTTATGTTGGTATGTGAGTTTGGTTCACCCTTACGCCTGAATGCCCAACATTTGTGCCGAAGAAAAGAAGCTTGAATATTGACGTCATTTGGGTTTCTGTATTCCGGTGGCTATTTAACTGTATGTTGTTATCTATTTTCATCTGTTGATATAAATTAGTGTTTGTTAATTTTTAAAGGGAGCGGAGCACCTGGTAATAATTTTTTTTAATGAATTTCCCCGTGACAGAGCTTCATAATGGAGTGTGCCTTTGGGAGGGCAGGGGTCAGCATCACTACTTACCTACAGGGTGCTGCTCCTCTGTACCCAGTCCATATGAAATGCGTCATCTTCTTCATAGAGACACTGCAGCTGTGTCATATTTTCAACTTCCTGGCTAGGCGTCAAGTGCACCACAATGCATTTCGGGAGACGTAGTCCGTGGATGCGAGTACAGAGATGTTCTCACACCCAGAGACTACATCTGCCAGCATGCATTGTCGCAGGCACGCCCACAGCACTTAGCCAGGAAGTTGAACATTCACCACAGTTGCAATCTCTCCAGGGAGAAGATGGTGCATCCCACATAAACCAAGGGACAGAGGAGCAGCATCCCATAGGTAAGTAGTGATGCTGACACCAAAAACACACACACCCCCAACGGTACACTTTTTTCACCCAAAAAGCCTACTAGCCACGGACTAGCAGGTTGATTGCTGCGGCCGCCTCTCTCCCCCTGCAGGAACCCTCTACCCAGTGTGAGGAACTTGAAGCTAGTGGCAGCAGCACCAGTAGTGGCCAGGTTCCTCATGACCAGAACCCGACCGCAGCTGCTTATCTTGACAAGGTTGCTTCCTCTCAGTACTCTCCTCCAGAATTAAAGCACACCTATGTCGATGAGAGAGATGTGCAGAAGGATTGGGATGAGGCATTGGAGGAGACCATGGGACCAAGGTCCCAAGAAGTGGTGGGTTCTGTGGTGACAGAAATGGCCCCTGTGTTTTCTTCACCCTGTAATCCATCACAACTGGGAGCTTGTGTCACCACCAATCTACATCACCACCAGTCAACTACATAGGTGTTTAGTGGCCAGGTGGAGGGTTCAGAAGAGTCACTTATGGGTTCCAGTGCTTTGGTTAAACTGGATGACGTTTTGGATGATGAGGCGGCTGATCCAACGTGGTCGCTATCTGGTGGGTTAGGCACTAGCAGGTGTGAGCAGCTTGGAGAAACAGAGCAAACGGTTGGCCAGCAGCCTGCAAGTGCTTTCTCGTCTGTCAGTACCCACCAGTCCAATGCTGAGCATCGAGGTGCTAGAACAGTTCGCACCACTGCTCCACGTGCACGCACTTCCCCTGCATGGAATCATTTTATTGTTCTGGAAGAGGATGAATCCTGGGCAGTCTGTTCTGTGTGCTGTAAATTGGTGAGCAGAGGCAAATCGGGCAGCGGGTTCGGCACTTCAGGGCTGATAAGCCATCTGCGCAACCATCACAGATGGGAGTTCGAATATGTAAAGAATTACAATAAGATGGGTGGAGGAAAAGCAGCAGCAGCAGGCCCCTCCTCTTCTTTTTCTAGTCGTCATGTCCCTATCCAACCTGCTCAGTCCCATTCTACTTCAAATCCCTCTGCATGCCAGGCTGGATGAGGACTGTAAACCTCATCAAGCACCTCATCATCACTCTTGTTGTTTTCCTGTGAATCACCAGTGTTCCAGCATCAGGCCTCTGTGCCAGAAATGTTGCAGAGGAAGTGGATGGTCACTGCAACTGATCCATTTGTTGTCAAAAATAATGTGCTCCTGGCCAGGCTGTTGGGCCAACAGCTGCTGCCCTACCAGTTTGTGGAGTGTGCCCCCTTCCGCAGACTGATAAACAGTGTTGCTCCTCAATGGCGGATCCCCAGCCGCCATTATTTTGCCAGGAATGCTATCCCTGCCCTTCACAAGCACATTGTGGAGTGTGTTGGCCGGTCTATGGATCACGCTGTTGGTGGCAAGGTGCACTTCACTATGGATGGCTGGAGCAGCAGGCATGGGCAGGTAAAGTAACTTTTTCCGCCTATTGGGTCACCCTGCATGGTGCTGCTGAGGAGGGTGCAAGATCTGGGGCATCTCAGCTGGTGGTGCCACCACATGGGTTGAAGGGGAGGCCTGTTCTACTTCCCTCTGCTACCTGTTCTGTCCAAGCCAGTCCACTGTTGCTGAGTTTCCCAGCAAGTGGTCCCGCTCCTACACTGGTCTGCAGCACCATCAATGCCAAGCAGTGCTGAAACTTGAATCCATGGACGAGAACAGGCAAACCAGATCTGTAATCCTTGCAGCCTTACAGGATCAGATTCGGCAGTGGCTGTCCCCCTGAAAACTGGAGACAGGTGTAGTGGTGTCTGATAATGGTGCCAACATGCTGGCCGCCATTTATGAAGGTGGCAAAACTCACTTACCTTGCTTGGCCCACGTCTTCTACCTTGTAGTCCAGAAATGTTTACAAACTTTTGATGGGTTGAAGGGCGCTGTGACCTCGGCACAAAAAGTGTCAGCCCACATCCAACGCTCCGCAACCACCACCTTGAAACTGCTGCAGCGCCGCCATAGCCTGCCGCAGCACAGGCTTATTTCTGATTGTCCGACGTGGTGGAACTCCACCCTCCACATGCTGGAGATGTTGTGGGAGCAGCGAATGGTGGTCAGGCTATACCTGTCTAAGACATCTTCCTCCAGAACAGGGCCACTTAACTACATTACTGGGGACCAGTGGCAGCTGATTGGATAGGTGTGTAAAGTCTTGGAGCCGTTGAAGCAGACAACAAAATTGGTCAGTGTGGAGCACTGCAGCATATCAGAAGTGCTCCCTATTGTCTTCATGCTGGACAAGGCACTTGAGAAACTGCTCGGACAGGCGGAGGAAGCCCTACTGAACAGTGGTCATTCAAGTGGGGGAGAGAGTGAGCATGCTCAAGTCCTGGATGAGGAGGCAGAGCTTGTGGAAGCGGAAGAGCCCATTGTCCGGGGGTGGGAAGAAGATTCTGATGTGGAGCTGGAGCATGACGACAATTCTGACAGTCAGGAAGAGGTGATTGATGACAGACATCTCTTCTCTATGGCTGTGCATATACTCCAGTGCCTCCGTAAGGACCCCCAGATTAAAACTTTAAAATCAAGGCTCGACATGTGAGTGGCCACCATCTTAGATTCCCAATGCAATGGGAAAATGCGGCAGTTCATACCCCCCTCCAAAGCAGACGCCAGGATGAGTCACATCCGGAATGCCCTTCTTCGTTGGGTAGAAGATGCGTTTCCTGAACCTGTATCCCGGGCCCAAGCTACCAAGCCTCATCATACTCAGCAAAGGTCTGGTGGTCCCACTCCCAGCAGCAGCACCATTAGCCAATCTGTGAACCTGCTGAGTATGTTGAAGGAATTTTATCTGCCAATGCCAGATACTCCTTGTAGCAGCAGCACCAGCAGCGGGCAAAGTAGTCACTGCCAGCGGCTGGCCCGTATGGTGAACGATTACTTGGGGTCAGCCAGTGCTCCAGACAAGAGAGTAATGATGACCCCATGGAGTGTTGGACAAAACAACTGGATACCTGGCCTGAACTCGCTCAGTATGCACTGGAGGTTCTTGCATGCCCTGCCGCCAGTGTTCTTTCTGAGCGAGTATTTAGTGCTGCAGGTGGGGTGGTCACCGACTAACGGACCAGTCTGTCCACAGACATTGGTTATCATTCATAAAGCATTTCCGCATGCGGAAATGCTTAAAACAGCTGACTTTACCGAACACTCAGCAAGTTCTGCATTCATAAAGGCTCTTTCCGCATGAAAAGCTGACACTACCGAGCAGAGCGATAAATCACTGCCTTGTGCGGTGATTATCGTAACAAATGTAACAAAATGTTAATTCATAAGGATCACCGCAAGCGGTATGAGGTCGGGAAATACCGCTCCCTTGGATGTGGCGATAACAATGTAAGTGAATGGAGACACAGACCTCCCAGGCAGCTACAGTAGAGCGGAACTCAGAGAAATGTATCAACTCCGCCGCTTCCTGTGCTTCCGCAAGCCTACCGCCTGCCTACCGACAGCCTAGTTTGGGGAATCTCCGCACTGCTATCGCAACTGGATACATTTTTATGAATGAGTAGCCAGAAGTCTAAAATTCCGCCAGCGGTGTTTTCCTGCATAGATTTACTTTACCGACAACAGTTTTATGAATGATAGCCAATGTGGACATACTAACGTTCATTCCAAGTCATGGATCAGTGATAATTACAAGGCCCCTCTCACTGATTCATGATGAAGATTAGACAGACTAAATTAAAATTTTGCTGTTTTCCAAGCCTGGTCTCCCTCTCAAACTCTGCTGCCTATCACTATCATCGCATATTTTTGCTTTTTAAGATCATAAAAATGCAGCTTTTGCAGCTGTCCGACATTATATTCTATCCTAACCCTATGCTTTTGGCCTACAACTTCTCCTGCTGCTCCAAAAAAAAAAAAAATTATAATGACTGCTGTGAAACCACCTCTAGGTTCCATGGCCTACGACAACTCCTGCTGCTCCCCCCAAAAAATTATAATGACTGCTGTGAAACCACCTCTAGGTTCCATGGCCTAGGACAACTCCTGCTGTTAAAAACAAAAATTGTAATGACTGCCGTGGAACCACCTCTAGGTCCCATGGCCTACGACAACTCCTGCTGCTCCAAACAAAAATTGTAATGACTGCCGTGGAACCACCTCTAGGTCCCATGGCCTACGACAACTCCTGCTGCTACAAAAAAAAAATTGTGATGACCGCCGTGAAACCACCTCTAGGTCCCATGGCCTATGACAACTCCTGCTGCTCCAAAAAAATTGTAATTGTGGTTCAGCGACCACTAAAGCCAAAGTTATCAGCAGGACTTCCAGGGAACTGGTATTTGTTTAAAAGGAAACATCCATTAGGTTCCCTTTAACATTGTGGAAATTGTTCCGCTGGATGCGTTATTCTGCGGAATACCGCGGTAATCTGCCGGAATGTAGCGGTAGTGGAATTTCGTTATAGCGAAAGGCGGAATTACCGTGATATCGGAAATCGCCTGTTCCGATCATCCTTAGTGCTCATTCCCTGCAAATCTCGCCCATCGCGAGATGATGCAATCCTGGGTTAGGCGGTCCCAGAAGAGCCACTCTGCGGCCGCAATTCTGAGTAAAGCAGTAGCAGAGTGGTTACAGGGAATCCAAGGTGGGAATATAAAAAATAAAAACATGCTTCCTGATCCGTGGTAACCAAGGGCTCTGTTCACAAAGGGCAGGTCGGTAAAATAAGTGTCTTCGGTAAAATACCTCATCCAGTATTTTACACTTTTTTTTCCAAATTCACTGAAGTTTTCCCTCATGAGGCAGAAGTTCAGTAAATTAACCCGAACAAACATGCCTCAATTCACTAATTCCTGCTCTGTAAGTGTGACTTACAAGCATGTAGCAGGTTAGCAGGTGGGCAGGGGAGCTGTGTCTGTGACTTGGAGGTTTTCCCTACAGTGCAACCCTATCCCTTTAGATGTGCTGCAGCCACCAAGGGGGAGCTCTTCTGTATACTACAATACAAATAAGCACATCAGAAGGGATGCAGGGATGCCTTTTGAAAATGTCCCTCCTCTGCTTTGCTACACTGAAAGTCCTACCCAGTTACCTTTTGCTTCAAATCAGCATGAGAAGGAGGGCTGAGTGGCTCTCCCTATTGGCTGCATGGCTGTCTGCCAAATCTACCGCACAAAGACAGCATGGGGTCATCATGGGGTTGATTCATTAACTGTAACGTAATCAACCCCATGCACTAGTAAAGTATCATGGTAGCAATGCCTTGCTACTGTGCGGCAAGTGGAGGCATTGGCCGTTGATAGGTAATGCATGCTATGCTGACACTATCGCGCGTAGCGTGCATGGAGATGTCAGGAATGCCACGCTGATTTATTAGTGCTAGTAACAGCAGTTTACTCGCGCTGTTTGCTCGCGTTACAGGTAATGAATCAACCCCAAAGTCACATGTCAGTTCAGGCATGCTTTAATGCAGCACAGGAAACAACATTACAGCTAAGAAAAGTATAAATATGAACAATGGAGGGCGAAGGATTTATCACACACTGCACAAAAACAATATGCACAGTAACTAAAAAGTATTTTGTTTTTCCAAAACAGACAATGAAATATGGAAAACAACTATAATAATTTCCAGGGGTGTAGTAATAGGCGGTGCAGAGGTTGCGACCGAATCGGGGCCTTTGGGCCAGAGGGGCCCTCCCTCAACTACAGTATTAGCTCTCTAGTGTTCCTGTGCTCATAATAATTACATACAGGGCGTAACTAGAACTCATTGGGGCCCCTGCAAAACTTTGGATGGGGGCCCCCTTGACCCTGCTGAACACTGAATAGGGACTGTCTACACATCTGTGTCTGCAAAACTTTGTATGATTCCTTATCAGTGAGTGGCTGAGCAGATGCAGTCATTAAAAAATTGTGCAGAGAGCAGATTTTTTTTTCTCCACACCCTTAGTTGTCAGTCTCTAAGGACAAGAAAAAGAAACCCCTCCCCCCACTGGGCCCCCTGCAGCTTCTGGGCCCCCTTGCAGCTGCATCCCTTGCAGGGTCTATTGTTACACTCCTGCTTCTATAGATACTTTGAATAGTGGTATTCATTAACAAACTGCTACCCATTCCTTCTTACACCTCTGACACTGTAATTGCCATTGGCAGGTTTTGGTGCGCTGTATCAATTGTTATGTATAGAGTGCTTGGGGGGCCCCAAATGTAAAACTTGCATCGGGGCCCACCGCTCCTTAACTACGCCACTAATGATTTCTCTTTGTGAGAGATAATGTTCATAATTATTCTGGTTATTAAAACTTTCCTAGGAGTCTCTCTGTGCAAAATAACTTTTTGTTCAGGAGTTAGCAAACAAAAAAAAAACATAAAATAAAAATAAGTAGTAACAGTTTTAGTTAATCAAGGACATTGTTTTATGCATTATGAAGTCTTAATTCTATAATAAAAATAATGCCTTAGTGACAAAGTAGTTACCTTCTCACCTTGAAGATCCGGGAAGTTTAGGAAGGTTCTTCTTAGGGTTAGAAAGTAGGGATGCTCACTGAGAACTCGTGATCACGGAATAGCCGTGAATCACAAGCATTTTACCAGTATTCGACTTCAAAATCCGAAGCTGTGGATTGATTTTGAACCACTGAACATGACCACGACAGGCCGTCATTTTGTATATCCGGATGAATTCACAAAAGCAGGAAAGCACGTTCATGATTGTAAACACGGCGGGGGATGCCGTGGTTAGGTTGTGATTAGCGGAAATGGGCGGCAATGACTTCCCTGGGCCAATCAGAGGCCCCCAGCCAGGACCTAGTAACCAATCGTAGGAGGGGAGGCTACGCCCTCCCCTCCTGAATATAAAGCGATGAAAAGCTCCATCCTTGCTAGACTGTGGTACTGAGAGGATCATCTCCATGCCATTGTTGCTTCAGCGTGCACTTTTTTAGTTAAAAACTTAGCGTTTTTACTCCTGACATTGCTCTGATACTGTACTTGTCAGTTGTATTTAGCTAGCTAGCCTGTTAGAGATTTATTATTACTTCAGTTAGCTGTAGTGAGTGTAGTCATAGCGAGAGTGCACTGATTACTGTGCTTAGTGCAGGCAGGCAGGTTCAGACTGATTATACTGCTGTAATAATACTGTATACTTGTTATCTAGCTGAGCCAGCCAGCCAGTGATCAACTTCAGTTACTGTCACTGGTCAGTCACTAGTACATTTAGTCAGTGAGTGATATTGTACTGTTCTATTAGTGCACTGCAGGGATACCACTGTCCATAACTTTTTGTGTTCTATATTATTTTACTGTATCACTTGTATTCAGCTCATAGCGAGTGATCAACTTCAGTTACTTGCAGTCACCGGCTGCCAGTGGTCAGTCACTAAGTTTACTCAGTGACATTGTAGTGTGCTAGTAGCGTGCAGCCAGTTACTTTGCTGTGCCTATAGTGCAGTCAAACCGCGGCGCTGTCCAGTGATTTCCGAGTTCTATTACAGTGTATTCAGTATTGTGAATTGCACCGTCTGCGCATTTGTTTGTTTGTTTCGTTTTTTGGGTTTTTTTTGTTCTTTTGTGAAAAATTAACAAAAGCCCCCTGTTATTTTCCATCTGTCCCCATGCCCACACAGATATTGACTGTAAAAAGAAGCACACTTTCTCCACCCTGAAATCTTGTGCATAGTATACAACATATTTGGCAGGGGTCATAGGTGTGGCAGGAGAGGGAGTGCCATTGCCTCTGCCAGTTGTGGGACTGGTCCACGGCCAGGGAGAGGGTGCAGCGGAAAGGCATCTATCCGCAGCACTGCCTGGGCCGAGTCAGCCGACACCGGTGTCACCCATTTTCAGCACCTTGGCTCAACGCCGTGTGGTCGTTCAGGAGTTTGACTCACAGGCATTGAAGAACATGAGGACGGAGGAGCAGCCCATCATGAGTTTCTCACAGACCTCAGCAGTGAGCAGCACTCCCAGCAGCAGCAGCAGCAGCAGCCAACGCCCCATGCAAGTTGTGACATCCACCCCAGCAGCCAGTGGTCACAGGGCCGGCCCTAGACTTTTTGCCGTCTGAGGCAAATTTAGGAGAAAATTGCTGAAGCTCCCCCCTGCCCGTCCGTGGGTGCGGGGGGACCGGCCGCCGAGCCGGAGGGGTAGTGAGCAGGTCAGGGGTATTGGGCCTAGCGGTGGGGAGGGGGGTTGGACCCTCCCTCCCTCGCCTGGGTCCCTCGATCTGCACTCCCCTCCAGCTGTAATTAGGAAGCAGCCGCTTGCAGATCGTAAGAGGTACGGGCGGGGAGGACTCACCTTATCCGCGTTCCATCGTGTGCTCCACTGACGTCACTTCCTGCATCGCCGTCCACTTACAATACAGTGGGCGGCGATGCAGGAAGTGACGTCAGTGGAGCGCTCGCTGGAACGCGGAAAAGGTGAGTCCTCCCCGCCCGTTGCCTCTTACGATCTGCAAGCGTCTGCTTCCTAATTACAGCTGGAGGGGAGCGCAGATCAGGGGACCCAGGCGAGGGAGGGGGGGGGGGGTCAGACCCCCCTCCCCACCGCTAGGCCCAATACCCCCGACCTGCCCGCTACCCCTCCGGCTCGGCGACCTAGAAGTTTGCTGCCTGAGGGAAATGTTTCACCCCGCCTCATGAGCGGGCCGGCCCTGAGTGGTCAGCAGCCCTCCCTGGACGAGAGTGCTGTGTCCCTCAGGCATCTGGGCGAGTATTTATGGCTGCCATTGAGAAGATGATGGGGCCTGATGTGGAGAAGGAGGTTGGGCTTGGGCCAGCATCCCAAGTTTATGTTAAGGACGATGAGGGGTCTGTGTCTGGGGATGTTGGGGCGGCAGAGGTGGTGGGGGGTCAGGAGGGGAGTTCTATTATGATGATGATGATGATGGGGACCATCTGTATGTGCCTCAGACCCCGAAAAACATGTTGTATCTTGTGTTTAGGTACTAAAGTCTGTGTTCCCACTGCCCGGATCCACGGATACTTACAATTTTTGGGCACAATTCTCGTGCTGTGGTGTTACCAATGAGGGGCCATGCCTATCTTTGCTGCTGCTGAGTCCTTAGTAGTCCTCCTCCTGCTGCTGCTAATGTTGGAATTTAATACTTAAAGAGACTCTGAAGCAAGAATAAATCTCGCTTCAGAGCTCATAGTTAGCAGGGGCACGTGTGCCCCTGCTAAACCGCCGCAATAGCGCCGCTAAATGGGGGTCCCTTCACCCCCAAACCCCCCACTGCGACACTTGGTCGCAGACTTGGTCGCTCCTGGAGGCAGGGCTAACGGCTGCAGCCTGCCTCCAGTCACGTCTATCAGCGGCGCATCGCCGCCTCTCCCCCGCCCCTCTCAGTGAAGGAAGACTGAGAGGGGCGGGGGAAAGGCGGAGATACGCGCTGACAGACGCGCATGGGTCAGGGCTGCGGCGGTTAGCCCTGCCCCAACCAGGAAGCGCTCCCCCGCATTACGGAGGGGATTTGGGGGATCAGGGACCCCCGTTAAGCCGCGGGATAGTGGCGGTTTAGCAGGGACACACGTACCCCTGCTATCTATGAGGTCTGAAGCGAGATTTATTCTCACTTCAGACTCTCTTTAAGTCTGTGTTCCCACTGCCAGGGTCCACGGATGCTTACAATTTTTGGACACAGTTCTCATGCTGTGGTGCCATTAATGAAGGTCCATGCCCTTCTGTGCTGCTGCTGAGTCCTTAGTCCTTCTGCTGCTGATGATGTGTTTAAGTACTAAAGTCTGTGTTCCCACTGCCATGGTCTATGAATACTTAAAATTTTTGGTCACAATTCTCATGCTTACTCTTCTTTCTGTGCTGCGCAGAATGCTGCTTAGCCATCCTGCTGCCGCCTCCCATGTCGTGCTATTTAATGACAACAGCAGTCTGTGTACCCACCACCAGGGTCCAGGGATGCTACAATTTTTGGGACGATTAATTGGACAGACAACTTTGCTGCCATGTCATTGCTATCGCAGCAAGGAAAAAAAATTGACAAAAATCTCTGAGGTTTTTTTTTGTGGCGTCGCCCACTTGTCTCATCCTCCTCCCTCCAGTTGTACCACCACCGCCAGGTGCCATTGGGACTCGTTATTACCTCTGTGATTGCTTAAAGTGTATTTCCCTGTTAAAAAACAATTATTACCAATTAATAGCCGCATTTCAAGTGTTGATTTGACTTTAAAATCCATTTTCTCAAAAACTAAAAGTTTTTTGATTTTTTTTTAAGTTGTAACCCCTTATCACCATTATGATCCATGCTATGTTGGAGATTGTAGCATGTATGGGGGCTTTGCTGTTATCGTTAAAAGAAAATCCGGATCACGGGCCGTGAATTGCCGTGATTGACTCATTCACGGCGAAAATACGGTTCAAACTCGTGATTCAGTTTCAAATCCGGATTTTAGTCACCACGGTTCCAGATTTTTAGAAAGTTAGGGTTCAACATTAGTGAGGGGTTTACATTAGGGCAGAGGTTACGGCAAGGCATCAGGAAAGGTTTAGACTGGGGAACAGGGGTTTGGGTGAGATGTCAGGAAGGGGATTATGTTGGAGAGGAAGCTAGTATTAGGTTGCAGGAAGGTTATCACATTAGAAATTTATGTGAAAAGGGCGCCTAGAAAAAAGGGCTCCTAATATAGCTGAGATTTTGGCTATAAAAGGGTGCTGGATATAGCCCTTTTCACCACTTTATTGGCCTCAATTCACTAAGCAGTTTAGACTAGTCTACAGATGGTTTTTAGTCTTCTGATGGTTTAGTCAGTTCCATCAAAGGGGAATTCACTATTACCAAATGTTTTAGACCTGTTTTTAGTCCTGGTCTAAAACATTTGGTAATTAGGTCGGTAAAACAGGTGAAATGATCAAATGATGCAATTCACAAACGAGTAGCTATGACTGACATCCTTCTCCTTTGATGAGATCTCCTCTGCATACAATTAAACTCCTGAATAATTAATTCAAAAGGTTCCATCCTCACATCTAAAATACCTCACAGAATTACTTTACCTACAGAAATCAGCTGGTCTAATCTGTCAAAAAAAGTGGGCATGGTTACTCCTTGTTTGCCTTTGTAAATCGTGTACTTACTGAATGTTACATCAGGTCTTAAAACAGGTCTAAAACATTACACCAAACCATCAGTAGACTAGTCTAAACTGCTTAGTGAATTAAGCCAAAGCTGAGATTTGCAGCAAAAATAATTGAACTCTATAATGGCAGCGCCCTTTTTACACAGATGGCTCAGGTGCCTTCTCAACTGATACTACATTGGGGTTAGTTAGGGTTAGGCAATAGGGATATGATTTTATTTAAATGGGACAAGTTAGGATTAGGCATGGGGACAAACACTGAATTTAATGGGGAAAACCGTTACAAAAACAAATACAGCAGCGTATCACTAAGCACACTTTCTTTTTGGTAAAAGTACCCATACACATCGATTTTCCCAGCAGATACAATCACTGTGATACAATAATACAATACAATAACATTTGTAAAGCGCTTTTCTCCCATAGGACTCAAAGCGCATAGCTGTGTCTCAGATTAATACAGGGTTTCAGGCTGGGTTGTGTTACAGAGGAGATAGTCAGATGTTCATGAATGCCAGACTGAAAAGGTAGGTTTTCAGTTTAGACTTAAATGCTTCCAGGGATGGGGCTGTCCTGATTGGGTGTGGCAGGGAGTTCCAAAGTGTAGGGGCAGCATGACAAAAGGCTCTGTCTCCAAAGGTTTTGAGGTGGACTCTGGGGGTGACCAAGGTGTTACGTCCTTTTGATCTAAGATTGTGGGGGGTGTGATGTAGTTGCAACAAGTCCTTCAGGTATCCAGGGCCCAGATTGTGCAAGGATTTGAATGTCAGTAAGCCAATCTTAAACAGAATTCTCCATTTTATCGGTAGCCAGTGGAGTGAGCTCAGGGTTGGTGTTATGTGGCAATGGCGGGGTTGGCTCGTTAACAGCCTTGCGGCGGTATTCTGTACTAATTGCAGGCAGCGTAAGTCTTTCTTATGCAGGCCTGTGTAGAGGACGTTGCAGTAGTCTAACCTTGATGTGACGAAGGCATGAACTAGGGTTGGAAGATCCTCTGAAGGAATTAGGTGTTTAATCCTTGCAATATTCCTTAGGTGAAAGAAGGAATGTTTCACAACAGCTGAGATTTGATTCCTGAAGCTTAATTTCCCATCAATCAGTTGTTCAGGTCTGAGCTCCCTATCCTTAGCGGTGTTGGTTGAGACTGGTTGAGACTGGTTGAGACTGGAGCTGCTTTGCTGTTGAGCCCTGGCCCTCGATAACAAGAACCTCAGTTTTGTCAGCATTAAGTTTTAGCCAATTATTATTCATCCACTCCTGAAGCTCAGCTAAGCATGCGTTTATTTGTGGAGTAGGGTCTGTGACATCAGGTTTGAATGACAAATATAGCTGGGTGTCATCAGCATAGCAATGATATGTCAGGCCATGTTTTTGTATGATTTCTCCAAGTGGCAGCATGTATATGGTGAACAGTAAAGGGGATAATATTGCGCCCTGAGGTACACCGTATTTTAGTGGTACAGGGTTGGAGAGGAAGGGCCCTAAGGCTACCCTTTGTGTTCTGCCAGCCAGGAAGGAGTTGAACCACCGGAGAACAATGCCATCTATGCCACAGTACTCTTGTAGCCTGTTGAGTAAGATTTCAAGATCGACTGTGTCAAAAGCCGCTGAGAGGTCGAGCAAAATCAGGATGGAACATTGACCCTTGTCTCTTGCAATGAGCAGATCATTGCAAATCTGGGTGAGGGCTGTTTCACAGCTGTGATATTTCCTGAAACCAGATTGAAGAGGGTCAAGGATGTTGTTTCTGGAGAGCCTGGCTTCAAGTTGGAGGTAGACAGCCTTTTCAATAACTTTTCCCAGAAAGGGGAGGTTTGAGACAGGTCTGTAGCTGTTTAGAGCATCTGGGTCTAAGGATGGTTTCTTGAGTAGAGGCCTGACGATTGCTTCTTTCAGAGTAGAGGGAAACCACCCTTCTTGTAAGGAGCCGTTGACTATTTTGTGAAATGCCGGTGTAAATAGTTCAGGGCATTTCAACATGAACTTAGTGGGGCCAGGGTCCAGATCGCAGGTAGTCTGGCGAAGGTTTGAGAGGATATCCAAGATGTCTTTTTCAGTGATTACCTTAAAATCAGACCATGGTGGTAGGCTATTTTTGCACCTGTTATATGGCTCTGCATGGGTTTCTGGGGCTGTGAATTGAATGGCAGATCGTATGGAGGAGACTTTGTCTGAGAAGAAGTGGGCAAATTTCTCGCACAGTTCCTGTGAAGGTCTGATGCTGGATTTCCTGCAAGATGGATTGCAGAGACTGTCAACCGTGCGGAAGAGTTGGGCAGGTCTGTTGGCTGCATTTGCAATTTCGTGAGACAGGAATAAGGACTTCTTTTTGTTAATCATCGTTTGATATTTTTCCAGGTGAGCAATTAGGGAAAGTTTGTCATCAGGAGACTGATGTTTGCGCCACCTTCGTTCCAATCTGCGTCCCTGTTTCTTTAGTTCCTTTATAGAGTTGTCAAACCAGCGAGCATGATGTAATGGTGCGGAACGTTTAATCTTTAAGGGAGCTATGGCGTCAAAAGCGGCTGAGACATCGTGGTTATATTTAAGGACCATGGATTCAAGGCCTAAGTTGTGATCTGTCAGTCCACCTAGATTGAGGCTGTTCTGAAGGTGTTGGGGTGTCAAACCTTTCAAGGAACGATATTTTATTAGTTCTTTCACTTGGTGTTTTGTAGCCGGTGCTGTAAAGGAGAAGTGGACAGTGTGGTGGTCTGACCAAACTACTGGATCAATTTCCACATTGGATATTAGGAGTTCTGAATGGAAAATGAGGTCCAAAGTGTGTCCTTTTTTGTGGGTAGGGAGGTTGACGGCTTGAGAGAACCCCTGTTCACTCATGGAGAGAAGTAGCTTAGTTCCAAATTGGGAAGAGTGTGTATCGACCCGTGCGTTAAAGTCTCCAAGAATTATCCACCTAGGGTGTTTCAGTGTTATGCAAGATACAAGTTCTGCTATTTCCTTGAGAAAAGCTGAGCCAGCGTCAGGGGGTCGGTAGACAAGCAGTATGTTTATTTTTTTTTCAGCTGAGAGCTGGGCTGCTAGACATTCAAAAGAGTGGGTGGGGGCTACAGCAAGGGGTTTAATATTCAAACTGGATTTGAAGCACAGAGCTAATCCTCCGCCCTTGCGGTTTTGCCTTTCACAGTGTAAAACTGAGTAATTGTCTGGTACCACAGCTGCGAGATCAAGTCTGCCTGAGGGTGATGCTTCTTTATAAGTTATATACGGACCAGTAGTTAGTTCAGTGAGGTACCATGGCACACTTCTTCTAATACAAAAACTTATAGACATCAAGACGTATCAAAAATAGTGCTTCCACAAATTTTCTCTTCAAAAGGCTGAATAATCTGGTTTAACGATAGTGAGCAATAACATTATGGGCAACTACACGTTCATTTTGGCAAGCCCTTCATTAGGCCTTTGTATACATAAATATCTCACAGGCCCAGTGGGCAATGGAAGGCCAGAGATTATATAAGGAATGGAGCACAATAGCATATGAACCAAGCAGACGCAAATACAGAATTCCCAGGACTAGCGTGGAAATAATTCCATGTGGCAAAAGAGGGAGTGCCTCGGTTGCCACCTGGTGTTATTTGCACATGGCGTTATTTTCACATGGCGTTATTTGGATGATGATCCAACATGGCCACCCAATTGTAATTTCAATCGATTTCCAGCCATTGTACTTGACAGAAGATAAAGCTCAAATGGGGGCGGGGGGGACGGCGCAGTAGGCAATAGTCCAGAGGAAGTGATAGGATTCCCAGGTCTCCCCCAAGTTAATAGTGCTCCCCCAGAGCCCCTGAAGAGTACTTACAGCAGTGGAGAGTACTCACCTGTCCAGGTTCTTACAGTCTCTGCCCTTATGTCTTGCTCACCAGCACTCGTTTTAGGTGACCTGGCGGCATGTTACATGAGTATGTACATGGAGAACAGGCAGCTTGAAGGTGGGCATGGTGTTAGAAGCCTACGCCCACAGGCATGGGAGTGATTACCCCCATCCTCCTCCCGGGCACCGGAGTTGCGGATGAACCTCCTGTCCATTGCTTGGGTAGGGCACTGTGGGAAAGAGGGAGGCCTTGCCATCCCTCTCTTCCAGAGCCCCCCTATAACCCCCCCCCCCCCCACACACACACACACATACACACACACACATATACACACACAAACACACAAATTGTGGACTATACAGTCCAGGCTCTGTATTGGTGACAAGGGTGACAAGGGTGACAAGGGGTTAAAGAGGCTTGGGAGGGGGAACCCGCTTCATTTAAAAAATATATATTTATATATTTTAATGCAGAAAATAGGTCTTTTTGCCAGGGATCCTTATACAACTGTGTTGCTACTGTACAGAAATTCGCAGCAACAGGCATTGCAATTTGACTATTGTACACAGTAACTGCGTACTATCTAACAGGAAGCCCTGGCAGGAAATACACTGCTGCTATATAGATATGTACATTTTCAATACCGATGGGTAGATGTATTACTTTTTAAAGTGGACCTGAATTCTTTTACAGGAGACAAGGAGAACACAGAGAAATCCCCCTTGTTTTCTCCATTTCCAGTAAGTAATGAGCTAGTGTAATTTGAGCTGTCAGCTGTCTGCCAACTCTGCTGAATTTTGAGATAATATGTAAACACAGGAGGTTAACCTTTTCTGTGCTCCCAGGTTACCAGGAAGTAACAACTGTGCAGAGTTCCACAAGCTGTAACAAGGAAATGCTTTTTTTTTCTTCTTTAAAAACTATTATGCTGTTGCTTATCTTAGCAGAGAGGAAGCCCTGAATTCAGGTCCACTTTAACGGCTTTTAAAAAACAATTTTTCATATTGTAACTTTACATCAATTTTCAAACACTACAAGGTATTTTTGACCTTCTTAACATGCCAAGCAAATTTGATGATTGCAGCATGTATGGGGATTTAGCTGGCGATGCTCTTTATGGCAATTCCACCCCAAAAACTGCCAGTGAATTTGGAGAAATGTGAAATGTGAATTTTAACACAAATTACATGTCAGTACCGCAAAAATGTTTCGTAAGTGCAAGTTCACTGCAAAAAGTTTGGAAATTTTGCCTGCTCAAAACAGTAGGGACTGTTTTAGAGAATATGTTTTAATCAAAGGTCTTCATACTTTAGGTTGATCCCACTACACAACCTTTAGACTGGATTCACATGTGTCTTTTTTTTCTGTGCGTTTTCTGCATGGGAAAACTGAGAACCAATATTAATCAATGTTCTAATTCACACCAGAGGCGTAGCTAGGCTTTTCAGCACTAGAGATGGCTCCAACCTCCGATTTTAGGTTCGCGAACCTCGAACGCGAACTACTGCAAAAGTTCGGGTTCGCGCAAACTTTGCAAACCGCAATAGACTTCAATGGGCAGGCAAACTTTCAAAACTTCAAACACTTATTCTGGCCACAAAAGTGATGGAAAAGATGTTTCAAGGGGTCTAACACCTGGAGTGGGGCATGTCGGAGTGGGATACACGCCAAAAATCCCAGGGAAAAATTACGGCTGTGACGCAGAGTAGGGTTTTAAGGGCAGAACTCACATTGAATGCTAAATTGGAGGCCTAAAGTGCTTGAAAACATCTTGCATGTGTATACATCAATCAGGTAGTGTAATTAGAGTTCTGCTTCACACTGACACACCAAACTCACTGTGTAACGCACCGCAAACAGCTGTTTGTGTAGTGATGGCCATGCTGGACTGGTGCGCACAATGGCGAGAGTGCAGGCGATAGCGGTTTTCAAGGAAAAAAGAAGCAGGGACCAGGGGTCCCAGGTGGCCATCTTGTTGGTGTCACTGTTTGCCAAAAATGCTTGTTTCAGACGCCACTTTTGTCTTTCCTAGCCATTGTGTTAACACCGTGTTTGCTGAAAAATATTTAAGCAAGGATGGAACAGAGGCGCCATTGCGGGATAAAACTGTTAAAAACCGTTTAGAACAGGAGATAGTGGTGGATTTACCTCCTCAGTAAGTAGACACCAAACTGGTTGATTTTATAGTCAACAATGACATTTATTTATACACTCCACAATGCAACGCGTTTCGCAGGATCAAACCCACTTCATCAGGCAATTAATGGGAGCAATAACTAGTACTGGTCAATGTAGCAGTCAAGCACCTCTGGTTATTAAATCAACCAATTCCGTGTCTTTTTACTGGGGAGGTAAGTCCACCACTACCTCCTCTTTTAAACTGTTTTTAGCAGTTTTATCCTGGTATTGGCACCTCTGTTCCATCTTGCTACATTCTCGAGTCCACCCTCGGTGGAGTGGTGTTACCCCTTGTTTCCTATCTACAGAGAGCAATTTCTTAGCCACCTATACAGTGGTTGCCTTTGAGGTAACCTACACTTGTGAGTAAAACAGCACACATTTTGTCTTTCTCCATAACCTGGTTATACTACATACCTCACTATATTGGGCTGTCTGTGTCCCTTTCTGTTTTCCTCCTACAAGTGCTGAAAAACCTTGTTTCCGAAGCAAGTTTTCACAGCGGCAAAATTATTGACCTCATTGACTTCAATAGAAAACTGAACAAGAAAATTGGAACAAGAAATCCTGTATTTGCCTGTGGAAAGAAGAAATTGGAAGAAGAAATTGGAAATCGGCTGCTCCGATCAAACCTATTGAGAGGTTCAGGTCATCATTTTAAGATATTTTAAGCACACATGAGTGTAAGTACTCTAACACTAAAAGTAAGCTTAAGGGAACCTATACTGAGAGGGATATGGATTTTTCCTTTTAAACAATACCAGTTGCCTGGCAGCCCTGCTGATCTCTTTAGGTGCAGTAGTGGCTGAACCACACACCTGAACCAAGCATGCAGCTAATCCAGTCTGACTTCAGTCAGAGCACCTGATCTGCATGCTTGTTGAAGGGGAGTGTTGCTTGCAAATTTTCGCCTAAGTCATTTTCGCATCGAAAATCCCGTTTTCGAATTCGGCAAATTTTTCACGAAAATCTTCAGAAATATTTGCGTTTTCGACCAGCATCGAAAATTGAAGAAACTTCGCTGTATGCTTACGCTTATGCCCTTATGCGGAAAAATGTCCGCAATAATCGGCAAGAAACTTTGCTGTATGCGGACGCTTATGCCCTTATGCGGAAAAATGTCCGCAATAATCCGCTTATACATGCGTATAGACACAGTTACCGCACGCGTAGTTGACTTCGCAATACATATGTCAACTACGCGTAGTGGGTGAAGCTTTGCATAGCGGTACTACGACTACACGGAAATACGTACGTGATGAATTATGAATTTAACGCAAAAATAACGGGCATTAGGCGAAAATTAACGCAAAAATATTCGATCGAAAATTTACCCGAAATTTTAGGCGTAAGTTCGGCTAAAATTCGGCGAAAAGAATTTTTGCATTTTTGCTCATCATCACTGTTGAAGGGCTGTGGCTGAAAGTATTAGAGACACAGAATCAGCAGGAGCTTCAGGCAACTGGTATTATTTTAAAAGGAAAAATCCACATCCTTCTCAGTTTAGGTTCCCTTTATTAGCATCTGTTTTTCTGCTCACGTATATATTTCATCTCTGATTCAACTAAACTCTCATAATTTGGCGTGGCTCTTGCTTTCAGTTGCGTTTCTCTTACTTATGAAATGAAATACATTTGACATTTTCATTATGCATAGAAAAAAAAAAGTCCTTTTCTACCCCAGGCTACATTGTATTGTGCTTCTTCCATGTCCAGCCCCGATGGCTGGTCTAGAATAGAAAGCATGGTAATAGCGGCTATTGAGAGAGAAGGCTTATAATATACACATGTAGCATGTAATTGAGTCTTACACACAATTCAAGAAGCTAGCAACCCGCTTCTATTTCCGGCTATAATGAGGAGCTCTGTCACTTATGAACAGAATTAATGGCAAAGTAAGCCTTGTCAAACAACTGCAAACTATACCCACCATATCACATCCTTTCAACATCCCTTATTGGAGGCCCTTGAAAACAGAATTTTTGTCACGGGGAATGCAATTTTCGATAATTTAAGGTGAAACAGAGCAAAACAGTGCCAGGAAATTTGGGTGCACCATAAGCGGCCATAGGCCATAATGTGAGTTACGTCTATAGCAGTGCTCTGACAGTAATTTGGGTGCCGTCAAACAACAGAGCCCAACAGCTTAATTGGGCCGCCAGCAAGGACTGGCAGCCAAATTACATCTTTCTCACTGAGCCCATGGTGGCCTGGAGGTGGAATAGTAATTAGCGCCACCTAGACTTTTTCCCGAAGCAGGGTGAGACATTTTTAGGCTTCACCCTGCACCCAAATGTCCTGGCTCTGGTTTTGCATGTATGCACCTTAAAGTGAACCTCCAGACTAAAAATCTACTCAGCAGAACTGAAAAGGCTTGGTGTTTCTTTAACAGTTTCACAGCATCAGAACTTTGTTTTTCTTATAGAAGTCTCATTTTTAGCTGCATTTTTAGCTAAGCTCCACCCCATCAATGAAAACTGCCCGAGCTTTTTTCCCCTGATGCTGTGCAAAGCATGATGGGATTTCCTATGTTGTTATTCATGTTGCCTAGCAACTGGGAGGGGTGATCAGGACACAGGACAGTTGGAACTGTGTCTCATGCTCCCTGTCACCTTCTTTCAACCAAAAAGATGGCTGCCCTTATGAAATCACAAACCTTTTCCTATTCTTTTAAAACAGGGTGGGTAAGAGATATTACCTATCTATTTTAATTAACATAACTAATGTAACTTAATGACAGTATGTTTGTTTAGGCTGAAGTTCCTCTTTAACCCTCCTGGCGGCTTGCAAAAAAATCGCCAGGGGGCAGCAAATCTTTTTTTTAAAATTTTTTTTTTTTTTCATGTAGCGAGACAAAGTCTCGCTACATGATAGCCGCTGCTCAGCGGCATCCCCCCAGCCCCTCCGATCGCCGCCGGCGATCGGAGATCCGGAGATCCCGTTCAAAGAATGGCGACGGGGCGGGATGACGTCACCGACGTCATCGACGTCGTGACGTCAAAGGGGATTCCGATCCACCCCATAGAGCTGCCTGGCACTGATTGGCCAGGCAGCGCACGGGGTCTGGGGGGGGGGGGGCGGCTGCGGCGCGACGGATAGCGGCGGATCGGCGGGTAGCGGCGGCGATCGGGCACTGCACGCAGCTAGCAAAGTGCTAGCTGCGTGCAGCAAAAAAAAAATTATGCAAATCGGCCCAGCGGGGCCTGAGCGGTGCCTTCCGGCGGCATAGCCCGAACTCAGTTCGGGCTTACCGCCAGGAAGGTTAAGCAACCTTTGCACATTTGCACTGCAGACAAATTTTTGCCAATGCGGGTGTTATTTCCATTCATTATAATGGATGTAAATCGCAATGCATTTATGGGAATTCCTCTGCCATCATGTGTAGTGATTCCACATTGATGGCGAGTTGGCAACACATGGATGGGGACATCAGGCGTAGCAATCTATGCACTTCTGATTTGGATTGCGTCAAATTAGATACCCGAAAACAGGGCAGAAACTGCAAATGTGGGTAAGAGGCCTTATTTATTTATTTATTGTATTTATAAACATATTACGCAATGCTGGGACTGTATGAGTAATGTTGGTATTTCAATCCGGGATTCCTTATTTGGAAACCCGAATTACACTCCACACCACTCTCCAGTACCTCAGCTAGCGGGGTCATGGAGTTATGGTCCACACCATACTTCAGTTGACACTGATGCTTTCACCTTCCAAGACTAAGTATGAGCTTTTTATAACTAATGATGTCCCATAATTTTAGGATAACCATGTGGTTGAGTACATTTAATATTACCACCACTTAAAGGGACTCCGAGCAGTGCAAAAACTATGGAAAGATGCATATCATTTTAAAACTCTCTTTATCCTCTTTCCAATGATATATAAACCACCACCCTACGCCTTTTAGTTTTCGCTATTTTCCTGATTGAAATTGCCGCAGCCGCGATTTCGATCGCGAAAATAGAGAAAACTAAAAGGCGTAGGGTGACGATTTAGGGGTCGCCAGAAAGAGGAGAAAGAGAGCTTTAAAATGATATCCATCTTTCCATAGTTACATTGGCGTCAATTCACCAGAGAGGATTTACTAAGAGAAAAAAGGTAGGTAGTTTATCTCATGAGGTATTTTAACACTCTGGAGTCAATTCACCAGTGTGAGAGGACAGAGAGAAAAGTGTTCGATAGCAGGGGATAATGGAGAGATATGCATGAGGAAAGTGTGAGAAAGCAGAGAGTTAGGTAATCGGTATTAATGATTTACATGGGATACTTTTCCTCTCTGTAAGCTTGAAAGTGAAGCATTGTGGGTAGGAGGCGGAGTTTTACCACTACGTGACCAGAGTATTTCCGCCTTTTACTGCCGGATCATATCATAAATCATATCACGAGTGAGTCTGAACTTCTTCACCACCTCTGTCTCAGTAAAATGATCAAGAACTGTTCTCTCACGAAAAATACGAGGTGCGATTAAACAGACCCTCCTCCTGCGCCTTCGTCTCCTCATAATAGAAGCAAGCTCTAAGGCCTAGTGCACACCAGAGCGGTTCGGCTGCGTTTTGCGATCCGCTTGCGGCTGCGGATACGCTTGGGTAATGTATTTCAATGGGCTGGTTCACACCAGAGTGGGAGGCGTTTTGCAGAAACGCATACTCCCGGGCTACTGCAGATTTTGGATTGCGGAGGCGTTTCTGCCTCAATGTTAAGTATAGGAAAAACGCAAACCGCTGTGAAAAATGGCACTTCAGAGCGGTTTGCCAGGCGGTTTTTGTTACAGTAGCTGTTCAGTAACAGCTCTACTGTAACAATACATGAAATCTACTACACCAAAAACGCTTCACAAAACCGCAAAATGCTAGCTGAAACGCTACAGAAAAATAAGAAAAAGCGTTTCAAAATCTGCTAGCATTTTGCGGATCTGCTAGCGGTTTTTGGTGTGCACCAGGCCTAACAGAGTAAGCTCAAAAGGCTCCATCTTCCACAGCAGCAGCTGCTGTGTGAAAACCACGATATCTCCAGGTTCATTCAGGGGATAAAGAGATGAAAAAATAAGGAATGGCCACACCCCCTTTCTTCCCTGGTGAATTGTGATTTGGAGAAAAACTAACTACTAACTATCACTTATTTATCTCATACTTATCTCACATTTATCTCTTGCATTTCTCTCTGTCGATATTTTCTCCTATACTTCTGGAGAATTGCTATTTGGAGATATCACAGGAGGTAAATTACTTCCCAAGAGATAAATAGGTTGGTAACCTCTGGTGAATTGACGCCATTGTATTACACAGGGCGACTTTTTCTCAAAGTCAGCAGCTGCATTCAGCAGAATGGAGCTGCTGACTTTAGGAAAAAGTCGCCCTGTGTAATACAATGTAACTATGGAAAGATGGATATCATTTTAAAGCTCTCTTTCTCCTCTTTCTGACGACCCCTAAATCGTCGCCCTACGCCTTTTAGTTTTCTCTATTTTCGCGATTGAAATCACAGCCGCGGCAAACTCAATCGCGAAAATAGCGAAAACTAAAAGGTGTAGGGCGGCAATTTATATATCATTGGAAAGAGGAGAAAGAGAGCTTTAAAATGATATGCACCTTTCCATAGTTTTTTCACTGCTCGGAGTCCCTTTAAAGAGATTCTGAAGCGAGAATAAATCTCGCTTCAGAGCTAGTTAGCAGTGGCATGTGTGCCCCTGCTAAAACGACGCTATCCCGCGGCTAAACGGGGGGCCCTTCACCTCCAAACTCACCCCCACAAGACTTGGTCGCAAAGTTGGTCATAAAAAAATCTCTTCCTGGAGGCAGGGCTAACGGCTGCAGCCCTGCCACTAGTCGCGTCTATCAGACGTGCATCGCCGCCTCTCCCCCGCCCCTCTCAGTGAAGAAATTATAACATCTGACAGACGCGCGTGGGCCGTGGGGCAGGGCTGTGGCGGTTAGCCCTGCCCCAATGCAGAAGCGCTCCCCCGCTGTACGGAGGGGATTTGGGGGTGAAGGGACCCCGTTAAGCCGCGGGATAGTGGCGTTTTAGCAGGGGCACACATGCCCCTGCTATCTATGAGGTCTGAAGCGAGATTTATTCTCGCTTCAGACTCTCTTTAAATAGGAAGGATAATAAGAAGCCATTTAAAAGAATATTGGGAATGTGTGATTACTTATAATGTACATTAAGTTTTGTGATGATTTTTTGTTGTTGTTGCTTGTGGGGCTACTCTGTTGCCCAACTACACATTGCTAGGGTAATGTGTGTTATGCTCCTTGTGTAGCAAATATTACCTTAGTAATGTTCATAGTACCTAGGTAAAGTGAGTGGCACTAATTGCACAATGTGTGCTACATAGTTGGCATAAGTAATGGTGAAATTACATTTCTATACAGCAGGAGGAGGTGGCAGCGTTTCTCAAGGCAGGCTGCATCTGACTGACTAACTGTATGGATGTGCGCTGCAGAGCCTAAATATAGACAGGTTACACAACCTGCATTCATGCAACAAAATGGAGGATGTTGGCTTCCAAAAACAGTTTGCATGCAAATCCTACTAGCCTCTTCCACCACCAGGGGCGGCGCCAGGGGGGTGCTTGGGGGTGCTCGAGCACCCCCTAGAATTGTCCAAGCACCCCCAAAGCACCCCCTGGAGTGAACTGACTTCAGGCGTCTAAAAGACGCCAAGTCAGTTCACACAGCGGCAGCACGGAGCAGCAGGCAGGGCTACGGTAAGATGGCCGCCCGGAGCCCTGTTCTGCAGACTTCGAGTCTGCAGTGCATGGCTTCGGGCGGCCATTTTCCCGTAGCCCTGCTCTCAGTATGCAGGCAGGAAGTCTCGTCGTGACGCCGGGAAGGAAGAGGATCGTGGGCGCGCGGGCGCTGCGCGCCACAAGGAGGCCGGGACTCGGGACAGGAGGTCGGGAAAGAAGGTCTTCTGGCTGTAGGTGAGTAAATGGGTTTTTCTTTTCTTTTTCAGGTGATGCTGATTGTGCATATTGGGGTCATATCTGCTACGGATTGTGCATATTGGGGTCATATCTGCTACGGATTGTGCATATTGGGGTCATATCTGCTACGGATTGTGCATATTGGGGTCATTTCTGCTACCGATTGTGCATATTGGGGTCATATCTGCTACCGATTGTGCATATTGGGGTCATATCTGCTACGGATTGTGCATATTGGTCATATCTGCTACCGATTGTGCATATTGGGGTCATTTCTGCTACCGATTGTGTATATTGGGGTCATATCTGCTACCGATTGTGCATATTGGGGCCATATCTGCTACCGATTGTGCATATTGAGACCATATCTGCCACCGATTGTGCATATTGGGACCATATCTGCCACCGATTGTGCATATTGGGGCCATATCTGCTACCGATTGTGCATATTGGGGCCATATCTGCTACCGATTGTGCATATTGGGGCCATATCTGCTACCGATTGTGCATATTGGGGCCATATCTGATAACGATTGTGCATATTGGGGCCATATCTGATAACGATTGTGCATATTGGGGCCATATCTGATAACGATTGTGCATATTGGGGCCATATCTGATAACGATTGTGCATATTGGGGCCATATCTGATAACGATTGTGCATATTGGGGCCATATCTGATAACGATTGTGCATATTGGGGCCATATCTGATAACGATTGTGCATATTGGGGTCATATCTGATAACGATTGTGCATATTGGAGCCATATCTGATAACTATTGTGCATATTGGAGCCATATCTGATAACGATTGTGCATATTGGGGTCATTGGACGTGTTTTTTGTTAAAATCTGCTCACATTACGTGTATTTTCTTGAGAAAACCTGCACAATTATGTGAATTTTCTGGGAAAAGGGTCACCAAAACTTGGGCCCTCTGTCTTTGCGTTGCACTTTTAAAGGGAACCCGAGGTGAGAATAATATTGAGGCTGCCATATTTATCTCCCTTTAAGCAATACCAGTTGCCTGGCTGCCGTGCTGGTCCTCTGCCTCTTATTCTTTCAACCATAGACCCTGAACAAGCATGCAGCAGGTCAGGGGTTTCTGACAATATTGTCAGAACTGACAAGATTAGCTGCATGGCTTGTTTCTGGTGTAATTCAGTTCACTACTACAGCCAAATAGATCAGCAGGGCTGCCAGGCAACTAGTATTGTTTAAAAGGAAATAAATACAGCCACCATATCACTCTCACCCTGGGTTCACTTTAAATTACAGTTAGCCCCGCCCTCATCCGGTCATGACCACGCCCATTTTTTCGCCGCGGCGCGCTTCGCGCGCCGCAGGTTGTAGCCACGCCCATTTTTTGCCGCGGCCCCAGAAATTGGTCCAGCACCTGCATAGCACCCCCTAAAAAAATTTCCTGGAGCCGCCACTGTCCACCACATTGAGGTATTCTCATGGAAGAGACCCTAAACTCTAATTAACAAAAAACAGTGTGAACCTGGGGGCATCTGGCAATAAAATGGTTTATACATTCTTTTGGGAACGGAGGAATTGGCAATGCTCCTAATCAGGCTTTAACTGAAATGACTACCAACAGAGGTGTGAAGAGCCCTCTAGAGGCTAAATGCACACCTTGTATTCGAAAAACTGTTGGAAACTATGCACTAAACCCTAAACTCAGATTAAAATGGAATGCAAGGTGAAATAGCACATGGATACAGCTAGGCATAAGTGAACTTATATTACTACACAGCAGGAGGAGGTGGCAGCACTTCTCAAGGCAGGCTGCATCTGAATGACTAACTGCATGGATGTGCAGAACCTAAATATAGGCAGGTTACACAACTTTCATTCAAAATAGATGCAACAAAATGGAGGATATAAGCTTCCAAGAACAGTTTGTGCGCAGAGTGTTCCATACTAGACTCTTCCACCACGTTGAGGTATCCTCATTGAGGAGACCCTAATCTCTAATTAATAAAAAACATAGTGTGAACCTGGGGGCAGCTGGCCATTAAATGGTTTACATATTTAATGGTGAAATTGCTGTGCTCCGTGCACATTGCAATTTTACCAATATTTAGTGACTATGGCCCTATGTACAGTATGCAGTAGACTTTGAATACATATTTTCAATATGCTTTGGAGGTGTGGTGGCTAAATGGTCTGTTGTCCAGGAAACATACTAACAAATGTACATGTGTAGTTTGTGTAAATTTGAATCCTCCCTGAGGCGGATTCCCATTGGTCTATTAAGGGACCAATGAGGAGCCCCGGTGGCACATTTTAAGATGATTTGCCAGGGAATGCTGTATAGATAGATATTGACTTCAACACAATTCACCGTTGACCAGAGGCCATCTTTTGACGGCACCAAAGTTACTCCCTGTGCGCTGCTATAGCCGTTATTTCTATTACGGCCTATGGTGGCGCCGGCTGCGCCCAAGTCTCCTGCACTGGATTAACAGTGTTCGCCTGGCATGTCACCTGACCCACATCGGGTCATGTGACATGCCAGGAGCCATACACGGAAGACCCTGGAAAGCTTCTAAGAGCTACAGAAAGGTTAAAAGGCGGCACTTGAGGCTCTGTATTTTATGGCCTGCTTACCCCCCTGAAACTCCCCAAAGCACAAGTCCGATTATCCTCTCAGGCATTCTGGTTAGTTGAGACCTCCATTTGCCTGAGTTCTAGATAACCGTATTAACAAGAAATACTCAAACATTTATTATAATAAAGCTGGCCATACACCAGGGGCGTAACTAGACTTAATAGGGCTCCCCTGCAAATATAATAGCATGGGTCCCCTTGGTCCCTGAACCCCATGCGGGTCACGTGATTGGGAGACAGCCAATGGCAGCAGAGAGTATTTTGCTGTAAAGCAGCATCTGGAAGCAGCAAAAAGTTACACACGCTCCTGCACGTGGTTTTTGTGAGTGAACAGGGAGGTTTTTTTTGCTAATTGACTGCACTTGCGGTTGGGGAGAGGAAGCAGGAAGGGCCCCCAAAGCCTCTGGGCCCCCCTACGATGGCAGGGGTCGCAGGGGTTATTGCCACACCCATGCCATACACTGAGTTTTGATAAAAAACACACATATATATATATATATATATATATATATATATATATATATATATATATATATATATATATATATATATGTGTGTGTGTTTTTTGGGGTTTTTTTTGCTCGAGTGTCAAGTAAATATTTCTAAAATGATTTTGCTTGCATCTCAAAGTGCATCTCAAAGCCCTCTCAACCCAAGATCCAAGGCTTTACTGTATATGAAGGGCTTAAAAAAAAAACAATATAACCTAAAACAAATGAATTATTTTTTTCATAAAGAAAGCAGTGTGACATGCTTTTGACTTGTTTTGAGCAAAAAAACTAAAACATTTAAACATTGAAGCAAACGGCAATGGCATAGCATGCAGAAACGGTTATGTATGGGACAGTACGTCTAATCATAGAGAAAGCCTTTGCTAATGCTACTAATTGACCTATAAACTTGCTATACTTTTAGAGGAGGCTAATTGTTCAGCTGAGTGTATCCCATGGTAATGGAAAATGTGAAGGCCCATTGCAAACTGGCTTACAGTGTTTATTGTCCATCTCAGCCCAAAGGGATTTTATGACTATGACTTCCATAGGAGCATGCTGAGATTAGCCTAAGGATACACAATCCTATGAGGATACCTTGCAATATATTACTGACAGCTGGGTATTTAAAGGAAATGTCCAGGGAATTTATTTTTTAATTCTCTTTTTTTCAGTTTGTTTTACTGACTCTAAGCATAGATATTTTTTGTATGCTATATAAATATATTTTTTAGAGTTGGTGTTTGAATTTGGGTCAACCCGAATATGGCTGTTCTAATTCTGGCTTTCTGAATCCAAAAACATGGCATATTGGACAATATAATGTGGCCTCCGATCACAGGGGCGCTCCTCTCTGCTCCATGTTGGTGGTGGCAGAATTTTATTTTCAAAAAGGCCTTATAGTTTTTGACAAAATCAATTTTAAAAAAGTTAAAAAGAGGTTTGTTTTTTAACTCAGTAAAATTGCATGATATTCTAACTTTTCGTATTTTACTTGTGAGTAGATAATAATAATATTATGGTAGTGCATTAGACTAATAATTAGACTAATAATATGGTCGGGATTGGATTATTATGAGCTACTCTAAGTACAGTCAGTAACATGACTATGTACTCTATAAAGGGCTGCAGAAGATGTCAGTGCTATAATTACATAAAAATAACATGGTAGGACATTCGACTATGAATATTATTGGGATTGCATTGTGAGGTCCTCTAATGGTAGGACCTTAGACTAGCAAAGTCGGTGACATGACTATGTACTCTGTAAAGTGCTGCAGAAGATCTCGGTGCTACATAAATGCATATTAAAGCGCAATAAAACCCAACATTTCTTCTTTGCTCTAATAGTTTATTTACAGCATATTATATACAACCAGCATTTTTTTTTTACTAGAACAGCATTCAAAGGGTTACACACAGGACTTAGATGTTCCCTGCCAGCAAAGCTGGACGCATCCGAACTTTAGATATGTTATCTTGTATTTAATTGTATCAAGTGAGGAATGTAAATAAACACTTCTCTGACACTGCAGGCTCTGCTGAACAAAGTCAGACAATTAGAAAGCATTTCTGCTTACGTTAGAACATGAATAAAGTAGTCATAAATAAAATGCAGTCAGCTCTCAGAAAAAAAAAAAGTTTACTTTGGGAACGTATATTTTCTAAATGAATAATAATACTTATGCACAAAAGCAAATATGATAACCATATGACATATAAAAAGTAGGAAAACATGTTTTTATTGAATATCATGTCAGGTTTTATACCGCTTTAACAATATGGTAGGGCATAGATAGATAGATATTGGACTATGACATATGACTATGACTATTATGGTAGGGATTAGATTGTAAGCTTCTCTGAGGACAATCAGTGACATGGCTATGCACTTTGTACAATGCAGCAGAAGATATCAATGAAAATATCAATGCAATATAAATACATAATAACAATATAGTAGGGCATTGGAAAAAATAATCGCATTCCTGAAATGAATCAAGATGCAAAATTAAACTTTATTCGCTATCTCTTATAACACTGTTAGACATGTTTTTCTTATGTATTTTTTGCTTAAAATTTAAAATGAACTTTAACTTTGGATAACAGCAGGGAAGTGAACAACGGTTACATTAACATCCCCACCATAATAGTCCGTACCGCATGCAGAGCACGTCCTCGCTGTTGAATAGAATCCAGCAAGTAACAGCTTATAATTTAATTTTGATATGTCGAACAGAGATAAATCTTATGAATTTGGCAGCTTGAACTATCATCTCAGTTATCTCAATCAATGAGTCAACAAGAGTATTTGTCTTTCTCTCATAAAATGACAATGGCGCTGAGGAAAGGCAAATCCCTAATGCCTCCAGTCCATTTTTTCACGCTCTTCTCTTGCTTGCTTCAAAAAGGGTCACCCATTACATCTCCAGTATTGTCTTGCAGTAAATCAAGGGAGAGGCCACTTTGCTGAGCCACAGGGTGAAGAAGAAACCATTCATTTAAACTAGGAAATACATGCAATTTTTGCACTTCAACCTTTTTTTTTTTTTTTTTTTTTTTTTTTTACAGAGATTATTGTGTGACTTCTTTCTTTGTTTCTTTCTTTTTTTGTTTTTTATGTTTTATTTATAAGAACATATACTAAAATACATTTTTTACATGTTTATTCTCTACCTCCATTTTTTAAAGAGGAACTGTCGCAAAAATCTTAAAATTTAAAACACATACAAATAAGAAGTTCATTTCTTCCAGAGTAAAATGAGCCATAAATTGCCTTTCTCCTATGTTGCTGTCACTTACAGAAAGTATTAGAAATCTGACATTACCAACAGTTTTTGGGCTAGTCCATCTCTCCTTAGGGGATTCTCAGAATGGCCTTTATTCTTTATAAAGACACCCCCTGAAAAAGATTCATGCAAAGATGCTGGCCAGCCTCCCTGCTCGCTGCACACTTTTTTTGGCAGTTGGACAGAGCAACTGCCATTCACTAAGTGCTTTTAAAAGTAAAGAAAACCCTGAGAACCCCCCATGAGAAGATGGGCTAGTCCAAAATCTGTCGCTAATGTCAGATATCTAAGTAATTAATGGCTCATTTTACTCCAGAAGAAACGTACCGTATTTTTCGGAATATAAGACGCTCCGGAATATAAGACGCACCTAGATTTAGAGTATAAAAATCAGAGGAAAATAAAAAAGACACTTTACCTAGGTGCGTCCAAGTTCCAGGAGCGTCTTGTGGACATTGCCCCCTTCCCAAGATCTCTATCTAAGCTACATTAACTCCTGCTACCTCACAAGCTACACTAACCCCCTGCCACCCCCAGCAGCTCCATTAACCACATTAATTATGCTTTGCCGGTTTTTATGACCCCCTGTTGGTAGCCAAAGAGACCCCTTTAGGCAGCCAGTGGGTCTCAGCCAGGCAGTATGTGCGGCCATTTGTCCCCCTCTTATGCGCAGCCCTGGAGTTATATGAGCAACCAGTCAGATGCGGGTCAGTGCAGAGCGGCAGGTATGGCAGTATACTGTGGCCGCGATCGGTATGGATGTCGGTGAGGCGGCCGGAGATCAGCCTGCTTGGCTGTAAGTAAGAGGCATGCCATTCATGCAGAGCGCAGCGGAAGGCGTTATTACCGATCCGGGATCCAGCCGACGAGTCCTCCATCTGCTTCTCTATCTTCAATACCGGCTCGCGCTGATCCCCGTCCTGTTACTTCCTGGTCTGACGCTCTCTCACTGCGTGACCCTGACGCACGTGAGCCGCCGAGGTCACGCAGTGAGAGAGCGTCAGACCAGGAAGTAACAAGACGGGGATCAGCGCGCGCCGGTATTGAAGATAGAGAAGCAGATGGAGGACTCGTCGGCTGGATCCCGGATCGGTAATAACGCCTTCCGCTGCGCTCTGCATGAATGGCATGCCTCTTACTTACAGCCAAGCAGGCTGATCTCCGGCCGCCTCACCGACATCCATACCGATCGCGGCCACAGTATACTGCTATACCTGCCGCTCTGCACTGACCTGCATCTGACTGGTGGCTCATATAACTCCAGGGCTGCGCATAAGAGGGGGACAAATGGCCGCACATACTGCCTGGCTGAGGCCAATATACCAGTACTAAATTGTTAACATTTGGAATATAAGACGCACTGACTTTTTCTCCCCACTTTTGGGGGAGAAAAAGTGCGTCTTATATTCCGAAAAATACGGTACTTCTTATTTATATATGTTTACGTGTATTTAAAATGTTAAGATTTCACGACAGAGGTCCTTTAACCAAGTAATGTTCAAGGTTGATATATACAGTACATGAATAATAGTTAATATCTGTATATCATTAAATAATAAAATTGTAGATTTAGATTGCAAGCCTTTGGCAGGGTCGTAGTCCTTCTTGATCTTCCAGCAGCAGAAGAAAGCAGCAGAAGAAACGTCACAAACCATTCCCTGGTTTGTGACTTTTCACCCTTCAGAACAATCCAGAAGAATTCCTTTTTCAAGCCAGAAAGAGGAAGTGCAATAGTGAGTCATGGAACGCAGCTTTCATTATGCCTATGATGCGTAATGGAATGCAGACGTCCCCAAAGGCTTCTGGGTAAGTTAACTCCCCGCTGCCTGTGGTCACAGCTGAAATCATTATACTTCATTTGAATTCAAAATTCTGGATTCGAAAGCACATCCCTGCAGGACAGTAAAGAACAAATCCTTGTTTATTCAATAAAAGGGACACCATACATTTTGCATAACCAACGCTTATTTCGAGGTCCCGAGGGGTCCCCTTTGTCAAGGTAAAAAACAAAAAATGGTAACAGTAATAATAACTGTATTTGTTACCTTGACAAAGAGGCCCTGAAACGTTTGTTGGTTATAATGGATTTGGGTCATGAAATGGACAAGAATTTGTTTATTACTGGAGTGAGCGGACCCTCTGGATTGTCCTTACTGATCTTGCAAGCGCACCAATGACACCCTTCTGAAGGACTAACTCGGACTTTAATTGATGGGTCTCTGTTAAATCACATGATCAGTAGAGATGGCACGAAGGGTTCGCCGGCAGACAGTTCCTGGCGAATATCCGCTGTTCACTTTCTCCGCGAACTGCGAACATATGGCATGTTCAACCCGCCCCCTTTACATCATCCTGGAGCCCAACTTCGACCCGACATAACCGACAGGTTTTGGACTAGCCCATCTCCTCATGGGGGGATTCTCAGGGTTTCCTGAATGGCAGTTTAACTGCCAAAATGGTCAGACAAGAACCAGCCACCCTACTTCCTTACACACTATTTTGTCAGTTAGACTTAGCAACTGCTATTTAAAGGGGTTCTTTCGCGAATGATGAAAAAAATGAAAAGTGGTTTATGCATAAACTATTAAACATCCTTCTAAAATAGTGTAAAAACTTTTTCAAAAAAATGAATGGTTTCCTCAATACAACATGTACTGTAAATAGTGACCGATGACGGGCTGGGAGGCTAATCCATTTGATAGGGGTGGTTTTTTTTACTTGCATTTCTCAAACAGAACTCCTGCCTAGCTAGTTTTCGGTTGTGTAATCCATTGCCATTAGGAGTTGCAGTTAAAGCTGTTATAATAACTGCCAACCTCAGGCTGAGCTCCTCGGCAGTTATTTATTGTAGTTTCACAGACACAGGACCCAGCAAAGAGTATCGTGGCTGTTGCTACTCATGAGTCAGGGCTCTTTCGCTATTGGCTGGCTGCAATTGATCAGACTTTCAGGCTCCCTCTACAGGCCTTGCGAGCTTGCAGAGTCCTCTTGTGTGACTGCTGTATTGGCTACAGTGACTTGAGCAATCACAATGTCTGCATGGAATGGTAAGGAGATCACAGCACAGATAGTGATCTCCCTGCAGCAGAGATAACACAAAGCTCAGCATGCAGTCTCTGCCTGACCTGAAGACTTGAGGGCCTGCAGTGGCATGTGCTTATTCTGGCCAGGCCTGTCTCAATCCCACTCCCCCTCTGATAAAGATGGAATAGTGAGAGGGCTGCTGAAGATAAAGCAATGTGTGAGAAGAGGGCTGGAGGCGATTTGCTATCTGCTACACAGTGGTTGGCAGAAGTCAGTAAGGGTCGGTTCACATTTGCATTTTGGGCCAAACCGGATCTGGTGAGTGGATCCGAGGTCCACATCACCGGATCCGGATGGCCCGCGGAGTGGCCATTCACATTGTGAAAACGGATCTGATCAATGATTGATCGGATCCGTTTTCACTGAGCAAATACATACCTTATCTTGAGCAGCAGCCGGCGGTAGAGGGTTCCTCTCCTTCCGCTATAATTACACAGCGCGTCATGTGACTAGTCACATGACGCGTCATGTAGTCACATGACCCGGAAGAAGACGGAAGCTTCTACCGCCGGCTGCTGCGCAAGACTAGGTATGTGTAAAGAATCCCTAGCCCACCCGCCCGGCTACTGCACCCTCCCGTCGCTCAGGTTCCCATCGGCACATGCCCCCATCCCCCGTGGAACGGTCCGCTTCTTCACTAGTGTGAAGAAACTTTCCGTTTCCCATTGCCCGCAATGCTGCTGCATTTTTTTTCCGACTACGTTCCGCAGGGCAGAATGGTCTGGAAAATTAGGGCCTGCTGCAATTTTGGGGGCCGGAATGTACGGAACGTATCTGCACCAACGGACAGATGTGAATGGATCCATAGGTTAACATTGGATCCATTCACATCCATCTGTTTGTACAGTATACGTTCCGCTTACATTGCGGAAAAAAACGCTAATGTGAACCAGCCCTAAAACTCTCCAGCCAGGTTTCCAGAAACAGCAGGGATGTGTTTGAAAAACAGAAGCTGGCAGCATGTAAGGTGTACACACACTCTACAAACACACTACATATACACACTCTATACAAACATACGCTCACTTACTCACTCACTCTCTGTTAGGTCCTATGTGCTTGACACACAGTAAAGCTACGCACACACATGCAGTAACCATTATCATGTGTGTACAGAGGCTGATGATGGATATTGCTGATGCCCGAGCATTACCAATCACAATGCTATCCCCCCATCCCCCCAGCAACTGATTGGAGCCACTCAATCGTTCACAAACACTGTCTTTCTGCCCCCCTCCATAGCAACAAAACACATCGCTAGCCTCAAGGCTCAGGATGTGTCTTTACAGCATCAATGCCCAAATTGACGCCCGAAGGATTGTTTCCCAATCCCCAAAGGGAGAAAATTCTTGCATGTGTGTACTTAACTAAAGGGAGAGTCACACTTTTATTAACGTTGTGCATTTACTGCACATTTTAATGTACACGTCGCCCACCATACATTGCCTGTACCTGTTGGTAGTTTATGGGGATTGTATATGCTGTGCAATTTTATGTATCGGGGAGTTTTATAATTATATAATCACTATAATCGATTAGAAATGATCGACCGTGCACACTAATGAACAAAACAGTGCAGGCTGATCAGATTAATGGGATTGATCAGAAAAATATATCAATCCCACTATTCTGATCAGATTGGCCAGTGCGTTTTTGTTCGCTAGTGTGCATGATCAAGCATAGCAGCAATCAGAAACAATCAATTTTCCACCAGATTGGATAGTTATAGGCAACTATTAGGCAGAGGAGATGGTAGGTTAGTGATGGGAAAAGGAGAGGGAAGATTAGTGTAAAGGTGGCCATTAATGGTACAATTTTTTTCATCAGATGCGATCTTGGATGTTTTGAAGATCAAATTGTAAAACGATTCTATCGTCCATTAGACCAGAAAATGTTGTCGATCCGAATGTTGGATTTTATGATCGAATTGGAAGAGAGAAAATGCCCTAATCAACCTGTTCATGAGAACAATTGATAATTACCTTTCAATTACTTTTGATTGTAAAAATTGCATCGAAAGATCGCATCTGATGAAAACACGGTACCATTAACCTCCCTGGCGGTAAGCCCGTGCTGAGCACGGGCTATGCCGCCGGGAGGCACCGCTCAGGCCCCGCTGGGCCGATTTGCATAATTTTTTTTTTGCTGCACGCAGCTAGCACTTTGCTAGCTGCGTGCAGTGCCCGATCGCCGCCGCTACCCGCCGATCCGCCGCTATACGCGTCGCCGTAGCCGCCCCCCCCCTAGACCCCGTGCGCTGCCTGGCCAATCAGTGCCAGGCAGCGCCGTGGGGTGGATCGGAGTCCCCTTTGACGTCACGACGTCGATGACGTCGGTGACGTCATCCCGCCCCGTCGCCATGGCCATTCTTTGAACGGGATCTCCTGATCTCCGATCGCCGGCGGCGATCGGAGGGGCTGGGGGGATGCCGCTCAGCAGCGGCTATCATGTAGCGAGACCTCGTCTCGCTACATGAAATTTTTTTTTTTTTTTTAAAACGTATTTGCTGCCCCCTGGCGGATTTTGACAAACCGCCAGGAGGGTTAATGGAAACCTTTAGACAGAGGGGGGGGGGGGGGGGGGGTAGTATTAGGCAGATGACAGGGGCGGGAGTTAGTGTTAGGCAGAGGAGAGGGGTGGGAGTTAGGCAGAGGAAGGGGTGAGATTAATGTAAGAGCTAGTTCACTCTAACGGGAAGGTTGCTGATCACTGGCAATTAGCCAGCGGTCATCAAAGCTCTAGTACAATGTACTATAAACCCTATGACATTGATCCCACTGCAGCATGCAGAATTTTCTGAGGGATTACACATGAAGGAAATCTGCAAAATCGCACTATATCGGTAGTTTTAAAAACCTGTTTGGAAAATTGGTTTGCAAAATTGCAATTGATTGTGATAATTTATCTAGGCAGGGGCACAAGTAGCTACCCAATATTATTTGGTAAGGGTGATCATTCAAGGCTTCCTAATACTGCTATCTGGGGCAACCACAGGATACCCAGTACTGCAAACTGGGAGGCTGGAGGCACATCTGGTTACCTAATAGTGATATCCAGGGGCACATGACTACTTTCATATTTTATCTGGTGGCTCATGGCTACCTACCTGTTGTATCTGGAGGAACATGGCTACTTAATTTTTGTATAAAGGAGACACATGACCTGGCTATATTTTTTTTCTTGGGGGAAAAGGCTACTTAAATATTGTATTTAGTGGTATAATGTCTATTCAATTCTGGTATAGGAGACCACATCGCTTTCCAGTATTGGTAATGTCGCCTAGAGTTAAAAGACAGATTGCCTTTGCGGCAGTATGATGAATTGTGGGCTTCCACTTCTCATTGGACTGAAATCTTCTTACTTGTCTGAGCACCCTTTTAACCGATAAACTGGGAGGCTGTGGTGAGGCCCAAATTCATTGCTCTGTATGGTGTTAATCCAGCTCTGGAAGATCCTAGCTGCACGCAGCCAGCCACCACATCATCCTTCCAAGCAGAGGAGGAGCAGGGAGACACAGAGAGAATGGAGGAGAGGAGGTCACCGCCAGGATACAACTGGAGTTGGCAGAAGAGGTTGTGGGAGGGGGGGGGGGGGGGCATGCTTCAAAAGCAACTAAATTAATCTAAAATGTGATGCTGATTAGTGCTTTCATTTTGTATTTTATACCCAAACCAAAAACCTACCCACCCCCTGTAACTAATATCAAGCACTCTCCCCCTCCCCCCCCCCCCCCCTCCCAATCTGTGAAAGCGTAGTGTTTTCCAAAGGGATATTGCCTCACAGTCCAGCTCTGTGGCCTAATCACATAATATTATTTTTTGAGGTAAAGAATAGTCTTGTGTTTCCTATATGTGAAAGTGTGTGTGTACATAAATGGGGCTACCATGACCTGAAAAGGCCTCTAGGATTTGTTTTTCCCCCCAGGCCAAATGGTCCCAGTCCTCCCCTGAGTGTGCCCCCCTTATCTTGTTTTAGAACTAGAGTTCATTGTTACACAGTCATGTGCGTCATGCCATCTGCTTTTAGCTGCAAGGAGAAGGTTTTTAGAGGCTTGTTTCTGTTTTAGTAATAGTGACCTGACAAGGTAAATTTTATGTCAATTATATATATTTTTTTAAATTTATATAAATTGCAATACATTTTTAAATAGATGGTTCTATATATACACATAAATATATAAATATGTATATATTTATATATAGTTATGTATATATGAATGTACATGTGCCGGAACGTGGGTTGTTGCGAACATGTGCATGCATGTGAGTATTGCAAGAGGGTGTGTTGAATGGGAGGGTGCGTAAGGCACGCTTTGCGGGGTTGGGGGTAGGGGGGGGGGGGACTGGTGTGGGATGATGTGTATGCTAAAGCCTAGTGCCTGTTTATTAAAGGAAACATCAAGCAAAATTAACTCCCCATGATATACTTACCAGGGGCTTCCTCCAGCCCCTTGAAGCCGACATGCCCCACGCCGCATCTCCAAACGCAGCTGCCACTGCCATGTGCAAAGGCCAACCTCCTCTACTGCACCTGCGTGAGCTCCGCTGTCAGTCAAGTCCACGTTGTCCACAGTGTACTGCGTAGGTGCAGTAGTTCTGTGCCTGTGCAGTACGCTGCATACAACATGGACTTGATTGACAGCAGCGCTTAACACAGGCGCAGTAAGGATGACCTCCCGTTCGGCCTGGTAGCTGCGATCGGAGATGCGGCGTGGGACATGTCAGCTTCAAGGGGCTGGAGGAAGCCCCTGGTAAGTATATCATGGGGAGTTATTTTTGCTTGATGTTTCCTTTAATAAACAGGTGCTAGGCTTTAGCATACACATCATCCCACACCAGTACCCCCCCCCCCCCCCCCCAAAGCGTGCCTTACGCACCCTCCCATTCAACACACCCTCTTGCAATACTCAAGTGCATGCACACGTTCACGACAACCTACTTTCCGGCACGCGTACATTCACATATACATATCTATATATAAATAAATATCATACACACACACACACACACACACACACACACTGTATATGCACACACACACACACACACACACTGTATATGCACACACACACACACACACACACACTGTATATGCGCACACGCGCACACACACACACACACACACACACACACACACACACACACACACACACACACACACACACACACACACACACACACACACACACACACACACACACACACACACACTGTACACACACACACACACACACACACACTGTACACACACACACACACACACACACACACTGTACACACACACTGTACACACACACACACACACACACACACACACAAAACCATCCATTCAAAAATGTATTGCAATTTACATAAACTTTAAATATATATATCATAAAATTTACCTTGTCAGGTCACTATTACTAGAACAGATAGAATAGAAACAAGCCTCTAAAAATCTTCTCCTGGCAGGACTGTGTAACAATGATCTAAAAGATAAGTGGGGCACACTCTGAAGACACATTACTCCTGCAGAGACGCTGGAGTTTGTCAGCAGCTGATAAGATGACTCGCTTGCAGAGGATAGAAACTTATCTGCACACACGCTGGAGTCAAGTTGCCAGGCAACGAAGTAAACACATGACGTGCTCACTGAAACGCTGCTCGGCTTTCTGCTTGAGCTATTCCTGCAGGGGTACTGTCTGTGAAACTACAATAAATAACTTGCCGAGGAGCTCAGCCTGAGCTCGGCAGTTATTATAACAGCTTTAACTGCAAATCCTGATGGCAGTGGTTTACAAAACTGAAAACTAGGTAGGCAAGAGTGTGGTTTGTGAAATGCAAGTAAAAAAAAAACACCCCTATCAAATGGATTAGCCTCCCAACCCGTCATCCGACACTGATTACATTACATGTAGTATTGAGGAAACCATTCATTTTTTTGAAAAACTTTTTGTACTATTTTAGAAGGATGTTTAATAGGTTATGCATAAACCACTTGGTTTTTTTTTTCTCATTCGCGAAAGAACTCCTTTAAGAAATGCTTATGAAAATACAGAAAACACTGATGATCCCTCATGGGGGACTATTGCAAAACCTGTTGGTAATGTCAGATTTCAACTGCTTATTTTTTTTCGCTAGAGTAGTTCTTTATAATTTTTTTAATGTCTTCATAACTGGATTCAATGGCATTTTGTAATGTTGCCCGGAGTTCAGCCTTAATGCTAGACCTCATTAAGGTATAGGACTTTTTGTATGTATTTAGTGTTGTAACAAACTACTCAATGGCAAAGAAACAGCTTACACCAGCAGTTTTAAACGAATTTCCATTTAAAGTCTTTCCAAATCCTCCCGAATTGCATTTTAATCAATAGATTATGCTTCCACTGAGTGTCAATAGATTAATACTTGCTCCTGGAAAGGCTAGACTATGCATATTCATAAAAAACTTATGAATTACTATGAAATCAGCATTCATCTTCAAGGAAAAGTAATTACATGATGCTGCATGGATCCTGAGCTGATAGATCATGAATCATGATTGAAATTAACACACTTTTGTGGATCGGCACAATGCAGAGCATAACTTTTCCGAGCTGTGGGATTAAAGCCTATTTTTTAAACTTCCTTTAACCACTTCAGTCTACAGGGTTGAGATTTTTTCACATCTGAGCAACTGTCACCTCCCATTCATTTGCCAATAACTTTAGCACTACTCATCACAATGAATTGATCTATATCTTGTTTTTTCCGCCACCAATTAGGCTTTCTGTGGGGGATACATTTTGCTGAGAATAAATTTATTCTAAAACCATTTTAACAGGAATATTAAGAAAGAAATGGAAAAAAATAATTATTGCTCAGCTTTTGGCCATTATAGTTTGAAATTAATACATGCTACCATAATTAAAACCTATGTACTTTATTTACCAATTTGTCCCGCTTATTACACCATTTAAATTACGTCCCTATCACAATGTATGGCGCCGATATTTAATTTAGAAATAAAGGTGCATTTTTTCAATTTGCGTCCATCACTATTTAGAAGCCCATAATTTAATAAATCATATTGATATACTCATTTGACATGAGTATTTAAAAAGTTCAGACCCTTAGGTAACTATTTATGTTTTTTTTTTATTATTATAGTAATTTTTTATTTTATTTTTTATTAAAACTTGTATGTGGGTATTTTTTGGTGTGGGAGGTAAACAGTGGATTTTAAATGTTTAGAAATGTATTTATTCAATAGAAAGTGTTTTTTGGTGTAGTTTGCTATTTGGCCACAAGATGGCCACAGTCAAAAAGTCCTGGGAGCGATCGATCTCGCTCTCAGGAAGAAGTATGAAGACGGGGAACTTTTTGATCTCAGAAAAGCCCAGCGTCTGAAGAGACGCTGTCGGCTTTTCTCCGGGGGGGGGGGGGTCCGATCAGTGAAAGGGATTTATAATCCCTTTCATTGATCGCTGGGGCGCGCATGGGGGGCCCGCGGGAGCGCGTGCGACCCACGGTAGTGCGCACAGCTAAGCTGGACGAAAATTTTCGTCCAGTTAGGCTGAAGTGGTTAAAGGTGAAAGAATCCTAGCCTCTCTATATAGACTTTGATGCTGAGATCTGAGGCCTGGTGTATGCTAATTTAAGGAAGAGCTCTTGACAAAATGTAAAATAACAAAATAAAATATGTAGTACTGATACTAAAGCTGGCCTGGATCTTCATCACAGGAGCCTACAGGCACAGATGTCTTGGCACCCTAGACTTCTCCCTCAATGAACCTACAAATCCCTGCCGAACCGCACCGCAAGTGTGCTGCTGTCCCAGCTGTCACTTCTCCCTTACTTCCCCTGCCTGTCATAGCTACAAGTGTAGCCTAGCATTTGATAGCCAGAGGTACCCTCAGTATTCAGTAGCTAGAGCTGACCCTGGGTGAAGAGAGATCTCGCCAATGGAATGCCGAGAGCAGAAGGAGTATCCTCTCATTTACACTCCGCTCGGGACTCTACATAGAGAAGGAGAGAGGGAGGCATTTAGGGAGGGGAGTGAGCCACCACCTCTACCTTTATTTCATTGATGTCACAGCGTGGATTCGGGGCAGATTGCTTGCAGTTTCAACATCACAGATTGTGGGTTAGCATTTTTCTAGATCTACACCCGATGTTCATGTGTACCATATGCCTCTGAGGAAGATGCTTTAGGCTGTGAAACATGTGCTAGGCAGTCTTTTTGTGAATTGGATTTCTGAACTATGTCTACACTTCACAATCGCAACTCACAAGACTTGTGATTTAAGAATAAAGAGTAAACCTGTACCTTTAAAAACTCATTTCTTTGCTTGGACTTGTTTGCATATATAGGGCATCATTTTGGGGTAACTATTTATATTTTTTACTCTTGTTATATTAAGTGAGCCACCTTTCCAACATCAAGCGCCTGTAGACACGTGCCTACAGTGCCTTCTGGTAAATCTGACCCTGTACCAAAAGCAACCTAAAGGAACAACAGAAGGGACTGATAACGAAACTGCCTAAAATTGCATATCTATTTGAAGCCAATGAAATATCCAGAATATGTATTTAAATCAAGACAGTCTAATCAAGCTGGATAAAAATTCTATTGGTAAATATACACAACATCTAGCGTCATAAAAGAGGCAAACCCTAAAAGCAAAGCTGCCTAAGTCTTGTAGTAGTAGAGTGCTCTTGTTACACTCACCCTCCAGAAGATCCAGCAGTGAAACCATCCTCTTGCAGCATCCTGTGGTAAGGGGTGATTGACACCCTAAAAAAAGAAGAACACAGAAACAACAAAATGGTGCAGTACATCACAAGTTAAATGGCAAATGTAAAAAAGGGTCGTGGAACTCAAAAATGAAGGTTGCACAGGGGGCAAGCAATCACTGAAGGCAGGTGGAGATTTATAACCTGACTCCACTTAGGTGACCAGCTGGAACTGGATTCAAATCACATTCTTGGCAAAATAACAAAGGACCTATCATTGGCAGAGCCACCGAGTACCAAGTACACCCCTCCTAAGGACGGTGAAAAGCACAAAGGGGGGAAGATGCGCCCAATGATAGATTAAACTGTGTAGAAAAACACAGTTAAAATAATAAAGGGAGAGGTGGCTAACCTCAATAATGACACATTCATGCACATATAAAGTTTAATTATGCACAGGCAATGCAAAGCATTTCATGGGTGTAACGTCCACTTCCTCAGACCAAATACAGTGCCAGAGATGTATCGAGAGCCAAGAATGGAGCACCTGTTCACCCCTTTGGGTCTTGCAGCATTCACAAGGCTAAGCATCTCCCTTGCTGGGCCTGCTTCTGGCCATGCCAGTCCTTCCTTACAGTTTGATTTGTCAGTCCCTCCTTCCAGTCTACCCTACCAGTCTTTCTTCCTATACGGTCTTTCCTTCCAAACAGCCTTGCAAAGCCCTCCCAGCAGTCCTTCCCTCAAGCTCACCCTGCCAGTCATTTCCAGTATGGTCAGTCAGTCATTACTTTCAGTCTACCCTGTCATTCCTTCCCACTGGTTCAGCCAGTTCACCTTTCCCACACTGTAGGGTTCTTGCCATCACCCAAGAGTCATGACCTAATGGCCACTAGGCAGCAAAGTAGTCCTCCAACCAATCATCCCTTGTGGGGTGCTCTGGTCAAGACCGATGGTCAGTTAGAACCAACGCCCATGGGGTGCCCCCGCCAAACATTGGTGCCAAGATCAATAGGACCCTGGCAGCTCTACTCCACCACCCTATGTAGTTATTAGTGATGAGTGAATATGGCAATTTTCTTTTTCACCATAATTGTTTTTGAACATATAGGCACACAAAAAGCACATTTTTGCTAATGCATTGAAGTCAATGAGCGTCAAAAAATATCATTTTCACACATATGGACATTTTTGGGGAAAAATACACATTTTGAAGAAAGTCCTCATTTTTGTGAAAATGTACACCTTGCAGAAATGCTCTGTATGTTCGTGGATATTTAAAAAATGTAAATTTGAATGGAGAGCATTTAACTCATGCCTGATAATCACCTTCATTCATGTTCATGCATTACAAATGGTTGCTTAAAGCAAACTTAAAGGGGAACTTCAGCCTAAACAAACATACTGTCATTAAGTTACATTAGTTATGTTAATTAGAATAGATAGGTAATATAATTTTTTACCCAACCTGTTTTAAAAGAACAGGCAAATGTTTGTGATTCATGGGGGCAGCCATCTTTGTCATGGGGCAGCCATCTTTTTGGTTGAAAGGAGGTGACAAGGAGCAGTAGACACAGTTCCAACTGTCCTGTGTCCTGATTACCCCTCCCAGCTGCACACGCTAGGCTTCAAATGTCAAATTAAAAATGTAAAAAAAAAAAAATTTGCACCAAAACAGCAGAACGAGAACAACAAAATCCGAAATCCCATCATGCTTTGCACAGCACCAGGGGAAAAAAGCCCGGGCAGTTTTCTTCTGTGCAGCTAAAAATGAGGCTTGGATAAGAGAAACAAAGTTCTGATGCTGTAAAACTGTTAAAGAAACACCAGGCCTTTTCAGTGCTGCTGAGTCGATTTTTAGTCCGGAGGTTCACTTTAATGTGAGGCGTATCATTTAAGGTTTCATACTTATCTGAGTAGAAGGAAGGCTCTGAATAGTATAGAGCCTTTTAGCCCATTGTTCCAGCGCTGTCCACCAGTAAAACAATTTGACTGAATAGCTCTTCGAAAGCACTGATGTCCTCGAGGATGAGTGGATCGCTACTGAGCATGTATGTGTCCAGACTCGTGCATCCCCTTAGCAATGCACTTGTCCTCAAAACAGCTCAGTGGCTGGATAGTGTACTGGTTTAATGCTCAGCCTCTGACACAGGAGACCTGAGTTTGAATCTCAGCTCCTTAAGTTCAGTAAGCCAGCACCTATTTAGTAAGGAGACCTTTGGCAAGACTTCCTAAAACTGCTACTACCTACTGAGTGTGCCCTGATGACTGCAGCTCTGGTGCTCTAAGTCCACCAGGAGAAAAAAAATGATATGAGTCTACGTTCACAGTGGGACGTTGAGTTGGAAAGTTGCAAAGCAACATTACAACACAACGCAACAAAAAATGGTAGTGCAGATTAATGCTGCATTACCATTGCATTCAGTAGGTACAGTAAAGCATACAGGCAATGAAAAGTATGCTTTCCTGTACCTGGTAACGTACAGGGCCGGATTTGTACTTTTTACCGCCTTAGGCCACTGTCACCAGCTACCCCGCTTCAGTATAGGTAGCGAGATTACCCCTCCCCCCTTCCCTCTAATATAGGTAGCCTGATGACTCCTCCCCTTTTACCTCGAGTATACGTATCCAGATGACTTCTCCCCCTTTCCATCCAGTATAGGTAGTCAGATGACTCCCTTAATCCCTCCCCCCCCCCTACCACATTTCAGTATAGGTAGCCAGCTCGCATTCACACCACAACAGCCATCTGTGTCACTAATTTTTCCACTCGTCTCCAGTGCAATAGCTTCCTCTTCCTTTCCATCTCCAATGCTGCCCTAGTCCATAGCCACCGGCCACAATGCAAACGTGCACAGAGAGCAAGGTACTGCATTAAGACGCCCGCCTGATCTCCCTGCATTGCAGCAAGCTTGCAAATGCTGCATACGTTTAGCCTGCTGCTTTGGTGCCCTTTCTCCTGTGGTGCCCAAGTCCATGGCCTAAATCCGGCCCTGGTAACATGCGCGTTTAGAGGTAACGCACTGCAGCAATGCGTCACCATAACGCTAAATGTTACATTAAAACTTTAACATTGCACTGTGAACGTCGCATACACTCTTCACTGCAGTGCGGTAAGCTGCGTTATAAAACTTTATAATGCAGCTTTGCAACATCCCACTGTGAATAAGCCCTAAATGTTCTGTGTCTTGTCAGAACTGTTTGACCAAGCAGGTTGAATAGCTTTACCGGCCAACAGGCCGAACACAGAGTCTTTTCTCAACTCAGGTAGTATCAGACAGAAAGTGAGCTTTTGTCACTTCATGGTTTCTTCAACCAAAACATGATGCATATCTGGAAATCCCAATAGAGTCTGCTCCATCACCTGACAGAGGGCCCCGACACACCAGAGAGCATTTTGTGGGTCATTTTTGTTTTGTTTTTTAATAACACTTCTATTGACTTACATTAAAATAATGGTAAAATTGTGGCAAAATAGCCACGATCACGATTTTTTGAAAAATTGTGATGTCTATGGAAGCATTTTTATTTTTTACGCTCTCCTGTGTATCAGGCCCTGAATTGTAAACAACATGCTTGTTTGACCCTTGCAACTTTACAAGATATTCTGTGCTTCAACAGACTTCATACCAGTGGTGTAGCAATAGGGGTTGCAGAGGTCTTGACCGCACCAGGGCTCTCCCTCAGTCGCTAAATAAACAGCTCTTTATAGGTCCTGTTTTGGTAATAATCACTTACCGTATATTCCGGTGTATAAGACGACCCCCCAACTTTTCCAGTTAAAATATAAAGATTAGGATATGTTCGCAGTATAAGACTACCCCCCTCTTCCAACGCACTCCAAATAAAAATTAAAAAAACATCATATATTGGTGCTACATTAAAGAGAACCTGTACTGAGTAAAAATATTTAAAATAAACACATGAGGTAACTTCAAATGAACATTACATAGTTACCTTGCCATCAGTTCCTCTCAGAAGCTCACCATTTTCTTCTGACAATAATCCCTTCCAGTTCTGACAATATTTTGTCAGATCTGAAATATATCAGTTGCTGTCAGTAAAATATCAGTTGCTGTCAGTTATAGCTGAGAGGAAAACTGATGTACCAGGTAATGTCCATGTTTACCTATGGCTCAAGTGGGCGATGTTACAGTTTAACCGTGTGCTGACCAGAAAGCTGTTATGGGTAATGGCCATTTTCAAAATGGAGGACGGAAAATTCCCTTGATCACAGTGAACAAACAGGACGTGGGACAGGAGAAAGACCCTGAGGAGTAGACTACATGGAAGGTAAGTATGACTTGTGTATGCTTATTTTAACTTTTAATTTTCAGTTCAGGTTTTCTTTAAGTGTATATAAACAGATACTTGTGCTGTACTGTATGTGGTACCGAGTATATAGGCGATTGACTGGTTGGATTGGTCACCTCTCCCTCTCCCTTAGTGGATTGGTCAGCTATCCTTGTCTACCTGTTTATCAGAGCGGTATGGAAGAATAGATTGTGCAGTGCCCATAAAACACGCCTCTTTCACCCTTCTGGTCCACCCTTGTATCCTATTTACCTCCTTCTCTGCCTCTCTGATCTCACACATGTGCGCCTGCGCCGCTTTACTACAGTCCTCAGCAGCGAGATCTGACAGTTGGTAACAAGATAGGACGTATCACCCGGCATCAATGACATCTGGTGTATAAGACGACCCCCCACTTTTCAGAAGATTTTCAAGGGTTAAACAGTAGTCTTATACGCCAGAATATACTGTATATAAATGCTATGAGGCTAGGTGCACACATAGCAGAAATGCTAGCGGTGCGAAAAAACGCTACATTTTTGATGCTAATGGAAGTCTATGGGCCGCTGGAAAAAACACATATCAAAAATGCATATGCATTTTTGATGCGTGCGTTTTCAAAAATGCTGGTTTTGTTGCATAATCTTAAAAAACGCAGCAAAAACGCACATAATGAAAGTCAATGGAAATGCAATGGCATGCTTTTTCCATGCCTTTTTCTATGCATTTTTGTAAAATAAAAAATGTTTTCTGATGTATTTCCTCTTCCTGTTGATTTCCTAGTGATTTGCATAAAACTTAAAAGAAAAATGCATGGAAAACACCTACAAAACACACATGTGTTTAGTATATGCGAACCGCAAGCGCACTGAAATGCACGCAAAACTATTGTAAAATGCATCTGGGGTAAAAACCGCTAACGCAAACGCACCAAAAACGCACATAAAACGCACACAACATAAAATGAAACATGACATAAAATGCAGCATTTCATGTTATGTTATGTGTGCACCTAGTTTGAATGAAAATAATCATTTACAAGCTGTTCCCCATCCCCTTCTTGCACCTCTGACATTGTTGTCCTTGGCAGGACTTGGTGCACCGTATCAATTGTTATGTATAGAGTGCTGGGGGGGGGGGGCAATGCAAAACTCACACTGGGGCCCTCAGCTCCTTAGCTACGCCACTGCTTCATACCTTTAAATGACTGATTGCACAGAGATGGCAAAATGTAAACTACCCTACCACAACTGAGTGATGTAAATTATACATAATAATATGTAGCAAGTAGAATTGCTTCAAGTTCGTATTACCTATGTAGAAAAATCAGTTCTGTTTTAACTGAATCATCATATAAGAAAACCTGCACTTTCAGCCCCCTTGTTGTGATACAATGGCTAAGTGCCAATTCGCTGTGCGTAATACATATCATTTCTATAGGCTTGTATTCATGTAGCCTATCTGCTGTAGGATTAAGTTGAGCGAAGATAATTTTGTACGTTTGCTCATCTGTTCTTCTGCAGAATCTGCTTCTTTTTTTTGTTACAAAGTGGCCAGCAGATCTACAAAAACATGTCAGTCTTTGAGAGCAAACATTGTTAGCTAGGTATTGGCATTAAGGGTGGTTAATGACATGCAAATAATTCTAACTTGGTGCAGAATTATGCAAATTTGCAATGCAAATGTATCTGGTTCAAAAATTAGCCAACCAAATCGCTTGTCAGCTGCAATTGATTGGCCCATTTTTTAAGCTAGATTTTCATTATTCTGTCATAACAGAGGCAACTCACAGTAGTAACATATGGCTTTGAAAGTTGGACTTTAACAAATATTATGTTTAGAAAATGTGATGCTTTTGAATTGTGGGTGTGGGGAAAGCTACTGAGAGTTCCCTGGACAGACAGAAGATTTGAACTGTCACTTAAAAAAATGAGGCCAGAGTGTTCACTAGAAAGGCTGAAACTACTATTAAAACTCAAATACTAGGGTCACTTATTGAGAAACCAGATTCTTTGGGGAAAGCCTTGATGCTTGAGAATTGAGGACAAAAGAAGAAGAGGGGGGCAGAGGCTAAGATGGATAGACAGCATATGTAAAGCTATGAACATGCCTATGCAACTGCTGAAACAGAATACCCAAGCAGCTCGGGGTGACCCAAAATGACTTGGAAAGTATAGGGAACTAAAAAAGACCAAAAAACACCCATATAAAAAAAAAACAATGCTCTTTGGCTATCATTCATAAAAGTGTGGTCGGTAAAGTAAATCCATGCGGGAAAACACCGCTTATGGTGTTTTAGACTTCTGGCTGCTCATTCATAAAAATGTTGCCAGTTGCAATAGCAGTGCGGAGATTCCCCGAACTAGTCTGGCGGTAGGCTTGCGGAAACACAGGATGCTGCCAAGTTGATACATTTCTCCGTGTTCAGCTCTACTGCAGCTGCCTGGGAGGTCTGTGTCTCCTTTAACTTAACATTGTTATCGCCACATCCAAGGGATAGGCATTTCCCGTCCTCATACCGCTTGCGTAAACCTTTATGAATTAACATTTTGTTACATTTGTTACGATATAGTCACCGCACAAGGCGGTAATTTATCGCCCTGCTCGGTAATGTCAGCTTTTCATGCGGAAACAGCCTTTATGAATGGAGATCTTGCTATGTCTTTGGTAAAGTCGGCTGTTTTCAGCATTTCCGCATGCGAGAATGCTTTATGAATGATAGCCACTGTGGTTTGCCTTCTTAAAACAAAAGATATTTGAGTTAATTCAGATCTAAGTGTGTAACTGTGGTTACTCACAATGCACCACTGCTTAATATGCAAATTACACCACTGCTGAATATGCAAATTGTCTCTGCCATGAGGAGGACCAACATTCTGAAACAGGCTGTCTGCATGTTAGGTTGATGTGGTTCTGTAAAATTTAAAGCTATAGGTTGCTATACACTAGAGGTTCTGGATGCAAGCCTGGCTGACCTGGGCATAAAGAGATAATCTGCATATTTAGCAGTGGTGCATTGTGGGTAACCACAATTGCACACTAAAATCTGAATTATCGCAAATACCTTCTGTTTTAACCTCTTGTCGACTGCTCCACGCCAATTGGTGTGAATGGCAGTGGGCAGAGATTGCAGGAGATCGCACACTGATGCGCGTGCATCTCCACTCTGATGACGGAGCTCCGCCTTCAGTCTCCCTGCGGCGATCGCCACTCAGATACTGTTAGACGGCGACACCACCATCTATTAACAGTGTGCAGCGCTGCGATCTACAGCAGCGCTGTACTGGGGACAGCAGTGTGACAGCCGAGTTTCGTCACTATGTCAGTCACACAGGTGTCCCCGATGATCTATTAGAGCAAAGGTAAAGATTTCTTGTGAGGTATCGGTTACTGATTTGAATGACATTCAATCCTGAATTCAAGTTCCTCTTTAAAATACCTGTTGTTCCTGTATGTAGAAAACCTTAGTAATTAAGGCCCAGTATATCCATTTCTCTGTTAGTTGGATTAATATAACCAAATAAGAAATAGTGCGGAGCAGTAAGATATGCTCACTATAGTCCCTCGATGCTGATTTCCTCTAATCATTGGATAGCAGAGGCAGTTTACCTAACAGCTGCAATCAGCAACTAGTTTAATCCCCGTGGAGTTTTAATGATAAGTGGTGAAGAACAGGTGGAGGCCTAAACCACCAGGATCTCAAACACGCTTTAAGAATGCCTGCTGTTGTACCGCTCAATCATAACTCAATGTTACATACAAATATATGTTTCTTGGCTGTTTGGAAAGGTAAGAAATAGTTTTAAAACACATTCCTAACTTTTTAATTCTTGAAATCTAGAGGCAGGTTATTCTCTGTGCCGTACAAACCTGGAGCGTAGGATGAATTGCATACACTGTGCATGAAATAAGAACTTCTCTACTTCTGTATCACAATAAACGCACAATAGATTTAAAAGAAAAATATTATAACATTCCTTTTGTATGTTAAATAATGCTACACTTGCATTATTCGCCTTTTTTACCCATAATACAGCACTATTTTAAAAATGGGAGTGATTGAACCGTGATACATTCTGTGCTCTTAACAATGAGTTGCAAAGCACGCCAGGTTTATAAGTGTCAGAAAACTACTAAAAATATACATTGCTGCAGATGGCACGCAGCGAACAAATCATAAAAATCCTATTTTGGTAAATAGAACATCTAAGTTACAGAACAATAAAAAAAAATACATGTCAGGAGAACTTTGTAATAATAGTATAAGGCAAATGAGGTAAAAGAACTCTACCGTCAAGGAAATTTCGATGCATTTTAAATATACCATGAAACGTTACTAAAGTGGGTTCATATTACAATGGTAGAAGCAGTTCGGGATTAAAGTGTACCCAAGACGATATTTGACATGATGAGATAAACATGTGCATGTACAGTACACATCTTATTAATAGCCAGGCTGTTTTACTTGTTTTATATTGCTGCTTGAAAGAGTTAATTTCTAGGCGTGGAAGTGACACCTTATGTCTTGTCGGTAAAGATGGCCTGAACAGTTCGCCAGCGAGCACTATTCGGCGAAGATCGTGTATTCGCACTCGCCATGAGTGGTGAGCACATGCTGCTATTCGACCCGCTCCCATGCATCATCATTGGGCTAAACTTTGATCCCTTACATCACAGTCAGCAGGCACATGGCAGCCAATCAGCCTGCACTCCCTCACGGACCCACCCTCCCCCTATAAAAAAAGCTGCAGTGCCCACCATGTCCCAGTCTGTCTTCAACAAGAATAGTGAGAGGAAGGAACAGAGCTTGCTGGAGATAGGGAAAGCGTTAGCAAGGCTTGTTTATTTTGATCCTGGCTGGCTGATTGCTGTTTAATCATCCCAAACAGCCCTTCTGAGGGCTACTTCATCCTTCTGTTTTTTTGTTTTTTTTAAGTTTTCTCCCGGATAATACAGTATTTTCACAATGTATCAATAAAATGTCCTTTGGGCCACCAGCAAGCAAGAAAATAATAATATTAATAATAATAGTAATAATACCAGGCTTTCATAGTACTTTTTAACCTACTTGTTGGTACACTATTAATTGCAGAGTGCTGAAAAGTTAATAAAACAATTATCTCATAGGAGAAAACATAGGAGAAAACAATTAACCTCCTTGCCGGTTATCCCGAGCTCAGCTCGGGGTAACCTGCGCAGGAGGATTTCTCAGGCCCCGCTGGGCCGATTTGCATATTTTTTTTTCCTACACGCAGCTAGCACTTTGCTAGCTGCGTGTGGTACGCGATCGCCGCTGCTACACGCCGATTCGCCGCTACCCGCCGCGCTGAGCCGCCCTCCCCTAGACCCCTGTGCAGCCTGGCCAATCAGTGCCAGGCAGTGCTGAGGGGTGGATCGGGATTCCCTCTGACGTCCCGACGGTGACACCATCCCACTCCGTCGCCATGACGACCGGGGAAGCCCTGCAGGAAATCCCGTTCTGAACAGGATTTCCTGCTTACTCTGATCACCGGAGGCGATCGGAGTGGGTGGGGGGATGCCGCCGCTCAGCGGCTATCATGTAGCGAGCCCTGGGCTCGCTACATGATTTGAAAAAAAAAAAGTGCTGCGCTGCCTCCTTGCCGGCGGGAATTGGACCTACAAGGAGGTTATTGGATAAGGGCCATATATTCTTGATCTAGGAATCAATTTGCTGTAGTAAATATTTTCATGGTCAAATAGTATATAGCCATCTTTCACTGACACTTTTAGAGTTATATATTTGTAGATACAGTATGTAGCTTAATATTTAATATGTCCTTTATGCAAGAGTGCTTGCATATGTGTGGGGGTGTGTATTATTACTATATATATATATATATATATATATATATATATATATATATATATATATATATTTATTTATTTATTTATTTTTTAAAGAGAGATTTTGTCTTTCTACACATTCCAGGCCCATTGACTTTTACATCGTATTTGCATACGTATTTTTGTCAGCAAATTCAGCAACTTTCAGAGCTGTTTATCACCGAAACTCCCAGAGAAGCAAAAAGTTGCTGAGCACTTTCATATAATCTCAACTGGGGATCATGTTGTTAACTGGATTTATACTGAAATATACAGTTATTTTACTGGAACAGCACTTTGAAGTCCTTAGTACCATTCCGCTGGGACAGTCCGTGAAAAGCACACACGTCCTTTATTTGTGGGCCTGTATTAAGGATGCACTCTCTGGATTTCCCAACTATAAACAGGCTGTTCTCTTTCAGAGCAGATATAAATTCTGCGTTCTGCGAAATGCCTAGTGGAGCATGTTTATAGCATCCAGTTACTCCAGTTTATTCTCTTAAAGAGACACTGCAGCGAAAAAATAAAAATTATGATATAATGATTTGTATGGGTAGTACAGCTAAGAAATAAAACATTAGGAGCAGAGACATATGTTTAATATTGTTCCCAGTACAGGCAGAGTTAAGAAACTCCATTTGTTATCTATGCAAAAGAGCCATTGAGCTCCACGAGTTTCAAAGTCACAGAGAGCTCTGTCTTCTGAAGCTTATTATCTCAAGTGTCTGGCACTGTATTGTTTTTGTTTCTGCAGAGCACAGTTCAAAAGTTCACTTGCCTACTCTGTAAAATCATTCAAAATGCTGAGTGGTGTGTAAACTGCAAATATTAGAGAATGATGCAACGTTATAAAAAACACTATATAACTGAAAATAAAAATATGAGAATATTTTCTTTACTACTAATGTTCTAGTAATTATCCGTACTACACAACCAATTCATTATATCAAAAAAAATTTCGCTTCAGTGTCTCTTTAAAGGTACCATACTAGGTTGGATTGCATCGGATTCCGAATTGAAATTCACACATTTTTAATTGTAAATCTGTATCCAATCGGAAAACGAGTATTCAGAAAATCGGAATTCCTCCTAAATCTGTTTTACTGCAACTAGGTAATTTTAGCCCAATCTCAGAACTCATAATCATTGGTCCAATGAGATAATGCCGATTTTTTTCGCAAAAATTGGAATACTGCGGTTATTTTAGACCAATCACAAGACTGCTTTTCTGATTTTCCAAAATGTTTAACTCATTTTTTTTTTTTGCATTCTCTGATGCAAAAAAATGACACATAAAATACTCCTCTGAAATCAGAAAATTGGAAAATCGGAAATTGACATTTGGCAGAAATTGTAAAGTCCACTGAATCGGAAATGGACATTTGTGACCATCCCTGGTTCTTATGCTGATTCAAATTACCGGTATTTATAAAAAAAAAAAGAAAAAAAGGCTTTGACATGCTCGTGAGCAGAAGCAAAGTTTGTGTGCTATTGACTTTAGTATCTTTACAAGAATTAAAGAGGAACTCCAGTGAAAATAACGTAATGAACAAAAGTGTTTAATTTTTACAATAATTATGTATAAATGATATAGTCAGAGTTTGCCCATTGTAAACTGTGAGAAAACGCGGAAAAGCCGACGCGTGCACTCAGAGCAAGGCGGCGTATTCCGCGTCCAACGCGGCGGTTTGCACGCGTAGGCCTACATCTGCCAGTATGGCTGGACGCGGAGAAACCGCCGCATGCCTTGATAGCGGTGCGGCTGGTTCCGCGGCCAGCGCGGCGGGTGGTATGCAAGACATGTCTGGTGTGGCTGGGACTGATAGTCCACACAGGTTCAGAAGGACGCGCGCGCGCGCGCGCGCTGAGAGGCAGAACTTTTATGACAGCCAGAAGGGAGTCAGCTGACCAAGCCGGTCAGCTGACGATTGTACCAGTCCCCATTGGTCCAGCACATAGGGGAGGCGCTGGAGAGCACTGGGCTATATATACTGGGTGCTGGTCATTCCCTAGTTGTCTGCCGTTGCGATCACTACGTGGAAGCACTCAGACCTTATTGTCAGAATCTGTGTTATCATTCTGTTATACTTCAGACTAGTTCCAGGGTGTTGATGATCAAGGACCTCACACCCAAGATTAGGAATCTGTGTTATCATTCTGTTATACTTCAGACTAGTTCCAGGGTGTTGATGATCAAGGACCTCACACCCAAGATTAGGAATCTGTGTTATCATTCTGTTATACTTCAGACTAGTTCCAGGGTGTTGATGATCACGGAGCTCACACCCAAGACTAGGCATTGTTTGTTATCTGTTATGACTTTCTGCTTTCCTGACCACTCTTCTGTTCACTGATTTGGTACTTCGCTATATCTGATACTCTGTTGCCAAACCCTGCTTGCCTTAGGATTACCAAATCAGCCTCCTGTCTTTGTACTTTGTATGTCCGTGTGTTGCCGAGCTGGCTTGTCCGACCTTGAGAGCTATCTCCCCAGTTAGGAGATAGTTCACAGATCAGTCAGTGACATCCTCCTATTAGTGTCACTCACGCTCTGGTGCTTCCTAGAGTTGAGCCGAAAGTTTCGTAATTTCGCATTACTAAAATTACGCATGCGAAATTTGCGATTACGATGCGAAATTACGGTAGCGTAATTGCCATTAAAATCGTAATTGAAAATACCGTAAGCGTAATTTTCAACGCGTAATTTCGCGTTTCGTTCATGCCGTAATTTCGCATTAAACGCTACCGTAATTTCGCGTTAAACCATAACGCTCCGTATAATATAAAAAAGCCGCCGACTTTAAGGGTTAATAGCAAAGCCCCCTTAAATGCTAAGAGCCTCAAATTTGGAGAATATATTAAGGAGATCAGGAGGAATAAGAGGAAAAACATTTTTTTCAAAAAGACCTTATAGTTTTTGAGAAAATCGATGTTAAAGTTTCAAAGGAAAAATGTAAACATTTAAAAACCCGCCGACTTTAACGGTTAATAGCAAAGCCTGCTTAAAGTTTAGGAACACCAAATTCCCAGGGTATATTAAGGGGATCAGTGGGAATAAGAGGAACATTTTTTTTTCAAAAAGACCTTATAGTTTTTGAGAAAATCGATTTTTAAGTTTCAAGGGCGAAAATGTCTTTTAAATGCGGAAAATGTCAGTTTTTTTTGCACAGGTAACAATAGTGTATTATTTTCATAGATTCCCCTAAGTGGGAAGAGTTTTACTTACTTCGTTCTGAGTGTGGGAAATATAAAAAAAAAACGACGTGGGGTCCCCCCTCCCAGACCTCTTTAACCCCTTGTCCCCCACGCAGGCTGGGATAGCCAGAATGCGGAGCACCGGCCGCGTGGGGCTCCGCACCCTGACTATACCAGCCCGCATGGTCCATGGATTGGGGGGTCTCGGAAGGGGAGGGGCAGCCAAGCTTTGCCCTCCCCCTCCAAGCCCTTGTCCAATCCAAGGACAAGGGGCTCTTCTCCACCTCCGATGGGCGGTGGAGGTGGAGGCCGCGATTTTCTGGAGGGGGGGGTTCATGGTGGAATCTGGAAGTCCCCTTTAAAAAGGGGTCCCCCAGATGCCCACCCCCCCTCCCAGGAGAAATGAGTATAGAGGTACTTGTACCCCTTACCCATTTCCTTTAAGAGTTAAAGTAAATAAACACACAGACACTTAGAAAAAGTATTTTAATTGAACAAAAAACATAACCACGAAAAAAGTCCTTTAATATTCTTAATTAACCATTAATACTTACCTGTCCCTTTAAATAAATGATCCCTCGCAATATCCTCAGAAATGTTCTATCAGTTACAATGTAACAAAGTTATTACAATGTAACAACTTTGTTACATTGTAACTACGCCGCACCCGACGTCACTCGCCGCCGCCGCCGCCGCGTCTGTGCTGCACGGACCCGACAGAGCTCTGAGCTATAGCTCAGAGCTCTCTAAGCATCTTTGTATTTGGGCTCCAGGGAGCCCCATTGGTCCTTAGCAGACCAATGGGGTTCCTTCTGATTTAAAGGAACCCCATTGGTCTGCTAAGGACCAATGGGGCTCCTTGGAGCCCAAATACAAAGATGCTTAGAGAGCTCTGAGCTATAGCTCAGAGCTCTGTCGGGTCCGTGCAGCACAGACGCGGCGGCGGCGGCGGCGAGTGACGTCGGGTGCGGCGTAGTTACAATGTAACAAAGTTGTTACATTGTAATAACTTTGTTACATTGTAACTGATAGAACATTTCCGAGGATATTGCGAGGGGTCATTTATTTAAAGGGACAGGTAAGTATTAATGGTTAATTAAGAATATTAAAGGACTTTTTTCGTGGTTATGTTTTTTGTTCAATTAAAATACTTTTTCTAAGTGTCTGTGTGTTTATTTACTTTAACTCTTAAAGGAAATGGGTAAGGGGTACAAGTACCTCTATACTCATTTCTCCTGGGAGGGGGGGTTGGCATCTGGGGGACCCCTTTTTAAAGGGGACTCCCAGATTCCACCATGACCCCCCCCCCAGGAAATCGTGGCCTCCACCTCCACCGCCCATCGGAGGTGGAGAAGAGCCCCTTGTCCTTGGATTGGACAAGGGCTCAGAGGGGGAGGGGAAATCTTGGCTGCCCCTGCCTTTCCGAGACCCCCCAATCCATGGACCATGCGGGCTGGTATAGTCAGGGTGCGGAGCCCCACGCGGCCGGTGCTCCGCATTCTGGCTATCCCAGCCTGCATGGGGGACAAGGGGTTAAAGAGGTCTGGGAGGGGGGACCCCACGTCGCTTGTTTTTTTATATTTCCCACACTCAGAACGAAGTAAGTAAAACTCTTCCCACTTGGGGGAATCTATGAAAATAATACACTATTGTTACCTGTGCAAAAAAACTGACATTTTCCGCATTTAAAAGACATTTTCGCCCTTGAAACTTAAAAATCGATTTTCTCAAAAACGATAAGGTCTTTTTGAAAAAAAATGTTTCCTCTTATTCCCACTGATCCCCTTAATATACCCTGGGAATTTGGTGTTCCTAAACTTTAAGCAGGCTTTGCTATTAACCGTTAAAGTCGGCGGGTTTTTAAATGTTTACATTTTTCCTTTGAAACTTTAACATCGATTTTCTCAAAAACTATAAGGTCTTTTTGAAAAAAAATGTTTCCTCTTATTCCTCCTGATCTCCTTAATATATTCTCCAAATTTGAGGCTCTTAGCATTTAAGGGGGCTTTGCTATTAACCCTTAAAGTCGGCGGCTACCTAACATTGATACATGCGTCAACTTTTCCGCTTGGGAGCATGGCCATACGCATTAATTTCGTAATACTGACTGTAATGCGAAAATTACGCGAAAATTACGCTTACGCGAAATTTCGCGAAATCCTTCTTCATTACGATTATGTACTTACGGCCATAATCGTAATTACACTAATTACGCAAAATTTCGCGAAATCGTAATTAGGTCATTACGCTCATCTCTAGTCCTTCCCTCACCCAGTCTGACTCCTCCCTGCAGGAGAGTCTCAGGCTGCGGAAAGGTACTTACTCTAGCAGTATTCCTTACTGCCTTGTACCTGTCCTCCTGGTATTGTTCTCAAAGTATTACTGTTACACCAAACACTCATATCTCTCAGGTGTCCAGAGGTTAGTAATATATCTGATTATCGGTGATACTGCAGATCATCAATAATCGGGTATATATCTGTATTTTTGGTGATACTGCAGATCACCAATAATCAGATCCTCTCTGTGTTACACCGATCGTTACATAAACTCTTTCCTCTCCCTGATTTACATTCTGACATATATCACATGGTGACATTTTTACTGCTGTCAGGTGATGTCAGTGGAAGTAGCTGCTGCTTGCTTTTTTGGCAGTTGTAAACAGCTGTTATTTCCCGCAATGCAACAAGGCTCATACAGTGTGATGTCTGTACCATGGTCCTGACATCACACTGAGGGAGGGCTTTCACCACAATATCAACCATACAGAGCTCCCCGATGAACCGTTTATGAAAAGGAAAAGATTCCTCCTGGTAAAGGGGGCATCAACTACTGATGATGTTCAATCCCTGAATACAGTTTCTCTTTAAGTTCCCCAACTAAATAACTGATAAGGGTCCTTTCACACTATGCAGGTGGTGTCATGACAGCATTGCAATGCAAAGGTGATGATTGAAAAGTTGCATTGTGCTGTACAAATGCGACGCAACAGTGAAGCATACAGTATATAGAAGTATGCTTCGCTGCAACTGTAAACACACAATACACAGCATCAGTGATGAGCGAAAACGCCAATATTCTTTTCACATACATTTTTGCAAAAATAATGTTAAATGCAACTTGACGACATTGCCATAGAACATTTTTTCGTAATAAGTTTGTGATGTTTCACATTTTTGGGGGAATTTTTTCACATTTTTATAAAATAAATTCACATTTTCGAGGTAAAAATAATGATTTTTGAGATTTTCATGAAAAATACAATGTACTTTCGTGAAAATTTCTTAAAATCTAAAAGGCATTTTGATGCAAAAATAACTTTGGTGAACATTCACAAGCAACACTGCACAGCATGCTGCATATTACTGCATATTATTCAGATGCAAGTCATCACCCCGCTGATAGGCTAATGTGAGCATATCAATGAAATACAGTATAACAGATGCATTGTGAGAAACTCCAATTGTGTACTTTTGTTCCTTAAAGGGAAGGTTACAAAAAAAAAAAAATCCACATCCACTTACCTGGGGCTTCCTCCAGCCCGTGGCAGGCAGGAGGTGTGCAGGCTCCCGGTGGTCTCCGGTGGCCGACCCGACCTGGCCAGGCTGGCGGCCAGGTCGGGCCTCTTCTGCGCTCCATTGTGCGTTCCACGCCGGCGCGCTGATTCATCAGATGTCCTCCGGGCTGTACTGCGCAGGCTCAGTACTTCTGCCTGCCACGGGCTGGAGGAAGCCCCAGGTAAGTGGATGTGGATTTTTATTTTTTTGTAGCGTCTCTGAACCTTTCCTTTAAGTTATCTTTACGGCATTGCAGGGCAAGGCGTTTTTATGTTTCAGATGGAGAGGCAGAGCACTAGGCAAAGATAACAATGCATCTGGGATACATACTGTATATATACTGTGTGTGTGTATATATATATATATATATATATATATATATATATATATATATATATATATATATATATATATATATATATATATATATATATATATATATATATATATATATATATATATATATATATATATATATATATATATATATATATATATATATATATATATATATATATATATATATATATATATATATATATATATATATATATATATATATATATATATATATATACATATCCTTAGGGATGCTCGTTCAGATTCCGCGGAAATGCAATTTCCGCATTTCTGATTGGGAATTGATTTTCCGCATCAGAATTCGGAAATCGATAATGACAGTGCGGTAGGCGGATTTTCGCAGGAATCGCAGAAATTTCCATCGAAATTTCCGCCGAATTTCACATCAATTTTCTCAAAAATGACAAGGTCTTTTTGAAAGATTTTTTTCCTCTTGTTCCCACTCTTCTGCTTAACATACCCTGAAAATTTGGTGTTTTTAGTTCCTATGGGGGCTTTGCTGCTAACCGTTAAAGTCAGCGTCATACCGCATATCGGTGATGCGGATTTTCTGCATTTTACATTACAGTCAATAGCCGCCAAATTTAGCAGTCAATTTTTCCGCTGTCCTTTGGAAAAGAAAAGATGTGTATACCATTTATGACTCGCAGCACCAGGTAAGAATTATGTTTTTATGGTTAGGCTAGCGGTTAGGCCTCTTCCCTGAGGGTATGTCATTGCCATGGAAGTTGTGTAATTTGCCTGTTTTTAAAGCTCTGCACATCTATGCAGGTAGTTAATTCGGGTGAGGCCTCTGGAAGCGCTGCCAATGTCTTCTGCTCTACAAACAAACATACAGTAAGTATACTTATGGCTAGCTATATCCATGTGCTTAAGTTTGCATTCAAATTCTTAGATTAGGAATGAGTGCATAATATCATTTGTATTCGAGGTGTGTATAAATCCCTGCACACCTCTGTTGGTTTCCTTTTATTTGCAGCCTACATGTGCTGTCAATTGTTTAATGTCTCATTTTGAACCTGAGCTTTGGCTCATAATTACTTTAACCTCTTGACGACCAGCTAACGCCGATTGGCGTAAACTGGTCATCTGCGGGTTTCCATGGATGTCCGTTCACGGAGGCTGTCTCCGTGAACAGCCGGAGAGCAGCAGCGCCATAAGGAAGATCGGCGATCCCGGGCCTCTGATTGGCTGGGGATCGCCGGCATATGATAGGCTGAAGCCTATCCTACAATTCGCAGGACGGATATCCGTCCTGCGCAGCTCAGAGGGGAAGGGAGAGGGAGGGAGAGGGAGGGAGCACCGAAAACGCTGCGGAGGGGGGCTTTGAAGAGCCCCCCCCCGCAAAGAGCAGAGAGCCGGCGGCGATCAGACCCCCACAGCAGGACATCCCCCTAGTGGGGAAAAAAGGGGGTAAGTCTGATCGCCCTGGCATAATCCTGATCTGTGCTGCGGGCTGGAGAGCCCACGCAGCACAGATCAGACAGAAATCCACTGGTCGTCAAGTGGTTAAGAGGGAGATGGATGATGACAAAAATGAACTGTTTGATTTTTTACAGAAAAAGTGGCATGAAATTACCCAACAGCAATTTTTGGCCAAAACACATAGCTGTGATTGCAAATTGAGGTTATCCCACCAAATACTGATTTCGTATCATGTCTTAGGCAATGCCATTTTGTTTAACCAGTTCACCCCCAAGGGTTTTTACCCTAACGGACCAGAGCAATTTTCACCTGTCAGTGCTCCTCCCTTTTATTCCCTAATAACTATATTACTACTTATCACAAGGAAATGATCTATACCTCGTTTTTTTCGCCACCAATTAGGCTTTCTGTGGGTAGTACATTTTGCTACGAATTTTTTTATTCTAATTGCATTTTAATTGGAAAAATACAAAAAAAATGGGAAAAAAATCGTTATTTCTCAGTTTTCAGCCATTATAGTTTTAAAATTAAACATGCTCCTGTTGATAAAACCAACACATTGTATTTGCCCAGTAGTCCCGATTATTAAACCGTTTAAATTATGTCCCTATCACAATGTATGGCGACAATATATTATTTTGAAATATAGGTGTTATTTTTCTGTTTTGTTTTGTTTTTGTTCTGCCCATAATTACAAGCCCCTATGTAATAAAGTAAAATTATTTTTCCCTCATACAATATAGATTAAAAAAGCTGAGTCCCTAAGGCAACTATTTATTTATTTATAGCTGATTTTTTTTTTAAAAGTGGTTTTTTTTTGAGGGGGGGAAAGGGTGGAAATGTAATTTCATTTTATTAATATTGTGTGGATATTATGTATTTGCCTGTATGTGCAATATACTTTTTGGCCACAAGATGGCGCTAGTGAACACTCTCCCATTAGGAAGTGATCACTTTTTTTTTCTTTTTACATTTTAGCAACTATGACAGTTTCCTGTTTTGTGAATGGATGCGGCCGCTGTTCGCGGTCGCGTCCATTCACTCCAGGCAGTGCGATTGGGTAGAGGACCGCTCGGTCCTCTTCCCCAATCACCCAGCACGGGAACCCGACGGAAACGGCGGCGGTAGCGGCGCGGACACGTGCGGAGCGGCGGCGGGAACACGCGACGTATTAAAACGTCATGTTGCCATTAATAGGGGAAAGCATGACGTTTTAATACGTATGCTTGCCGTTAAATGGTTAAGAGTGAAAAGGGATTTGTCTTCTATGAATTATTCAGGTTCTGCAAACACCACAGTGTTCCTCTTATTTTGATGTACTGTCAAGTTACGCTTCAAAGAACAATATTTTTATTTGGAAATTAGGAGAAATATTATCAGTAATTCTTATAAAACTAAGACAAAGATGTTCACTTGCCCTTAGCCCAAAGCAGCTGTGAGCATGTTGAATTAGTATGGTTCTGTAAAATGTATAAGTTATAGGCTCACTATACACCAGCGCTTATGGATGTGTGCCTGGCTTTTAGGGGCATAAAGACATGATTTGCATATTTGGGACTGATACGTCACTGCAAACTGCACTCTCTCACTTAAAGCGGCCTCAAACACAGAACTTCCTCTCTGCTCTAAACGTTTAGCAACAGCATGATAACATTTAAAGAAAAATATTTCTTTGTTACAGCTGATACAAATCTTGCAATAGCTCTACAGTGTATCTACTTCCTGCTTTCATGGAAGCAGACATAGGGTTAACATCCTGTGTTTACAAATTAGCTGCTCTGCCGAGGCAGCCACCTGACACAGCTGAGAGATCAAATTACAATTGTGATTAATCACAGATGAGGGGAAATCAGAACGGCCAAACTCTCTAAATACATACAGGGTGCATTTCTCTGTTTTCCTTCTGTCCTGTGCAAGAGTTCAGGTCCACTTTAAAGCTGAATTCCGGTCTCTTTTAGCCCTCTTTACTCTCCTTGTGGTTCTGGGTTGCCATGTGCTAGCTGATAGTAGCCAAAATGTTTCTGTACCGTGTTAGCCAAACAAATTATGTAGGAGAAAAAACAAAGTCTTGGAAAAGTAATACCTTTTAATGGCTAACTTGTAAAAACAAAACAGAGGACATCAAGAGCCCAATAGTGCAATATTGTCTGGTAAGCTCAATATATAATGTAATGTCAAAGGTTCTTATACTCACAAGGTAGGTTACCATCAGGCAACCACTTGACAGGCAGGTGGGGAGTATTAGTACCAACCTGACCCCACTCAGGTATAAAAGTCGCTCTCTGTAGATAGGAAAATGGGGAAAGAACCCCTCCACCAGGGGTGGACTTAATCGTGCTGTAATATGTACGAACAAAGGCGCCAAGCAGAGTAAAACAATGTTCTAAAAATGATAAAAAGAGGGAAGTCGAGGTGGACTTACCTACCTCTGGTAGTGGACATATACTCAAATGCAGAGTAAAAAATATACAATTTATTCACAGCTCCATAGAATCACAACGCGTTTTGCGGTCAACAGTCCCACTTCATCAGGCAGTACAGGAGCATATAAAACTGGTTCAGGTCCATAAAGCGTGTGAGCGCCTCTGTGTGCTTTATGGACCTGAACCAGTTTTATATGCTCCTGTACTGCCTGATGAAGCGGGACTGTTGACATTGTTTTACTCTGCTTGGCACCTCTGTTGGTACATATTACAGCATAATGGCTAACTGATAAAGTTAAATGATGCAAGCCTTCTGGGATCTGGTCCCCTTCTTCAGGCATATTTCCAGATGTTAGCTGAAGTCAAGCATGTGCTAGCTGGGTATCCTCTATAATAAAACCCCTGTGTCCCTGCGTGTGCTGTCTCTGTGTAGCTGGGTCCGTGCTTTTTGCTACTGCGCATGTGCGCAGCACGGACCCAGCTACACAGAGACAGGTGGACAGGGCCAGGGCCAGGGAGCCAGGTAGGCGTGTGAGTGGGCGGCCGGGTGTGCGCATGCATGCGCAATAACAGGCCGGCGGCGAGAAAACACAGACCTAGAGCTTGTTTTTAAACGGGTTTGGATCTGCTAGTTCTGTATAAAACTGGAGAAAAGGATAACTTTTGTGGTATCATTTTTTTCCAGAGCTGAATATTATTACACACCATATGCATAGTTGAGATCATGGTGTTTGCCACTAAATTCAAACAGAACATTGACCTTCAAGGATAGAATATGTCAGATGCACAACAGGAGAAAGGTCCCCGAAGACTTAGGTGAATCCAGAACTGTAAAGGGGCAAATCACACCCCCTAACCAGTACTTGGACACAGGCTACCCCATCCACCTTCACAGCATGTGTTGTTGTGGCCATGACTTTCATGGTTAGAGGTAGCCATGGAGGCCTCACTGTCATGGGGGTATCATGGTGGTCACATCTGTTATATGACCCATAGGGGCTCCATGGAAAGAGGGGTAAGGGCCAAAGAATGTTAAGTAAGCCCTGAGCACACCTAAGTAAACACCATACTGAACTTACCTGGAGCTACCTCCAGCCCCCCGTAGTCCATGAGTTCCTTTGGCATCCTCTGGTCTCCCTCCGTGCTCTTGCTGGTGACGGTCACTGTGGCAGGCAGGTGAGTGAGATGGGCCTGCAGATGGGCCACGCATGTGCAGCTGCGCATGACTCCTGGCCAAGTCACGCAACGAATTAAGCCCCCAGCGTGAGAATGGAATGAACCCAAAGGACACCAACTGACTTCACGGACTACACGGGCTAAGGAAAGCTCCAGGTAAGTTCAGTATGGCACTTTTTAGGTCTGTTCAGAGTCACTTTAAAGATTTGGGAGAGGAACAATAATCTAGTGAGTGAAAGTTTAGTTTAGGCTTGCTTTAATAGGCGTTAATGGCATTACATAATCTGCTCCCTGGATACATGAGAAAACTGCTACAGCTGCGTAGCAATCCCTGAAATCTCAGATCCACAGGTTCTAATAATCTAGTCATACCCAGAGTCCACCTGGAAACTTTGCCTTCTGTCATGCTGCTCCTACGCTACAGAACTCCTTCCCTCAGCAGATCAGGACAGCTCCATCTCTGGACGTGTTTAAATCCAGACTGAAAGCCCACCTGTTCAGTTTCGCATTTGCAGAAATATCATTTTTGTTGTTTGAATACTCCATCCTGCTACTTCCAACTACTGAATCTGAGAGAGCCTAAGCGCTTTGAGTCCTTGAGTCTTATGGGAGAAAAGCACTATAAAAAATGTTATTGTTATTGTTAGAAAGGCGGGTGAGGCATGTAGAGCTGTGTGCACACATCAGATAGTTGATGACCTTTTAACCACTTGATGACCTCAGTGGTCCCCCCCCCCCCCGAAAGACCTGGCTCATGTTTGCATTTCTGGGCTGTGAAGGCTTTTCAGCCTTCTGCACAGCCCAGCTTAGGTGCCCAGCGATCGGACTCACCTCCTTTTTTTGTCCCATAGGGGACATGACTCCGGAGGGGTCCGATCGCTGCAGGCTTTGTTTATTTTTTTTTTACACATGCCTCAGCGAGGCTCCCTCCCTCCCCTTCCCTCCTCCCCTCCTACCCTCCGTGAAGTAGGATTGGAACAGGACGGCGATCCGTTCTGTTCCGCCTCTCATAGGCATCAGCCTATGAGAGGAGGGCACTCCCCGGCTGGGGATCGCTGATCTGCACAGCGCTGTGGCCCCCGGCAGTGCTGTACACTTGTAAACAAAGTGGATTTCTTTCCCCTTACGTTTACAAGCAGCCTGCTAGCCGCGATCGACGGCTAGCAGGCTATTCAATGGAACTCCATTCCGTGAAGCGGCAGGGAATGATCGCGCATGCGCACGGCCGTTCCCTGGAAAACTGCAGCCCCAGGACTTGATGCCAATTGGCGTTAGGCGGTCCTGGGGCTGCCGCCGTGGTCACGCCCATTGGCGTGAGGCGATCATAAAGTAGTTAAAACACAGTCGTACAAAAGTTACCAAGGATCTGTGCAGTATGAGCAGACTGACTTTATACAGAGTGCATATCCGCTTACATATAGTGAGAAAAGGAGGCAAAAAGCATTTGCTGAAGGGAAACCTGCCAGAGTTAAATTGAAAAAAACAAACAAGAAAAAAAAATGCACCAGGCAAATTAATAGCTGCCCAAGTAGACTGCTGAGCAATGAGGCTTGTACAAACATACGGTGTTTGCCAAATCCAACTGCAAATGTTTACAAAATCATTTCATTGCTGTAGAAGCCCTGCACATATCTCAATATTCCCAATGAAAAACAATACTTCTCAAGCCATCTGTATATATTCAAAGTGTTTCTTAATAGTCTGCATTACATAGACACACCTGTGCTTTCCTAAATGCTTCAGTACTCTGCACCTCTCCTTATGCCTCACTGGAAAAGCTGCCTACAAGGATGCAAGCTGTTACTTTGATTAGAGTGATTACTTTATGCCCATGAGCTGCATACGCAGAAGCAGCCTCTCCATGCATGGGCAGAATGTCTCCCCCTATGGGTAAATTATGTATCATTGCAATTTGCCTAGCAAAACTGTCTGTTTTTGTGAGTGTGCAAAGTTGCTATCAGGGGTGAAGATACTGCAGGGCACTTTTCCGAGATGGTCACAAGTCCCACCTCCTCTGGTAAAGTATGGGGGTGATTGATGATTAGATAACCACATGCCAGGGCATGAGAAACAGAGACACGTGGACATCACTGGATGAAGCCACTCATTACAAACTTATTGCACTCCATGAAGTAGAAGGACCCAGAAACAAGGAAGAGCTCTGAAGAAGAGAGATGTGCCTCTTGAAATTAATTGGCTCCCATAGGCTTTGGGAAAATTATGTCATTCGTCAACGAGTAGGTGCCAGATCTGAACCACGGAACTCTGCAGTACCATCATGAGACGGAGTCGGGATCACTGCATCCAATCCCAGACACTAAATGCGGTATCGGTTGAAAAGGGCGCCCAAGCTGCCTGTATGAAAAGGGCGCCGCCATAGACATCAATGTTATTTCTGGAAATATGGGCTACAAGGTGTAGAAAAGGGCGCACGAGTTTTGATATAGGCTACAAGCGGGCTCCCCTTTGTAGCCCATATTTTTTCGGCTACAAGGTTTTCGGCTACAGTAGGGCGCCCCTTTGTAGCCCATATTTTTTCGGCTACAAGGTTTTCGGCTACAGTAGGGCGCCCCTTTGTAGCCCATATTATTGCATTTTTTTGTAGCCTATGTTTTTATATGGGCTACAAGTGCTGGAAGCCGAATTATTTCATTCCCCCACTATCCATGGCGGCCTGGAGGGGGAATAGTAATTAACACACCCCGGAGTTTTTTTGTAGCCAAAGTTTTTATATGGGCTACACCAGGCTCCTTTTTTGTAGCCAAAGTTTTTATATGGGCTACACCAGGCGCCTTTTTTGTAGCCGAAGTTTGTATATATGGGCTCCACCAGGCGCCCTTTTTCACCGGCGCCCTTTTCATATAGACCCCTAAATGCTGTGTCAGCCATTTAAGACTCTCCACAAGCATTGCAGCTGGCTGGTGAACACTGTGGATTGACTTCAAATCAGCGGGGGGTAAGGCTTTGTTCACATCTAAAATCGAAATAGCTGATGCCAGCGATTTTCGATCTTGTGAGTGATTTTTTTTCCCTCTCCCGGCGCTTACCTGCACACTTTGATTTTTTGTAAAGCGCTTTTCTAAGCGCTTTTGCAGAGCGATTTATTTGTTCACTTCCTGACGTAAGTCAGAAAGTGAACTCTCTGACTCGGAAAAGAATAAATACAATGTATTTAATCTTAAAAGCGCTGGGGAAATCGCTATACCAAGCCCTTTTTCAAGCATTTTGTGATTTTCCTATACCTGCCAATATTAGACAAATCACCCCAAAAATGGTACAGGCAGCACTTTCTTGAGCAGATCGGAAATGATGAACCGCTCTCATAGGGAATCATTGCACAAGTGCTTTTAGGGAAATTTTGGAAATCACCGGTGGTTAAAAACAAGGCTGCAGCGATTGGATCTCGAGACACCCGTTTCCTTTGTTCAATGTGTGCCTTGACAAGGGAACTTCCTAGCTACTCGAGAAGTATTCTCCACTTGTTATTCTTTTTTGTGTTCCAACCTGGGTGGATGTGGGTCCATAACACAAATGCATTGTATGCAGACACATCTAGGATGTTATAAAACACAACCATCGGCCATCTCCTGGTCACTCGCTGACAAGTACAGGTAGCAGTCAGCTTGTCCAGGTTGTCTACTCCCCCTTTGTTTTTATTGTAATCCAGGATAATTGTGGGCTTTTTGTCACTTCTTTATGACACAGCTGCATCTTTGTGAAAAGTGGACATAAGTATCACATTTATTTATTTTTTTGGACAATATGAAACAAACAGTGGTGGTGTCTGTAAAAGCAAATTTTGAAGAAAGTGGAGCTCTGTCCTTCACTTGCAAAATTTCAGTGTGCAGCTCAGGTTTATTTTTTTTTATTGTGCCTACCATGGTAAGTTTCCTCCTGAGAAGTTCTTGTCCAAGGTCATAGCTGGTAAAAAAAATTGTCACATGTGATATTGTAACCCCGCAGTCCAGTTGTCATATCAAGGACTACACATTGTCCTTGTTTTTTCTCAGGGATGCCACTTTCGGGTTTGCCGGTGTCAATCTGTAGGTTCCATGCATAGCTTGTTTTTGCATCACAGGCTGCCCAGATTTTTATGCCGTATTTGCCTGGCTTACTGGGCATATACTGCCGGAAGGGGCAATTTCCACGGAAAGGGATCAAACGTTCATCTACTGCTACCTGAGGCCCAGGGTGAAACATTAGTGGAAGGAGCTGAACCCATTTCTCCCAGACATCCCTTATGGGAGCAAGCTTGTCAGATTTTGCTCTAGTATCTCTGTTTTGGCACTTATTAGTGTTCTATAATCCTATATCATAACTGGGTCAGAATTGACCCTAACACCATAAACGTCATAATTTTCACCACAGTATTTTCTAATTTAGTGAAAAGGATTATTTTTCTATTACATTGTTTAAATAGAGGTTCCTGACAAAGTAAAAAAATATTGATGCAATAAACAAATTTATGTGATACTTATAGACATTCAAAACCTGAAAACGGGTCGGTTCTGACCCTAACATAAGAGGAGGGTTAAGTACATTTACTACTTGATCCAGATCAGACTATAAGTGCAAGGAATATACATTTATTTATCTTAGCACTTTATTTGAATTTTATCCTGGGCTGGGAATTTTTACAAGAATATTAATACTTTTTTCTGATCTTACCAAACTTCAGTTACAACAAAAGATTGAACTCACTGCAGTGGGATTTGGAGTGGATTGAGTGTATGTTTGTGTTCATATCAGGTTACAAATAGTGTTTTATTTGTCACTGTTTTATGCTTATTAAATAGATTTGACATTTGATCTTGGTGCTGTGAAATAATATTGTGACATTTTAGATATAGCAAATTGGGGATTATTTGAATACTAGCTGATGGCCTGGTGTTGCCCAAGTATGTATTTGGCTGTTGTTGGCTGTGCCCACTTTTTATAACCCTAACACACTTTTACTCAATTACTCAATGACCATGTTTGTGAGCTTTGCAGTCTTTGGCATCAATAATTTGCATTGAAATGAAACAAATGTGATTGGCTGTTTGTGGCTCCACCCCCTTTTCTGAATTTGAACCACAGTCACCCAATGACCAACTGTACCAGGTTTGAGGTTTGTGCCTGTGACGATAGGTGTTTGGCGTGCACACAGAATACAACAACTCAATGTCAGGTTGAAGCTATGTCATACACGAGAAGTCAGAATAGCGTGGTACGGTAGGACTTAACAGAGCTAGGTCAAATAACAGGCAATATCGTAAACAGGAAGTCAGATGGCTACAGTACAAGAGGGTCTAGACAAGTGCTAAGTCAATATTCAGGCCGAGGTCGTACACATAGGATCAGATGCCTGAGGTACAGAAGGGACGAGACAGAGACAAGGTCATTAGGCTAGCCGAGGTCTATAACGGGTATCAGATGACTGAGGTACAAAGACTTTAATCAGAGTGGTGAACTTGCCGGATCATACACAGAAATACAATAATTACTGTAATTACAATATATTTATATATATATATATATTACACAGTTGTAAACTGACTGGAGTACATATATATATCGGGCAGATGCGCAATATATGAAATGTAGCTCACGAAACTACTATCTCACTAGGATAAGGACCAAGAACCAGCGTACTGATTAGTATCAAGGCCGATGAGCAAATGAATGCTCCGGCCTTATATGCACACAAGGTAGATCCTAATCCACCCCCAGGAAAGATAGCACCTCCTGCAAAAAAGGTGTCAGCTGATGACATCACAGCTGACACTTATGGACACGCCTTCTCAGCCTGTAAAGGCTGCTTTGTGCTGCGCGCATCCGTCCAGTCTTACTGCGCACGCACGCGCGAGCGTCGAACCTCCGCCGCAGGGGTGCTGGGGATGCGAGAGGAGGACGGTGGAGCGGAAGTCCCCGTATGCGAATGAGTCCCGCTGGAGATGCCATGGGAGACATCACATTCACTGACAGGTAAAATTATTACAGTGCCATTAACAGCGCAAGAATGGCAGCAATTTAATATTCCCCTTGAAAATCAATAGCTGAATTTTGATTGGATTTTGTAGGCTCCACCCACTTTTTGAATATTAATCCCAGTCACCCAATGACCACCTGTGCAAAGCTTGAAAACCCTGTCATTAAAGCTAATGGGAATCCTTATTTAAATTAAAAAAGTCAGATACTCACCTAAGTAGAGGGAAGGCTCGGTCCTAATGAGCCTTCCCTCTCCTCTCCCGGTGCCCCCGGTGCTGCGCTGGCTCCTCCGTTCACATCCCCTGCCGAGGGGACTTCAGAAGTCTTCGGGAGCCGAGTCATCCCGAAGACAGGCGGCTCCACGCTGCGTGTGCACGAGTGCATCATAGAGGGCACTCGCGCGTGCGCAGTGTAGAGCAGCCCGTCTTCGGGGAGCACTCTGGCTCCCGAAGCATTTCCGAAGCTTCCCTTCGGCTGGGAGACAGCAGTATTTGATTGAAACGGTCGAATACCACTACGGGGGAGCCAGGACAACAGCGGGGACCGGGAGAGGAAAGGGAAAGCTCTATGGGACCCAGATCCTCCCTCTCCTTAGGTGAGTATCTGACTTTTTTTTTAATACGCGTTCCCATTCACTTTAACAGTAAGAATGGCAAAAGTTTACATTTTCCCAGTGAAATTTGTATTTGTCTCCGCCCACGTTTTGGTTATGGAATTAAAAACGTATCCTATATGTTATTTCAGGTAATGTACTATGTGTGTGCCAAATTTCATTCAAATCCGTTCAGCCATTGTTGCGTGATTGAGTAAAAAACATCCAAACATCCAAACGTTCACATTTATAATAGTAGTGAGATGAGATTCAGTCAGCAGCTGCAAATCACCTCTTGGTGCCTCCCCAAATACAATTTATTCTTGCTAACCAAGCTAACCTGTAGAAAAAAAAACGGCTCCCCTAGGGCATGCTTGCCTCAGGAAGGAAAAGCCTCTGGATCCTAAAAGGTCTTTTCAACCCTCCTCCGTCCTCTCGATCCTGCTGATCCTAATGCATGTGCGCTAGCTAGGGGCACTCTGGCTCTGGTGGAAATAGCTGAGCTCAATTTGGTCTGTGTTACTGCACAGGTGCAGTCTTCTTGCGCCTGCACAGTGGCACAGACCCGATCCAGCTGTCTGCTTCTGAAGAAAACTGAGCTGGCTGTATAGCTACTACATCTGCATGAGCTGCCGACATGTTTTGACAAGCTTTTTTTTTTCAGGGGCGCCAGTGCTAGAATGGATGGACAGAAGAGGACAGAGGAAACCTCTTTTGGGTCCAGAGGTTTCCCCTGCCTAGGTGAGTACCTCATAGGGGCATTTTATCCTTACAGGTAAATTTTAAAGAGAATCTGTACTCTAAAATTCTTACAATAAAAAGCATACTATTCTGTTCATTATGTTCTCCTGGGCCCCTCTGTGCTGTTTCTGCCACTCCCTGCTGCAATCCTGGCTTGTAATTGCCAGTTTTATGCAGTGTTTACAAACAAAAAACATGGCTGCTAACCAGCATGTGATAGGCTAAAAGAAGCTCAGTCTGTGACTCATACAGAGCCTGGAGGGGGCGTGGAGAGGGTGTGTATAACTTCTGCCTATAACAGTAGAGCAGCACATTCCTGCCTCAGCCCGACAAAGCTGACAAAGGAAAGAAGATTAGATTATATAACAAAGATAATACAGCCACTGTGCAACTAGGAAAGGCTCAGGTAAGACAGACCACATTAGAACAGGTATAGGAACGTATAGGATAGAAGAAATAAGGCTGAACATTTTGTTACAGAGTCTCTTTAAAAAGGAACTTCAGCCTAAACAAACATACTGTCATTAAGTCACATTATTTATGTTAATTAAAATAGATAGGTAATATAATCTCTTACCCACCCTGTTTTAAAAGAACAGGCAAATGTTTGATTTCATGAGGGCAGCCATCTTTTTGGTTGAAAGGAGGTGACAGGTGATGCTGTGAAACTGTTAAAAAAACACCAAGCCTTTTCAGTTCTGCTGAGTAGATTTTTAGTGCGGAGGTTCACTTTAGGGAAAAGAAGCAGCAGGTACTAACGAGAAGCCTTTTTGAGAAACAGTATAATCTTTCCAACACTTGTGTTAATTTCACTCAGAGATTGGTTTTAATTGAGTCTTAAACAACAAACTAAGTTTGGAGAATTAGCAATTAGCCACCTTTACTAAGTAACTATATAATTGTGAGCTTAATTCCTACTGATTTAGAAACTTTAAAAAAAATAAAGACTGCCATTTGAAGGCATCTAGTTCTCATTCCTGTTGACCCTATTTTGCAGTCCACTTTCTCGACCTTTATTCTTAGATCATCTATTAGCCCTTTAATTGGGCACAGTTAAACCCTACCGCTCTAGCAAATTTGAAAATGTAAATGCTGTGTAAATTTTTGCTCCCGAAATCCCAGCACTCTCTCATTATAATCATCCATTGTGAGCGTAAGTATTTACCTTCTTCTAAATAAAACTTTGATCCACATGAAGAAAAACAAGTTAATTCTGAGAGCTGCATAATAATAATGCAAATTAATATTTCTCACTTTCTTCCCCAAAAAAAGAAAAATAGTTTAATTAGGCACAGAACAAAGAAACAAATATAAATGAGCCATAAAGAGTCAGAATAAAGGTCATTGAATATATTGAAATGATATTTTTATGGAACATTAAAGTAAATTATGAAATGAGCAATGCATTCAACAAGTCGGAGTAATTTAGAGAGAGCAGTTATCAAAGGTTAGCCATCCTTTCTTGTTACCTAAGTAGTCTATTACAAAGTTGGCACTTAAACTGTAAATTTTGGTGCTTATTGTGGAAACAATTAAATAGCTGAAAAAAATGGTTGTTTTAGTTGGAGGCCTATGGTGCTTGTTTGTTCTCCTTGTGTTGGAGTGGGTTTCCTCTGTGCATTCCAGTTTTTCAACACATTCCTCATCTCCACCTTGTAACGTCAACCTCATCTCCACCTTGTAACTTCTCACACACACACCCCTCCTCCTGAGGGGTGACCTCCTTGAGACTTCGGGTTCCAGGTCCCTTTTTGCATAGAGCAAATGATGTGCTGGTTCCAAACCTTACCCGTCTGTAGACGGTTATTCTCCACAAATGCTATTTGGATGGTTGCCCAGTATTGCAACTCACCTTTGTGAATACCACAGCCTTTCTTTATATCTGGAATAACCCTGAATATACTACACCATCCAGGCTCCCGGTGTCTCTGTGTTCTTTTTCCTAAGGCTTCCTTTACCCACCTCACACAGGGTAGAGACAAGTAGGGGTACATGTGCTATACATGTCTTTGGGTCGGCTTGACTGAAGAGAGAGTGTCTGTCATGGACACTGCTACAGTTTACATGCTGGCTGCATTTGTGTGTACTGCCATGGACTTCCACTGCCCACCAACAGATGACCCCCTTCAGTCTTGGACAGTCACTGCAGTTCTCTGGTCCACCTGCAGGCGGTATCGTGAGTTCTATGCAAATTATTTCAGCAGATCTTTGGTCCACCTGTGAGTGGCACCTGGACTTCTTGTGAATGATACCTAAGGGTCATCTAATTAGGCCTGTGAATGCTCCAGAATAGTGCCAGAGTATTCAACTCCTAAGACCTGAGCTGTTGACTGTCTGGACAACCCTTTATCTTGAGCCTTGTTTCTGATCTGTTTTGTGTATGTGAAATAGGGACGCCAAGGAAAATTGGGTGCAGGAAAAAACACACTTCCTGATGCCTAACTCTAACTGCTCTCCCCTGCACAAACACCCTTCCTGATGCCCAACCCTAACCAACCCCTGCGCAAATGCCCTTCCTGACGCCTAACCCTAACCACTTTCCCCTGCACAAAAACCCTTCCTGATACCCAACCCTAGCCACCCCTTTTGCAAACACCCTTCCTAATGCCTAACCCTAACAGCTCCACCCTGCATGAAAACCCTTCCTGATGCCTAACCCTAACCATTCCCCCACTCAAACACCCTTCCTAAAACCTAGCCCTAACCACCCCCTGAAAAAACACCCTTCCTTATGTCAAACCTTTACCACCCCTCCCCCCATGCACAAACCCCCTTCCTGGTGCCTAATAGTGTTGATCGAACACTCAGATATTCGGGTTCGGGTCGGCTCAGTCGAACATGGTCCAGATGTTCGGCATATTCGGCCGAACTCCGAACCTAATTGAAGTCTATGGGGACCCAAGCATGGGGGCTGGAGGGGACGCAGCATGAGGGGAAAGCCATGGCCACAGTCTGCGGGGAGGGGGGGCGGTCCCCCCCTCCTCACCTCGGGGCTCTCCCCACTGCGCTCCCCTCCAGTTAAAGTTTTAGTGAAATGCGGGGCAGGCAGCGGCAGGCAGATAAAGGCAACGGGCAGCGGCGGGCAGATACATACCTTCCCGTGCGTTTCATGTGTACTCCTTGCTCTAGCGTCTGACGCCACTTCCTGACGCCCCCGAACAGCGCGGCCGAGCACCGTGAGGTGCTCGGCCAAGCCCGAACTGAACCCGAACACCGCGATATTCGGGGAATAACGAACAGAGGCAAACACTGTTCGATCAACACACCTAACCCCCACAAAAAAACAATAATTGTTGTGCACCAAATAGGGCACCACCGGACGCCAGAATGTGGCCACACAAAACAAAAACACCCTGCAAAAAACTATAGATACTACTTTAATTTACCCTTTCAATTAATGTCAGTGGCAGTGCCCGATTTGCCTGATAGCATATGACCTTGTGTACTCTCTACCAAAAGTGGTTATCTGGTTAACAGCATGTCTGTGCAAATCCTTGTTATGCTCCACGTGTTTAGTGGGGATTGTGAGCCTCACTGAGAGATAATACATGATGTGAACTATTTAATTCAATCTGTAACTTGACTAAATGTGTTAGCACTATAATAATACATAATGATGATAACAGTAATAGCCCTTCCACTGCTAGCATCTTCATCTCTCAGCTCAATAATATTAACAGTTAATAGTATAAAGGGGCGTTTGGCTTCATCTCAGTCTTACATCAGACACCACAGATGGTCAGATATTTATCACAGACTTGATGCTTGTGGTAGGAACTTGAATCTGTAACAGCCGTTAGCAATAATAATGGATCCTAGTAAGTAGGGTTGTAATTTAATTTATAATCTTTCTCGATCACTATAAAAATATTAGCTTAGAACGTCAATCATAACATACAATAAGAGAGAATTAAACCTGATGTGTATATGGTCATAAGCATGGGCGAAGATATATATATATATAAATCCTCAAATAGACGCTGATCTTTGCACCAGATTGGTACGAGTATATGCTCCTTTTTTATTGCCCGATGAAGCAGGAGATGCCTGCGAAACACGTTGCATTGCACTTTCTGGAGTATACAAAAAATCCTTGTTGATTTGAATATATGCAATAGTCTTTTGTGTCTGCTTAACCACTTCCCGACCGCCTAACGCACAGAGGCGGCCGGGAAGTGGAGCCCTTAAGGACCGGCTCACCCACAGAGGCGGCGGTCCATTTAAGGGCATGGGCGGAGCGATCACGTCATCCGTGACGCGATCCTCCGCCGGAGCCTGTCACCACTCGCCCGCCGCAACATCCCGTCGGCTATACGGAAGCGCCAGCGGGATGTTAACCCCGCGATCACCGCATACAAAGTGTATAATACACTTTGTAATGTTTACAAAGTGTATTATACAGGCTGCCTCCTGCCCTGGTGGTCCCAGTGTCCGAGGGACCACCAGGGCAGGCTGCAGCCACCCTAGTCTGCACCCAAGCACACTGATTTCTCCCCCCCTGCCCCAGATCGCCCACAGCACCCCTCAGACCCCCCCCCTGCCCACCCCCCAGACCCCTGTTTGCACCCAATCACCCCCCTAATCACCCATCAATCACTCCCTGTCACTATCTGTCAACGCTATTAGTTTTTTTTATCTCCCCCCCTGCCCCCTCCTGATCACCCCCCACCCCTCAGATTCTCCCCAGACCCTCCCCCCAGACCCCCCCCCCCCCCTGTGTACTGTATGCATCTATCCCCCCTGATCACCTGTCAATCGCCTGTCAATCACCTGTCAATCACCCATTAATCACCCCCTGTCACTGCCACCCATCAATCAGCCCCTAACCTGCCCCTTGCGGGCAATCTGATCACCCACCCACACCAATAGATCGCCCGCAGATCCGACATCAGATCACCACCCAAGCGCAGTGTTTACATCTATTCTCTCCTCTAAACACCCACTAATTACCCATCAATCACCCATCAATCACCCCCTATCACCACCTGTCACTGTTACCCATCAGATCAGACCCTAATCTGCCCCTTGCGGGCACCCAATCACCCGCCTACACGCTCAGATTGCCCTCAGACCCCCCCCCCCCTTATCAATTCGCCAGTGCAATATTTACATCTGTTCTTCCCTGTAATAACCCACTGATCACCTGTCAATCACCTGTCAATCACCCATCAATCACCCCCTGTCACTGCCACCCATCAATCACCCCCTGTCACTGCCACCCATCAATCAGCCCCTAACCTGCTGCTTGCGGGCAATCTGATCACCCACCCACACCAATAGATCGCCCGCAGATCCGACATCAGATCACCACCCAAACGCAGTGTTTACATCTATTCTCTCCTCTAAACACCCACTAATTACCCATCAATCACCCCCTATCACCACCTGTCACTGTTACCCATCAGATCAGACCCGAATCTGCCCCTTGCGGGCACCCAATCACCCGCCTACACGCTCAGATTGTCCTCAGACCCCACCCTTATCAATTCGCCAGGGCATTATTTACATCTGTCCTTCCCTGTAATAACCCACTGATCACCTGTCAATCACCCATCAATCACCCCCTGTCACTGCCACCCATCAATCACCCCCTGTCACTGCCACCCATCAATTAGCCCTTAACCTGCCCCTTGCGGGCAATCTGATCACCCACCCACACCAATAGATCGCCCGCAGATCCGACATCAGATCACCACCCAAGCGCAGTGTTTACATCTATTCTCTCCTCTAAACACCCACTAATTACCCATCAATCACCCATCAATCACCCCCTATCACCACCTGTCACTGTTACCCATCAGATCAGACCCTAATCTGCCCCTTGCGGGCACCCAATCACCCGCCTACGCGCTCAGATTGCCCTCAGACCCCCCTTTATCAATTCGCCAGTGCATTAGTTACATCTGTTCTTCCCTGTAATAACCCACTGATCACCTGTCAATCACCTGTCAATCACCCATCAATCACCCTGTCACTGCCACCCATCAATCACCCCCTGTCACTGCCACCCATCAATCAGCCCCTAACCTGCCCCTTGCGGGCAATCTGATCACCCACCCACACCAATAGTTCGCCCGCAGATCCGACGTCAGATCACCTCCCAAGGGCAGTGTTTATATCTGTTCTCTACCCTAAACACCCTCTAATTACCCATCAATCACCCCCTGTCACTGCTACCTATCAGATTAGACCCCTATCTGCCCCTAGGGCACTCAATCACCCGCCCACACCCTCAGAACGCCCTCAGACACCAGCCCTGATCACCTCGCCAGTGCATTGCTTGCATCTATTCCCCCCTCTAATCACACCTTGAGACACCCATCAATCACCTCTTGTCACCCCCTAGCACACCTACCCATCAGATCAGGCCCTAATTTGCCCCGTGTGGGCTCCTGATCACTCGGCCAAACCCTCAGATCCCCCTCAGACCCCCTTCCGATCACCTCCCCAGTGCATTGATTGCATCTATTTTCCCCTCTAACCACCCCCTGAGACACCCATCAATCACCTCCTGTCACCCCCCTAGCACTCCTATCCATCAGATCAGGCCCAATACAACCTGTCATCTAAAAGGCCACCCTGCATATGACCGGTTCCACAAAATTCGCCCCCTCATAGACCACCTGTCATCAAAATTTGCAGATGCTTATACCCCTGAACAGTCATTTTGAGACATTTGGTTTCCAGACTACTCACGGTTTTGGGCCCGTAAAATGCCAGTGCGGTATAGGAACCCCAGAAACGGACCCCATTTTAGAAAAAAGACACCCCAATGTATTCTGTTAGGTGTATGACGAGTTCATAGAAGATTTTATTTTTTGTCAAAAGGTAGCGGAAATTGATTTTTGTTTTTTTTTCACAAAGTGTCATTTTTCACTAACTTGTGACAAAAAATAAAATCTTCTATGAACTCGCCATACACCTAACGGAATACCTTGGGGTGTCTTCTTTCTAAAATGGGGTCACTTGTGGGGTTCCTATACTGCCCTGGCATTTTAGGGGCCCTAAACCGTGAGGAGTAGTCTAGAAAACAAATGCCTCAAAATGACCTGTGATTAGGACGTTGGGCCCCTTAGCTAGTGTTGGGCGAACATCTAGATGTTCGGGTTCGGGCCGAACAGGCCGAACATGGCCGCGATGTTCGGGTGTTCGACCCGAACTCCGAACATAATGGAAGTCAATGGGGACCCGAACTTTTGTGCTTTGTAAAGCCTCCTTATATGCTACATACCCCAAATTTACAGGGTATGTGCACCTTGGGAGTGGGTACAAGAGGAAAAAAAAATTTAGCAAAAAGAGCTTATAGTTTTTGAGAAAATCGATTTTAAAGTTTCAAAGGGAAAACTGTCTTTTAAATGCGGGAAATGTCTGTTTTCTTTGCACAGGTAACATGCTTTTTGTCGGCATGCAGTCATAAATGTAATACATATAAGAGGTTCCAGGAAAAGGGACCGGTAATGCTAACCCAGCAGCAGCACACGTGATGGAACAGGAGGAGGGTGGCGCAGGAGGAGAAGGCCACGCTTTGAGACACAACAACCCAGGCCTTGCATGAGGACAAGAAGCGTGCGGATAGCATGCTTTGTACCACCATGCAGTCATAAATGTAATAAAGATAAGTGGTTCAATAAACAGGGACCACGCGGCAACGCTAACCCAGCAGCAGCACACGTGATGGAACAGGAGGAGGCGCAGGAGGAGAAGGCCACGCTTTGTGAGACACAACAACCCAGGCCTTGCATGAGGACAAAAAGCGTGCGGATAGCATGCTTTGTACCGCCATGTAGTCATAAATGTAATAAAGATAAGAGGTTCAATAAACAGGGACCACGCGGCAACGCTAACCCAGCAGCAGCAGCAGCAGCAGCACACGTGATGGAACAGGAGGAGGCGCAGGAGGAGAAGGCCACGCTTTGTGAGACACAACAACCCAGGCCTTGCATGAGGACAAAAAGCGTGCGGATAGCATGCTTTGTACCGCCATGTAGTCATAAATGTAATAAAGATAAGAGGTTCAATAAACAGTGACCACGCGGCAACGGTAACCCAGCAGCAGCAGCAGCACACGTGATGGAACAGGAGGAGGCGCAGGAGGAGAAGGCCACGCTTTGTGAGACACAACAACCCAGGCCTTGCATGAGGACAAAAAGCGTGCGGATAGCATGCTTTGTACCGCCATGTAGTCATAAATGTAATAAAGATAAGAGGTTCAATAAACAGGGACCACGCGGCAACGGTAACCCAGCAGCAGCAGCAGCAGCAGCAGCACACGTGATGGAACAGGAGGAGGCGCAGGAGGAGAAGGCCACGCTTTGTGAGACACAACAACCCAGGCCTTGCATGAGGACAAAAAGCGTGCGGATAGCATGCTTTGTACCGCCATGTAGTCATAAATGTAATAAAGATAAGAGGTTCAATAAACAGGGACCACGCGGCAACGGTAACCCAGCAGCAGCAGCAGCACACGTGATGGAACAGGAGGAGGCGCAGGAGGAGAAGGCCACGCTTTGTGAGACACAACAACCCAGGCCTTGCATGAGGACAAAAAGCGTGCGGATATAGCAGCAATGCTTTTTGCCGCCATGCAGTCATAAATGTAATACAGATGAGAGGTTCAATAAACAGGGACCGGAAACGCTAAACCATCCCAGATGTTCATCGGTCATGTTACTTGGTTGGGGTCCAGGAGTGTTGCGTAGTCGTTTCCAATCCAGGATTGATTCATTTTAATTTGAGTCAGACGGTCTGCATTTTCTGTGGAGAGGCGGATACGCCGATCTGTGATGATGCCTCCGGCAGCACTGAAACAGCGTTCCGACATAACGCTGGCTGCCGGGCAAGCCAGCACCTCTATTGCGTACATTGCCAGTTCGTGCCAGGTGTCTAGCTTCATGCCCGGTTTCAGGTCCAGCGGTGCCAGCCACAAATCCGTCTGTTCCTTTATTCCCCTCCAAATTTCCTCCCCTGTGTGCTGCTTATCCCCAAGGCAGATCAGCTTCAGCAACGCTTGCTGACGCATGCCAACAGCTGTGCTGCACTGCTTCCACGATCCTACTGCTGCTGGTGCTGGGTTAGCATTTCCGGATGAGGTACAGCTTTGAGATGCGTTGGAGGAGAAGGAGTCAGAGAGGTAGGTGCTGCTGTTGTTATCCAGCTGTTTGCGGCGTGGGCAACACCCGCGCCGTAGCAGGTGAGGAATCGCTGCCAGGCTCCACAAGGTTCACCCAGTGCGCGGTAAGGGAGATGTATCGACCCTGGCCGAACGCACTCGTCCAGGTGTCAGTGGTGAGGTGAACCTTGCAGGCAACGGCATTCTTCAAGCTTCGGGTTATTTAGCTGACCACGTGCTCATGCAACTCAGGCACTGCAGAGCGCGCAAAGTGGTAGCGGCTGGGAACCACGTAACGTGGGATGGCCACTGACATCATGCCCTTGAAGCTGTTTGTCTCCACCACTCGATATGGCAGCATTTCGCAGGCCAGAAGCTTGGCTATGCTGGCTGGCTGTTACTGCCACGGCCCGGGGGTCATTTGCTGGCAATTTCCTCTTGTGCTCAAACATCTCAGAAACAGACAACTCAACCGTAGCGCTGCACACCGAAGGGCTGTTGGTTGTTGTGTTTGATGAACACTGGGAGACCTCAAGAGCACTAGTCCGGAAAGTGACAGTGTCAGCATCGTCTGATGTTTGTGAATGTTGTGAACCACGCAATGGCTGGGCTACTGCTGCTGCTGAGGCGGGTCTGGTGGTGAGTCTGGTGAACCCAAGGGAGGCAGTGTTGCTGGTGGTACCCTGTCCTGCCGCGTTTGCCCACAGAGTGGGATGTTTGGATAGAATGTGGCGGCTCATGCTGGTGGTGGAGAGGTTGTTAATACTTTTCCCCCTGCTCAGGCGGGTCTTGCACACCTTGCAAATCGCCATGGTAACATCCTCAGTGCAGTCTTCAAAGAAAGCCCAGACTTTAACTGGCTGAGGACTCGGACCTCGTGCGTGATGTGCTGGTGCTGCTTAACCCACTGCTGGACGCTTGAGAGGTCATCCAAGTAATTATCTGGTCCTGTTCTTTTGGATCTGTGAGGGTTGTTGTCCTGGACAACATGGGCAGTATTGAGTGGGTTTTCTTGGGTGCTCCCCTGTGGCCTGTACGTGAACCGTCAGGGGAAACACCTCTTCCCTTGCCCCTCCCTCTTTCACCGGATTTCTTCCTCATTTCACTTATCCTTAAAGTACACGCTGACTGGCAGCAGTACAGTGGCAGTACAGAAATGCTATACAGTGGTGGGTGAGCGGTGTACCACTATTGTCAGCAGTGACACAGAGCACAATGCTATACAGTGGCGGGTGAGCGGTGTACTACTGTTCCCAGCAGACACAGAGTGGAAGTAAACACAATGCTATATAGTGTGGCTGAGCCGTGTACACAGAGTGGCATTAAACACAATGCTATATAGTCTGCTATATAGTCACCCCGAACAGGGTGATGTTCTGCAGAACCCGAACAGTGGCAAACACTGTTCGCCCAACACTACTGGGAGGGAACGCAGATTTTAGTACCTAAACACACGATACAACATGTTTTCCGGGGTCGGACTCTGAGGCACATACAGATGGTCCCGATCATCATCCTCATCATACAACTCTTCTCCTGAGTCTGACCCACCCACCACCTCTGCCACCCCAACATCCCCAGACACAGACCCCTCATCGTCCTCAACATTAACTTGGGATGCTGGCCTGAGCCAGACCTCCTCCTCCACATCAGGCCCCATCATCTCCTCAATGGCAGCCCTCATTAATCGCTCTGGCGACGGACTGATGGACACAACGTTCTCCTCCGGGGAGGGCTGCTGCTGACCACTGGCTGCTGGGGTGGATGTTATAGCTTGCGTGGGGCGTTGGCTGTTGCTGTTGTTGGGAGTGCTGCTCACAGCGGAGGTCTCTGGGGAACTCATGTTGAGCTCATATAGTGGTTGACGGTGAGTGGAGTATTACTGATCCCAGCAATATACACACTGACTGGCAGAGTACGCAATGCTATATAGTGTGGCTGAGCGAGGTACACAGAGTGGCAGTAAACAGAATGCTATATAGTGTGGCTGAGCGAGCGGTGTACCACTATTCCCAGCAGACACAGAACAGTGAACAGAATGCTATATAGTGTGGCTGAGCGAGCGGTGTACCACTATTCCCAGCAGACACAGAACAGTGAACAGAATGCTATATAGTGTGGATGAGCGAGCGGTGTACCACTATTCCCAGCAGACACAGAACAGTAAACAGAATGCTATATAGTGTGGCTGAGCGAGCGGTGTACCACTATTCCCAGCAGACACAGAACAGTGAACAGAATGCTATATAGTGTGGCTGAGCGAGCGGTGTACCACTATTCCCAGCAGACACAGAACAGTGAACAGAATGCTATATAGTGTGGCTGAGCGAGCGGTGTACTACTGTTCCCAGCAGACACAGAACAGTACACAGAATGCTATATAGTGTGGCTGAACGAGCGGTGTACTACTGTTCCCAGCAGACACAGAACAGTACACAGAATGCTATATAGTGTGGCTGAACGAGCGGTGTACCACTATTCCAAGCAGACACAGAACAGTGAACAGAATGCTATATAGTGTGGCTGAGCGAGCGGTGTACCACTATTCCCAGCAGACACAGAGTGGCAGTAAACAGAATGCTATATAGTGTGGCTGAGCGAGGTACACAGAGTGGCAGTAAACAGAATGCTATATAGTGTGGCTGTGCAAGCGGTGTACTACTATTCCCAGCAGACACAGAGTGGCAGTAAACAGAATGCTATATAGTGTGGCTGAGCGAGGTACACAGAGTGGCAGTAAACAGAATGCTGAGCGAGCGGTGTACTACTATTCCCAGCAGCGACACACAATGACTGGGGGGGACCCTGGCTAGCGTGGCTGGAGCGCGAACTACCCTGCCTGCCTACCCAAAGCTAAACCCACAGACAAATGGCGGAGATATGACGTGGTTCGGGTATTTATTTACCCGAACCACGTGACAGTTCGGCCAATCAGAGCGCGTTCGGGTCCGAACCACGTGACCCGTTCGGCCAATCACAGCGCTAGCCGAACGTTCGGGGAACGTTCGGCCATGCGCTCTTAGTTCGGCCATATGGCCGAACGGTTTGGCCGAGCACCGTCAGGTGTTCGGCCGAACTCGAACATCACCCGAACAGGGTGATGTTCTGCAGAACCCGAACAGTGGCGAACACTGTTCGCCCAACACTACCCTTAGCGCACCTAGGCTGCAAAAAAGTGTCACACATGTGGTATCGCCGTACTCAGGAGAAGTAGTATAATGTGTTTTGGGGTGTATTTTTACACATACCCATGCTGGGTGGGAGAAATCTCTCTGTAAATGGACAATTGTGTGTAAAAAAAAAATCAAACAATTGTCATTTACAGAGGTATTTCTCCCACCCAGCATGGGTATGTGTAAAAATACACCCCAAAACACATTATACTACATCTCCCAAGTACGGCGATACCACATGATTGGCACTTTTTTGCAGCCTAACTGCGCTAAGGGGCCCAAAGTCCAATGAGTACCTTTAGGATTTCACAGGTCATTTTTGTTTCAAGACTACTCCTCACGGTTTAGGGCCCCTAAAATGCCAGGGCAGTATAGGAACCCCACAAATGACCCCATTCTAGAAAGAAGACACCCAAACGTATTCTGTTAGGAGTATGGTGAGTTCATAGAAGATTTTATTTTTTGTCACAAGTTAGCGGAAAATGACACTTTGTGAAAAAAACAATTAAAATCAATTTCCGCTAACTTGTGACAAAAAAATAAAAACTTCTATGAACTCACCATACTCCTAATGGAATACCTTGGGGTGTCTTCTTTCTAAAATGGGATTATTAGTGGGGTTCCTATACTGCCCTGGCATTTTAGGGGCCCTAAACCGTGAGGAGTAGTCTTGAAACAAAAATGACCTGTGAAATCCTAAAGGTACTCATTGGATTTTGGGCCCCTTAGCGCAGTTAGGGTGCAAAAAAGTGCCACACATGTGGTATCGCCGTACTCGGGAGAAGTAGTACAATGTGTTTTGGGGTGTATTTTTACACATACCCATGCTGGGTGGGAGAAATACCGCTGTAAATGGACAATTGTGTGTAAAAAAATCAAAAGATTGTCATTTACAGAGGTGTTTCTCCCACCCAGCATGGGTATGTGTAAAAATACACCCCAAAACACATTGTACTACTTCTCCCGAGTACGGCGATACCACATGTGTGGTACTTTTTTGCACCCTAACTGCACTAAAGGGCCCAAAGTCCAATGAGTACCTTTAGGATTTCACAGGTCATTTTGAGAAATTTCGTTTCAAGACTACTCCTCACGGTTTAGGGCCCCTAAAATTCCAGGGCAGTATAGGAACCCCACAAATGACCCCATTTTAGAAAGAAGACACCCCAAGGTATTCCGTTAGTAGTATGGCGAATTCATAGAAGATTTTATTTTTTGTCACAAGTTAGCGGAAATTGATTTTAATTGTGTTTTTTCACAAAGTGTCATTTTCCGCTAACTTGTGACAAAAAATAAAATCTTCTATGAACTCGCCATACTCCTAACGGAATACCTTGGGGTGTCTTCTTTCTAAAATGGGGTCATTTGTGGGGTTCCTATACTGCCCTGGCATTTTAGGGGCCCTAAACCGTGAGGAGTAGTCTTGAAACGAAATTTCTCAAAATGACCTGTGAAATCCTAAAGGTACTCATTGGACTTTGGGCCCTTTAGCGCAGTTAGGGTGCAAAAAAGTGCCACACATGTGGTATCGCCGTACTCAGGAGAAGTAGTATAATGTGTTTTGGGGTGTATTTTTACACATACCCATGCTGAGTGGGAGAAAGATCTCTGTAAATGGACAATTGTGTGTAAAAAAAATTAACAAATTGTCATTTACAGAGATATTTCTCCCATCCAGCATGGGTATGTGTAAAAATACACCCCAAAACACATTATACTACTTTTCCTGAGTACGGCAATACCACATGTGTGGCACTTTTTTGCAGCCTAACTGCGCTAAGGGGTCCAAAGTCCAATGAGCACCTTTAGGCTTTACAGGGGTGCTTACAATTTAGCACCCCCCAAAATGTCAGGACAGTAAACACACCCCACAAATGACCCCATTTTGGAAAGTAGACCCTTCAAGGTATTCAGAGAGGGGCATGGTGAGTCCGTGGCAGATTTAATTTTTTTTCGTTGCAAGTTAGAAGAAATGGAAACTTTTTTTTTTTTTTTTTTCACAAAGTGTCATTTTCCGCTTACTTGTGACAAAAAATAATATCTTCTATGAACTCACTATGCCTCTCAGTGAATACTTTGTGATGTCTTCTTTCCAAAATGGGGTCATTTGGGGGGTATGTATACTATCCTGGAATTCTAGCCCCTCATGAAACATGACAGGGGGTCAGAAAAGTCATAGATGCTTGAAAATGGGAAAATTCACTTTTTGCACCATAGTTTGTAAACGCTATAACTTTTACCCAAACCAATAAATATACACTTAATGGGTTTTTTTTATCAAAAACATGTTTGTCCACATTTTTCGCGCTGCATGTATACAGAAATTTTACTTTATTTGAAAAATGTCAGCACAGAAAGTTAAAAAAAACATTTTTTTGCCAAAATTCATGTCTTTTTTGATGAATATAATAAAAAGTAAAAATCGCAGGAGCAATCAAATAGCACCAAAAGAAAGCTTTATTAGTGACAAGAAAAGGAGCCAAAATTCATTTAGGTGGTAGGTTGTATGAGCGAGCAATAAACCGTGAAAGCTGCAGTGGTCTGAATGGAAAAAAAGTGGCCGGTCCTTAAGGGGTAGAAAGCCCTAGGTCCTCAAGTGGTTAAAGGAGGCAAGTCCATCTCTTCCTCCTCTCTTTTTAACCTTTTTAGAATATTTTATTCTTTTGGTGCCTCTGTCTGCTTATGGAGTTCCTGTGTCCACCCCTGGTGGAGAGGTGATGCCCCTTATTTCTTGTCTACAGAGAGTGACTTCTTAATCCTGAGTAGGGACAGTGCTAATTTCCCCGCCTGCATATATAGTGGTTAGTGGTTACCCCCGTTTATGAGTATATTTACTGTTTATACTGCCTCAACATATCCATCCTACCGGTACATACTACACTATATTGGGCTCTCGGTGTCTCTATCTTTGTATTACTTTATGTATACTGCTTAAATCTGTAAGAAAAAAAAAGTGACCCTATTGGGTGCTTACCTCAGGAGGGGGAAGCCTCAGGATCCTAATGAGCCTTGGTGATCCAGCGCTGGCTCCCCTGAAAACCCCCGATAAGTGCCAACAAGTTGTGCCCAGATGCAGTAATGCAGTAGTGTGCGGCAAAATTTTCAGTCTGCACTCCCGCGCAGGTGCGGTATCAGCTTTTCTATCAGATTAGGCAGAAATAGTTGAGCCCGATCAGGTCCACTTTACTGCGCAGGTGCGGTCTTAAGCCGGCCAGGCAGCCAATGCAAGGGGGTGCATCCTACAAACTCTATGCCTAAAGTAGAAGTCTGGATCATGTGAGCAGGGCCGGGCCAAGACAGAGGCGAGAGAGGCTCCAGCCTCAGGGTGCAGCGTAGGAGGGGGCACACAACTCACTCAGCTATCATTCTCCTATTGTGTTTGAAGCAGAGAGAAATAAGAAAAGGACATACTGTATATAGCAGTGACTGCAAGCCAGATAACTAGATAATAAAGTTGTGGGAGAGTTAGCGGGCACTCGGGCAAGACTGCTGTTGGCTGGCACTTTCAGGACAAAGACACCCGATAAACCATGTGCTCAAGACCCAAGCAGTAAAACAGTCCTTGAAAGCACAAAGATGATGGAGAATGGTCTGGCACTATGGTTTAATGATTAGCAACAAATACAAAAAGTGCAAATGGTTGAGTGCATGACAGGATATGACAGGCACTGCAAACATCAAAAGATGTGTCATACCATAATAACTTGATTGATGCTCGGGTGTGGAGGGGAGGCAGCAGATGTGGGTGCCAAGAGGTGCACGGCCTAACGACCGTTTCGTGTGGCAAACGCCAAATTTCTTCTGAGGCTGAAGGTGCAACAAGTGCGGGAGACACAGCGCGGTGTAAATGGAGGTGCGTGATGACGCACCTCCGTTCCGCCGCTGAAGACCCGCCCCTTCCGGAAGTCCATAACCACTCAGCTCCACCCTGGAGAAGGCTAATGGCTCGCACGGCCATATTGGCGTAGACGCGTATATGCGTCATAAATGACGCCACTGATACTAGGCCAATGGGAGCATGCGGAATTCCTGCCGTGCACGGAGCCACTCCAAAAAAGCACTCGCTGCACACCAATACGGCTGCCAAGGCAACCCCAGCCAACCCATGCCTGACAGGACGGGCCAGGGAGGGCAGAGGAAAGCAGACAGGCAGAACCGTAAGGAAGAACACACAAATACATAGTGTGTCTACAACAGGATATATGTATGGAAACATTTTCACATACAATAAAGCTATATTAGCTATAATATCAGCCTACTCACAGGGATAAATGGAGAACAGGAGGAGGGAAAGGGAAGGAGGGAACAGGAGGAGGGAAAGGGAAGACCAGGATGGGGTAGGATGGGAGGAGAAGAAACGTGTACCCAAAGAGGTAAAGGAGTGGAATGGTGAAGTGGGAAAAAAAGGGGAGAAGGAAAGTAGGAAAAGACCAAGAAAGTATGGTACACATCTAGTGAGAGCATTACTCGTGGGGGCTAAAGGACGGCCCCAAAAAATGAAGAGGCCCAGACCAACGCCCAACATGGCAAATCTCCTAGAAACTCAACTATATAGTAGGAAAAGTTACATTAAAACCTAAACATTTATTATGAAAAATAGGAGAGGTTAATAATATATAGGAGATAAGAAAAAAGGGGGGGATGCCATGGTGGGGTTAGGTGGGCAACAGGAGGTGGCACAGGAGCAGAAGCAGGAGCACCAGGAGACAATAAAAGATCAAGGATCAAGAAAACATGCAAAATCGACATAGTTGTTTAGACCCAAAGGGCCCATAGCATCAGTGCGTAAAATCCAATGCGCTTCTTGTCTAAGTAGAAGCTTTTTCTTATGACCACCTCTACGGGGGGTTTTACATAAATCAATGCAAGCAAAAGAGAAGAAATTTGGATTGTTTTGGTGAGCACTTGACATATGTTCGACAATTCTGGGACAACCTTTATTTTTGGGAAGTAGACGGACGTGCTCTAGAATGCGCTCTTTGACCATCCATAACTAGATAATAAGGTGTTGGGGCCCTGGGCCGCCTCTTAGTCTAATAGCAATCAGTGTGTGATGGCTGGGGTGGGGGGATGGAGGGGAGCACTTTGGTGTCTCAGCCTTGGGTGCTGGAGGACCTTGTCCCAGCTCTGCATGTGAGTGACCAACTTTAATACTAAATAAACTTGTAAATAGTTATACACTATGGAGGGATGCTTTTTTTTTTTAAACGTGTTTTGTATTGGAGGAGAACAGTGGAAAGTGACGAGACAGAGGATCGTGATAGGCAGAGGGTGGCCTTTCAACAACCCTAAAAGTGCTGCAGACCCAATCTCATAGAGGGTCATTTGATAAGGGTTAATGTCACCTTCTAGAGGTGAGGTGGTGGCATTCACTCAGTGTGAGGACTTTTGCTTGTCATGTGTTCTACAGTTGGATGTCTACAGTGGAGTCTTACAGATAGCATACTTACCCAGGCAACTGCTTCTTCAGCCCACTCCCATCGGGCCGGAGGCTTTGGGCCATCTGGACCAGGACCGCTAGACACAGGAGCCCTGTAAGAAACGAGGCAGCTCCTGGCAAACAGCACCGACGCCACAGCTGCCTCCATGCGGCCATCCGTCCGTTCGGCGTCCAGGACACAGGAACGTCCTTCCGTGCTTGGGGTTGCCTTAGCGCGCGGGCGTGCGCACAGACGGGACCTTTATGCGGGGAGGAAGCCCGTCAGCTGACCTGCTGGTCGGCTGACGTCAGAGGGGGCCCACGGCGCCCAGGATTGGCTGATGAGAGGGGGCGTGCCAGTGAGGTCTCCTCTGCTTCATAAGCCTCCGGGCTTCATTATCTCATTGTCTGTTGTCGTGAATACTTGCGTGTTAGCGCTCAGACCTTAGGCTAGTTCCCTGGTGTTGATGCTAAGGATTTCACACCAAGACTAGGATATTGCTACCTTGAGATTGTTATTTGTTTAGACTAGTTCCCTGGTGTTGATGCTAAGGATTTCACACCCAGACTAGGTTATTGTTACTGTATTGATCTCCTGTGTATGACTCTTAGCGATTTCTCTGACTCTGATCCTGCTTTCTGATCCTATACTTTTGCCTATCTGTCTATCTGTTGCGGAACCTCTGTCTGATTCCCGATTACTCTCCTGTCTCACGATTCTGTACCGATACGTACCTTCCTGTTGCTGAACCTCTGCATGATTACCGTTTACTCTCTTGCCTCACGAGCCTGTACCGATGCTTACCTCTCTGTTGCCGAACCTTGCCTGCCTGACCATTCTACTCACCAGTGGGCCCTCGCCACTAATGAGGTGTTACTATGCCAGCTCCGCTGGTGAAGCAGTTCTGCTAGGCTATAGTTCAGCCTTATTTGCCTGCTCGTTAGGTAACCTGTCATTGTAGTATTACTGTGTCTCGCAGGTTGCAGTACAGTCTGAATCACCCGCCCCTCGGGTGTTCATTTGCCTGCAGCATATTCTGAATCACCCGCTCCTCGAGGGATTCAGCCTCTTCAGTTTTGTTCCTCCAGCTTGCTGGAGGTTGTACGTTAGTGCACGGTCAGTGTACTGTTTATACCTCACCAGCTCCTCTGGTGAGGTCTCATTGTACCATTAAAGTTACGGTTGCACCAAATCACTACACACTCTGCTCTTGTCTGCTATACTGGTATTATTGGTGATTCTGCAGATCACCACATAATCAGACATCTGAGCTAGACACCCAACCGTTACAAGCCCTTTTTTTCCCCTCGGCTGTCATCCTCCTGAGCTCCCTTCACATTCTCCCACCCCCATCAGTGCCAACCACCTCTCAGAATGTGACCAGGGCTTTCTTTCTCTCTCTCTCTCTCTCTCTGTCAACCAATCAACAGGCCCCAATGAATAACTGCTTAGACCTTCCTCAACATACTCTGGAAGTGTTTGCATGAGTATACTGTTGTGTGTGATGCTGTTTATTAAGTTGGCTTCTTTTGCCTCGGTTAAAGAGAACCCAAGGTGGGTTTTAAGAATGCTATTAGGACACAGAGGCTGGTTTTGCATACTATCACCAGCTCTGTTACTATACCATGCCCCCAGGCCCCCCTGCGCTCTGTTGTCCCCCCAAAAAAAATTCTGGGCAGGACCCAGTCATGCTTGGCGAAGTAAACAATTGTGATTCTGACTCACCTGCAGTATATCGTCTTTTCCTCTTTGCTCTGCCCCCTTATCTTCAAACTTTCTACAGAAGTGCGTGATCTTTTGCTAGATCCACTCCCTCCTACAATGTGATATGTACCCAGTTCGTCTATTCCCCTATGTGACCATTAAACATAAAGAGGAACTTTTAAATGGTTAAAATTGTTTGTGTTTTTAATATTTATTTATAAATGATTTAATCAATCTTTGCCCATTGTAAAATCTTACCTCAACCTAATTTACATACTTATATTAAAAAACACTGGCATCTTTACTACTGGAAAGATGAATCAATGGGATTTTATTTCAATCTGTGAAGCAAGCAGGACCCTCCCATGATCTTCCAGAGTGCTCTGGGGAAGACGGCTGACATCCTAGCCTAGGATAAACAACACTGGGAAGGCGGAGTTATAGAATCAGAATCAGAATACTTTATTTCAACTGGTTCGTGCCTAGAATTTGGTTTTGACACAAGTAAAGGGCAGGTAGATAAAAACATGCCATGCAGGCATGCAGTTACCAAGCAGAAAAGCATGCAGTTACCAAGCAGAAAAATGACAATGTACAAGAAAAACCCTACAAGGCCACAAAATTCAAATGGTGACACAAGATCGGTTTAAGTCTTGTGGCAAGTTGGACAGTTGTCTGAGAAAACAGCCCAGCACTCGGCTTAAGGTGCGTTGGGGATTTTGTGGAGGGAGTTCAAGAGGCTTAAAGCCGATGCATAAAAAAAAAACCTGTGCCTAGCAGTCCTGGTGGATATGGCCCAAAGCCTCTGGACAGATGGAAGCAGCCTGAATAAGCGATGGCCTGCCTGAGAGGGATTATTGACAATTCACAGCAGCACTCTAGATCACAGGCTGGTGTTGTATAGGATGGAAAGTGGCATCTCCCAATAATCCTCTCCACCGACCTGATGACACTCGGTAGGTTGTGTCTATCACTGGTGCTGGCATCTGTGTACCAAACCATGATGGAGGAGCAGACGATTGATTCAATGGTGGCAGAGCAAAAACTAGAGATGGCTCAAACAGTTCGCCGGCGGGAAGTGTTCTGCAAACATTGGCCTGTTCGCCGTACGCATTGAACACAAATGTTTCTGAAAAAAATGTAATGGCAGGCGAGCGGCTGCCGACTTTAACCTCCTTAGCGGTATGCCCGACACTGTGACGGGCATACCGCTCTGTGGCCCCAGGAGTCCCCCATAAATAAATAAATGTGCTAAATGGCTATAAATCCTTTAGCTTGCACTAGGCTAGCTAGTAAGAGTCTCTGGCACCCTCTGATCGCCGCTGATCCCCCCGTTTATACATTACCCCCCCTGGATCCAGCGATCGCGCAGCCTCCCGGCACAGCTTTGGTCTCTCTATGGGGAGGATCGGGTTTGCATATATAATGGCAATATACTGTATACCATATAACATACACCATTATACAACTAAATGTATATGTGGATAATTTATTACATTCTGCTATGTGTCAGTACAGTTCCTTTTTTAACTTTTAAACACACCGAATTACCTTTGAACGTTCACTTAAAAATTCCACTTACAAGTCTGGTACATTGCATAGAAAAGTTTTCAAGGCTAACTAAGGTAACCCTCTGCCAGTGCAGCAGTACAGACGGGTGCTGCTTACCCTTGCTCATATGTTTATTATACCTCTTCTAATACATCACTCACTCCACTCTGATGCCACCTTAGATTTTTTTTTTTTTGTTTATTTAAAATACTTGGGCAAAATATATTGCTTTGTTCCTTCCTGTAAATACTTTTTTGAACTAAATGAAAATGAAAGTTTGTCAACTTGAAATATAAATGATGAAGACTTGAAATGAAATATTCAGCAGCTGGAGAGCGCCGCAATATTTAAAACGGGATGAATTGGGTTTTAACGGCTGGCGCAGCAAACGGCAAAATGAGAATATTCAAGATCAGAAAAATAACAGAGACCAACAAAGAGACTTTAATATTTCATTCACACATTTTTTCTTAAAGAAAGGACATTTCTTTAGTGGCTTTAAAGTGGAGAACATGTTTTATTTGTTTAGACATTCATTTCTGCTAATACAGTTTTGCTAACACAGATTGTCATGTCATGATGACACCACATTGATGTCATGCCAAGATATTTCTGCTCTAAACAGGGGCGTGACTAGAAATCACTGGACCACTGAAAAAATGTCGACCCCCCCCCCCCGGGCCCACTCAGGGCTATTTTGGGGGGCAGGAGGTGTCACAGCATGATGGGAGAGCATTGGCTTCCACATCGGCGGGGAGGGGGACACTCCCCCCCCCTCACCTTGGGCTCTCCCCTCAGTGTTCCTCCTCCTGAATTAATAGGTGACAGCAGTGGCAGCAGGAACACAGGCCTATGTTTATCAGGAAGTGTAGCACTTAGAGATCAGACCTCAGCGATGGAACACATAGAGGTATGCCTGTGTTCCTGCCTGCTGCTGCTGCCATCCATTAATATAGGAGGGGGAGCACTATGGGCATAGGCCAAGGTTAGGGAGGGGGTGAGTGTGTCCCTCCCCACCGATGTGGGGGCCAATGCTCTCCCCTCATGCTGTGACCCCTCTTGACCCCCAAAACAACTCTGAGCAAGTCCTAGAGGGGCCCAGGACCCCTCATGGGTGCAGGGGCTGCAGCCCCTATTGTTGCATAGAGATGGCCCGAACGGTTCGCCAGCAAACGGTTCCCGGTGAACTTCGGTGAACGTTTCCAGAAGTTCGGTTCACCCCCATAGTGCATCATGAGGGTCAACTTTGACCCTCTACATCAGAGTTCCCCAACCCTATTCTCAAGGCCCACCAACAGTACATGTTTTGCAGAAAACCACAAACATTCACAGGTGGGGTAATTAGTGTCTCAGCAGAGCTGATTACTTATCTGTGTGGATTTCCACAAAACATGCACTGTTGGTGGGCCGTGAGGACAGGGTTGGGGAACACTGCTCTACAACACAGTCAGCAGACACATTGTAGCCAAACAGGCTACACTCCCTCCTGGAGCCACTCCCCCCTTATAAAAGGCAGGCAGCGTCAGGCTTTTCACTCACTCGTGTGCCCGCATTAATTAGAGAAGGGAAAGCTGCTGCTGACTCTCATAGGAAAAGCTTTGTTAGGCTCTTGTAGGCTTGTTAGCTTGCTCCTTGCTGATTTCTATTGCTAAAAAAGCATCCCTCAACAGCTCTTTTGAGAGCTAATCTTGTTCTTGTGATCTTTTTTTTTTTTGTGTGTGTGTGTCCCACTGACACATGTGTTGCATAGACAGCCTTGGTAATTCCTACTGTGTGTGCCACTGCCAGGCCCAGCACATTCAGTGACTACCTGTGTGTGTGACAGGTGCACATTGTAATACCCATCACTGCATATACCTACCTGTTGTTTACTGTGCACCCACCTACCTACGTAAGCGCACGCAGTGCCACTGTGCCTGTCCGGTATCTGTCTGTATTGTGACAGGTGCACATTGTAATACCCATCACTGCATATACCGACCTACCTGTTGTTCACAGTGCACCCACCTACCTACGTGAGCGCACGCAGTGTCACTGTGCCTGTCCGGTACCTGTCTGTGTGTGACAGGTGCACATTTTAATACCCATCAATGCATATACCTACCTGTTGTGTTCAATGCACCCACCTACCTATGTGAGTGCACTCCGTGCATACCTGTTAACTGCACCTGTGTGACTGCACATTGTATTAGTCAAGTCAGTGCATACCTTTCACTTCATCCCCCCCAATATTGACAAAACAAAAGGCAGAGGAAGGCCACCTGGCAGGTCTGTTCAAGGTTGCACTGTCGTGATTTTGTGCGGCCCTCGACCAAAGTACAGTGTTCAGAAGAAGGCACGTGCCATCAACCCCCAATATTGTCAGGATGTAGTTGACTATTTAACACAGAACACCTCATCTTTATCAGCTTCCGCATGGAAGCTTGACATATCTTCCTCCTTCTGCTCTGATTCTGGCACCCCACTTAACACTCAGTCGGCCGCCACCACCAAAGTGCCATCACCCCAGGGCTCAGTGGTGTGGAAATTTTTGTGTGTTTCTGCCTCAGATGAGAGCAATGCCATCCGTACTCTCTGACACTGAAAATTGAGCCATGGAAAGACTAAGACGCGCGAAGGGACAACTACCTTACGAAGGCACATGATTACAAAGCACAAACTGCAATGGGATGACCACCTGAGGAAAAGCAGCACACAAAAGCAAAGCCACACACCGCAGTGGAAGATACCAGGCGGCAATTTTTTCTCAAAAAAGGTGATACCTAAACTGTACCATGATGTTGAAAGGCAAGTGGTGACATCGCAGTCACAGGGCGTGCAGGCAGAGATGCTGTGTGTGGGGACTGACTTAGTCTTCAGGCAGGCCTGACCATGCTTTGCAGACCACGTGGTCAGATGGACCCTTGACCCAGTGCTGTGTGCCAGAGATGACCCCACTTGCCTTTCAACATCTCGGTACAGTTTGGGTATCGCCTTTTTTGAGAAATAATTGCATATCTTCCACTGTGGGGTGTGGGTTTGCTTTTGTAAAGGTTACAGTGACCTTGAATTCATTGAACAAATGTAAAGTAAGCATATGATGGTAAAGTATGTGATCAAAGGTCACTTCTGATGCAGAATGGTTTGGTAATGAAGGACATGGCTGGCTGTATATTAAGTTCCTAAATGCCTTACTTCTATGTTACCTTGGTGATGGAATTGCTGACTCTTAACATTGCTCAATTATTTTGTATACTGTGTATACATTCTATAGACATTTTTAAAATAAGAGAAATGTGAGTTCAAGGAGCGAGGTTATAGATCTTGAGCAGCTTCTGTTCTTATTCTACAACAAAAAAGGTAATGGGGAAAACAAGTTATAATAAAGTAACTAATACAATTATGCATTATGTAGAGGACTATCTATCCAGTTATAATTAGCTCACATATTTTTGCTTCCCTTTTTGAAGAGTAAATTTGAGGATGCTTATGCTCTAGCTATACTTAGTATAGCTAGAGCTACGGTGAGAAGTGGCGGTGTGTGGAGGTGGCCAGTGGAGATCTTCAATCAAGGTATCTACCAAAGGATATTGGCATGTGATATTTACGATGATGATTTTGGCGTGGGAAAGTTTTCTTTTAAGAGTAAGTATTCATGGTTAATTTAAAACATTAAGGGCCCATTCACACTACAAGAGCTTTTTAAACACTAGAGATTTTAAAAGCTCTTGCTAATGCAATCCTATGGGGGATTTTTACAAAATCACATCGCTCCAGTAGGGTAACATTAGCAGGAGCTTTTAAACTCACAAGCGCTTAGAAAAGCTCTTGTAGTGTGAGCAAGCCCTTAAGGACTGTTCTCGTCATTGTGTTTTTATTTCTTTTTAACACTTTGTGGGGGTTGGCATCTGTAGGTCCCCTTCTTAAAGGACTTACGAGGCGAAATTTAAAAAAAAAAGTTCAGTTGAAATTTGAATGCATGGAGGATGTCATCCGCGCCCTCCGTTTAGTTCAGCCGGGTTCAATTGCCCCCTGTGTCGGCTGAGCTCCCGACCCCACAGCCCGGGCTCTCATGCCTCCTCAAAAATGGCTGCCGGAGGATGCCGCGGCTGCGCAGTCCGCATAGACGCAAGTGCGGCTGCGCAGCTCTAGGGCCTCCACCCGGATCCATGCACAGGAGACAGCCTGTAGCGTGGATTGGGGGGAGGCCCTAGAGCTGCGCAGCTGCACTCGTGTCTATGCGGACAGCGCAGCCGCGGCAACCTCCGGCGGCCATGAGAGCCTGACCCGGGCTGTGGGGTCAGGAGTCGGCACGGGGGGCAATTGAACAGCGGGGACCTGGCGGAACTGGACAGCATTCTCCGTGCATTCAAATTTCATGCAGGTACTGAACTTTTTTTTTTTTATTTCGCCTCGTAAGTCCTTTAAAGGGGACCCCCAGATGCAACCATGAATGTCGTCAGCCCTAACCTCCTCCTGGTGAACTGAAGGTGGGAAGAGTCCTTTTTCCATATATTGGACAAGGGTGCAATGAAGTAGAAAACAAGGAAGGAGGCACCGCTTCTTTTGTAAAATCCCTTTATTCCGGTGGGGGAAGATGCAGGTACATGGCAGTGGGGGCAACAGATGCCTGACAGCTGTTTCGCTGGTTTAAACCAGCTTCTTCAGAGGCAGATTGTACACAAGACATTATAAAAGCACTCCTTAAATGCTTAGGTGCAGGTCGTTGCCAACTCCCATTTCCTGTCCGAAAATGAAAGACCTCATTGGACTAAAGGCAATGAGAACCGCCTCCCTGCCTCTCTATAGGTAGTTTCCCGGTCTACAGCCAACAGCTGTTGCTAGCCGTCACTTACCCAGAGGGCTTAGCGTCATTGGCAGCCGCATTAACCAATAATTCAGGAGTGGGAGGGAGCCTCGACCCGCCCCCTTGTCCTTAAGAGAACGAGTCGGCGTGTCACACGCTGGAGCGCATCCATTACGGAAACACTTCCGCATAGGGCGGCAACAGCCTACCTCATCGAATCAGATGGGAAGCTCCAGCCAATAGGCGAGCAGCGGGTCTCCCCGCATCCACGTCCCATGATTCTTACAGTTCATTGGCTCTGCCTGCCCTAACTAGGACGCGCCTCCTGCAGAAAGTAAACACAACTCAAGGTTCTCATAACGGACAATATTATAGATAATAAAAACAATTAAAAATAGCCTCTCAGCGGATATTGCATATAAATAATTAATTTAGTTTAGTTTAGAACAGAGTAACATCACATACTAAGGATAGAACACAGCCTAATAGATATTTCATTGTTTTTCACCATAAATGGCCCTCATAGGTTGTTGGTACCGCTATGTGGATGATGTCCTGTTAATTTGGAACGGCAGTGATAGCCAATTTGATCAATTCTTGGGGTTCCTCAACAATAATGACTTTAACATGCAATTTACAGGAGTATTGGGAGGGGATAAGCTCCAATTTTTGGATTTGGAACTCTTTGTGAAGGAGGGCCAAATCCTGTCAAAAGGCCATAGGAAATAAACTGCAACCAATGCTTTACTCTCTAGTACCAGCTACCATCCCAGACATACAATCAAGGCTATACCCTATGGCCAATACGTGAGGCCATGTAGAGGCGGTTCTCATTGCCTTTAGTCCAATGAGGTCTTTCATTTTCGGACAGGAAATGGGAGTTGGCAACGACCTGCACCTAAGCATTTAAGGAGTGCTTTTATAATGTCTTGTGTACAATCTGCCTCTGAAGAAGCTGGTTTAAACCAGCGAAACAGCTGTCAGGCATCTGTTGCCCCCACTGCCATGTACCTGCATCTTCCCCCACCGGAATAAAGGGATTTTACAAAAGAAGCGGTGCCTCCTTCCTTGTTTTCTACTTCATTGGATCCTAAGCTGTCTTCTGGACGTGCACGCTCTTGGTTCCCATCTCCGGTGCGTCTGCCCTGCTGCATTTGGTGCCAGGTACTGTGCCTCCTTTTCCACTTCATAATTGATGTTATTGACTGTGCACAAATGATTGAACTAGATGCTGAAACCCCACAAGAGATTGGGGCAGCTGAAGCAATAGCCAGCTCCAGCATCACGAAGTTTAAAGCAGGAAGATCAGATTGGATGACCTTTTTTACAGATCCAGCAAGTGGTACAGAAGCTAGTAAGGCAGTGGGGGTAAAGGTACTTGAACAAGATATCAACAGGCTGTCAGAGAAGGAAACCAAACTTTTCTGGACAGTAGCTTCCTTAAAGAGGTATGACGATGAGAAGATAGCCTCTCGTGGTTTTAGGAATTTTAGAGAAGCCAGCGAATATAGAACTGATAAAGAGTTCATCGCAGAGTGGGAGGAGGAACATATAGGCCACTCTCTACGTCTCCAGGCGATTGTCCTGAAACGCACTGAGCTGGAGTATCATAACACAGTAAAAGATCTTACAACTAAGAAGGAGGAGTACCTGAAAATATCATCGGGGGCCCAATTACAAAAATTGGAAGATAAAATTGAGAATCGTTTGACCCCCATTCAGGACGAAATTAAGGAACGTAAGCTACGTAAATTTAGGAGAGACCAACAAGATTTCAAAGAAGGGAAAGTTTTTGATTGGGGCCAACCAGTAAGGCGATCTAGGAATAAAAGGAGAAATCCCAAAGAGCCTAAAGATTACTGGACCACCGACTCAGGTTCTAATTCAAGTCCAGACGAGGGTAGCCCCAAAAGAAAGCCCAAACCCAAACCCAGCCCCAAACCGATCATTAAAAAACAAGAATGTGCCGAGGTCCCTTTAGACACAGAATCCGCAGGGGAGGACTGAGACAAACCCGCCCCCAAGCGAGTCAGGACAAGGAGAGTGTCATGGGGGAGGGGGACATATGGGAGGGGCTATCGCAAAAGGAGATAAATGACCAATTAGCTGCCAATGTCGAAAGTGAATTACAGATCATTAATCTAGCTGCTGTTGAATTGCCTGAAGGCTGTATGTCAGTTCTGCAGAAAGGCCTTAACTTTTCAGTTACTGCTAAGTTTGACTACTTTGGGTTGGAGGTTGACTGGTATAAGACTATACGCAAATTGAATATCACAATGTGGCGTTTAAAGGAGTCTACACCAGATCCTATAGAGATGAAAGTGAATAGGTTTACTACCATCAGTAACCTGGGTTATATAGCCCCTAGTCTGAATACTGCTACAGATATGGAGGCTCTGTTTAATCTACAAGCTCTACTGGAAGAGAGCGAGACTGGCCTGTATCCAGGAACTGCTTTGGAAGTTAACAAAGAGAACTTTCATCCATGCAAATCAGTAAGAGACTTTGCCACCACACCAGGCTCTGCAGTGGACATTTTCAATCGTCGGGTACTGGCAGATATGCAGGCGCTCATCTATCCTAAAGATGCGCCGAATATCACTGAAAGTGAGAGGAATGCTCTAGACTGGCTGAGAAATAACGAGCAGATTGTTCTGAAAAAGGCAGATAAGTGGGGTAACCTCGTAATCATGCCAACTGATTACTACCTGAAAGAAGCGTTGAGACAATTGGAAGGCCCTGATCAGTTCTATAGTAAATTAAGGCAGGATCCTACCCCTCGTTTCAGCACCGCCCTACAGTCCCTACTTAGGAGAGGAGTAGAGGGTGGTTTTATCAGCAAAAAAATGGGAGAGGGATTGTTGCCAAAATTTCCAACCAGGCCTGTCTGGTATTTTCTCCCCAAGGTTCACAAGGATCCGGTCTGTCCGCCAGGTCGTCCGATTGTGTCAGCCAGGGGGTCACTCACGGAACCATTGTCCAAATTTTTGGACTTTAAACTCAGGCCATTCCTGGAACATGTCACCACCCACCTGGCTGACACCTTGGACGTCCTCAACAGGCTGGACGACGTGAACCTTGGGGAGCATGCCAGGCTGGCGTCAATTGACATAGTTAACCTTTACACAAGGATCCCACAACGTTTAGGCACCAGGATTGTTGGTGAATTGTTGGAAGAAAAAGGCAAGAACGAGGTCTGGGTTAAGTTCATTTGTGAGTGCCTGTATTTTGTGATCTCTCACAACGCTTTCTTATTCAACGATACTTGGTATCAACAAAACTCAGGAGTAGCCATGGGGACCCCGGTAGCACCAACTTTTTCCAATCTATTCCTTTGGGGGTGGGAGAGCAGAGTGGTTCTGACAGAAAGAAACCCTTATAAGGCCCTCATAGGTTGTTGGTACCGCTATGTGGATGATGTCCTGTTAATTTGGAACGGCAGTGATAGCCAATTTGATCAATTCTTGGGGTTCCTCAACAATAATGAATTTAACATGCAATTTACAGGAGTATTGGGAGGGGATAAGCTCCAATTTTTGGATTTGGAACTCTTTGTGAAGGAGGGCCAAATCCTGTCAAAAGGCCATAGGAAATCAACTGCAACCAATGCTTTACTCTCTAGTACCAGCTACCATCCCAGACATACAATCAAGGCTATACCCTATGGCCAATACGTGAGGCTCAAGAGGAACAACTCCAGGAGGGAGGACTTCCTTCAACAGAGCCGTGAATTAACGGCACGTATGGCCAGTCGAGGATATAGCATGATTGAACTTAATAGAGCCTTCCGCCGGGAAGACAGGTTGGAAAGAACAAATTTGTTACAGCGCAAGCCTCAGAAAAATATTCAAAAAGAATACAGTGCCAGTCAACCTCTCACGTGCGTGTTCGACTACACTCCAATGGCTGATCAAATTAAATCGGCCATATTGAGACATTGGCATATTCTCCAGGGAGACTCTCTCCTTGGGGCATATGCCCAGACCAAACCCCTAATTTCGTTCCGGCGGGCGAAAACGATTGGTGACACAGTGACCAGAAGTGAATTCAGGAGAGTAAAAGCCTCAAATTGGTTGCAGAGATGCATCCCTACTGGAAATCACAGGTGTGGTAACTGTAACCATTGCCACCAATTCAAACCGGGACGCAGCGTACAGTTAGGTGGTATTACACTTACTATTAAAGATTTTCTACATTGTAGATCGAATCATGTAGTGTATTGTATTTTGTGTAGCTGTGGCTCTTTTTATATAGGGCAGACAACTAGAGCACTATGCACCCGCTTCCAGGAGCATGTAAACTCCATAAAGACAGGGGTAGGCGCAGGGAAACTGATTAAGCATGTGAGAGAAGGTCATGGTGGCAATGCAGAGTGTCTGCAATTCTTGGGCATCTTGACAGTTCCTCCACCTCATAGAGGAGGGAATCGTGAGATAATGCTTTTACAGCAAGAGGCTAGAATTATTTCCCTAACAAAAGCTTGTGGCCCCTTAGGTCTTAATGATAGAAATGAGTTACACTGTTTCCTAAATCCATATTGAAATCCTCTCTCTAAGTCCAGTTATGACCCATGTAAAGTTGGAGATTTTATGGTGAAAAACAATGAAATATCTATTAGGCTGTGTTCTATCCTTAGTATGTGATGTTACTCTGTTCTAAACTAAACTAAATTAATTATTTATATGCAATATCCGCTGAGAGGCTATTTTTAATTGTTTTTATTATCTATAATATTGTCCGTTATGAGAACCTTGAGTTGTGTTTACTTTCTGCAGGAGGCGCGTCCTAGTTAGGGCAGGCAGAGCCAATGAACTGTAAGAATCGTGGGACGTGGATGCGGGGAGACCCGCTGCTCGCCTATTGGCTGGAGCTTCCCATCTGATTCGATGAGGTAGGCTGTTGCCGCCCTATGCGGAAGTGTTTCCGTAATGGATGCGCTCCAGCGTGTGACACGCAGACTCGTTCTCTTCCGGACAAGGGGGCGGGTCGAGGCTCCCTCCCACTCCTGAATTATTGGTTAATGCGGCTGCCAATGACGCTAAGCCCTCTGGGTAAGTGACGGCTAGCAACAGCTGTTGGCTGTAGACCGGGAAACTACCTATAGAGAGGCAGGGAGGCGGTTCTCATTGCCTTTAGTCCAATGAGGTCTTTCATTTTCGGACAGGAAATGGGAGTTGGCAACGACCTGCACCTAAGCATTTAAGGAGTGCTTTTATAATGTCTTGTGTACAATCTGCCTCTGAAGAAGCTGGTTTAAACCAGCGAAACAGCTGTCAGGCATCTGTTGCCCCCACTGCCATGTACCTGCATCTTCCCCCACCGGAATAAAGGGATTTTACAAAAGAAGTGGTGCCTCCTTCCTTGTTTTCTACTTCATTGGATCCTAAGCTGTCTTCTGGACGTGCACGCTCTTGGTTCCCATCTCCGGTGCGTCTGCCCTGCTGCATTTGGTGCCAGGTACTGTGCCTCCTTTTCCACTTCATAATTGGACAAGGGTGTTCTGGAGGAGAAGGGGAGGCTTGGCTGTTCCTCTTCTCCAGAGCCCACCATACCATGGGCCATGTGGGCTGGGGTAGCTCTGGGTGTGAAGACCCACAGGGCTGGGGCTCCACATTCTGGCTATTCCAGCTTGCATATGGGACATTTTTTTATTTCCCACACTCTGCACATATTAAAACTAAATAAATACATTTATATACATGTTTATACATTATCTTTCATTTTACTACATTTTAAATGTAGATTTTTTCCTCTATTTTTAACATCAATGTTCTCAGAAACTACAAGGTCTTTTTAAATTATTCCCATTGTACTCCTTAACATATTCTGCAAATTTTATGTTTCTAGCACTTACAGGGACTTTGCTATTAACCTCTAAAGTTTGTAGCCATTAAACTTTAAACCTTAAAGGAAACCCAAGGTGAAAATAAACTAATGAAATAAACAATTGCATGTACCTTCCTTCTCCTAAAAATGACATTTTAAGATATCCCACAGTTTTACTTTATGTTTAAATCTACTTTTTAAGTTTTAATTGTTTTATTGTTTTTGCTCAATGACACATTAATTGAATAATGCCAGAGCTAAAATGTATGAACTATTGACCCTCTTTATCTCTTCCCTGCTCTCAGAAGCCATTCTCTGTTAGGAAAGTGTTTTATAGTTGGAATGTCTTATCAGTGAGGGTCACACTGTAGTCACTTCCTGTCTGAGTCAGGACTGAGTCAACCACTTACATACCTGATATTTTACTCATGCAGGCAGATAAAGAAAAAAAGGAACACAGCCTAGTTATTTGTGTGCTTGGCACTGTACATACACATGTCTATCTCATCATGTCACATTTCACCTTGAGTATCCTTTAAACTTGAAACACAACCATTAAAAAGTGTGCGCGCGAAATACGTAATTTTGCAGTTTATCCTCCTCTGCCATGCCACTGTCCTGGTTTTCATACACTTTTTACACCTTTTTTTTAATAAATTGTGGCTGCAGAGATGCCCTGAAAGTTTTTGAAGTTTGCGTGCCATTAAAGTATATGGAGCTTGTTGTGAATGGTCGGTTCGCAAATTTTCACGGTAAATTTGCGATTGCGTTTGTGAACGCTAAATTTTGATGTTTCATCCATCACTATCAACTAGATAAGAAAAAAATAAAGTAGACAAGGCACCAACCACTGCTTCCAGTTTATTTAGCTTTCCAGTACCAACAAAGACAGGTACATCAAAGTTCAGTGAGAGCCGTTGCACGGGTAGTCCTGCTTCTTCAAAGACCACATAGTATGGGATCTTAGTGACACTTTGCCTACTTTGTTATCTGTTTGAGTGCTCTTTTAAAGTCATTGTAAATTAAAAACAAAACAAAAAAAACAGATCTATACTTACCTAAGGAGAGAGAAGGCTCTGGGTCCTATAGAGCCTTCCCTCTCCTCTCCCGAGTGCGCGAGAGAGGGCGCTCTCACATGCACAGTATGGAGCAGCCCTTCTGCGGAAAGCACTCAGGCTACCAAAGATTTCTGAAGTCCCCCACAGCGGGGAATTAGAGTCGTTTTTTTTTATCAAAGTGGTTGAATACTGCTACTGGGAAGCCAGCGCTGGAGCAAGCACCGAGAGAGGAGCGGGAAGACTCTATAGGACCCATAGCTTTCCATCTCCTTAGGTAAGTACCTGGCTGTTTTTTTGTTTTTTTTTATCTGATTCCCATTGACTCTAATGTGATAGAAGGTTTCATTGACCAACAGGACTTAAAATCACTTTTTTCAGAATACATCTGTTCCTACCTCTGTAAAGACTGAAAATGTAGACATTTAAGTATGTAAACATCTCTGCATGAAATCTTTTGTGAATCATCCTAATACTGCCACCTCCACCTTTGGGCCCATGTAAAGTGTCACCCTCGGGCCCATGATGAGTGCCGCAGGCTCGCCTTTTATGTGTCCAAAGTATTTTGAATTGCCACCATGAGTGCCTGTACCTCTTGACACCACCCCATGTTGTGATGTCAGTACTGAATGGTGTCAAGTGGTACAGGCACTTTTGGTGGCAATTCAAAAAGACGTCAGGCACAATAACAGGCCAGAAGTCATGCCATCATAGCAGGGAAGCCTGCAACACTTGCCACAGGCCCAGTCGATACACATACATTTGAGGGGAGGCTGGCTGGGGGTCTGTTAGTCATCAGGAAATCAAACGCCATTACCACCTTGAACCCACTCAAGTCCATGTGGCCTAGACTTTCCAGCTTGTCCGGTCGATCCTTTAGAACAATTTCAGCCAGAAATCAATTTAAAAAATCAGTCAAGTGTTATGTGCCAGATTTGATCATTATGATTGAATCAGATGGATACTGATACCAAAAACCGAGTAATGTATGACACCCTTAGGTGAGGTCACCTCTGATGCAGTTTATTATCAGATACTCAGTTCATACTGTATAAGTTTACCTGAGTGTCACTTTAACCACTTAAAGCGGATCCGAGATTAATAACTAACTATAACAAGTAACTTGTCTATATATCTTATCTAAAGTTTATATAGTGTAAACAGCAAATCTAGCTGTAGACAGCTTCAATATAATATGATTATTTCTTCCTGTGATACAATGACTGCAGCCATGTTGTTTGTAAACATTGCAGGCAGGCAAAAGCTTATCTGCATCTTCAGCACTCAGCCTAATCTCCCATCCTCCCCCCTGCCTCTGAAATCTCTGGCTAGTAATACCTCCCCCTCCTCCTGCTCAGACTGAGCTCCCATGAGCCCTTGCTACAGTGCCAAGGCTCTCTGAAAGGCTGTGGGCGAGGCTTGTTTAGTTTATAGGGAATTAGAGTATTAAAACAAAAACAAAAAAGTATTTGGCTTGAGGAATGCCCTATAAACAATAGGAAAGGAACACAATTATGCAATGAGTAAAAGTTCATCCCGGATCCACTTTAACTGTCGCGAAAATCTTAAAATTTAAAACACATACAAATAAGAAGTACATGACAGGTTTTGGGCTAGTCCTTCTCTCCATAAGGGATTCTCAGCATGGCCTTTATTCTTTATAAAGACACTCCCTGAAAAAAGATTTATACAAAGGTGCTGGCCAGCTTTCCTGCTCTCTGCTGGTGGGCTATGATCCTTGTCAGCATGTTTTTACAAATATTATTCCTTTATTTTTTGAATACTTTTTTTTAACTCTCCATCCCTCCCCCTCCAGCCAATCAGTGTGATTGACTGTCATAGGCTTTAGGCTGGGGAGGCAAGACATCGGATTGCCCAGTACATCGCTGCCGTAGATCGCAGTGCTGTACACTGTAAATAGATGGCGGTTTCGCCGTCTAACAGTCTCCTAGCGGCGATAGGTGCTGGGAGACTGATGACGGAGGGGAGCTCCATCATTCAAGTAGGGATGTGCGCACATCTGCTGTGTGATCTCCTGCAAAACACGCCCCCAGGACTTTACTCCAGTTAGGCAGTCCGGGGGCTGACGCCGAGTTCACTCCCATCGGAGTGACGCGGTCGCCTAGAGGTTAAAGTGGACCCAAACTCTTGCACAGGACAGAAGGAAAACATAAGCAAAATGCACTATGTGTGTATTCAGAGAGTTTAGACTGTCTAATTCCCCATTATTTGTGTCTGATCTCAAGTTGTAATTTGATCCTCCCCTGTGTCACATGACTGCCTATTGCAGATAAGCAGATTAGCCCATTTGAAAGCACAGGCTATAAACAATATGTCTGCTTCCATGAATCAGCAAATAGAAACTGTTGCAGATTTATGTTAGGATTTGTATCAGCTGTAACAAAGAAATGTTTTTTGTTTAAAGGTTATTATGCTGTTGGGCATCTTTTAGAGCAGAGAGGAGGTCTGAGTTCAGGTCCACTGTAAAACAAAATACTGATGCCATTGCCAGCATTAATGAAATAATGTTAGAGAGACCATGGCTGGAAACAGAATGCAGTTTTCATTTTCTTCATAAAATAAATGATGCTTAAGAATTCTATTAAAACTGGTGAAAACTGCACAGCTTTCTCTTTATTTGCATTCTTGAAGCGGACCTGAACTCAGAATTTCCTTTCTGCTCTAAAAGGTTCGCAACAGCATAATAACCTTTACAGAAAAACATTTGTTTGTTACTGCTGATAGAAATCCTGCAATAAATCTGCAGTGTGTCTACTTCCTGCTTTCACAGAACCAGGCATATTGCTAACATCCTGTGCTTTCAAATGAATTTATCTGCCTTATCTGCCTCGGCAGTCAGTTGACACACGGGAGAGATCAAATTACATTTGTGATTAGTCACTGGTGAGGGGAAATAGACAAGCTAAACTCTCCAAATACATACAGGGTACATTTATCTCTGTCCTGTGCAAGAGTTCAGGTGCACTGTAATCAGCATTTTAAAGAGGAGCTATTAGCCATACTATCTCAGAAAAAAACACATATATTAGTAGATAAATGCTTGTTCTACTTACAAAGCATATATATTGCACTGTCCATATTTTGATTTCAGTGAGTTT